>NC_133120.1:129518624-130179809 GCF_033568475.1 Henckelia pumila | reverse complement strand
AGGCTCGGGAATGGTTCCAGAGTTAAATCCATAGCTATGGGAAATATTTGTTTAATTTTGCAAACCAATTTTAAGTTGTATTATGAGAAAGATATTTTTATTTGTGCCAAAGATTTCATTAAAACATTATTTCTATTTCTATGCTTGATAGAGATGGTTTTTCTTGCAATTTTGTAAATGGGATTTGCAATATTTACAAGAATGAATGTTTGATTGGAAATGGACAACTTGAAAACGATCTATATAGCTTAAAATTAAAAGACGTTCCAATTAATTATGTTGATAAACCGGTAACAACAATTAAAAGGAAGGACGATAGTCAAAACCCGGCAAACCTTTGGCATGCTAGGCTAGGTCATATTTCCTCAAGGAGGATGAACAAGCTAGTGGGAGAGGGCATGTTTGATATGTCTGATATTAACTCTCTACCTACTTGTGAGTCCTGCCTAAAGGAAAAAATGACTAAATCTCCTTTCAAAGGGAAACCTGAGCGTAGCCAAAATCTGTTGGATTTGATCCATACAGATGTTTGCGGTCCATTTAGGATTGGTACTAAATGTGGCAACACCTACTTCATTACCTTTACTGATGATCATTCTAGGTATGGGTATTTATATTTAATGAAATATAAGTCTGAAGCATTTGAAAGGTTCAAAGAATTCAAGGCTGAAGTAGAAAACAAACTAGGTAAAAGTATTAAGGCACTTCGATCAGATCGAGGTGGAGAATACTTAAGTACCGAGTTTTTGGACTATCTAAAAGAGAATGAGATTCTCTCTCAGTGGACTCCTCCTATGACACCTCAGCTTAATGGTGTTTCGGAGCGTCGCAATCGAACTTTGTTGGACATGGTTCGATCCATGATGAGCTTCACTGAGCTCCCACCATCGTTTTGGGGCTACGCGCTTGAAACGGCGGTTTTGTTGTTGAACAACGTTCACACTAAAGCAGTAGATAAAACACCATACGAGTTATGGAATGGCAAAGCTCCTAAGTATTCGTACTTGAGGATTTGGGGATGTCCTGCTTACGTGAAGCAGACAGTGGGAGATAAGTTGGATAGTCGATCCATCTTATGTTATTTTGTGGGGTATCCGAAGAATTCAATCGGATATTATTTCTATCATCCTGCTGAAACAAAGGTGTTTGTTTCAAGGAATTCCACCTTCTTGGAGAAGGAATTCTTATTGGATAAGAAAGGCAAGATGATGGAACTCGAAGAAATTTGAGAAGAACCCGAAATACAAATTAACGATCCTACACCTCAAGAATCATCACAAGACACGCCTATTACTAGAAGATCCGAGAGGACTTCTAGGCCTCCTGTTAGATATGGTCTTCTTCTTGAAGGGGATCAAAGTGAACCCGATATTGGATGTGATCCAAGAAACTTCAAGGAAGCAATTTCTGATGCGGATTCTAATTTATGGCTTGAAGCAATGCAGTCGGAAATAGACTCGATGCTTTCAAACCAAGTTTGGTCTTTAGTAGATCCTCCTGATGGAATTGTTCCAATAGGATGTAAATGGATTTACAAAAGAAAACTTGGGCCTGATGGCAAGGTGTTGACCTATAAGGCACGATTGGTTGCAAAAGGTTATACTCAAAGACAAGGAGTTGACTATGATGAAACCTTTTCACCAGTCGCAATGTTCAAGTCCATAAGAATCCTAATTGCCATAGCAGCATGGTATGACTATGAGATATGGCAAATGGATGTGAAGACTGCATTTCTTAATGGAAACATTAAGGAAGAAATCTATATGATGCAGCCTGAAGGATTCACCTCCATGGGAAGCGAGCATAAGGTATGCAAGCTTCAGAGATCAATTTATGGTCTAAAACAAGCATCAAGAAGTTGGAACCAGAAATTTGATGAAACAATAAAGGATTTTGGTTTCATCAAGAACCCGGAGGAACCATGCGTGTACAAGAAAGTAGTTAAGGATGCGGTAACATTCTTAGTACTTTATGTTGATGACATCCTACTCATTGGGAATGACATAGGGATGTTGCAGTCAACAAAGATATGGTTATCAGGTAGATTCTCGATGAAGGATTTGGGTGAGGCATCCTATATTCTAGGGATACAGATCTATAGAGATAGATCTAAGAGAATGATAGGACTCACTCAAGCAACCTACATCGACACTATATTGAAAAGGTTTTCAATGGATGAGTCCAAGAGAGGACATCTACCTATGTGTCATGGAGTTTCTCTATCCAAGTCTCTGTGTCTCAAGACTGACGAAGAGATAGAGAAAATGACACATATACCATATGCATCAGCCATAGGTAGTATCATGTATGGGATGATATCTACTAGACCGGATGTGGCCTATGCTCTGAGCGTCACGAGCAGATATCAAACCAATCCAGGTCAAATGCATTGGAAAGCCGTGAAGGATATTCTTAAGTACTTGAGAAGAACTAAGAATATATTCATGGTTTATGGTGGAAGAGAATTGAAGTTGGAAGGCTACACCGACTCTAGCTTCCAAAGTGACGTGGATGACTCGAAATCAACCTCTGGATTTGTATTCGTGCTCAATGGCGGTGCTGTCTATTGGAAGAGTTCCAAGCAAGACACCACAGCGGATTCCACCACTGAGGCAGAATACATTGCAGCATCAGCTGCTGCTAAAGAGGCGGTTTGGATGAGGAAATTCATCCAAGAGTTGGGTGTGATTCCAGAATCTGTTGGTCCAGTCCCGGTGTACTGCGACAACACTGGTGTCGTTGTTCAGGCAAAGGAACCAAGGTCTCATCAAAGATCCAAACACATACTGAGGAAATACCACATCATCCGGGAGATCGTGGAAAGAGGAGACATTACAGTCAAGAGAGTGGCCTCTGCAGACAATATCGCTGATCCGCTTACGAAGCCCTTGCCAGGACCATTGTTTGACAAACATCGCGAAGCAATGAGATTACGTAATATGATTAGTTGGCTTTAGGGCAAGTGGGAGATTGAAAGAGTGGGTGCCCGGATAGCCAACTTGTGGCTAAGGGCTTTTATGACTCTTTGTGTAAACAATCTTTGTTTAATATAATTTACATTTTATTAATGGCAATGACTTTATCTTTCTTCATATTGTTATATTGTGATATACTATTTTTGTTTTGATAAAGACCTTGAATATACTATAGTGTATGTAAGATGTGGTAGTACATGGGGATGACTATCATGAAACACATCTTATAGTCACTGTATATTCTAAACAGTTCCTAGTCGATTGAGCCGTCCGAAAATAAGGATAAGGATCGCTCGAGTTTGAGACTAGCATATGCGATGCAGAGTACCACGTTTCATTGGTAGGGAACATAGAGATGTTCGAAGCATGCAAATGGATATTCATATGATGAATGATCGAACTACCCTATTCGGACTTTCCAAGTGGTTATCACTTATCGAGTGGATAAAGTTCGCGTTTTTGGTTGTACACCATTAGTCCTTATTACTTGAAACATCATTGAGACTCTATATGCTAGTACTGTGCTTTGACTCGTTTACCGACTCTATGGGGGTCATCAGGTGTCGGGATTGGGTACAGTTACGACGCATATAGGAGTCGATGCTTTGTTGTCAAGGATTCACCACATACTTGCGAGTGTGGATATCCTATGCGATCTGAGGAGATATTAGTGTGACGAATCTCTGGCCAGAGTACATGATGTGTTTTAGGTTAATGGTTATCCTAGTAACACATGCGATGTCACTAATAGATCTCCAAGATGTTGTGCATAGTTATCGAATCTCGAACGACTCTCGATGCACCAATGGTTGTTGATTCGATCAGGATATTTGGTTGAAGGGACCGTACTATACGCTAACCAAAATCTACTGGTTCTTGCAGGCACTATCAGTAATACCTAGGGAATCATGGGGCGATATTGCTAGACGCTCTTACCATGATTCGTTGGGTAAGTCGGAAATTGTTGTTCCGAGTCACAAGGAGTTGTGAGCCCACGGCTATCTGTATTCCTGAACCATTGAGGGTTACACAAGTAATGGATTACTAAAACCCCGTAGAGATAGATAAATTTAAAGAGTTAAATTTAATGAAAGAGAAATTGGATTTCTCAACTAAAGGGAGTGGAATTTCCTAAAATGACATAGTGATGGGCATTTTTGGAAATCACTGAATTCGGATTCAGAAAAATTATCTTGACTCTAAAAGATGCAGAAATGGTTTCTGTGCACATTGGTGAAATCAGTTTATCAATCGGAGTCACGATGAATTTTATATTAATTTCTATAACAACGGGCTTGGCTTGTTGGGCTTAAGTTATGGATTGTGGGCTTTAAGGAGTTAGAGTCCTGATACAATTATAACTAGAAATTATCTATAAATAGAGGTGTTGGGTTCGAAAATCACACACTTTGTGTCTTATAATTTTCGAAATTACACTCTAAATATTCTAAGGGTTTTTCGAAATCCTTGTCCCTCCTGGAGAAAATTCAGACTTGTGATTTTTGTGAAAAATTACAATTCTGAATTAACAGATCATATCTGTTTATTCTCTACGCAAAACTTCTGATTGATTTCTAGTGCAGTCAATCAGAGGGTTTCTGTTTTCTGTTCGTGGACCTTATTACGGTGATTGATTGTGACGCCATCGGTTCCCGGGATATACAAGAAGAGCAGATTAAATTCTGTTGGTGTCCATAATCTCGCTTCGAGATTGGAGGTAAAATATTTAATTAATTATTATTTATTTTACTTGTGTGATTTAATCGTTAAACGTTTTGATACCCATGATATGAAATTGTTTCATATCAAAGAAAAATAAAATTTTAAACTTCCGCTGCACCGGGTATCGATTCAATTGATCTGAACACGGTTTTCCAACAGTTAGCAGCATTGGTCGTCGAGTTTTGGACGAAGAACGGTAAAGAGATTTCCTTGAACCGTTGATTGTTATTTAGGTTGTATAGTTGTTGATACAATCTTTTGTTGTAGCTTGTCCGGAGTTGGATCTACGGCATTAAAAGGTAAAAGCAATCATCGTAGCGGGATAGCATACTCGGGACAGTTGGTTCTCGAGTTTTCCTTTCAAATCACATATTGCATCTACACTTGTTCTAGCATGAGGAACTTGTGTCTTGTTGATTGATTTTGCTTTTGACTATGTGGCTTATGTTTTATGTTTCTGTTATGCATTCATCTTGAGCCTACGTTGATTTCAGCGGGCAGAACCGTCCCTTTTGTTTGGAAGTTTGGGAACTATGATTGAGTGGCCTAGGTCGTAGTCGTATCGCCTAGTGCTAGCATACTCATTATGGTTGCTCAAAGTCTAGAGGAGTGAGATATGTGGCACCACCTTGATTGGGAGAGTTGGTGAGTCATCACATGATCTCATCCTCGGGATCCCAAAAGCACAGCAGCAATCCCTCGTTTATCAGATTTGATATCCCGGTTTAAAGACATGCATTTCATTACGTTGTTATTGATTTTGTTGTTGTCTTGAAAGCATGTTTATTGTTGTATTACTTGATATGTTGCTTTTACTGGGATTATCATTCTCACCGGTTTATCCGGTTTTTGCTTTATTTTGTATGTGTACTTGGCAACAGGAGGGACAGTATCAAGTCAGCGTAGACCTGGTTAGCGTCAAGAGCAAGAGATAGAAGTGAGACTCGTTTAGAAGTCGAATCAGCATGTCAATCTAGTTATGTTTTGCGAGCATGTTTAGTCATTCGAACTTCTCGTATTTGTTTTGTAAGCAAGAATCGATGTAGGTACTACCGAATTGAATGTTTCTCTTCCCCAAACTTTTCTTGTATTGTTATTGGCTTGTCAAATACTTCTAATGCAAGTGTTTAGGTTTTGTTGAGTTAATTTCGGTGCCATAATATTTTTGTGCGAGAGTACGGCGCGGACGCGCGGTCTCTTTGCGAGGCAGGGTGCGGGCGCACTGCCTTAGAGCGCGGGCGCGCTTGTTTTAGCGAAGCTTCAGTGCGGGCGTGCGAGCCTTCTTTAAAAAAAATAATAAATAATTGGTTGCTTCTAATCTTGGTTTCTCGTTTACTTATCGGTTGCTTTGTCCGAGATTAGTTCATTAGAAATGAGGTCTCACATTAAGTGGTATCATAGATATGGCAAAGCAGGTTAAGATCATTCAGTTGAGAATGAAGT
Source organism: Henckelia pumila (assembly GCF_033568475.1). NCBI lineage: Eukaryota > Viridiplantae > Streptophyta > Magnoliopsida > Lamiales > Gesneriaceae > Henckelia > Henckelia pumila. The sequence continues at coordinate 130,173,669 of NC_133120.1, read as the reverse complement.
CAGCTCAGGATAGACAGGAGAAGTATGCGAATGTCAGGCGTAGACCTCTGAGTTTTGATCAGGGAGACCGAGTCTTTCTGAAGATTTCACCTTTCAGAGGCATTGTTAGATTTGGGAAGAGAGGGAAGTTATCTTCGAGATTCATCGGGCCGTACGAGATTCTCGAGAAGATAGGCGATCTTGCCTACAGGCTTGCACTTCCTCCGTATTTATCTTGTATTCATGACGTTTTTCACGTCTCTATGCTGCGAAAGTATCATCCAGATCCTTCTCATATCCTTCAGCCTGACGAAGCCAAGTTAGACGAGACTCTGAGATACTTTGAGCGACCGATTCAGATCCTTGATCGGAAGGAGAAACAACTCAGAACCAAGTTGATTCCGTTGGTGAAAGTGCAGTGGAGCCGTCACGGCGTCAAAGAAGCGACTTGGAAGACAGAATCTGACATGAGACAGCGTTTTCCAGAGTTATTCGGATGACGTGAGTTTTTCTTATTGTCTTTAGTTCTTTATTCTATCTTATGAGTTGTGGTTCTCGTTGATTTCGAGGACGAAATCTCTTCTTAGTGGGGGGAAAATTGTAACTCCCCGTTTTTATCTTAAATGAGTTTATTTGAGTTAATCGGAGATTACAGAGTTCACAAGCCGACTTGTTTTTTATCAGGGTACTTTTTGCAAATTTTGGAAATTTCAGGGACTAAAACACAATTATTGGATTTTATATATTATCAACACTTGTATTGACTTGGTCATCCACTCTTCTTCCTCCCCCAAACCGCGAAGCACCATTGAAGACGCCTCTTCAAGCTTTCAAAATCCAGTCCGAGCTCAATCCGTCCGTTGGAAATTATTTCTGAAGGCAGATTAGCGATCACTGCAGCGAGAGCTCCGTTATATCATAAGTTTTTCTACGATCGGATACATTCTAGTTTTTGGATGTTGTTAGAATCGTTCTAGATTCGAGTATGTTGTTCTTGACAGAGTTCTGATCGTTTATTATCTGTCGGTTTTGAATTAGAGCGACGTTCGGATTTGTTATGATTTTTGGAAGCCATTTTCGAAAACTTGGATTTTGAGATTGATAGGTTTGCTTTGTTATTGTTGTTTTGGGCATTGATATTAGGTTATATCGGTATTGAACTGTTGTCTGTGTTTCCGGTTTGTTCAATTTATAGACGTTATGCCGTCGGTTTGAGTTTTGGGTTTCGAATCATTTTAGAATTGTTGAAGCATTGGCTTGTGAGTGATCGTTGTAGTTGATCATCTCTTATCTTCGTACAGATTTTTTGAAGTCTGTCGAGCCCTGTGTTAGCAGCATTGGTCGTCGAGTTTTGGACGAAGAACGGTAAAGAGATTTCCTTGAACCGTTGATTGTTGTTTAGGTTGTATAGTTGTTGATACAATCTTTTGTTGTAGCTTGTCCGGAGTTGGATCTACGGCATTAAAAGGTAAAAGCAATCATCGTAGCGGGATAGCATACTCGGGACAGTTGGTTCTCGAGTTTCCCTTTCAAATCACATATTGCATCTACACTTGTTCTAGCATGAGGAACTTGTGTCTTGTTGATTGATTTTGCTTTTGACTATGTGGCTTATATTTTATGTTTCTGTTATGCATTCATCTTGAGCCTACGTTGATTTCAGCGGGCAGAACCGTCCCTTTTGTTTGGAAGTTTGGGAACTATGATTGAGTGTCCTAGGTCGTAGTCGTATCGCCTAGTGCTAGCATACTCATTTGCTCAAAGTCTAGAGGAGTGAGATATGTGGCACCACCTTGATTGGGAGAGTCGTCACATGATCTCATCCTCGGGATCCCAAAAGCACAGCAGCAATCCCTCGTTTATCAGATTTGATATCCCGGTTTAAAGACATGCATTTCATTACGTTGTTATTGATTTTGTTGTTGTCTTGAAAGCATGTTTATTGTTGTACTACTTGATATGTTGCTTTTACTGGGATTATCATTCTCACCGGTTTATCCGGTTGTTGCTTTATTTTGTATGTGTACTTGGCAACAGGAGGGGCAGTATCAAGTCAGCGTAGACCTTGTTAGCGTCAAGAGCAAGAGATAGAAGTGAGACTCGTTTAGAAGTCGAATCAGCATGTCAATCTAGTTATGTTTTGCGAACAGTTTAGTCATTTGAACTTCTCGTATTTGTTTTGTAAGCAAGAATCGATGTAGGTACTACCGAATTGAATGTTTCTCTTCCCTAAACTTTTCTTGTATTGTGATTGGCTTGTCAAATACTTCTAATGCAAGTGTTTAGGTTTTGTTGAGTTAATTTCGGTGCCATAATATTTTTGTGCGAGAGTACGGCGCGGGCGCGCGGTCTCTTACCGAGGCAGGGTGCGGGCGCGCTGCCTTAGAGCGCGGGCGCGCTTGTTTTAGCGAAGCTTCGGTGCGGGCGTGCGAGCCTTCTTTAAAAAAAATAATAAATAATTGGTTGCTTCTAATCTTGGTTTCTCGTTTACTTATCGGTTGCTTTGTCCGAGATTAGTTCATTAGAAATGAGGTCTCACATTAAGTGGTATCATAGATATGGCAGAGCAGGTTAAGATCATTCAGTTGAGAATAAAGTCATCTCAGGATAGACAGGCGAAGTATGCGAATGTCAGGCGTAGACCTCTGAGTTTTGATCAGGGAGACCGAGTCTTTCTGAAGATTTCACCTTTCAGAGGCATTGTTAGATTTGGGAAGAGAGGAAAGTTATCTTCGAGATTCATTGGGCCGTACGACATTCTCGAGAAGATAGGCGATCTTGCCTACAGGCTTGCACTTCCTCCGTATTTATCTGGTATTCATGACGTTTTTCACGTCTCTATGCTGCGAAAGTATCATCCAGATCCTTCTCATATCCTTCAGCCTGACGAAGCCAAGTTAGACGAGACTCTGAGATACTTTGAGCGACCGATTCAGATCCTTGATCGGAAGGAGAAACAACTCAGAACCAAGTTGATTCCGTTGGTGAAAGTGCAGTGGAGCCGTCACGGCGTCAAGGAAGCGACTTGGAAGACAGAATCTGACATGAGACAGCGTTTTCCAGAGTTATTCGGATGACGTGAGTTTTTCTTATTGTCTTTAGTTCTTTATTCTATCTTATGAGTTGTGGTTCTCGTTGATTTCGAGGACGAAATCTCTTCTTAGTGGGGGAGAATTGTAACTCCCCGTTTTTATCTTAAATGAGTTTATTTGAGTTAATCGGAGATTACAGAGTTCACAAGATGACTTGTGTTTTATCAGGGTTCTTTTTGCAAATTTTGGAAATTTCAGGGACTAAAATATAATTATTGGATTTTATATATTATCAACACTTGTATTGACTTGGTCATCCACTCTTCTTCCTCCCCCAAACCGCGAAGCACCATTGAAGACGCCTCTTCAAGCTTTCAAAATCCAGTCCGAGCTCAATCCGTCTGTTGGAAATTATTTCTGAAGGCAGATTAGCGATCACTGCAGCGAGAGCTCCGTTATATCGTAAGTTTTTCTACGATCGGATACATTCTAGTTTTTGGATGTTGTTAGAATCGTTCTAGATTCGAGTATGTTGTTCTTGACAGAGTTCTGATCATTTATTATCTGTCGGTTTTGAATTAGAGCGACGTTCGGATTTGTTATGATTTTTGGAAGCCATTTTCGAAAACTTGGATTTTGAGATTGATGGGTTTGCTTTGTTATTGTTGTTTTGGGCATTGATATGAGGTTATATCGGTATTGAACTGCTGTCTGTGTTTCCGGTTTGTTCAATTTATAGCCGTTATGCCGTCGGTTTGAGTTTTGGGTTTCGAATCATTTTAGAATTGTTGAAGCATTGGCTTGTGAGTGATCGTTGTAGTTGATCATCTCTTATCTTCGTACAGATTTGTTGAAGTCTGTCGAGCCCTGTGTTAGCAGCATTGGTCGTCGAGTTTTGGAGAAGAACGGTAAAGAGATTTCCTTGAACCGTTGATTGTTGTTTAGGTTGTATAGTTGTTGATACAATCTTTTGTTATAGCTTGTTCGGAGTTGGATCTACGGCATTAAAAGGTAAAAGCAATCATCGTAGCGGGATAGCATACTCGGGACAGTTGGTTCTCGAGTTTCCCTTTCAAATCATATATTGCATCTACACTTGTTCTAGCATGAGAAACTTTTGTCTTGTTGATTGATTTTGCTTTTGACTATGTGGCTTATATTTTATGTTTCTGTTATGCATTCATCTTGAGCCTACGTTGATTTCAGCGGGCAGAACCGTCCCTTTTGTTTGGAAGTTTGGAAACTATGATTGAGTGGCCTAGGTCGTAGTCGTATCGCCTAGTGCTAGCATACTCATTATGGTTGCTCAAAGTCTAGAGGAGTGAGATATGTGGCACCACCTTGATTGGGAGAGTCGGTGAGTCGTCACATGATCTTATCCTCGGGATCCCAAAAGCACAGCAGCAATCCCTCGTTTATCAGATTTGATATCCCGGTTTAAAGTCATGCATTTCATTACGTTGTTATTGATTTTGTTGTTGTCTTGAAAGCATGTTTATTGTTGTATTACTTGATATGTTGCTTTTACTGGGATTATCATTCTCACCGGTTTATCCGGTTGTTGCTTTATTTTGTATGTGTACTTGGCAACAGGAGGGGCAGTATCAAGTCAGCGTAGACCTGGTTAGCGTTAAGAGCAAGAGATAGAAGTGAGACTCGTTTAGAAGTCGAATCAGCATGTCAATCTAGTTATGTTTTGCGAACATGTTTAGTCATTCGAACTTCTCGTATTTGTTTTGTAAGCAAGAATGGATGTAGGTACTACCGAATTGAATGTTTCTCTTCCCTAAACTTTTCTTGTATTGTTATTGGCTTGTCAAATACTTCTAATGCAAGTGTTTAGGTTTTGTTGAGTTAATTTCGGTGCCATAATATTTTTTTGCGAGAGTACGGCGTGGGCGCGCGGTCTCTTTGCGAGGCAGGGTGCGGGCGCGCTGCCTTAGAGCGCGGGCGCGCTTGTTTTAGCGAAGCTTCGGTGCGGGCGTGCGAGCCTTCTTTAAAAAATAATAATAAATAATTGGTTGCTTCTAATCTTGGTTTCTCGTTTACTTATCGGTTGCTTTGTCCGAGATTAGTTCATTAGAAATGAGGTCTCACATTAAGTGGTATCATAGATATGGCAGAGCAGGTTAAGATCATTCAGTTGAGAATGAAGTCAGCTCAGGATAGACAGGCGAAGTATGCGAATGTCAGGCGTAGACCTCTGAGTTTTGATCAGGGAGACCGAGTCTTTCTGAAGATTTCACCTTTCAGAGGCATTGTTAGATTTGGGAAGAGAGGGAAGTTATCTTCGAGATTCATCGGGCCGTACGAGATTCTCGAGAAGATAGGCGATCTTGCCTACAGGCTTGCACTTCCTCCGTCTTTATCTTGTATTCATGACATTTTTCACGTCTCTATGCTGCGAAAGTATCATCCAGATCCTTCTCATATCCTTCAGCCTGACGAAGCCAAGTTAGACGAGACTCTGAGATACTTTGAGTGACCGATTCAGATCCTTGATCGGAAGGAGAAACAACTCAGAACCAAGTTGATTCCGTTGGTGAAAGTGCAGTGGAGCCGTCACGGCGTCAAGGAAGCGACTTGGAAGACAGAATCTGACATGAGACAGCGTTTTCCAAAGTTATTCGGATGACGTGAGTTTTTCTTATTGTCTTTAGTTCTTTATTCTATCTTATGAGTTGTGGTTCTCGTTGATTTCGAGGACAAAATCTCTTCTTAGTGGGGGAGAATTGTAACTCCCCGTTTTTATCTTAAATGAGTTTATTTAAGTTAATCGGAGATTACAGAGTTCACAAGCCGACTTCTTTTTGATCAGGGTTCTTTTTGCAAATTTTGGAAATTTCAGGGACTAAAACACAATTATTGGATTTTATATATTATCAACACTTGTATTGACTTGGTCATCCACTCTTCTTCCTCCCCCAAACCGCGAAGCACCATTGAAGACGCCTCTTCAAGCTTTCAAAATCCAGTCCGAGCTCAATCCGTCCGTTGGAAATTATTTCTGAAGGCAGATTAGCGATCACTGCAGCGAGAGCTCCGTTATATCGTAAGTTTTTCTACGATCGGATGCATTCTAGTTTTTGGATGTTGTTAGAATCGTTCTAGATTCGAGTATGTTGTTCTTGACAGAGTTCTGATCATTTATTATCTGTCGGTTTTGAATTAGAGCGACGTTCGGATTTGTTATGATTTTTGGAAGCCATTTTCGAAAACTTGGATTTTGAGATTGATGGGTTTGCTTTGTTATTGTTGTTTTGGGCATTGATATGAGGTTATATCGGTATTGAACTGCTGTCTGTGTTTCCGGTTTGTTCAATTTATAGCCGTTATGCCGTCGGTTTGAGTTTTGGGTTTCGAATCATTTTAGAATTGTTGAAGCATTGGCTTGTGAGTGATCGTTGTAGTTGATCATCTCTTATCTTCGTACAGATTTGTTGAAGTCTGTCGAGCCCTGTGTTAGCAGCATTGGTCGTCGAGTTTTGGACGAAGAACGGTAAAGAGATTTCCTTGAACCGTTGATTGTTGTTTAGGTTTTATAGTTGTTGATACAATCTTTTGTTGTAGCTTGTCCGGAGTTGGATCTACGACATTAAAAGTTAAAAGCAGTCATCTTAGCGGGATAGCATACTCGGGACAGTTGGTTCTCGAGTTTCCCTTTCAAATCACATATTGCATCTACACTTGTTCTAGCATGAGGAACTTGTGTCTTGTTGATTGATTTTGCTTTTGACTATGTGGCTTATGTTTTATGTTTCTGTTATGAATTCATCTTGAGCCTACGTTGATTTCAGCGGGCAGAACCGCCCTTTTTGTTTGGACATTTGGGAACTATGATTGAGTGGCCTAGGTCGTAGTCGTATCGCATATTGCTAGCATACTCATTATGGTTGCTCAAAGTCTAGCGGAGTGAGATATGTGGCACCACCTCGATTGGGAGAGTCGGTGAGTCGTCACATGATCTCATCCTCGGGATCTCAAAATCACCGCAGCAATCCCTCGTTTATCAGATTTGATATCCCGGTTTAAAGACATGCATTTCATTACGTTGTTATTTATTTTGTTGTTGTCTTGAAAGCATATTTATTGTTGTATTACTTGATATGTTGCTTTTACTGGGATTATCATTCTTACCGGTTTATCCGACTGTTGCTTTGTTTTGTATGTGCACTTGGCAACAGGAGGGGCAAGATCAAGTCAGCGTAGACCTGGTTAGCGTCAAGAGCAAGAGATAGAAGTGAGACTCGTTTAGAAGTCGAATCAGCATGTCAATCTAGTTATGTTTTGCGAACATGTTTAGTCATTCGAACTTCTCGTATTTGTTTTGTAAGCAAGAATCGATGTAGGTACTACCGAATTGAATGTTTCTCTTCCCTAAACTTTTCTTGTATTGTTATTGGCTTGTCAAATACTTCTTATGCAAGTGTTTAGGTTTTGTTGAGTTAATTTTGGTGCCTTAATATTTCTGGGTGAGAAGATGGCGGGGCGCGCGGCCTCTTTGCTAGGTAGGGCGCGGGCGCGCTGGTTTTGGCGAAGCATCGGCGCGGGCGCGCTGCCTTAGAGCGCGGGCGCACTGGTTTTAGCGAAGCTTCGGCACGGGCACGCGGATTTCAGCGCGAGTGCGCGAGCCTTCTTTAAAAAAATTAAATAATTGGTTGCTTCTAATCTTGGTTTCTCGTTTACTTATCGGTTGCTTTGTCCGAGATTAGTTGATTAGAAACGAGGTCTCACACAGTGTCTGTCGATAGCCCACTGATGATGACACTATCAAAACTTGAGCACAACTATAATACAACCCAGGTGGTGCCCCGTCGCCTCCTGGTCCCAAGAAGAACTCCTAGAAACCCCTAGAATCAACCTAGAATAGGATAGGGAAGTGGATTGTGCGATTTTCAAATGCAACTCTTGGATCCCTATTTATAGACGGAGATCGGATGATCCGATCCCCAAGTTTGGATCGTCCGATCATCCCCAACGATTTCCCTCCGAACATGTGTCCCCTTATCCCGACAGCTGGTCACCGACAGAGTTCGGATGGTCTGATCCCAAGTTCGGATAGTCCGAACTCCCTATGCTTCCGAACTCAATCGAAACCTTTGAACAGATCGAATTGTCCGATCTTCTCTTCGAATCGTCCAAACTTCTGCAGCTGTCCAATCAAATCTCGATTTTATCTTATCTTATCCAATGGAGATCGGACCGTCCGATCCCAGCTTCGGATCGTCCGAACTCCTAGGCACTAGGAACTCTTCTTGGACTATTTCGAATGTCCTGAATCCTATCATGGTTATGAGTTCAGTTGTGGTTGTAGATTCCATTTACTCAACTACTTCTAGTTAAGTCCATGAGTCCATTCCAGCTTGTTTAGTCCAGTTTAGTAATATCATTTAAGATCATGGGCAAAAATACTTAGTTCGAAATTTATCAGTTAAGATTGGTCCAGTTTTGCCTTTAAATATGTTGATACTAAAACTTAATTGCTTCAACAAGTTGCGACACTTCCATTTCTAGTTCAAAATTGATGTTTCTTCCTATATTTATCTTTAGACAAATTAATTCTTCCTCTACGACCTGGAAAAACTCACATCAGTGTATCTCTCTTTTCTTGGATGCAACACGCTCCTGAGTTTCAAGGCAAATCTATTTAGGAGGTTGTGCAAAACAGTGATTGTGCTCATCATATGTTCCTTGTGATTGGTTGTAGTTTTCCATATGATGATAATGGAATGCCCCTTTGAATTTTATAATTCGTCACTTTTTGCATTCCCACTGTGGGTATGTTAGAAATCCACCCATATTCTTTACATTATCCAATATAATTGTCACATATATCTTTTGAAATTGAAGCTAGAAGATTCTTGAAAGCCACTGTCGAAATGTTGGCCTCTATGCCCTTCCACAATCCCATTTCTCGGATTGATGTGTCTAAGATTGATTCATTCGAAGTAAGTGTGATCATATGCATTGTATACCTAGCTAATGATATTTTCACCTCATAAAGTCTTTATGTTGCATGTTTTTTGTGCATAACAAGTATTCAAAAAAGTCCCAAGTATTTTCGAGAAATTCTAGCCACAAATCAGCCAAAGTAGATCCCAAGAAAAAATAAAAATGATGGAATCTTCGACGATTTTAAATCCAAAAACAAAGAAGAAAACCATATAGGCAAAGATGATAACTCCAAATGGGAGTATCACCCCCAAAGTTCAAGCTATGTCCAGACGATATCCCACCCAGAGTTCGACAAGATTGAAATACAGTTTCACAAACACTACTAATTAACCTATTTCTCTTTATGTTTATGGCTCGTCATCCCACAGTCCAGCCAACTCCTCAAGCCAAAACACTTCCAATTCTTCAATCCAAGGCCACCAGTTACACAATGCATCTTTAGCAAAGCAACCTTTGAGTGTTGAAGTATATGAGACTCAAGAATCTAGCAGTATTAAGGGATCACCATCATAAAAAATGTAGGGAACGAATCCAAAAAATATTGCTCAAATTCCACCATTCATATGCATGGATACCATCCAAATGTCATCTAGACCACATTTAATATTTATGCTTTGTGTTAAATCATATTCTTCCACTATTGTTTTATTAATATTTATTTGTCGATGAAAATTGTTTATTATTTATCTTGGTAGGGCTTGTCCTCATGGCAGGACAGTCTTTTAGCACTTGGTGATTACGAAAAGACTGATTTGAGGTTCGTGGACCTAGAACTCCCTCATACTTCAAGTGTTCATGATTATTTTCCCTCCCAAGAATCATTGACATATGTAAATACCATAATTTTGAATTTTTTGGAATTAGGACTAGGGAAATTGAGTGAAACCCAGAAAGTGGTCATAATGTCAGCCGCATCCCTAATCCTAATAGATCTTGATGTTTCCAATTCGGAATTTGGCTTTCTGCTGCAACAACTCCCCGTCATCATGTCTACGTCTGCAACAACCCATGCCACAAGTTTAGATTTGTTCATTTCACTCAACTCCTTTAAATTAGAGAAACGGAGAAAAGATGCTATTGATCAAAAAGACGAATCCATTTATGAACAACTTGTCCAAGTAGGCAAATACTTTCATGCTGAAGTAGCCGAGGTGCAAAGACTTGAAGAATTTTAAAAAAAAAAACTACATGAGAAGATTGTTGAACACAAACTCAACATGTCAAACCATCTTATTACTGATGAGTCTTTGAGAGAATCTCTTACACAAATTAGACAAGAAACCAGTGCCTTTGGTCACCATATTCTTAGCAAGAAGGATGAATACCATGATTCAAGCGTCAGTATTTTTATATTGTTCATTCCCTTTCCTAGCAATTTTAGATCTTTTATTCAAGTTTTTATCAATCTTGTTTGTAAATTTCGATGTTCGTAAATTCCTATAGTTTATTATAAATATAATGAGTTATTTGCACCAAATACCCCTGTGAAATATTGAAAATACACACTTCTCTCTTGTGAAATTTTAATAGACATCTTCAACCTTAACCTTTTATAAAATTAACACACGTGTCCCTTCATATGAGTGATTGTTGCGCACACGCCACTCATGCGACTGGGCAAACATTTTGATTTTTTCTGTACCAAATACCTCTGTGAAATATTAAAAATACATATTTGACCCATTGAGAGTATAATTTTTAAATCTATTCAACCCATAATACACAATTTTTATAAAGATCCAATTATAAAATATTTATCAAAAATTTTTCATTTTATTAATTTTTATTTTTAATTTATTATTTTTAATTAATTGTTTCCAAAAAAATATTATTCACTGTCAGTATCTGCCCATTTGGCTTTATTTTCTTCAGCAACAAGAGCTTCATGTTTCTTCTTGGATGAACGCTTTTGATCTCTAAAGTTTCTTTTCTTTTCATAATGTTTCTTCTCTTTTCCAATTGATCTTCTTTCATTTTTCTTTGGTTTTGGACAGTCTGCTATGAAATGTCCAGTTTTTTCACAGTTGAAGCATGTTCTTGGTTCTTCATTTGATTTTTTTTTTTTTGAAAATTTCTTTTGTAAGACCCTTCTTGATTTTTCCTCATGAATTTTCCGAAATTCCTTACGAATAGTGACATAGCATCACGAAAATTCCTTACGAATGGTGACATAGCATCACTACTCAACTGTTCAGTCGTTCTTTCTACTGGAATGGGAGATTCTACTTTGACTGCTGCTAACGCTTTGGTCAACTGAGAAGTAGACTGATCTTCTTTCCTGGTTTTTAGCTCAAACTCATATGTTTTTAGATCAGCAAATAAATCATGAAATTCCATTTTATTCAAGTCTTTTGACTCTCTCATTGTCATAGTCTTTACATCTCATTCTTTTGGAAGGTCTCGAATGACTTTCAAGATTATCTCTCGATTTGGATAGATTTTTCCTATAGCATTTAGTTCAATCACAATGCTGTTGAATCTTTCGTCGAATTCTGACATGGATTCACCTTGCTTCAGTTTGATGTTATCAAACTTCTGTGTTGCTAAAGATAGTTTGTTCTCCTTTGTCTGCTCATTTCCTTCACAGAGTTGAATAAACTTCTCCCATATTTCTTTCCCTGTTTTACACATCTAGATTTTGCTAAATGTGTTTTTGTCAAGAGTTTTGTATAGTATATCCTTAGCCAAATTGTCAAGATTGACTTTCTTCTTATCTTCAGCAGCCCATTCAATTCTTGATTTTTTCAATGTATTGTGGTCCTCCATTTGAGATTTTGCTATAACAGTGTTGATTTTGGTGATGGTAATGGGTCCATCAGTGAAAACATACCACATGTCATCATCTAATGCTGAAAGATGAGCTTGCATGCGTATTTCAGTCATCAAAGTCCTCTTTAGAGAACATTGAAATTTTGTTGAATGACGACATACTAAGATAATGTTTAGGAACAAGATAAGAACCTTGTTCTGATACCACTTGATATGATCGGTTTGAGTAAAGTATGGGGTGAATACACTTCAAAATGTTTTTATCATACTAAGTTCGAATTCAATTGGTTTAGTGATTAAATTCTTGTCTTATCTTGGTGTATATGCAGATTGACAAACAAAAGATTGTGCAAAAATATGTCAAATTGCAGATTATGAACGCTAATTCGAATGTGTATGAAAGACTGATGAGATGAAGTAAAACTGATAAAAGACACAGAGAGATGTTATGGATGTTCGAAGATTTCAACAACTCCTACGTCACCTCTTCTTTCTCTTCGGAAGGATAATACTAAAAAACTTTGAATTTTACAATTAATTTGCAAAACCCCACTCTAAGACTAGGACTTATACACAATTGTCTATCTTAAAATTTCTAGTTACAACTCAAAAACAGACCTTAAATTACCAACGTGTAATATACAAACACAGTCATACATTCATTTCTCGTTGATATCATAAAAAAATTAAATACAATACAAAAGTTTACCAGCAACATAGATTCCATTGGATAGACGAAAAAAAATCTGATAATAAGAACAAAAATTATACTAAAGGTTCTGTCCAAAAAAACAAAAGAAAACAAAACATACTAAATGTGTCAATGATTTGTAATTTAAGTGAAAATAAAGTCTTATGTTTGAAACGGCATATCGAATTCCAAACCCAATTGCCAACTAAAAAAAAAAAACTTAGTAATCGTGTGTTGTATATCATTACACAATATATAGATATTGTAAACATTATCTCAATTCACCCATATTGATTATAAATATTTTCAAATGTTACAAACAGTGTCTTAATTCACCCGTCATATTTATTAGCCTTTCAACGCCTTAAAAATGTATACTCGTAATAAGCCTAGATCGAAGTGGTAAAGAAATATTTGAAATTCGATATTTAATTTTTTTTCCCCAAAATTAACTTTTTTCCCAATTCTGGAAATATATATGTATATTTCCGTTTTAAGAGAAATTTTAATTTTAATTTTAATTCGATTTCCAAGAAAATTGAAGTCAATAATGTTCTTAAATTCGTCCAACCCTTCTTTCCATTCTCTTCGATTGCTTTGACGGTAGAACTAAAACCTTCCCCTGTGTGAGAAATCACACACTAAACACTCCATAGACGGTTGTTTGATCTGTGTTGAATTTGGAAATTGAATTCAAAGGGATAGAGATACAAGCCCGAATCCACGTCTCCTCTCGAGGTTTGACCCGGTCCCTTTTCTTTTTATACGTTATTGTATTTTCGTTTTTGTTAATCAAGATTTAATTTTTTTTGTTTATTCTTGTTTAGTCAAGAATAGGATGACATGGGTTTTTGTTTAATTTTATGAATTGATTCAATAATTGTGGGGAATTTGATTCTCTGGTTGCCAGAGGATTTCTTGATATGAGCCTCTGAATCCGTGACGGGATTCCGAGATGCGGTTTATCATAGTCTTTTTTTTGTTTTTTGTGATTTGAAAGATCGTATTTTTGGTGCCTTGATACAGATCCCGGTCCTTTGTTTTAGATTACAAACAATGTGATTATATTTTTTGTTGATGATTTAACGTAAAGAATATTGTAAATATTGCTGATTGACATGTTTTGACAATTTCATTTCATTTCCCTTATTTTGAAGTTTCATCGGTGAGAAACTGAGGGAAGTTAGGAATTCCTACAATATTTACGATGAAGAATAGCGAGAGGCTGGTTAATTTGGCATTGGCAGGTATGATGTTTTCTATTTTAATTGTCACATTTGACTCCACGGGAATAATTATTTCTCTTCTATCAATTGTTCGCCTGAAAATGATGCCATGAATTTGTGCAACTATATTATACCTACCCTTGATCGCTGTTTGCTGAATAAAATTTCCTTTTGTGTCCATTTTTGTGTAATCATATCCACATGAGGAACCCCCAACCCCTCTCCCACAACAACAAGATGAAAGAACTTTGAAATTTTATATATAGTCTTTTAAAAAATTCTAGTTCCATCTCGCCTAAAAATATATGGGTGTGCCCATATTTGTATCTGATTATATGTCTTGAGGCTTAATGACCATAAAAATATGTTGGTTGGATGGATTATAGTTTCTTTCTCAGTTTTCGTTAGCAGATTTCTGATCATGTGTTACTTTGTTTGATGCAGGGTTGACCATCGCCCCTCTTGTTTTGAAGGTAGACCCCAATCTTAATGTAATTTTGACTGCTTGCCTAACAGTGTATGTGGGTTGCTATCGCTCTGTTAAGCCGACTCCACCATCGGTAAGTTGCACATCAAATGAAAAGCCGCTGATCACATTTTGTGTGCTTAAGAATTATACTTTTCATTTTTTTGAATTACGGTATTATGTGTTTCAGGAAACAATGTCTAGAGAACATGCCATGCGATTTCCTTTGGTTGGGAGCGCTGTGTTGTTGTCATTGTTTTTGCTTTTCAAATTTTTATCAAAGGACTTGGTCAATGCTGTGCTAACGTGCTATTTTTTCGTACTTGGGACCGTTGCTCTTTCGTACGTTCCTCTTGAACTGGTTATCATTTTTTTTTATCTTTACTTGTGGTATATATTTTTTTCAGTTTAAATGTGAATAATGGTACTTATATACAAATCTTCCTTATCCATTCGAACTTTTAGGGCAACGTTGCTACCGGCTATTAAGCGAGTTTTGCCAGAACCATGGAATACTAACATCATTACCTGGAATTTCCCATATTTTCGGTGTATGTAATTATCATGGTCTCTGCTGCACATCATATTACTTCTTATATTCAGAATAATGATATTTATCTCTACATTTTTGTTATACAGCATTGGAAGTTGAGTTTACAAAATCACAAATGGTTGCAGCAATTCCTGGAGCTTTCTTTTGCGCATGGTATGCGTCAGAGAAGCATTGGCTAGCTAACAATATCTTAGGGCTCTCTTTCTGCGTTCAGGTTTATGAGTTACACGTTTAGTATCCTTAAAAGCTGTCATTTTGACAGAAATTTGAAACAGCCACTGAGGATTGTCATTTCATGAGAACTGGTTTTCTGACTTTTGATTTTTTTTTATCATTTAATGATTCCAGGGAATCGAAATGCTTTCACTTGGCTCATTTAAGACTGGTGCTATTCTCTTGGTGAGAGTTGCATTTATTTTCTGTAAAAATGTTTTTGTTCCAAGTTTACATGTCCATCAACATGTTTATCTTAATGTTTCATATTGTTTTTTGGATTCACAGTTAAAGAATGCATAAACATTTTCGAATTGCAGGGTGGTCTTTTTATATATGATATATTCTGGGTCTTTTTTACGCCAGTCATGGTTAGCGTTGCGAAATCTTTTGATGCTCCTATTAAGGTCAGTTCATACTTCAAGACAATCAAATATCAACCTGGCAAGGCGTTGGTGACTTGTTGAAGCAATTTTTAATAATTCAATTCATACATATCATAATCTTTTCTCCCTTTGGCAGCTTTTATTTCCGACTTCGGATTCTACACGCCCATTTTCAATGCTTGGACTTGGTGATATAGTAATTCCAGGTATGAAAATATTAATACAACATTACAACTTAAAATTTTGAACGTAATATCAAATTTCGAAGTAAATCCCAATGGAGAGCAAGACTACCACTGTGATAAAATGTAACAATTGGATTGTTGGAGAATGTAGTTGGTATTGTAGCAGATGCTCGATTTTACTATTGGTTTTATCATTTTTGTGTTCAGTGCTTATGAGTTGTAAGTTTTTGCAATTACTGGGAGAATGCAGAACCTTTTTTTTACTTGTCAAAGAAAAATGATTGCTAGGAACAAGAATTGCCCGTACTGTCACGATTAGTGATATATGATGCTTGAGTTATGCAGTTTAAAAATTTTGAGTTGCACCTTTCCTGTCAACTATATCTTTTGGTATAAGGTTAGACACTGGGTCCAACAAATACTACATGTTCAGCCTCTATAGATTTTTTAATGATTCATTTCTATGCTCAAGCCAGTGCTTGTACGAATTAAATATTAAGATATGTTCTTTTCCAGGAATTTTTGTTGCATTGGCACTACGCTTTGATGTTTCAAGAGGGAAAGGAATCCAATATTTCAAGAGCTCCTTTGCTGGATACGCAGTCGGTTTGATCCTTACCATCGCAGTTATGAACTGGTTTCAAGCTGCACAGGTTACTAATCTTTTCGACAAAATTAGATTATCGGAAAAATAAACAGTACCCTCATATTACTTTTATGATTTACATGATAACTGCTCTTATTGAATCGTTCTCGTGTAGCCTGCACTGCTATATATCGTGCCAGCGGTTATTGGATTCTTGGCTGTACACTGCATATGGAATGGTGAAGCCAAAGCTGTAAGTGATCCATGCTTGAAATCTTCATGGCTGGCTGTATTTCTATTACTTGGTTACGATGGACATGGTGGTTTTTTTAATGCAGTTGTTGGAATTCGAAGAATCTAAGGCTGCGACTGGTTCGGGAGAAGAAACTGATGGAGATTCGAACAAGAAAGGCAACTAATAATATTTGTTAGGTTGGAGGCGAAGAATTTGAAATGCATTTAGTTGAATACTGAGGTCATACGACAGTTTAGTAACATTTAACTTATGCACCAGAGTTTTTGTGTCAAATTTTCCTAATTGGAAAGATTGAATTTTAGTACTCAACAACTTTATGGATATTCTGCTTTGAGGTCGATTTTATTTTCACTGATGGCTTCAACAAATTTATAAAAACTGGATTTATAATTGGTTCCCAAAAAATATGTATTTTGAAGCTAATTTTGTGCTACACTATAACACAAGAAATAATCTGTGAACTTGCAATACTCATGCCGATATTATTATGGCAAATATGTATGTCATACATTGTTTTCTTTCTTTTTCCCTTTTTTTTCCCCTTGAACCAAGTCAAATTTTAGTGTGTTTCTGTTTGAATGAGAGTCTGTTGGGTTTTATATGTCTATGCGCTACGTGTACATGTGTAATATCAATGAGTGGGTTTTACGGTATCGCATATTTTTATGATATAAAAACAACGTATTTTTTATGAGTTGGAAGAAGTCGGAGATTTGTATCATAAAATTAAGTTTTCATTGGAAGATTTTGGTATCGATTAAAAACTGCTAAGATATTTATTGCTAGAGCTGAATCATTAAACTCAAAATCGAACTCGGGTTCGAAACGAAACCTAGACACAAATAGTTGTTTTTAAGTTTTGAACAAGGAAATAAATTCTTGAACTTAAATCTTAATGCTTGAATATCTTGGCAAAGCTAATAATTTGGAACTACATAGGAAGTGTTTGCAATAGATTGTGATTTTGTAAAAGTGATTAATTTATAAATTATAAAAAAGTTAAGAAAAATCAAAAGTTGGTAGTGTTTGGAAACAAATGTGAAAATCTAAAAATCAAAGTTAGATAGTGTTTGATAAATAAGTGATTAGAATGATTTTAGCAATGACCTTCTTATTAGAATCAATTTTGGAGAATCATAATCACCACATGACTAGCTTTTGGATTTCAATTAAGTTAAGCATAAGATAACACATAATCTAGGTTTAAGAAACATACAAAAATGATTTTTTTAAACCAAAAGCTAACAATCACCTTTTTTTTTAGTGATTGCAAACACTCCCATAAAATCCCCAGTATTTTCTGCTGAACAGAATGGAATCCCATTACAATATTAAGAAAGACCCAAATTACTCCTCCGCAGCACATAATTAAGTCCACTGCAATCTCATTCAGGTCCCCACTGGAATTGGGATGTTCACCTGTCAGTTTTGGGTAACTTATTTCGGTTTTAACCAAATTTTGAATAGGAGTCCACTGGAATCTTATTCAAGTCCACTAGAATCCTAAATCAAGTTCAATAAAATTGAGCTCCAATCTACTTTGTCCAGTAGATTGGATTTTCAAGTCCACTGCAATACCGTTTAAGACTGAAATGGAGTTCCAATCGACTTCATGAGCTTCATTGGAACCCACCCCATTCCAATAGACATGAATGGTACAGTCCTTTGATACTCACAATTAGTTTATGTAACATCTCAAACATACATTTGAAAAATGTTACAAAAGATTCTTTCTGCAGAAGCAAGGTCCGTATGATCATTGTAATTAACAAAAGCATGGTCCAAGATTGTGTCTATTTCATTCCACTACCAATAACCCTCCAAGAACATGGTCCATAGTTCCATATTATCACACCATCGTACATTCAACTGAAAAAAAATAGACTTCATAGTGAAAAGGGTGCGTGTAAAATGTGCACAACACTAGGTGTTGTGTAAAATGTGCAATTTTTACACGAAATGATCATTTTATCTCGTGGACCCGACCCACACAATGTCAGATAAATTTAAATATTTGTCAGATGAAACGAGATGGCCAACCCATCATCTTGTGTAAAATGTGCACAACACATTGTGTCTTTAAAACAAGAGAGGATTTGGTGTTGTGTTTCTAAAACAGCAGGGGATCCAAATCCGTGAAATGACATCCTTACCTTTAAATAGAAAGGGGTTTAAATATCAACCCATTGCTTTTCAAAAAACCCTATTTCATTCTCAGTTTCACCCATTTTTTTTAATTTCATGTCTTCTTGCTTTTGTATTAGATAAATTGCATTTCTAGGGACAGGAAATTGCATTTTCAACTAAAAAACAGTGCTTTAAGGGGAAATATCAATCATGGCAGAGGAAAGGACATTGTTGTGCCATCTTTTCTTGTTTATCTATTCATGTTATGTTGTTTATTGAGTTGGTGTTTTTTGTTCCAATTAGAGAAATTTAGGAAAAAGGGATCCGATTCTAAGTTATTTAAAAAAAAGGATCCACAACTCAATTTACTTATATGTCCTTATGTTTAATTTCAAATACACCATTACATTTTCTAAAACACTTATTCCACCTAAATATTTCTCACTCCCATTCATTCTCATCCTTGTTCGTTCAGTTACTTCCATCCATCCCAACCAAAATCTTCATTCAAAATTAAACCTTAATCCATTTCCAATCGACTCAAATTCACAGTCGACCCACTTCTCTTCCCGACGACCCCTTCTTCTGACGACTTTCTCTTCTAGCCCAGCACGTAAATGACTAACAACTCAAGCTTGAGTCAATCCAGCTAGCTTGGGTCGACCAAGCTAGCTTGCTTTGGTCGACCCTAGCATTCTTCTTGGGTCGACCAGGAAATTTTTTACCCAAGTTTGGGTAGACCAAGCACACTTTGCTTGGGTAGACCAAGCAAAACCCATGCTTGGGTCGATCCAAGCTAGCTTGACCCATAATTTTGACTCGTAATTACACAATGTTAATCGATAATCGTACATGTTTTAACATATGAATCAAATAACAGAAGTATATTTTATAATCGTACATGTTTTAACATATGAATCCGCTATTTTCACAAGTTTGACCAATAATTACACAAGTATGTTCTATAATCGTACATGTTTTAACATATAAATCCGCTAATTTCACAAGTTTGACCCATAATTACATAATTTTAACCTGTAATTATACAATTTTGACCAATGTTGACCGATAATCGTACATATTTTAACATATGAATCCACTAATTTAACAAGTATGTTCTATAATCGTACATGTTTTAACATATGAATCCACTGATTTCACGAGTATGCTGATCTATAATTGTACATGTTTTAACATATGAATCCACTAATTTTACAAATATGTTCTATAATGATACATGTTTTAACATATGAATCCGTTAATTTCACAAGTATGTTCTATAATCGTACATGTTTTAACATATGGATCTACCAATTTGACTAGCATGTTCTATAATCTTGGCTGGTTTTAAAATATGAATCCGTTAATATCACAAGTATGTTCTATAATGATACATGTTTTAACATATGAATCCACTGATTCACGAGTATGTTCTATAATTATACATGTTTTAACATATGAATCCACTAATTTCACGATTATGTTCTATAATCGTACATGTTTTAACATATGAATACACTAATTTCACAAGTATGTTCTACAATCATACATGTTTTAACATATGAATCCACTGATTTCACGAGTATGTTCTATAATCTTACATGTTTTTACATATGACTCTACTAATTTCACAAGTTTGATCGATAATTAATGTTATCTGGCCATTCACTTTCTTTGAAAATGGAATACCCAAATTATTTTGGGTCGACCAAAATTATGGGTAGACCAAGAAGAAACCAAGAAGAATTCTTTTTGGTCGACCTATAATGATCGGGGTCTGGTCGACCAAGAGATCTATTGGTAGAACAAGAGACCAAGAGAGTACTTGGTCGACCCATAATTTTGGTCGACCCAGTGGATTTTGGGTCAACTAAATTGGGAACATAAAAGAGAGGAATTAATTAACTTAATGAGTTTAATTTTCAATTAATGTAGTCAACTTTTTTTTTCTTAAAAAAAATCCAGACTACTTATTTTTAAATAATTTTTCTCTCACTCCCATTTTTTTAATCAACCCGTTCGAATTATGATGTCCCGATGGATTTGATTATTTTTGGAGTCTATTTTGTCACTTTAATTTAGTGTACTTGAAACCAAGTTTTAGTGGACTTGAATTGAGCTTGAGACCAATTGAAAATTTTAAATATAGGTTAAAGTTTGAGTCAATTTTAATTAAGCTTTAGAGGATATTTGGCAGAGCTTAAAAGCTCTTTCAAACAGCTTATAAGCTGTTTTAGAGCTTTTAAGCTCTGAAAATGTGTTTGGTAAATTTTTTTAAAAACAGCTTATAAGCTGTCAAAATAAGCTGTTTGACAGCTTATAAGCTGTTTTTAAAAAAGTAAGAGGGGAGGTACTTTTTTTAAAAAAGATCTTATTTTAATATTTCATATCTCTAAAATATCCTTAAATATTTTAATAAATCTCTATCTTATCCTCCACTTATTAAATATTAAATATTATTTTAAAAAAATTACAAATCACATAAATTTTTCTAAAAATAAAATATTAAAACAAGGATGTGAGCGGTGAAAACACTCAATACAAAAGTCTAAGTATACAAGTGCTATGAGTGTATAGCTATAAGTGTACAAGGTTCCAAGGATTAGCATCAAGAACTCTTCTCGGTCTAGTGACGCCATGACATGTAGTACTCTGCGTCGTTGCACTAGGAGGTCACTCCCATACCATAAAATCCGTGGATACCGGTGACCTGACGACTCTGTACTAACAGGTCTAACCATACACTCAAAGACAAAGGGGCTGAGCGACCCCACTACGGATCATCTCAAGAAGATAACCTCAACATGAAATGTATGTAGCATAATAATCGTGACATAAGATATGCACATAAAAACATGCCAGCTAATATGCAACACATAGAACATGCATACTCAACCAGGATATCTCGGATAATACTTTCGTACCTGTAACAAGCAACCTAGAAGCACAAGGGTCAAAAGTCCAAGACTAGAATCGAGTGAATACCATATAAATATTACGTTACTAAAAGCCTTAACTAGACTAATACCTACTCCCAAAAGTTATTAAGAGACTAGACTTATACCCACGCCTGTCATCAGCCCGCTGTCGAAGGTCCCACAACTTAGGAATCACTCTGCTATCACTCCGGAAGCCTTTTTCTATCGTCCGACCTTAGAAGACGACTATAATTACTGGAAACATGTAATAACACACAAACACCCAAAAAACACACTCAAAATAATTCTCGCCTTTTTTATAGGAAACGATTGGAAGCTTCGAACCCTGGTTTGAACATTCCGATCTCATGCATGCAGTGACGTGTCACTTGCTTCTTGACACCTCAGTGGACGGTTGCGTTCGGACACTCCGAAATCATGACTGGACCTTCCAATCTATCATGTGTCTATGCAATCTTGACACCTGATGGGTCTGCATGACCTAACTTTGATCGGACCTTCCGAACTCAACAATAAATAGTTTGATTCTTCTAAACTATACTTCGGACGTTCCGAACTCTTCGATGGTGTCGAAGCATTATTCCTTAGTTTTGAACTCGATTAAACAGTTGATTTGCTTAATAACAACCCCTTAATCATGTTTAACATTTAATTGCCTTCAAATGATACTTGGGCCACTACATTCTCCATCACTTAAGAGATTTCATCCTCAAAATCAGGACTAGGGTATGCAAATCAAAATAATCACGGAGAATCATACTTTATTACATTCAAAATCTTACAAGTACAACTACTACAAAGCAAGAAAATGAAAATCAAAATAAATCAGAATGCTCTGAGTGCTTACGACTCTTTAAATCCTTAGTCGCCTTCTCAGTACATCGTCGTTTCCCCTGAACCATGACTAGATGTATGCGCTTGTTTCGAAGTACTTTATCCTTCATGACGATTACCCTGATTGGTCTCTCCATGTAGGACAAATATGGAACAAACTGAACCTCAATAAAATGCAAGACATGCGACTCATCAGCCACATACTCTCGAAGCGAAGATACGTAGAATACATCATGAATACTGGAGAGGTATGGTGCCAAAGCCAAAATGTATGCAATATCTCCGATCTTCTCAAAAACCTGGAATGGCCAAATGGACCTCTATGCCAACTTTTCGTTCAACCCAAATCTCATCACCTTTTGGAAATGTGATACCTTTAGAAACACATGCTCGCCCGGCTCAAACTTTAATGGCTTGCTCTTTGCATTGGCATAATTGGCTTGCCTATCCTGCGCAATTCTGAATCTTTTCTTGATCAGATCAACTCTGTTAGCACTCTACAACTCTGGTCCCTCTATGTAGTGACCCTACCCAGATCACCTACTAGTCAGAGTCTTATGAATGCAATAACAATAATTCGATAACTTAATAAGAGTTTACTATGGAAAAATAAGTCAACATACTAAACTAGCGAAAAACAACTGGTAAATACAATCCAAAATGAATAACAATAAATACCAAGATTAATCTAGAAAGTACCGGAGACCCTTGCTACCAAGATCTGATCACCTACTAACCACTGGTCATGCTCCTTATTCACCTACGTACCTGCCCCGTCAAATGGGGTGTCCAACAAATACAACAACATGGACGTGAGCTACTACGCTATAATGTAAACTACGAGAATAAAAATCTACTATGATGCATGCAAATGACTGAGTACTGGTTTATAGGATATAGGGCTGAGCGATGTCTCCCGGTGTCAGACAATATAACAAGGAATATAGGGCTGAGCGACACTATTACAAGGCTATCTCGAAGGAGACCAAGTTCAACATGAATATGCACATGCTGCATAATATATCAATGCAGTAATACATGTATCATGGCACATAATATACAACACATAAACATGAATACTCGCTGGGTATCTCAGTCAGTATTTACGTACCTCAATCACTGGCCTAGATGTACAAGAATCTACAGTTCAACTATATCACTAACACTAGTCTATGAGCCTTAACGAAGCTAATATATAATCCATAATACTAATAGGGATCATGGACTATACCTACGTCCGTCGTTATCCCACTGATATCGAAGGCCCTGACCCAAGCACAGCTCTGTTACAAGCCTTAGAGCACCTCGTTATCACTCGGTCCTCGCGTATAATGCTAAAACCCTAAGAATATATACTGATATACAGTCAAACATGCACTTTGTGAGGATCTCATTGCCTATTTATAGTGTAGTAGCCCGTACCCAAAATCAGTGATTAAGTGTTAATTAATTCATTAATCCTACTAGTTAAGAGTAAACGTGATTAAGGGAACTCTTAATGGATTAACGGAGTCCGGAATTGGATTCAGAACACTTGAAAATGGTTTGAGGGCGATATAGTTCGGACGTTCCGAACGTGCTGCCGACAGTTTTCATGGGTGACATCATCATGCTGACATAAGCAATGACGTATTATTGGGTTCGGACGACCCGAAGTCGAGATCGGACGGTCCGATCGTGTTCGGACGCTCCGAAGTCCAGTTCGGACGATCCGAACTCCGTCTATAAATAGGAGGGCCGAGATTCAGATGTAGGTGCACCAATCACCTCTTCTCTCTCAATTTCTTAGCCTTCTAATTCAGATCTAGGGAATTCTAGGCGTTCCATCGGGAATCCGGAAGTGGCATAGCGATCCAAGCGTCGTAGCGGAGCTGTGGCCTAGTTTTGAGGCACTCGACAGCAAAGGGCTAACGACGGACGAAGGTATAGCTTTTGCTTCCTAATAATATTTAGGAGTATGCTTTAGCTTAGTTAAGGCTTTTAGAGCACTATAATGATAGTAGTATCATTTGGCAGTGTGGCGCGGATTATAGGCGTGGACCTAGGGCTGATAGCACTTGCCTAGTATTTGAGGTACGAAAGTACTGTTCCAGATATCCTGACTGAGTATGCATGTATTATGTGACTGCATGGTTTATATGTCATTGATTTATGCTGCATTCATTTGCATACTGAGCTATCTTCTTCGAGATGTCTGTTAGTAGGGTTTTTTCCTATCCTGTTAGTGGTTGGACTTCCATCGATTTGGGTCCGGCATATCCACTGGTATTATGGTATGGGAGCCACCTCCTGGAGCGACGGCACAGCGTGCTACATACCAGGGCCCGGTCTGTCTCTGTTATCTGATCTTTGAGCTCGAGTTATAGGGAGTTCACTTTGCATGCATGTATACTCATACTCTCGTCCTGAGCGTTTTATGCTCACGTCTCGTACTCTATGTTTTTGGACACCTTATTCCATGGGGCAGGTTTGCGATTGGACGAGGCGGGTGGATCCAAGAGGGGCTAGGCAGTGGTTGGCCAGCTGGAGCTTCGTCTAGGTTTTATTTCTGTTGTTTCGAGTTGATACAACTATTCGATTTGGTTGTATAATATTTGGATAAATTACAGATTTCTTTTCTTGGGATTGTATTTAATTATGGTTTCCGCAAGTTTATTCTGATATCTGTTTTATTAAGTTAATTGCATGCCTAAGTTCTGTTTAGTAGGTGATCCGGGTAAGGGTCACTATATTTATGGTATCAGAGCATGCAAAAGTATTCTTGGGATTTAGTTTCTACATAAGATAACCGTTAGGTTAATTTTGTAGATGGCAGATCGTGATGACCAGAGTTCTCATGGCAGTATTGGTGGGCGTTGGAGTGATGCTGACCGGGAGCCTCGTCGGGAATGCCGCCATCGTCATCGAGATGTGGACCGTTTCAGTGTACGTCGATTCTTAGCTATGGGTCCTAAACCCTTAGTTGGAGGTGAGTCTCCGGAGGATGCGGAGAACTGGTTATGTAGTACCCCATACCCGAAATCAGTAATTAAGGGATTAATCATAATTACTTGATTAGATTTCGGAAGCTCCGAAGGTAGGTTCGGAAGTTCCGAACAGGATCGGAAGCTCCGATCATATTACGTCAGGCATGACGATTGGCTAGATCGGAAGCTCCGATCACCCCTATCCGGAATCAACAAGTGATATTTTGACACGTGGCAGATCAGGATCTTCGGAAGCTCCGATGGCAGGATCGGACGTTCCGATCGTGGTTCGGACGTTCCGATCGAGGATCGGAAGTTCCGATCGTTGTCTATAATTAGAAGGCCGAGGCTTCACTTTCATTTGTCAATTCCGAGTTTTCCTTTCCATTCTAGTCCTTTTGGAGCTGTTCTAGTCTTCTTAGGTTTGGTCCGGAGGTCGGCGAGACATTCGAGAGTCGTAGCGGAGTTGTGTCCAAGTTCTGGAGGCATCGACATCAAAGGGCTAACGACGGACGAAGGTATAGCTTTTGCTTCCTATAAATATTTAGGAGTATGCAATAGCTTAGTTAAGGCTTTTAGAGCACTTAAATGATAGTAGTACCATTTGGCAGTGTAGAGCAGACTATAGGCGTGGACCTAGAGTTGGTAGAGCTTGCACTGTTTTGAGGTACGAAAGTACTGTTCGAGATATCCTGACTGAGTATGTATGTATTATGTGACTGCATGATTTATATGCCATGATATTATGCTGCATTCATTTGCATCTTGTTGTATCTCTTTCGAGATGTCTGTTAGTAGGGTTGTACCCTATCCTGTTAGTGGATGGACTTCCATCGATTTGGGTCCGGCGTATCCACGGTTATCTCGGTATGGGAGCCACCTCCTGAAGCGACGGCACAACGTGCTACATACCAGGGCCCGGTCTGTCTCTGTTATCTGATCCTTGACCTCGAGTCTATAGGGAGTTCACTTTGCATGCATGTATACTCATACTCTCGTACTGAGCGTTTTATGCTCACGTCTCGCACTCTGTATTTTCTGGACACCCTATTCCATGGGGCAGGTTTGCGATTGGATGAGGAGGGTGGATCCAGGAGGGGCTAGTCAGTGGTTGGCCAGCTGGAGCTTCGTCTAGGTTTTATTACTGTTGTTTGGGTTGATACAGCTATTCGATTTGGTTGTATATTATTTGGATAAATTACAGATTCCTTTACTTGGGATTGTATAATGTTTATTGGTTTCCGCAGTTTTATTCTGATATCTGTTTAATTAAGTTAATTGCATGCCTAAGTTCTGTTTAGTAGGTGATCCGGGTAAGGGTCACTACATTTATGGTATCAGAGCATGCAAAAGAATTCTTGGGATTTAGTCTCATCATGAGGTAATTTTGTAGATGGCAAATCATGACGACCGGAGTTCTCATGGCAGTATTGGTGGGCGTTGGGGTGATGCCGACCGGGAGCCTCGTCGAGAACGGCGTCATCGTCATCGTCATCATGACGACGAGCGTTTCACTGTGTGTCAATTCTTAGCTATGGGTCCTAAGCCCTTAGTTGGAGGTGAGTCTCCGGAGGATGCGGAGAACTGGTTAGACCGCATGGAGACGACTTTTCAGACTTTCCAATGCACCGAGGAGCAGAAGGTGGAGACCCTTGGCTATCTTCTGGATGGGCGTGCGCGCAGGTGGTGGAGGTTTACTTCCGCACCTTTTGTTGCGGCGAGAGGAGGGCCACCTGGGCCGAGTTCCGCACGGCTTTTCAAAAGCGGTATTTTCCTCCGGCACTCCGTCAGTCGAAGGCAGGCGAGCTACTGAGTCTGCGACAGGGAGCCATGTCTATCGATGAGTATCAGCAGAGGTTCTTTGATCTGCTATCCTATTGCCCCGAGATTGCTGATAGCTCAGAGATGAAGTATAATCTGTTCCTTCAGGGCCTTAACCCTGAGATCCATGACCGTGTGGCGGTTGGCGACGACATGTCCTACGAGGGTTTGGTGAGCCGTTGTCACCAGGCGGAGGACAGCATTCGGCGAAACAGGTCTTTCCCTCAGTCGAGGCCTGCTAGTTCTTTGGGTCCCCGTGCCCAAACTTTCAAGAAGTCTGGATCTTCTTCTTCCTCTGGTTCTGGAGGTGTTGTCCATTACGGTAAGAAGGACAAGTGTGATCACTGTGGGAAGAACCATCCATCCGACAAGTGCCGTAGAGCTTCTGGAGCTTGTTTCCGTTGTGGAGAGACTGGTCATATCCGGAGGGATTGTCCACTGTCTGGGGGAGGCGGTTCTGGTTCTGGTTCAGGATCGGGTTCTCAGGCCACCGTACAGCAGAGGTCGCAGGGACAGTCTGCTGGGAGTTCTCATTTGAGGCCACGAGCTTCTGGCCAGGTGTTTGCCCTGAGACATGATCAGGCAGTGGAGGAGAATGAGAAAGTCATTGCAGGTACATTTCTACTTTATGGTATACCTGCTCTTGTACTTATTGACACTGGTGCATCTCATTCCTTCATTTCTGCACGTTTCGTTAAGAGGCATAAGTTACCATGCATTGCACTAGACGTAGTGATGTCTGTTTCTACTCCGATGGGCCAATCTGCTTTGGCTAAGCGTCTAGTGATGGGTTGCCCTTTAGAGTTCGAAGGGAACGTTTGTTAGCGAATCTCATGGTCCTGGCGATGGACGACTTTGATTGCATTTTGGGAATAGATATGTTGACTACCCATCGAGCTTCAGTGGACTGCTATCAGAGATTAGTACGCTTTCATCCAGAGGGGAGTGAGAGCTGGTTTTTCTATGGTGAGGGAGCGCGACCCCCGATGCCTTTGGTATCAGCTTTGAGAGCCTGTCGAGCTCTAGAGTCTGGCGGGGAAGGCTACCTTATCTATGCAGTTGATTTATCCGCTGAGAGTATCGGGATATAGAGCATTCCTGTTGTGGATGAATTTCCAGATGTATTTCCTGATGAGATTCCGGGTTTTTCTCCTGCTAGGGAAGTCGAGTTTGGCATAGAGTTGATGCCAGGTACTTCGCCTATTTCTAGAGCATCGTATCGTCTGGCTTCGTCAGAGATGCGTGAGTTGAAGAATCAGCGACAGGATCTTTTGGACAAGGGGTAAATTCGTCCTAGTGTATCTCCTTGAGGAGCTCCTGTTCTCTTCGTGAAGAAGAAGGATGGGTCGATGCGGCTGTGCATTGACTATCGGCAGCTGAATCGAGTCATGGTGAAGAACAAGTATCCGTTGCCTCGTATTGATGACTTTTTTGATCAGCTGCAGGGCACGTCAGTTTACTCCAAGATTGACTTGAGATCTTGATATCATCAGTTGAGAGTCCGTGATCAGGACGTAGCCAAGACTGCATTCCGTACTCGCTATGGGCATTACGAGTTCCTAGTGATGCCATTTGGTTTGACTAATGCGCCGGCTATATTCATGGATTTGATGAACCGTGTCTTCAGGGAGTATTTGGACAAGTTTGTCGTGGTCTTCATTGACGACATCTTGGTGTATTTGCGTAATACGGAAGAGCATGTTTCTCACTTGAGGTTGGTACTGCAGACTCTTCGAGATGAGCAGTTGTACGCTAAGCTGAGTAAGTGTGAGTTCTGGATGGATAGAGTGGTCTTTCTTGGCCATATCATATCCAGGGAGGGGATTTCTGTTGATCCAAGCAAGATTGAAGCAGGTACTTAATTGGTCGCGTCCGACGACAGTTGCTGAGATCCGTAGTTTTCTGGGTCTAGCAGGGTATTATCGTCGCTTCATTCTGAACTTCTCTCAACTAGCTCGACCTTTGACGCAGCTTACTCGCAAGGGTGTAGACTTCGAGTGGTCCTCCGAGTGTGAGGAGAATTTCTGTGAGCTTCGACGGCGGTTGACTTCTGCGCCGGTGTTGGTATTACCGTCAGGATCTGGAGGGTATGTGGTCTACACGGATGCTTCTCTTCAGGGGTTAGGCTGCGTCCTGACTCAGAATGGTCATGTGATCACATACGCTTCTAGACAGCTGAAGCTTCATGAGGACAACTACCCAGTCCACGATTTGGAATTGGCAGCCATTGTGTTCGCTTTGAAGATCTGGCGTCATTATCTGTATGGCGAGAAATTTGAGATCTTCACCGACCATAAGAGTCTCAAGTATTTTTTCACTCAGGCGGAGTTGAACATGAGGCAGAGACGTTGGATGGACTTGCTTAAGGACTATGATTGCGAGATAAAGTACCATCCGGGAGCTGCTAATCTCACCGATGATGCCTTGAGTCGCAAAGTGCGACTATCCGCACTTCAGACTTGTTCGATGTCTAGTGCGATCAGTGACTGTTGTACTTCAGGTTATACCTTCAAGCATAAGAAAGGTATGCAGAGTATCCAGATGTTTGCGATATTATCTGAGCCAGCATTGTATTCGCGACGAGGGTAGCTCGTCTGAATTTCATTATCAGTCGGATGGCTTTCTGTGTTTGTCTGGTAGGCTTGTGATTCCGCAGGATGAAGAGTTGCGAGAGGATATTTTGTCTCAGGCACATCGCACTAAGTTGAGTATTCATCCTGGGAGCAACAAGATGTACAAGGATCTACGTACTCGTTTATGGTGGAAAGAAATGAAACGCAGTGTTTATCAGTTTGTTTTGAGATGTTTGGTGTGTCAACAGGTCAAGGCAGAGCACCGATGACCTGGAGGATTGCTTCACAGTCTGCCTATTCCTGAATGGAAATGGGAGTTTATCACAATGGACTTTGTGACCCATTTGCCGGTATCCCCGAGGAACTGTGATAATATCTGGGTTATGGTGGACCGACTCACCAAGTCAGCGCATTTCATTGCCTATAGCCGAGAGTACTCTGTGGATCGCATGGCACGGATGTACATTCAGGAGATCGTTCGACTTCATGGAGTGCCTGTGAGCATTGTCAGCGATCGGGACCCCAGGTTCACTTCTAGATTTTGGGGGAGTGTTCAGTGTGCGATGAATACTACTCTCAGTTTGAGTACTTCCTATCATCCGGAGACTGATGGTCAGTCAGAGCGCACTATCCGTACTTTAGAGGATATGCTTAGAGCGTGCGTCATGGATTTTGGTTCAGCCTGGCAGGATCATTTGCCGTTGATCGAGTTCGCGTACAACAACAGATATCATACCAGTATTGGGATGGCACCTTTTGAGGCGTTGTACGGGCGACGTTGTCGTACTCCACTCTTCTGGGAAGAAGTGGGGGAGAGACAGGCTGAGGGACCGGAATTTATCCAGCAGGCGATAGACATTGTTGATCAGATCAAGAAACGGATTAAGACTGCACAGGATCGTCAGGCCAGCTATGCTTATATCAAGCGTAGGCCTTTGCAGTTCGACGTCAGGGAGAAAGTGTTTTTGAGAGTGTCACCTTTCCGCAAGATTCTCAGATTTGGCCTTAAGGGCAAGTTGTCTCCCAGGTTTATCGGTCCGTTTGAGATCTTGGAGAGCATTGGAGATTTGGCTTATCGACTAGCTTTACCATCTTATCTATCCAGTATTCACAACGTGTTCCACGTATCTCTGTTGCGACGGTATGTGGCGGATGAATCTCATATTCTGCAACGGTCTGAGGTTCAGGTAGACAAGGATTTGACTTATGTTGAGAAACCTCTTCGTATCCTGGATTATAAGGATAAGATTTTACGGAACAAAGTCATTCCTTTGGTTTTAGTTCAGTGGCAGCGCCGAGGCACTGAGGAAGCTACTTGGGAGCTTGAGAACAGGATGCGTGAAGACCATCTTGAGTTGTTTTGATTTCATTCTTAAGTTGTATTCAGTTGCAAACTCTGTAAACGTTTGATTTGAATAAAGAATGCTTATGATTTCTGTATTGCATTCAGTACTTAAGATCTGATTTCGAGGACGAAATATCTTAAGTGGGGGAGAATGTAGTACCCCGTACCCGAAATCAGTAATTAAGGGATTAATCATAATTACTTGATTAGAGTTCGGAAGCTCCGAAGGTAGGTTCGGAAGTTCCGAACAGGATCGGAAGCTCCGATGCAGGATCGGAAGCTCCGATGCAGGATCGGAAGCTCCGATCATATTATGTCAGGCATGACGATTGGCTAGATCGGAAGCTCCGATCACCCCTATCCGGAATCAACAAGTGATATTTTGACACGTGGCAGATCAGGATCTTCGGAAGCTCCGATGGCAGGATCGGACGTTCCGATCGTGGTTCGGACGTTCCGATCGAGGATCGGAAGTTCCGATCGTTGTCTATAAATAGAAGGCCGAGGCTTCACTTTCATTTGCCAATTCCAAGTTTTCCTTTCCATTCTAGTCCTTTTGGAGCTGTTCTAGTCTTCTTAGGCTTGGTCCGGAGGTCGGCGAGACATTCGGGAGTCGTAGCGGAGTTGTGTCCAAGTTTTGGAGGCATCGACATCAAAGGGCTAACGACGGACGAAGGTATATCTTTTGCTTCCTATAAATATTTAGGAGTATGCAATAGCTTAGTTAAGGCTTTTAAAGCACTTAAATGATAGTAGTATCATTTGGCAGTGTAGAGCAGACTATAGGCGTGGACCTAGAGTTGGTAGAGCTTGCACTATTTTGAGGTACGAAAGTACTGTTCGAGATATCCTGACTGAGTATGCATGTATTATGTGACTGCATGTATTATGTGACATGATATTATACTGCATTCATTTGCATCTTGTTGTATCTCTTTCGAGATGTCTGTTAGTAGGGTTGTACCCTATCCTGTTAGTGGATGGAATTCCATCGATTTGGGTCCGGCGTATCCACGGTTATCTCGGTATGGGAGCCACCTCCTGAAGCGACGGCACAGCGTGCTACATATCAGGGCCCGGTCTGTCTCTGTTATCTGATCCTTGACCTCGAGTCTATAGGGAGTTCACTTTGCATGCATGTATACTCATACTCTCGTACTGAGCGTTTTATGCTCACGTTTCGCACTCTGTATTTTCTGGACACTCTATTCCATGGGGCAGGTTTGCGATTGGATGAGGAGGGTGGATCCAGGAGGGGCTAGTCAGTGGTTGGCCAGCTGGAGCTTCGCCTAGGTTTTATTACTGTTGTTTGGGTTGATACAGCTATTCGATTTGGTTGTATATTATTTGGATAAATTACAGATTCCTTTACTTGGGATTGTATAATGTTTATTGGTTTCCGCAGTTTTATTCTGATATCTTTTTAATTAAGTTAATTGCATGCCTAAGTTCTGTTTAGTAGGTGATCCGGGTAAGGGTCACTACAGGTTAGAACACATGGAGATGACTTTTTAGACTTTCCACTGCACCGAGGAGCAGAAGATGGAGACTCTGGGTTATCCTCTGGATGGACGTGCGCGCAGGTGGTGGAGGTTTACTTCTGCACATTTTGTTACGGCGAGAGGAGTGGCCACCTGGGCCGAGTTCCGCACAGCTTTTCAGAAGCTGTATTTTCCTCCTGCACTCCGTCAGTCGAAGGCAGGCGAGCTTTTGAGTCTACGACAGGGAGCCATGTCTATTGATGAGTATCAGCAGAAGTTCTTTGATCTGCTATCCTATTGCCCCGAGATTGCTGACAGCTCTGGGATGAAGTATAATCTGTTCCTTCAGGGCCTTAACCCTGAGATCCATGACCGTGTAGCGGTTGGCGACGACATGTCCTACGAGGGTTTGGTGAGCCGTTGTCACCAGGCAAAGGACAGCATTCGACGGAACAGGTCTTTTCCTCAGTCGAGGCCTGCGAGTTCTTTGGGTCCCCGTGCCCAATCTTTCAAGAAGTCTGGATCTACTTCTTCCTCTGGTTCTGGAGGTGTTGTCCATTTCGGTAAGAAGGACAAGTGTGATCACTGTGGGAAGAACCATCCATCCGACAAGTGCCGTAGAGCTTCTGGAGCATGTTTCCGTTGTGGAGAGACTGGTCATATCCGGAGGGATTGTCCACTATCTGGGGGAGGTGGTTCTGGTTCTGGTTCAGGATCTGGTTCTCAGGCCACCGTTCAGCAGAGGTCGCAGGTACAGCCTGCTTGGAGTTCTCATTTGAGGCCACGAGCTTCTGGCCAGATGTTTGCCTTGAAACATGATCAGGCAGTGGAGGAGAATGAGAAAGTCATCGCAAGTACATTTCTGCTTTATGGTATACCTGCTCTTGTACTTATTGACACTGGTGCATCTCTTTCCTTTATTTCTGCACGTTTTGTTAAGAGGCATAAGTTACCATGCATTGCACTAGACGTAGTGATGTCTGTTTCTACTCCGACGGGCCAATCTGCTTTGGCTAAGCGTCTAGTGATGGGTTGCCCTTTAGAGTTCAAAGGCAACATTCTGATAGCAAATCTCATGGTCCTGGCGATGGATGACTTTGATTGCATTCTTGGAATAGATATGTTGACTACCTATCGAGCTTCAGTGGACTGCTATCAGAGATTAGTACGCTTTCATCCGAAAGAGAGTGAGAGCTGGTTTTTCTATGGTGAGGGAGCGCGACCCCCGATGCCTTTGGTATCATCATTGAGAGCCTGCCGAGCTCTAGAGTCTGGCGGGGAAGACTAGCTTATCTATGCAGTTTATTTGTCCAATGATAGATTGGGATAGAGAGCATTCCTATTGTGGATGAATTCCCAGATGTATTTCCTGATGAGATTCCGGGTTTTCCTTCTGCTAGGGAAGTCGAGTTTGGCATAGAGTTGATGCCGGGTACTTCACCTATTTCTCGAGCACCGTATTGTCTGGCTCCGTCAGAGATGCGTGAATTGAAGAATCAGCTACAGGATCTTTTGGACAAGGGGTACATTAATCCTAGTGTATCTCCTTGGAGAGCTCCTGTTCTTTTTGTGAAGAAAAAGGATGGGTCTATGCGGTTGTGCATTGACTATCGGCAGCTGAATCGAGTCACTGTGAAGAACAAGTATCCGTTGCCTCGTATAGATGACTTGTTTGATCAGCTGCAGGGCACGTCAGTTTACTCCAAGATTGACTTGAGATCTGGGTATCATCAGTTGAGAGTCCGTGATCAGGACGTAGCCAAGACTGCATTCCGTACTCGCTATGGGCATTACGAGTTCCTAGTGATGCCATTTGGTTTGACTAATGCACCGGCTATGTTCATGGATCTGATGAACCGTGTTTTCAGGGAGTATTTGGACAAGTTTGTCGTGGTCTTCATTGAAGACATCTTGGTGTATTCGCGTAATACGGAAGAGCATGTTTCTCACTTGCGGTTGGTACTGCAGACTCTTTGGGATGAGCAGTTGTACGTCAAGCTGAGCAAGTGTGAGTTCTGGATGGATCGAGTGGTCTTTCTTGGCCATATCATATCCAGGGAGGGGATTTCTGTTGATCCAAGCAAGATTGAAGCGGTACTTAATTGGTCGCGTCCGACGACAGTTGCTGAGATCCGTAGTTTTCTGGGTCTAGCAGGGTATTATCGTCGCTTCATTCTAAACTTCTCTCAACTAGCTCGACCTTTGACGCATCTTACCCGCAAGGGTGTGGATTTCGAGTGGTCCTCTGAGTGTGAGGAGAACTTCTGTGAGCTTTGACGGCGGTTGACTTCTGCGCCAGTGTTGGCATTACCGTCAGAATCTGGAGGGTATATGGTATACACTGATGCTTCTCTTCAGGGGTTAGGTTGTGTCCTGACTCAGAATGGGCATGTGATCGCATACGCTTCTAGAAAGCTGAAGCTTCACGAGGACAACTACCCAGTCCATGATTTGGAGTTAGCAGCCATTGTGTTCGCTTTGAAGATCTGGCGTCATTATCTATATGGCGAGAAATTTGAGATCTTCACCGACCATAAGAGTCTCAAGTATTTGTTCACTCAAGCGGAGTTGAACATGAGGCAGAGACGTTGGATGGACTTGCTTAAGGACTATGATTGCGAGATTAAGTACCATCCGGGAGCTGCTAATCTCACTGCTGATGCTTTGAGTCGCAAAGTGCGACTATCCGCACTTCAGACTTGTTCGATGTCTAGTGCGATCAGTGACTGTTGTACTTCGGGATATACCTTCAAGCATAAGAAAGGTATGCAGAGTATCCAGATGTTTGCGATATTATCTGAGCCAGCTTTCTATTCGTGGATTCGAGATGCTCAGATGTCTGATTCGAAGACCCAGCGTTTAGCTCGTGTAGCTAACAAGGGTAGCTCGTCTGGATTTTATTATCAGTCAGATGGCTTTCTGTGTTTGTCTGGTAAGCTTGTGATTCCGCAGGATGAAGAGTTGCGAGAGGAGATTTTGTCTCAGGCGCATCGCTTTAAGTTGAGTATTCATCCTGGGAGCAACAAGATGTACAAGGATCTACGTACTCGTTTTTAGCGGAAGGGTATGAAACGCAATGTTTATCAGTTTGTTTTGATATGTTTGGTGTGTCAACAGTGTTTACGTAGTATGACTAGTTGGCTTTAGGGTAAGTGGGAGATTGAAAGAGTGGGTGCCCGGTTAGCCAACTTGTGGTTAAGGGATGTTATGACTCTATGTGTAAACAATCTTTTGGTTAATATAATTTACACTTTTTAATAATGGCATTTACTTTATCTTCCTTCATATTGATATATTATGATATACTATTGTTGTTTTGATAAAGACCTTGAATATACTATAGTGTATGTAAGATGTGGTAGTACATTGGGATGACTATCATGAAACACATCTTATAGTCACTGTATATTCTAAACAGTTCCTAGTCGATTGAGCCGTCCGCATATAAGGATAAGGATCGCTCGAGATTGAGACTAGCATTTGCGATGTCTAGTATCATGTTTCATTGGTATGGAACATAGAGATGTTCAAAGCATGCAAATGGATATTCATATGATGAATGATCGAACTACCCTATCCGAATTTTCCAAGTGGTTATCATTTATCGAGTGGATAAAGTCCGCGGTTTTGGTTGTACACCATTAGTCCTTACTACTTGAAACATCATTGAGACTCTATATGCTAGTACTGTACTTTGACTCGTTTACCGACTCTATTGGGTTAATAAGGTGTCGGGATTGGGTGCAGTTACGATACATATAGGAGTCGATGCTTTGTTGTCAAGGATTCACCACATGCTTGCGAGCGTGGATATCCTATGCGATCTGAGGAGATATTAGTGTGACAAATCTCTGGCCAGAGTACATGATGTGCTTTAAGAAATGGTTTCTTAGTAGCACATGCGATGTCAATATTTGATCTTCAAGATGAATTGCATAGTTATCGAATCTCGAACGACTCTCAATTTACCAATGGTTGTTGATTCGATCGGGATATATGGATGAAGGGACCGTACTGTATGCTAACCAAAATCTATTGGTTCTTGCAGGCACTATCAGTGATACCTAGGGAATCATGGGGCGATGTTGCTAGGCGCTCTTACCATGATTCGTTGGGTAAGTCGGAAATTGTTGTTCCGAGTCACAAGGAGTTGTGAGCCCATGGCTAGTTGTATCCCTGAACCATTGAGGGTCACACAAGTAATGGATTTCTAATCCCCGTTGAGATAATTAAATTTAAAGAGTTAAATTTAGTGAATAAAGAAGTGGGACTTCTTATTTAAGAATAGAGGGAATAAGATTTCCTAAAATGACATAGTGATGGACATTTTTGGAAATCACTGAATTTGGATTAAGAAAATTTATCTTGACTTTAAAAGATGCAGAAATGGTTTCTGTGCACATTGATGAAATTGGTTTATCAATCTGAGTCACGATTAATTTTATATTAATTTCTAAACATGCGGGCTTTGCTTGTCAGGCTTGAACTTATGACTAATGGGCCCTAAGCTGTTAGTAGCCCACATTATAAATAAGTTATTGCAGTGCATAAATTACACATAACAGGTCACAAAATTTCGAAACCTAGAAAGCCTCCTCTCTAGAATTCGGCCGCCCCCTTCCCTCACAGTGTTCGAAATTCAGTCTGCAAATTTCTGAATTTGCAGTCTGATTTACCAGATCATATCTGTTCTATCTCATCGTAGAAACTTCTGATAGACTTTCTAGTGCAGTCTATCAGAGGGATTAAACTTCTGTTCGTGGACCTGATTGAAGAATTGTTCGTTCATCAGTTCCTGGGATATACAACAAGAGCAGATTAATCTGTTGGTGTCCATAATCTCGCTTCGAGATTTTAAGGTAAAATTTACATTGTTTAAATTTTATGTTATCAATTTTAATCGTAGAAATTTGATACCCATGATATGAAATTTTTCCATATAAAATTTTAAAACTTTCACTGCAACGGGTATCATTTTTTTTGATCCAGAGAACGACCGTGTTCCAACAGTGGTATCAGAGCCAGGTTGTTCTCGGATTTTACGATTAAAATATTGTTCAATTGTACAAGCCTCGATTTTTTAGAAAAATAAAACGAAAAAAAAAAATTTAAGTTTCCGGGGGGCTGCCCGCTGCCCGAAAAGGTAGCGGGCGGCCGCTGCCCTGCGCGCAGCTGGGCCGCGGATGCGGCCCCGCAGCCCAGCGTGCTGGGCTAGGGCAAACGTTGCCCTAGCCCAGCGCGCAGCTGGGCCGCACCCAGCAGCCCAGTGAAGGGCTGGTCCCCCGGCCCGATTGTCGGGGACTGCCCGGGATCATCCCGGGCAGCCCAGAAAAATTAAAATTTTATTTTTTTTGAAATTTTGAATTTCAGCCCGTTAATTGTTATCGGGCCCAGTTTTTGGCCCGATTGAAAATTGTTTCAGTTGGTCCACGAGGCAATGAGTCAAAATTGTTTGAGCCCAAAATTTTTAAGAAAATTAATTTTTGGATAAATTTTGAATTTTGGAAATTTATAAATTAAATCTTTAATTATTAATTTTGGTACAATTGATAATAAAATATGATTTTATGTATAAAATTGGATTTTATATGTAAAATATGATTTTATGGATAAACTAGATAAAATATGATTTTATATATAAAATAAAATTTTATGTATGAAATATAATTTTATCTATTTAAATTTTATTGTCATTGCATGTTATCCAATGAATTAATTTGGAATTAAAATTATTGGATAAGGATGATTGATTGCCATGACCAATATTATAGGTGTATGTTAGGTTATTTACATTTGGTTTTATTATTGTTGTTGTGTTTTATTAATGGGCTTGGTTTATGGCCCAATATGAATTGTCATATGTAATATAAGTGGGCCTGGTTTATGGCCCGTTCCCATCCTTAAAATATGTATCCCCTACTTGTCATCGAAATTTATTGTAAATTTATAAAACTCAGTGGGAGATAAAAATTTGAAGACAAAGGTGGGCCCAGCAGACAATAAAGACCGAAGAAATGTAAATTGGAAGCTCAATATAATAGGATTGCATTGCATACTTGCATATTACCTAGGATTGGACTTAGACTCGTGATTGACAACCACGGGTCGATTAGTAATGGAATCGATCATCCAAAAATAATATATGATATTATTGTTGTATGCATGTTTAGACTGAATTGTATGAATTCCGCAAGCATACAAATTTTGAATGATGAGACAAATTTTTCAAAATTAAACTCCCTCATTTTAAATATGATTTAAAATTGATATCAAGATAAACAAAAGGACATTTAAATATTGTTTAAATGTTCCTACCTTCCATCAACGATCAATGTATGAGATGCTACCCGCGGGCATGGTCCGGCTCATATTATTGGGGGGGCTCGTTCGTCGGAAAGCTGTACATTGGATCGACACATGTTGTAAGTTGGGTGGAACTCCCATGGGATTGGCTCATATTATTGGGGATCCACATGACGACCGTTCATCACAACTTAATATTGATGGGTCATCTTGACATGTCACAATAAACGGCGTCATAATATTGGGCCCTTACTGGACATGCGGTAAATAACATGGGGATTGTTTTGGAAATAATTGGGCTCTACCTTTTGAAGAGCATGGTTGGCTGATATTATTCGGGACCATGTTTTGTCAATTGGGCTTCATGTTCCCACTAAAGAAAATAATTCTCTCGTATTCACTAGAGGGTGGTGGAATCGTTAAAATAGTGGGAGTGTAATTCATAAAATTAAATTCGCCTTATTTTATGTCTTAGTAAATTAATTAAACAATCACTGATTATTGTCTGTTTCTTTTCTGTATTTCATTAAGATGAATTCGCGCAATCCACTATTCTCTATTCTCGAACAAAACAAACTGACTGGCGCAAACTATACGGAATGGTTCCGCAAGTTGAAGATTTTCTTGACCTCGGAGAAGATGTTCTATGTGTTAGAAAAATCTCCTCCAAAGGAAGCACCAGCTGATATAAGTCCGGAAGAGTTGGCCAAACTTGATAAATGGTGGGACCATGATATCAAGGCCAAATGCTATATGCAAGCTTCGATGTCTGATGAACTTCAGAGGCGATTTGAGGATACCGTGAATGCTGCTGACATTCACGTACAACTCAAGGAACTTTTTGGGGCTCAATCAAGAGCTGAAAGGTTCGCTACTGTAAAAGAGTTAATGACGTGTCGCATGCGTGAAGGGACTTCGGTCCGTGATCATGGGGTACGCGTGATTTGGCTCATTCAGAAGTTTGTAACGCTTGAATTGGTATTGGAGCATGAACTCAATGTGGACTTATTACTTCTCTCTCTTCCTTCATCGTTTGACGGTTTTGTGGTGAATTTCAATATGAACAAGATAGAGGCCTCCCTTGAAGAGATGGTCAATATGCTTGTAACTTATGAAGCCACTTTAAAGAAGGATAAACCAGTTCTCTTGGTGGGCTCCTCTTCTTCTGCTAAGAAGGGGCCAAGTACAAAGGGTAAGAAACGTTCTGCCCCATCCAAGAAAACCGGACCCGAGAAGAAGAACAAGACAAAGGCTTCAAACGTGGAAAAATCCAAGGATGTTTGCCATCACTGCAAGAAACCCGGTCATTAGAAATGTAACTGCAAGGAATATCTCGAGCAGTTGCGAACTGCAAAGGGTATGTTTTATATTGAAATAAATGTTTCACTTAATACTATTTCTTGGGTATTGGATACCGGATGTGGATCTCACATTTGCAATGATTTGCAGGTGATGACAAGAAGTCGCAAGCTTAGGATGGGTGAGACCCAGCTGAGGCTCGGAAATGGTTCTCGAGTTGAAGCAAAAGCTG
Organism: Henckelia pumila; assembly: GCF_033568475.1. Classification (NCBI taxonomy): domain Eukaryota; kingdom Viridiplantae; phylum Streptophyta; class Magnoliopsida; order Lamiales; family Gesneriaceae; genus Henckelia; species Henckelia pumila. Next base: position 130,133,452 of record NC_133120.1, on the reverse strand, counting down.
TGGGAGACATTTGTTTAATTTTGCAGAATGATTTTAAGTTATTTTTGAGAGATGTTTTATATGTGTCAGATTTGGTTAAAAACATTATTTCTATTTCTATGCTTGATAAAGATGGTTTTTCTTGCAATTTTGTGAATGGGATTTGCAATATTTACAAGAATGAATGTTTAATTGGATGTGGACAACTTGAAAACGATCTATATAACTTAAAATTAAAAGACGTTCCAATTAATTATGGTGATAAACCGGTAACAACAAATAAAAGGAAAATTGATAATCAAAACCCAGCAAACCTTTGGCATGCTAGGCTAGGTCATGTTTCCTCAAGGAGAATGAACAAGCTAGTTGGAGAGGGCATGTTTGATATGTTTGATATTAAATCTCTACCTACTTGTGAGTCCTGCCTGAAAGGAAAAATGACTAAATCTCCTTTCAAAGGAAAACCTGAGTGTAGTCAAAATCTATTGGATTTGATCCATACAGATGTTTGCGGACCATTTAGTATTGGTACAAAATTTGGTCACACCTACTTCATTACCTTTACTAATGATTATTCTAGGTATGGGTACTTATATTTGATGAAATATAAGTCTGAATCATTTGAAAAGTTCAAAGAATTCAAGGCTGAAGTAGAAAACAAACTAGGTAAGAGTATTAAAGCACTTCTATCAGATCGAGGTGGAGAATACTTAAGTACCGAGTTCTTGGATTATCTAAAAGAGAATGGGATTCTCTCTCAGTGGACTCCTCCTATGACACCTCAGCTGAATGGTGTTTCGGAGCGTCGCAATCGAACCTTGTTGGACATGGTTCGATCTATGATGATCTTCACTGAGCTCCCACCTTTGTTTTGGAGTTATGCTCTTGAAACGGCGGTATTGTTGTTGAACAACGTCCACACTAAAGCAGTGGACAAAACACCATACGAGTTATGGAATGACAAAGCTCCTAAGTATTCGTACTTGAGGATTTGGGGATGTCATGCTTACGTGAAGCAGACAGTGGGAGATAAGTTGGATAGTCGATCCACCTTATGTTATTTTGTAGGGTATCCGAAGAATTCAATCGGATATTATTTCTATCATCCTACTGAAACAAAAGTGTTTGTTTCAAGGAATGCCACCTTCTTGGAGAAGGAGTTCTTATTGGATAAGAAAGGCAAGATGATGGAACTCGAAGAAATTCGAGAAGAACCCGAGATACAAAATAACGATCCTATACCTCAAGAATCATCACAAGACACGCCTATTACTAGAAGATCCGAGAGGACTTCTAGGCCTCCTATTAGATATGGTCTTCTTCTTGAAGGGGATCAAAGTGAACCCGACATTGGATGTGATCCGAGAAACTTCAAGGAAGCAATTTCTGATGCTGATTCAAACTTATGGCTTGAAGCTATGCAGTCGGAAATAGACTCGATGCATGCAAACCAAGTTTGGTCTTTAGTAGATCCTCCCGATGGAATAGTTCCAATAGGGTGTAAATGGATCTACAAGAGAAAGCTTGGGCCTGATGGTAAGGTGCTGACCTACAAGGCACGATTGGTTGCAAAAGGTTACACTCAAAGACAAGGTGTTGACTATGATGAAACTTTTTCACCAGTCGCAATGTTCAAGTCCATAAGAATCCTTATTGCCATTGCTGCATGGTATGACTATGAGATATGACAAATGAATGTGAAGACTGCATTCCTTAATGGAAACATTAAGGAAGAGATCTATATGATGCAGCCCGAGGGATTCACATCCATGGAAAGCGAGCATAAGGTATGTAAGCTTCAGAGATCGATCTATGGTCTCAAACAGGCATCAAGAAGTTGGAACCATAAATTTGATGAAACAATAAAGGACTTTGATTTCATCAAGAACCCGAAGGAACCGTGCGTGTACAAGAAAGTAGTTAAGGATGCTGTGAAATTCTTAGTACTTTATGTTGATGACATCTTACTCATTGGGAATGATGTAGGGATGTTGCAGTCAACAAAGATATGGTTGTCAGGTAGATTCTCGATGAAGGATTTGGGTGAGGCATCCTATATTCTAGGGATACAGATCTATAGAGATAGATCTAAGAGAATAATAGGACTTACTCAAGCTACCTACATAGACACTATATTGAAAAGGTTTTCAATGGATGAGTCCAAGAGAGGACATCTACCTATGTGTCATGGAGTCTCTCTATCCAAGTCTATGTGTCCCAAGACTGACGAAGAGATAGTGAAAATGACACACATACCATATGCGTCAGCCATAGGGAGTATCATGTATGGGATGATATCTACCAGACCGGATGTGTCATTTGCTCTGAGTGTCACGAGCAGATATCAAGCCAATCCTGGTCAAATGCATTGGAAAGCCGTGAAGGATATTCTTAAGTACTTGCGAAAGACTAAGAATGTATTCATGGTTTATGGAGGAAGAGAATTGAAATTGGAAGGCTACACCGACTCTAGCTTCCAAAGTGACGTGGATGACTCAAAGTCAACCTCTGGATTTGTATTCGTGCTCAATGGCGGTGCTGTCTCTTGGAAGAGTTCAAAGCAGAACACCACAGCGGATTCCACCACTGAGGCAGAATACATTGCAGCATCAGCTGCTGCTAAAGAGGCGGTTTGGATTAGGAAATTCATCCAAGAGTTGGGTGTAATTCCTGAAGCTGTTGGTCCAGTCCCGGTGTACTGTGACAACACGGGTGCCGTTGCTCAGGAAAAGGAACCAAGGTCTCATCAGAAGTCCAAACACGTACTGAGGAAATACCACATCATTCGGAAGATCGTGGATAGAGGAGACATCACTGTCGAGAGAGTGGCCTCTGCAGACAATATCGCTGATCCGCTTACTAAGCCCTTGCCAGGACCATTGTTTGATAAACATCGCGAAGCAATGAGATTACATAGTATGACTAGTTGGCTTTAGGGCAAGTGGAAGATTGAAAGAGTGGGTGCCCGATTAGCCAACTTGTGGTTAAGGGCTGTTATGACTCTATGTGTAAACAATCTTTTGTTTAATATAATTTACACTTTTTAATAATGGCATTTACTTTATCTTCCTTCATATTGATATATTATGATATACTATTGTTGTTTTGATAAAGACCTTGAATATACTATAGTGTATGTAAGATGTGGTAGTACATTGGGATGACTATCATGAAACACATCTTATAGTCACTGTATATTCTAAATAGTTCCTAGTCGATTGAGCTGTCCGCAAATAAGGATAAGGATCGCTCGAGATTGAGACTAGCATTTGCGATTCCTAGTATCACGTTTCATTGGTATGGAACATAGAGATGTTCAAAACATGCAAATGGATATTCATATGATGAATGATCGAACTACCCTATCCAGATTTTTCAAGAGGTTATCACTTATCGAGTGAATAAAGTCTGCGGTTTTGGTTGTACACCATTAGTCCTTACTACTTGAAACATCATTGAGACTCTATATGCTAGTACTGTACTTTGACTCGTTTATCGACTCTATTGGGGTCATAAGGTGTCGGGATTGGGTGCAGTTACGATACATATAGGAGTCGATGCTTTGTTGTCAAGGATTCACCACATGCTTGCGAGCGTGGATATCCTATGCGATCTGAGGAGATATTAGCGTGACAAATCTCTGGCCAAAGTACATGATGTGCTTTAAGAAATGGTTTCTTAGTAGCACATGCGATGTCAATATTTGATCTTCAAGATGAATTGTATAGTTATCGAATCTCGAACGACTCTCGATTTACCAATGGTTGTTGATTCGATCGGGATATATGGATGAAGGGACCGTACTGTACGCTAACCAAAATCTATTGGTTCTTGCAGGCACTATCAGTGATACCTAGGGAATCATGGGGCGATGTTGCTAAGCGCTCTTACCATGATTCGTTGGGTAAGTCGGAAATTGTTGTTCCGAGTCACAAGGAGTTGTGAGCCCATGACTAGCTGTATCCCTGAACCATTGAGGGTCACACAAGTAATGGATTTCTAATCCCCGTTGAGATAATTAAATTTAAAGAGTTAAATTTAGTGAATAAAGAAGTGGGACTTCTTATTTAAGAATAGAGGGAATAAGATTTCCTAAAATGACATAGTGATGGACATTTTTGGAAATCACTGAATTTGGATTAAGAAAATTTATCTTGACTTTAAAAGATGCAGAAATGGTTTCTGTGCACATTGGTGAAATTGGTTTATCAATCTGAGTCACGATGAATTTTATATTAATTTCTAAACATGCGGGCTTTTCTTTTCAGGCTTGAACTTATGACTAATGGGCCCTAAGCTGTTAGCAGCCCACATTATAAATATGTTATTGCAGTGAAGAAATTACACATAATAGGTCACAAAATTTCGAAACCTAGAGAGCCTCCTCTCTAGAATTCGACCGCCCCCTTCCCTCACAGTGTTCGAAATTCAGTCTGCAAATTTATGAATTTGCAGTCTGATTTAACAGATCATATCTGTTCTATCTCATTGTAGAAACTTCTGATAGACTTTCTAGTGCAGTCTATCAGAGGGATTAAACTTCTGTTCGTGGACCTGATTGAAGAATTGTTCGTTCATCAGTTCCTGGGATATACAACAAGAGCAGATTAATCTGTTGGTGTCCATAATCTCGCTTCGAGATTTTAAGGTAAAATTTACATTGTTTAAATTTTATGTTATCAATTTTAATCGTAGGAATTTGATACCCATGATATGAAATTGTTCCATATAAAATTTTAAGACTTCCGCTGCAACGGGTATCATTTTTTTTGATCCGGAGAACGACCGTGTTCCAACACGTGTGATGGGTACTACTCTCAGTTTGAGTACTGCCTATCATCCGAAGACTGATGGTCAGTCAGAGCCCGTGCTTTGGAGGATATGCTTAGAGCATGCGTCATGGATTTTGGTTCAGCCTGACAAGATCATTTGCCGTTGATCGAGTTTGCGTACAAAAATAGCTATCATACTAGTATTGGGATGGCACCTTTTGAGGCATTGTACGGGCGACGTTGTCGTACTCCACTCTTCTGGGAAGAAGAGGGGGAGAGACAGGCTGAGGGACCAGAGTTTATCCAGCAGGCGATAGACATTGTTTATCAGATCAAGAAACGGATTAAGACTGCACAAGATCGTCAGGCCAGCTATGCTAATACCAAGCGTAGACCTTTGCAGTTCGATGTCGGGGAGAAAGTGTTTCTGAGAGTGTCACCTTTCCGCAAGATTCTCAGATTTGGCCTTAAGGGCAAGTTGTCTCCCAGGTTTATCGGTCCGTTTGAGATCTTGGAGAGCATTGGCGATTTGTCTTATCGACTATCTTTGCCACCGCATCTATCCAGTATTCATGACGTGTTCCACGTATCTCTATAGCGATGGTATGTGGCGGATGAATCTCATATTCTGCAGCGGTCTGAGGTTCAGGTGAACGAGGATTTGACCTATGTTGAGAAACCTATTCGTATCCTGGATTATAAGGATAAGGTTTTGCAAAACAAAGTCATTCCTTTGGTTTTAGTTCAGTGGAAGCGCCGAGGCAATGAGAAAGCTACTTGGGAGCTTGAAGACAGGATGCGTGAAGACCATCCTGAGTTGTTTTGATTTCATTTTCGATTTGTATTCAATTGTAAACTCTGTAAGAATTTGATCGGAATAAAGAATGTCTCTGATTTCTGTTTTACATTCAGTACTTAAGATCTGTTTTCGAGGACGAAACATTTTAAGTGGGGGAGAATGTAGTAGCCCGTACCCGAAATCAGTGATTAAGTGTTAATTAATTCATTAATCCTACTAGTTAAGAGTAAACGTGATTAAGGGAACACTTAATGGATTAACGGAGTCCGGAATTGGATTCAGAACACTTGAAAATGGTTTGAGGGCGATCGAGTTCGGAGGCTCCAAAGTCCAGGTTTGGACGGTCCGAAGTTAGGATTCGGACGATCCGAAGAGTGGTTCGGACGTTCCGAACGTGCTGCCGACAGTCGTCATGGGTGACATCATCATGCTGACATAAGCAATGACGTATTATTGGGTTCGGACGACCCGAAGTCGAGATCGGATGGTCCGATCGTGTTCGGACGCTCCGAAGTCCAGTTCGGACGATCTGAACTCCGTCTATAAATAGGAGGGCCGAGATTCAGATTTAGGCGCACCAATCACCTCTTCTCTCTCAATTCCTTAGCCTTCTAATTCAGATCTAGGGAATTCTAGGTGTCCCATCGGGAATCCGAAAGTGGCATAGCGATCGAGGCGTCGTAGCAGAGCTGTGGCCTAGTTTTGAGGCACTCGACAGCAAAGGGCTAACGACGGACGAAGGTATAGCTTTTGCTTCCTAATAATATTTAGGAGTATTCTTTAGCTTAGTTAAGGCTTTTAGAGCACTATAATGATAGTAGTATCATTTGGCAGTGTAGCGCGGATTATAGGCGTGGACCTAGGGCTGATAGCACTTGCCTAGTATTTGAGGTACGGAAGTACTGTTCAAGATATCCTGACTGAGTATGCATGTATTATGTGACTGCATGGTTTATATGTCATTGATTTATGTTGCATTCATTTGCATACTGAGCTATCTCCTTCGAGATGTCTGTTAGTAGGGTTTTTCCCTATCCTATTAGTGGTTGGACTTCCATCAATTTGGGTCCGGCATATCCACTGGTATTATGGTATGGGAGCCACCTCCTGAAGCGACGGCACAGCGTGCTACATACCAGGGCCCGGTCTGTCTCTGTTATCTGATCTTTGACCTCGAGTTATAGGGAGTTCACTTTGCATGCATGTATACTCATACTCTTGTACTGAGCGTTTTATGTTCACGTCTCGTACTCTATGTTTCTGGACACCCTATTCCATGGGGCAGGTTTGCGATTGGACGAGGCGGGTGGATCCAAGAGGGTCTAGGCAGTGGTTGGCCAGCTTGAGCTTCGTCTAGGTTTTATTTCTGTTGTTTCGGGTTGATACAGCTATTCGATTTGGTTGTATAATATTTGGATAAATTACAGATTCCTTTTCTTAGGATTGTATTTAATTATGGTTTTCGCAAGTTTATTCTGATATCTGTTTTATTAAGTTAATTGCATGCCTAAGTTCTGTTTAGTAGATGATCCGGATAAGGGTCACTACATATAGGCAAGGGTTCGGAAGCTCCGAACTCGCATGTCTTCCACGTGTCAAACTGCCCTGTTCATAAGCTCCAATCCTATACTTCGGATGCTCTGATCTCATGCATGTGATTACGTGTCAAAACGCTGACGACATGTCACTAGTGCACATGACCTAACTCTTCGAAACTTCCGATCACTAGTTTGGTGGTTCCGACCTCACCCTCAGCTTCCGAGCTGCAACGCTTGGTCCAATCACTTCGGACCTTCTGATCTCCCTATGGTTCATGTTCGGACCTTCCGAACTACCCGAGTCAACTTTGAATATTGGACCATTTTTTGACATTCTGGAGTCGATTTCTTGGTACGATCAATCGTATTAAAATATCTTAATCATTTTTATTCATTTAAGCTCAAAAAATAAAATTCAGGCTACTACATTCTCCTCACCTTAAAAGGATTTCGTCCTCGAAATCAGGTCTAGGTCTTATCCGACAAGATACTGTGCAAAAAAGCTCTTACATGTCATCAATCTGTCACTGAAAAACATAACAATGTGACTAACACTTAGACCAAAACTTTCCAACTGTAACTCTCTAAGCAACTGTACTACAACCAATCACTGAGGTCAATAATGGAATTCACTACACATAGATACTACATCAGTTCTAAGATCTTTCCAACCATGGTCATGAATCACTGTATTGGCTCTTAACATTGTACTTAAGATAGAAACATTCCATCTTATATGGCTAACAATACAGTCTACCAACTGTCCTCATGCACTGTGTACTTATCTGCTACACTAAATCAAAACCCAAAAGAACATACCGTCTTCAATACATTTGGAAAATCTGGTTATGCCGAGAAAATAGTGTCATCTCGAAGGATTGACTGACTGCAATTCCTGTTGCATTGGAACCTTACTTGGAGATAAGACTAACATGTCTTGATTTACTGACAACTAATTACCAATCCAACCAGGACTGAAAATCTCAAGACCATTCTCTGAGTAATCGTCATCTGACCATCAACTGTGGATAACATTTGTGATAGGAATTACCACCGATTCTAGTATCGAAAATCACACTGGATAAAATTAACTGTTCACCATAAACAGTGATCAACCGAGCAATTAATTGAATTAAGAAATCTAACATCTGCTTCCTGATAAATCTGTGCAATGGAATTCTCCTAGTGCTAAACCAGAATCTCAACCATGTTCTTGCAATTGATCTATATCAATTTAGTACTGCTATTACAACATTGAAAAGTAATACAAAAGTCTCTCCCTTCAATGATAAACACTGCCTGTGGAATTTGTCTAACTTGGGTTCTACATCCATCCGCGGAAGTACCATACCTTAACGACTGCAGCAGTGTCGTAACATCCTACAAGATTCACCTGATAATGAGTTCAAAACTCAGGTCCTTAGATGACAAAAACATGTCGTCTCAACTATTGGAATCACAAATCTATTAGTACGAAGTCCCAGTAGTAACAAACGTAATCAAATGATGTAATATATCACCCAGTTTTTTATTATTGCCTCCGAATTCAATTAGGAATATTAGTAAACTTCACTCATAGGCTATATTAAGTATGTCAGATTCTTGACTTACCAAGTCTGTTCTATAGTAGTAGAAAAAGGATAAGATACGTGCGAAGTCCTCTCAACTATTCCGCAATCTGTGATGCTACTGCCTTCGACTCTGTTGAATCAATCACGTCAATGATCTATCGAATAATCACAAGAAATTTGGCAACAAAAACCTTGCCAGACCCGAAGACACCATAAGTCTCAACTACTAACATTGAACAACATTAGTTAATCATTGTTACAATCCTGATAGAGTCCACTAGAACAATTACACTTATTCAACCAAAAATTGTTGATTGAATCTCAAGGAGATTGCATAAATATCTGAATATTATGCACTTCCGATAAAGGCTCGAAAACTGATGTTCTACAATAATTCTGTAAAAAATAATCAAGCTAGTCTCAGAAGACTAGGTTGACAACCAATGGTACCAAGATGGGTACAATATCAAGTCTTAAAGCAAGTCAGCTCTTACTGATAGGGAAATACTTACCCTAGTTGTTACTTGGCTTCACTATTAGTAACCATAAAAGATATACTCAGTAACTTGTCCTTACTTGACCACATCTATGGTTTGGTAAAGTCAAACTTTGTTTGACCCAAAAGTTTTAACCTTACTGATCAGTTCTTCTTATTTTTGATGGAGTCGGACAATAATGAAATCCAAGTTGAAATTCTATTCCCGCAATAGTTGAACCTTAACTTCTCTCCTCAGATAGAAGACAATTCTGAAATCTTGACATAAACATTCCTGATAATTTCCAAATAGCTAAGGAAATTCTGAATGTCAACATTCTATGTGGAGCTGATAATTCCTTTAAGGTATCTTCCTCTAGCTAAGTCCCTAAGCACGATAGACTTATAGAACTAATACAATTACCTCAGAGTCCACATCCCCTTATTACCGAGCTACAAGTCGATACTTACTAGACTTAACGGTATCATCTGCCGGTATCAATCCACTGTGGCTCATTCTTAGCATGGAAATATTAATCAAGTTTAGGCAACCCTTTCCCATTCCTGATCACTAGTGGAATCTTACACCTCTGATCAACATACTCTGATCTTAGTGTTTCAACCTCTTAACATCACGGTCTACAAGAAGTCATATAATCCAAGAATGTTGGAAATAAAGGAAATCCCATACCAAGTTTTCATCTTACTTATCTCTGACGGTTTTAGACGATAGCTACAAGTAACCATTGGCACTATCCTAGAAACAAATAGATCTAATCAACAGAACCCATCTAGTCTAATCCCAATACAGAATGTGTACCACATCTGTTCAGAACTTTCATTTATCCAGGAATATCCTTTCCAAGACTATTCTGACAACAGAAAATATCAACGTGTATCTCTGGAGGAGTCAGACTATAATGGTACTAAATTCATTTGATATTAAATCTGGTACCAAAATACATCTCTTTAAGAGAATCCAGCTAACACTGAAGTATTCTATAGCTATACCCTTCTATGACTTTTGTAAAGTCTCAAGACTGAGGTAGCCTTCCCTTTACACCCTCTGAAGCACGAAAGGCTTCCAAAGCTAGTCTTTGAATATTAGGTTGGCAACCCATGGTACCAAGCTGGGTATAATATCAAGTCTTAAAGCAATTCGGCCCTTACTGATAGGTAAATACTTACCCTAGTTGTTACTTGACTTCACTATTTGTAACCATAACAGGTATACTCCGTAACTTATCCTTACTTGACCACATCTATGGTTTGGTAAAGTCAAACTTTTTTTGACACAAAATTTCTAACCATACTGATCAGTTCTTCTTATTTCTGACGTAGTCAGACGATAATAATGAAATCAAAGTTGAAATTCTATTCACGCAATAGTTGAACCTCAACTGCTCTTCTCATACGGCAGACAATTCTGAAATCTTGACATAAACATTCATGATAATTTCCAAATAGCTTAGGAAATTCTAAATGTCAACATTCTATGTGGAGCTGATAATCCCTTTAGGGTACCTACATCTAGCTAAGTCCCTAAGCACGACTGGCTTATAGAACTAATACAATTACCTCAGAGTCCTCATCACTTTATTACCAAACTACAAGTCGATACTTACTAGACTTAACGGTATCATCTGCCGGTATCAATCCACTCTGGCTCATGCTTAGCATGGAAAGATTAACCAAGTTTAGGCAACCCTTTCCCGTTCCTGATTACTACTAGAATCTTACACCTCTGATCAACATACGCTGATCTTAGTGTTTCAACCTCTTAACATCACGGTCTACAAGAAGTAATATAATCCAAGAATGTTGGAAATAAAGGAAATCTCATACCGAGTTTCCATCTTACTTATCTCTGACGGTGTTAGACGATATCTACAAGTAACCATTGGCACTATCCCAGCAACAAATAGATCTAATGAATAGAATCCATCTAGTACAATCCCAATACATACTGTGTACCACATCTGTTCAGAACTTTCATTTGTCCATGAATATCATTTCACAAACTATTCTGACAACAGAAAATCTCAATCTGTATCTCTTGCGGAGTCAGATTATAATGGTACTAAATTCCTTTGGTATTAAATTTGATACCAAAATACATCTATTTAAGAGAATCCATCTAACACTGAAGTATTCTATTGCTATACCCTTCTATGACTGTTGTAAAATCTCAAGACTGAGGTAGCCTTCCCTCTACACCCTTCGTAGCACGAAAGGCTTCCAAAGAAACACTGGCATAGGGTCGTGAATCCTCTACGTGTAGTCATAAATCCTTACAGTCCGCAGCACTTGGTAAAAACCCAACTATACCCCTGATGTAACTATTCATCCCTGGCACTAACCAACAAGGTCTCAATCTAATATAACTGATCTACAAAAATTTCCCAGAACTAATAATTTAGCAAATAGGTATAATTATAAAATGATTATACAAATATTCTCATAGTCACTGTAGTTGAATACCAACCAACCAAACACTGAAATCATTCTTAGGTAATCCCAAAACTTTGAAATACTCGAACTTACACATCCAGGTCCCTTTACAACTCAAAGTAACATAAACAAAACAAACTAAACCTCAAACAATGTTTACCCAAATCAAATCACACCAAAATATGTGCAATGAAATTTTTTTATTAATCCACAAATGTCTGGAATCATTAATACAGATGATTCAAATACTTACAAAAGAAATACTTGTTAAAAAAAACTTGATACAATACTTACAATCTGACTAAATGCGAAAATATTACATTCCGTCTAAGATACCCTATACAAATCAAATTTCATAATCATTCCGGTATCTTCTGATCTTGACGTGAGGTTGTTGGCTTCCTCTATTATGATTTATTGAAAAATTCTGGCAGAACCTTTTCCTCCCAAGATCTACAAGATCTTACCAATCTACCAGATCCTTCCAATGTTGTGGGGTCCATTATCTGGTAAATGAGAGAGGATCTTCATGTCAATCTCTCCAACTGCTTGTGGAGAACCTTTAGATATGCCTTCCCAGGTCAAAACAAGATGGACAGCAGCATCTCATACATCTCGCCCAATCCTCTGCTATGCCCAGAGTCTCACACTCGGTCATCTTATTTTGTCCAAACTGCCAGAACCTTTATAAGTCAAAACTTTGATGATCATCCTATGACGATGAAAGTGACTACGGGGATATCTCAGGGTATTCTCATTCCAACGCCCATTCCTGTCGCAATTGTTACCATCGTCTAAATCGATCATATACAAGAAACCACAATTGTTAATCCTAACAATCTTAACAATCTTCACTATGTCCTAAAGATACTAATGCATGCTCTGATATCATAATATAGTGACCCTACCTTGATCACTAGCCAGAGTCTTAAGCATTCAATAACAATAATGATAACTTAATCAGAGTTTACTACGGAAAAATAAGTCCATATACTAAAATAGCAAAAAAAAACTATTAAATACAATCCAAAATGAATAGCAATAAATAACAAGATTAATCTAGAAACTATCGGCGACCCCTGCTACCAGTCCCTGATCACCGACTAACCACTGGTTATGCTTCTGGTTCACCTACGTATCTACCCCGTCGAATGGGGTGTCAAACAAATACAACAACATGGATGTGAGAGACTAAGCTCAGAACGTAAGGTACGAGTTTACAAACCTACTATGATGCATGTAAATGATTGGGTACTAGTTTATAGGATACCTGCTCAGTTTGGGAGCAAATGAGTATGTAGTACCATCTGAGATCAACTCCGCTGGGTACCTCCACACACATTTCCCTTAATACAAGGCTATCTCGAAAGAGACTCGGCTTAAGATGAATATGTGCATGAATCATAATATACCAAAGAAGTAAAATATGTATCATGTCACATAATATGCAACACATAAGCATACATACTCGCAGGAAATCTCAGTCAGTACTTACGTACCTCAATCGGTGGCCTAGATGTATAAGCATCTACAGTTCAAGACTACAAGTCAAGATGATACTATATCACTAGCACTGGTCTTCTAGCCTTAATAAGCTAATAGATACTCCCTAATACTAATAGGGAACTTGGATTATACATGTGTCCGTCATCAGCCCACTGATATCGAAGCCCCGTAGCACTTCGCTATCGCCCGACCTTCGAGTATAAGGCTAAAACCCTAAGAATATATACTGATACACACCCAAACACATCCAAACACACACTAACTCTGAGGATCTTGTCGCTTATTTATAAGAAAGTGTTTGGAAGCTCCGATCCCTGATTCAGAAGCTTCGAACTCGCATGTCTTCCACGTGCCAAACTGACCTATTTGGAAGCTCTGATCCTACCCTTCGGACATTCTAATATCATGCATGAGATTACGTATCTAAACACTGGCTACACGTCACTAGTGTGCATGGCTTAAATCTTTTGAAGTTTAAATCGTTGGTTCGGTGGTACCGATCTCACCCTCAGATTCCGAACTGCAATACTTGGTACTATCAGTTCAGACCATCCGATATTTATATGGTTCATGTTTGGACTTTCAAAACTACTTGAGTCAACTTTGACTCTTAGACCATTTTCGAACATCCTAGAGTCGATTTCTTGGTCCGATTAATCATATTAAAATCCCTTTATCATGTTTAATAATTTAAGCTCGTAAAATGGGATTCGGACTACTATATTCTCCCCACCTTAAAAGGATTTTGTCCTCAAATCAGGTCTAGGTTTTACCAGAAAATACCAACAAGCTACTGTGCAAAAAAAATAAAAAATCTTATATGCCATCAATCTGTCACTGCAAAACATAACAACATGACAAACACTGGGAACAAAACCTGCCAATTGTAACTCTCTAAGAAACTGTATTGCAACCAATCACTGAGGTCAATAACGGAATTCATTGCACATAGATACTACTGCAGTTCTAAGATCTTTCCAATAATTGCCATAAACCACTGTACTGGCTCTTAACATTGTACTTAAAATAGAAACAATCCATCTCATATGGCTAACAATACAGTCTACCAACTGTTCTCAAGAACTGTGTACTTATCTGCTACACTAAACCACAGTCCAAAAGCACAGAACTTCTTAAATCCAACTGGAAAATATGTTTATGCTGAGAAAATAGTGTCGTCTCGAAGGATTGACTTACTGCAATTCTTGTTGCATTGGAACCTTACTTGGAGATAAGACAAATGTGTCTTGCTTTACTGACAACTAATTACCAATCCAACTAGTACTAAAAATCTCAAGACCATCCTATGAGTCATCGACATCTGACCATCAACCGTGGATAACAATTGTGATAGGAACTACCACTGATTCTAGTACTAAAGATCACACTGGATCAAAATTAACTGTTCACCTTAAACTGTGATCAACCATGCAATTAACTGAATAAGGAAATCTAACATCTGCTTCAAGATAAATATGAGCAATTTAATTCTCCTAGAGCTCAACCAGAATAGCTACCTTGTTCCTGTAATGGATCTCTATAAATTGAGTAGTGTTAATTACAACACTGAAAAGTAATACATAAGTCTCTCCCTACAATGATAAACACTGCCTGTGGAATCTGTATAACTTGAGTGCTACATCCTTCCTCGGAAGTTCCAAGCCTTAACAAATGAACTAGTGTCGTAACATCTTACAAGATTCACCTGATAATGAGTTCAAAACTCAGGTCCTTAGATGACAAAAACATGTCGTTTCAACTATTGGAATCACAAATCTATTAGTACGAAGTCCCAGTAGTAACAATCGTAACCAAATGATGTAATTTATCTCCCGATTTTACATTATGGCCTCCAAATTCAATTAGGAATATTAGTAACCTTCGCTCATAGGCTATATTGAGTCTGTCAGATTCCTTACTTACCAAGTCTTGTGTATAATAGTAGCAAAAAGATAAGATACTTGCGAATTCCTCCCAACACTTCCGCAATCTGTGATGCTACTGCCTTCAACTCTATTGAATCTATCACGTCAATGATCTATCGCATAACCACAAGAAATTTGGCAACAACAACCTTTCCAGACCCGAAAACACCATTGATACCAACTACTAACGTTGAGCAACATTATTTAATCATTGTCACAATCCTGCTAGAGTCCATTGGAATAAATACAATTATTCAACCTAAAATTGTTCAATTACTGTAACGCCCCAAAAATTATTTACTGAATCAATTAACAATTAAAATAATTATGGAGTTAATAAAATAATTATTATTGTTAATGATATTATAGAGTGTATTTACAAAATACACGTGTCAGTTAATCAATGAATTTGACTCTTTCTGGATATATGATATTTTTGGCATTTTGAAATAATTGTTGAGATATTGAAATAAAAATAATTATTTATGTCGGATAAATTGATTTGGAGAATATTTGACCGAGTTGACTGGTCAGAGTCTAAGTTGGACTTTTATTTTAATTTGAAAAATTATGAGTTCAATTGACTGGTCAAAGTCAATAATTTCAGATAATGATGTTAATAGATTTTGGGTTTGTGTACCAGAAAAATATCAGATTGAGAATTAATTTTACCAATTGTGTATCAAATAAATTAGTTCGAGATCCGAAAATATCGGGTTATTATAAATAGAAAAACTCACACGGAGAAAACACGGATCAAGATTTTTTTCCCCAATTTTTTCCCATTTTCTCGACTTTACTGTAGCAGCCGTCGTTTTTTATTTTTCCGGCCATTCACCGAAGACCCGATCGAAGATCCGAACGGTCAGATTGTAGCCAAGATCAAGATGAATCTATTGGTATAAAGAAATCGAAAATCCAACGGTTGGATCGCCAGGAAAATGAGAAATAACAGACGAGTTCTGCACAGTCCACGTTTTTGATTTTTTTGGACGTTGACCGGAGCTTCGATCAAAGATCCGATCGGTCACTTTGTAGCCAACATCAAGAAAAAGCTATTGGTGTAAAAAATTCGATGATCGGACGGTTGGATCGCTGGGAAATTGACGTAGAACAGACAAAATTCACGCAGGTACTATTCATCATCTTCTTCGTCGGAAAATTCGCGATTCGAGCCCGTTTTTGTTGGTTTTAAGGCTATTAATCGATGCTATGAGGTGTGTAGAACATTTCCCAACCATATCCCGTCGGTTTTAGACCATTTCAGGCCAAGATCGGAGCTCAAAGACTTCGCCGGCGCCGCCCTGTTTTTCTCCGATCTACGGCGCGTCGGAG
The DNA here is from genome assembly GCF_033568475.1 of Henckelia pumila. Taxonomy (NCBI): domain Eukaryota; kingdom Viridiplantae; phylum Streptophyta; class Magnoliopsida; order Lamiales; family Gesneriaceae; genus Henckelia; species Henckelia pumila. The sequence continues at coordinate 130,117,101 of NC_133120.1, read as the reverse complement.
CTTCGTTCCAGGCGTGGCTTAGATGGTTGAGATCGTCTCCTCAAGCTCTACAACCCTGCAAAATTTCATAATTTTTGGGGAAGTTTTGCATCGCCGCCGCCGGACCGCCGCGTCGCCGCCATCTTCTCCGGCGAGCCACCGGATTTCGACATATTACCCAATTTTGATCGTCTCGACATGATGAATTCAAATATCCAAGTTTCGAGTTGAGATTCGAAACCGTGAAGCGGTGAGAACACAATAAAGTTTGCAATTTAGCGGTCAAAGTTTGACCAAAGTTGACCAAAGTTGACTTTTTGTATATTATGTGATTTTTCGCAGATTGGAAGTCATTCGAGGATAATTAGAGGTAGAAATCAGCAGTCTAGGGATTTGAGCTTTTCCAAATTTGGAAAACTGATGTATGAGCTGATGTTGATTTCGAAGGGAATGAACACTCGAGCGAGATTGAGATTCTCGAGTTCCTGTTAAAATCACATACTTGCATGATTATTTGATAGTGATTGAATATATGCTCTTATATGATTTTGTATGAGCTATTAATTTAATTGATTAATTTTCGATATGAATTGAAAGACATGAATTTGTTTATATGATTTTGATTTGGAATATTGATGCATTTATTTGATCGAAAAACATGATTTTGCTGATTTGAAATTAATTCAATGAGTTTCGATATTATATTCATGATTTTGAATATATGAATTGAATGAGATGACATCTACGATATTTTGACGTCTGAATAAAGATATTTGTTGTTTTAATTTATTTTGATTGCATCTGAATCATGTGCATTCATCTTGAGCCTAAATCCTTGATTTTGAAATGGGCTGAGTTGCCCCGATGCGAATTAGACGATTTGGGAGCTATATTTGAGTAGCCTAGGTTGTTGAGTTACGCCTAGCGACCCGAATACTCATTATAGTTGCACCAAAGTCTAGAGGTTTGAGACACGTGACACCACCTCGAGCGGGAGAGTCGGTGAGTTTGTTGCGTGATCTTGACCTCGGGATCCCAACCGAAGTATCGAGTCTCCTTTGATTATCCGATTTGATAATCCCGATTTTTAACCACATGCATTTCATATTTATTTATCATCGAATAATTTTTATGTTATATCATGTTTTTGATATACTTATTTGATATTGCATGTTACGTCGCTTATATTGGGATTTTATTCTCACCGGAGTTATCCGGCTGTTGTCTTGTTTTGTATGTGTTCTTGATAATAGGTGGGGCAGGAGCTAGTCAGAGTCGGCATGGTTAGCTTGGGATCGAATGATAGACGTGAGGCGTCGGTTTAGAAGTTGAATAATTGTTCAAACTTGTAAAAAAAAAAAATTTATTATTAGTGTCTTGACTTATTATTGCTTATTGATTGATTTACTTTTGATTAGATGATTAGAACCGAGGTCCTCACATTAAGTGGTATCAGAGCCGATAAGATTCTTGGATTGAGTTAGAAGTGAGTGAGCGGGGTAGATCGAGTCCGCATGAATTTATTTCTTTCGCATGTGATTGATTTCAGTGTTTGATTACCTGAATTACATGCGAGCATGCTTTACTGATTCAAAATTATATGTTTACATGATTATGCGAATTGATTTTTTTTAAAAAAAGCATGCATTATATGAAAAGAGTATCTGAACTGAAATAGAGATGAGAATTTGAACACTCATGTGATTACATGAGTATGTGGATTAGAGGATGATCGAAACTAAGTTGATTTTGATATTCCGAGATTTCTGATTACGTGATTATTTGAGATAATAATTTGTTAAGTCGATATGATGGAGATAACCAGTAAACCAGATTTGAATTGTGATGAAAGATTGCTCGCTCATGAAAATAGACGTTTTGGAAAGAATTTGATGTTCAAGAATTATTGAGCATGATTAAATTGTAGGTGAGATTATATATATGATATTCTGAATTGTTATATCATTACCGTAATTAGCTATATCTCCCTGTTGAGAAAAGAGGGTATGCTCAAGAAATTGAGAATAAGAAATGTCGATAGATGAGATGATTTAGAATATGATTAGATGATGTCTATTTTGATTGATTAATGAATTCGTATGATATTTTGGGATGTATGCATGAGATTTAATGCAGGATTTTGTATGAGGTAGATAAAGATAAGTCAAATCAAGATTTGATGAGATTGACTACAGATGTCGTGAGATTGACATGATAAAGATGATGTGTGTTCTTGAGGAGATTGAATTTAAACCTTTTCAAGTTATTGTGGCTAAGATTGATCGAGGTAAGAGTTGATATTTTAGTTCTTAGCAATGATTGAATTGAATTGCGTCAGATAAACCTCCAGAGAGATCAGAGTTAGAATTTCAATATTAAGAATTTCAGAATATTTCAGAATGAGGTCAGATTTGATAACCGATTGCATTGAACTGTTAAGAATTCTCGAGGTAAGAATTTTATTTATTTGATTTATTGAGGTAAAGAATGTGGGGGTAAGTTTTGAGAAAGTATTGTACAATGCTCTGAGATCGAAGTTAGATGTTTTCAAAATGCCCATTCTGAATAGATGATTCGATTTATCAGAGATGATAAACTTGAATTTTTGTTTGATATCACGAGATTGGGTAGAAGTGAATTAAGATCCAGAGGTACTCAGTAAGGACATTTGTTGATTATGTCTTTTGAGTTGATTTTTAAAATTATAGCATAATGAGATTGATAATGAATGAACACATTGTATCTGATTACTTGGATCTAAGATGATTAGATTTTGATGATAGATTGAATTATCGGGAATTGATCTAAGTATGTGATACTTTTGAAATATGTTAGTTATTTTCAGAATGTCAACACTCTTATGCTAAACTTTTGGGATAAGTAAGATTAATAGAATATTTTGAGAATTTGATTAGGTCCCAATTGACGATAACGACACTTTATTGATGTATAAAATATTGTTCTTTGGAAGAATGATGTTTTTATTGAAACTTAAGAAAACTTATATGAATTTTTAGTATTGAATTGGTTTGAGTAGTTATTGTGATTGATACTTTGGAAAGATATGAATTTGAGAAATGTTGAGGAGAAAATTTTTTCCTATGGAATAAGAGGATGAAATTAGTGTATTTGGGATGAAACCGAATTCAGTTACAGTTGAGTCTTCCTTCGATTAATCTGAAGATTCTTGAATCCTATTTTAGTTATGCATCCTTGATTCGCATGACATTGACTTCGATAATTATTGTCATTCGGCATCGATTGAAATTCTGAGTTTGAATTTCATAAATTCGTAATTCTTGAGAACTTGAATTTTTCTTTCTGGACATTGATATTGATTCGGGAGAGTTTCGATTATTTGATTCCTAAGTGATCTAGATTTATTTGATTGCGACATTCGAATATGCCTTAGGACTGAGTCCTAATCGATGACTGCGTGCGGATTCCTCGTGAGTGAGGCCACGTTGACAACCATGATTTTGGTTTGTATTGATATTGGGCATGATGTCGTACCCATTGACGGGTGATCACGTGATCTGATTATTATTGATAGATTGGCTCGCATTCTTGTTCATGGAGCCCTGATTTGATTCACTCTCCCTTAGTTGAAAAATGCAAGTTGTTTTCACTTAGAAGAGTTGGTTGTCCAGAATTCCCACAATTGATAATCATGATTTGAGCGATTTTCTTTGATATTAATTTGATTCTGACTTTGAGAGTTATTGATTATTTGATGCATATCTTCAGTATATATGATTTTGATTGGCTTGTAACTGATAGAGATTGATAGCACTATCTGAATTTAGTGTTTGACCAATCCAGATAAAGATTAAGTCCGAAGATAGTTCGATTTTTTTTGTATTTTGGGTGAAATTTTGAAACAAATTTGCAGTGGAATCGAATTAAGGTTTAAGAATATTTCAGATGATTCTGAAGAATTGTTAGGATTCACTCGATGAAACAGAGATAATGGAATTGTCTTATGAATCTTGGATTTTGTGATGATGATTTTGGGAAATTATGGAATTTTGCGGTAAAATTTTACATTGTTGAACTAAGAGCAGAATTTTGAATTTAGAAATAAGATGGAAGTCTCAGTGTTAGTAGAGATGTTTGAATCTCGTTTTGTTATTCGAATTTTCTTGCGTGAATTACTAGTACTTGAGATCAGAAAGAGCAAATTAGAAGAAGAAGAGACTTGAATTAGTGTGTCTGGTACCGAATAAGTTCCAATGCAGACAGATGATTTCCTAAGTATTGTGTTTCCAATGGATGAGATTAATCCGACCTTCTTGTTATTTATGATCGAATGAGAAATTTTGGGATTTAAACTTGCCTTGCTGATCAATTATTTGATTGATATTGGGAAGAATTTGAGGAAAATTGTCGAATTTTGAATTGTGATTGCTCCATGATTGCGAGAACAGATTGTGACTCGTAATATGAATATGTGATATTGCGAAACGATAGCGAAGAAAGGACTTTGCGATATTGAATTTTGGAATTTTGCGAAATATTGATTGATCGAATTTTTACTTGAAGACATTAGAGGAATACCGATTTGATTAAGATTAACTCAGTATATGAGTTTGGGATATTAGGAACTGTCTGATTGACATAAGTTTTTTCTAAATTCTAAACTGTGTATTGAGCCTAGATTAAGATTGATCGATTGAAGATTGAATTGTTGACTCGTTAAAGGATTTCGAAGTATCCTTGGTTGATCCATTATCAACTGACAGACAGATAAAATCTGATAACTGAATTTAGGTCAGAGTTAGATATTCAAGAAACTCTTTTTCCTCGCCTTATCAGAGTATAATATATTATTTTCAGACCGACAGACAGCTAGAGCAGAATGTTCATGGTTTTGGGAGGATATTCCACGAGCCGTAGTGCTAGAGTTTGCACTAGTTGGCTAGATTCATGATTTGGTTGATTGTTCTGATTTGAACAAATACCAGAAGAGTTTAGAGATGACTCTTTTCGAAGCGATATACGATGAGTACTGCGAATTTTCGTCTCATTTCGAGAATGATGATTATGAAATACATCAGTTATAGAATCAGAACAGTGCGAGACAGATGTGTCAGAGTTGTAAGTCTTGATTCAAACTTTAATAATGGAACAAGATTCGTTCCTTTATACTTTGGCGAGATGAGACCAAATTGAATGAGACTTTGAACTACTTTGATTGATCGATAACCGATGACAGATACAGATTACGTACCGAAAGAGAAGTAGTTCTAGAACAAGTCAATTCTAGTTGTTTCAGTATAATGACTTAAAGAAGAGTCGAAGAAATCACTTGGAAGCTATAACAAGAATTGAGATAGATAATTCGAATCTCTTTATTGCAATGAGATTGAGTACAGATTCTTTCAGATATTTATCTGATGTGCTCAGATTGCATACGATTTCGAGGACGAAATTAATTTTTAGAGAGGGAGAATTATAACGCCCCAAAAATTATTTACTGAATCAATTAACATTTAAAATAATTATGGAGTTGATAAAATAATTATTATTGCTAATGAGATTATAGAGTGTATTTACAAAATACACGTGTCAGTTAATCAATGAATTTGACTCTTTCTGGATATCTGATATTTTTGGCATTTTGAAATAGTTATTGAGATATTGAAATAAAAATAATTATTTATGTCGGATAAATTGATTTGGAGAATATTTGACCGAGTTGACTGGTCAGAGTCTAAGTTGGACTTTTATTTTAATTTGAAAAATTATGAGTTCAATTGACTGGTCAAAGTCAATAATTTCAAGATAATGATGCTAATAGATTTTGGGTTTGTGTACCAGAAAAATATCAGATTGAGGATTAATTTTACCAATTGTGTATCAAATAAATTAGTTCGAGATCCGAAAATATCGGGTTACTATAAATAGAAAAACTCACACTGAGAAAACACGGATCAAGATTTTTTCCCCAATTTTTTCCCATTTTCTCGACTTTACTATAGCAGCCGTCATTTTTTATTTTTCCGGCCATTCACCAAAGACCCGATCAAAGATCCGAACGGTCAGATTGTAGCCACGATCAAGCTAAATCTATTGGTATAAAGAAATCAAAAATCCAACGGTTGGATCGCCGGGAAAATGAGAAATAACAGACGAGTTCTGCACAGAATTTTTGTGGGTACTGTAGCAGTCCAAGTTTTTTTATTTTTTTGGACGTTCACCGGAGCTCCGATCAAAGATCCAATCGGTCACTTTGTAGCCAACTTCAAGACGAAGCTATTGGTTAAAACAATCGATGATCGAACGGTTGGATCGCTGGGAAATTGAATTAGAACAGACAAAATTTGCGCAGGTACTATTCATCATCTTCTTCGTCAGAAAATTCGCGATTCGAGCCCGTTTTTGTTGGTTTTAAGGCTATTAATCGATGCTATGAGGTGTGTAGAACATTTCCCAACCATAACCCGTCGGTTTTAGACCATTTCAGGCCAAGATCGGAGCTAAAAGACTTTGCCGGCGCCGCCCTGTTTTTCTCCGATCTACGGCGCGTCGTAGCTTCGTTCCGGGCGTGGCTTAGATGGTTGAGATCGTCTCGTCAAGCTCTACAACCCTGCCAAATTTCATAATTTTTGTAGAAGTTTTGCATCGCCGCCGTCGGACCGCCGTGTCGCCGCCATCTTCTCTGGCGAGCCACCGGATTTCGACATATTACCCAATTTTGATCGTCTCGACGTGATGAATTCAAATATCCAAGTTTCGAGTTGAGATTCGAAACCGTGAAGCGGTGAGAACACAATAAAGTTTGCAATTTAGCTGTCAAAGTTTGACCAGAGTTGACCAAAGTTGACTTTTTATATATTATGTGATTTTTCGCAGATTGGAAGCCATTCGAGGATAATTAGAGGTAGAAATCAGCAGTCTAGGGATTTGAGCTTTTCCAGATTTGGAAAACTGAGGTATGAGATGATGTTGATTTCGAAGGGAATGAACACTTGAGCGAGATTGAGATTCTCGAGTTCCCGTTAAAATCACATACTTGCATGATTATTTGATAGTGATTGAATATATGCTCTTATATGATTTTGTATGAGCTATTAATTTAATTGATTAATTTTCGATATGAATTGAAGGACATGAATTTGTTTATATGATTTTGATTTGGAATATTGATGCATTTATTTGATCGAAAAACATGATTTTGCTTATTTGAAATTAATTCAATGAGTTTCGATATTATATTCATGATTTTGAATATATGAATTGAATGAGATGACATCTACGATATTTTGACGTCTGAATAAAGAGATTTGTTGTTTTAATTTGATTTAATTGCATCTGAATCATGTGTATTCATCTTGAGCCTAAATCCTTGATTTTGAAATGGGCTGAGTTGCCCCGATGCGAATTAGACGATTTGGGAGCTATATTTGAGTGGCCTAGGTTGTTGAGTTACGCCTAGCGACCCGAATACTCATTATAGTTGCACCAAAGTCTAGAAGTTTGAGACACGTGACACCACCTCGAGCGGGAGAGTCGATGAGTTTGTTGCGTGATCTTGACCTCGGGATCCCAACCGAAGTATCGAGTCTCCTTTGATTATCCGATTTGATAATCCCGATTTTTAAACACATGCATTTCATATTTATTTATCATCGAATAATGTTTATGTTATATCATGTTTTTGATATACATATTTTATATTGCATGTTACGTCGCTTATATTGGGATTTTATTCTGACCGGAGTTATTCGGCTATTGTCTTGTTTTGTATGTGTACTTGACAACAGGTGGGGCAGGAGCTAGTCAGAGTCGGCATGGTTAGCTTGGGATCGAATGATAGACGTGAGGCATTGGTTTAGAAGTTGAATAATTGTTCGAACTTGTAAAAAAAAATAAAAAATTTATTATTAGTGTCTTGACTTATTATTGCTTATTGATTGATTTACTTTTGATTAGATGATTAGAACCGAGGTCCTCACAATTAGGAATATTAGTAACCTTCACTCATAGAAAATAATGCATTTCAAGTCAGACAATAACCACTGATTCTGGTATTGAAAATCACACTGGATAAAATTAATTGTTCACCATAAACAGCGATCAACCGAGCAATTATCTGAATTAGGAAATCTAACATCTGCTTCATGATAAATATGAGAAATGTAATTCTCCTAGCGCTCAACCAGAATCTCTACCTTATTCCTGTAATTTATCACTATCAATTGAGTAGTGCTAATTACAACACTGAAAAGTAATACATAAGTCTCTCCCTGAAATGATAAACACTGCCTGTGGAATCTGTATAAGTTGGGTGCTACATCCTTTCTCGGAAGTACCAAGCCTTAACGGCTGAACCAATGTCATAAGATCTTACAAGATTCACCTGATAATGAGTTCAAAACTCAGGTCCTTAGATGACAAAAACATGTTGTCTCAACTATTCGAATCACAAATCTATTAGTACGAAGTCCCAGTACTAACAATCATAACCAAATGATGTAATCTATCTCTCGGTTTTACATTATTTCCTCCAAAGTCAATTATGAATATTAGTAACCTTCACTCATAGGCTATATTAAGTCTGTCAGATTCTTGACTTACCATGTCTTGTCTATAATATTAGCAAAAAGATAAGATACTTGTGAATTCCTCCCAACTCTTCCGCAATCTGTGATGCTACTTCCTTCAACTCTATTGAATCTATCACGTCAATGATCTACCGAAAAACCACAAGAAATTTGGCAACAACAACCTTTTCAGACCCAAAAACACCATAGTTATCAACTACTAACATTGAGCAACATTATTTAATCAGTGTTACAATTCTGCTAGAGTCCATTGGAATAATTACACTTGTTCAACCTAAAATTGTCGATTGAATTTCAAGGAGAGTGCTGAAATTTCTTAATACTATGCATGTGCGATCATGCCTCGAAAACTGACATTATACAATCATCCTGTAACAACTAATCAAGCTAGTATAAGAAGACTGGGTTGACAACCACTGGTACCAAGATGGGTACAATATCAAGTCTTAAAGAAATTCGACACTTCCTTATTGGGAAATACTTAACCTAGTTATCACTTGACTTCAATATCTTTAACCATAACAGATATACTCATTGACACGTCCTTACTTGATCACATCTATGGTTTGGTAAAGTCAAACTTTGTTTGACCCAAAAGTTCTAACCTTACCGATCAGTTATTCTTATTTCTGAAGGAGTTAGACAATAATGCATTTCAAGTTGAAATTCTATTCTCGAAATAGTTGAACCTCAACTGCTCTCCTCAGACAGAATAAAATTATGAAATCCTGACATAAACAATCCAGATAATTTCCAAATAGCTAAGAAAATTCTAAATGTCAACATTCTATCTAAGTCCCTTACATCCTAAAATCACAAGACTAAGATAGCCTTCCCTGTACATACTTTGAAGCACAAAAGCTTCCAGAGCAACACTGGCATAGGGTCATGAATCTTCTACGTCTAGTTATAAATCCTTACAGTCCACAACACTTGGTAAAAACACAACCGTTCCCCCAAATGTAAATATTCATCCCTAGCACTAACCAGCAAGGTCTCAATCTAATACAACTGATCTAGGAAAACTGCCCAGAACTAATCATTCGGCTAACAGGTATAATTCTAAACCGATTATAAAAATATTCTCATAGTCACTGTAGTTGAATACTAATCAACCAAACAATGAAATCATGCTTAGGTAGTCCCAAAATTTTGATATGTTCGAACTACATATCCAGGTCCAGTTACAACTCAAAGTAACATAAACAAAACAAACTAAAACACAAATAGATTTTACCCAAATCAATTCACATCAAATTATGTGCAATGAAATTGTTTTTTTAATCCACAAATGTCTGGAATCATTAATACAGATGATTTAAATGCTTACAACAAAAATAATTGTTACAAAAAACTTGATACAGTACTTACAATCTGACTAAATGCAAAAATATTACATTTCGTCTAAGATACCCTATACAACTCAACTGTCGTAATCATCCTGGTATCTTTTGATCTTGAATGTGATGTTGTTGGCTGCCTCTATTATGCTTTATGGCAAACATTTGGCAGAACCTCTTCCTCCAAAGTTCTACAAGATCTTACCAATCTACTGGATCCTTCTAATGTTGTGGGGTCCATTATCTTGTAGATGAGGCAGGATCTTCATGACAATCTCTCCAACTACTTGTTAAGAACCTTTAGAGGTGCGTTCCTAGGTCAAATCAAGATGGAAAACAACGTCTCATGCATCTTGCCCAATCCTCTGCTATGCCTAGAGTCTTACACTCGATCATCCTCTTTTGTCCAAACTGCCAGAACCTATATAAGTTGAATCTTCAATGATCATCTTGGTGATGATGAAATTGAATACGGGGATATCTCAGGGTATTCTCATTCCAATGCCCGTTCCTGTCGCAACTGTTATCATCTTCTAAATCGATCATCTAAAAGAAACCACAATTTTTAATCCTAAAAATCTCAACAATCTTCACTATGTCCCAAAGATACTAATGCATGCTCTGATACCATAAATATAGTGACACACCCGGATCACCTACTAGCAAAAATTTTAAGCATGCAATAACAATAATCCGATAACTTAATCAGAGTTTACTACAGAAAAGTAAGTCAACATACTAAACTAGCGGAAAACAACTTGTAAATACAATCCAAAATGAATAGCAGTATATACCAAGATTAATCTAGAAACTACCTGTGACCCCTGCTGTGAGAATCCGGAAATTTCAAAGTAAACTGAACGGAGGTAAACTGAACTTAGCGTAGGTAAACTGAACTTGAGTTAAACTGCTTGGAGGTAAACTGAAACGAGGTAAACTGAGTATCAGTTGACTAAGATTAGTCCAGTAGCTATACTGACATCTGTCTTTTCCAAAAATCATAACTGATGAAATGGCATTTAAGGAGAAGCCTAACAATCATAATATTCCATATAAATAGCAATCAGATATCTGATAATGGTTACACAAAATTCTGAGTATTGCACCTATAGAGTGAGTGAGGAGTTCAGTCTAGCAGTAGCAGTTAGTTGATCAGATTGGGAGCAAGCAGTTGAACAAGGCAACTGAAACTCTGTTTATCAAATCTACACTAAGTGGGCGTTTTATTTTAAAACAATAAAACTCTGTTATTATTTTTTATTCTAGCATGATTTGTTTCATGAATAAGCACTCTGTGATTTTTTGGTGTACCAAAAATTGTGAACTAGTGGTAGGAATATATATTCTGTCTCTCTGAATCTCTAAATCTCTAGCCTCACCCTTTAGAGGATACCATATAAGGGACTGATATCAGTTAGCCACAAAATTTTCAAATAACTTGGTACACTTCCTGAAGTTATGTTTGTGAATTTCTGAAGAATAAGTCTGTGTCTTTGTCTTTATTATGTTCTGTATATGTATGTATAAGAAATCCTATTAAAATGATTTTAAATAAATGCTGGGAGTTTTTTTCCCATTTACTGAGTGACACTCATATAACTCACCCACCCAAATAACCCATCTCAGATAAGAACAAAGGATAACTCGATGATGAGGAGCAAAACCAGTTCTGGGGTTGGTGAAGAAGACCAATAAACTGTTGATGCTTAGTTATGTCTAGTTCATGTTTTTCATTTAAGTTATATTAAGCCGCTGCGTATGTATTCTGTTAATTTCAGTAAAAGAATGTAAAGACAATTTAAGTTCGAGTTTATAAAAAACCATGAAATTTCAATTTCATGAATGCGTAGTAGACTGGTATTCTGAAGTTCTATACTCCGAGGCTTGTAATCTAATGTGAAAACGTTAAATAACGCTGATGTCATCTAGGCCCAGTTTTGGGGCATTATTTTTTTTATTTCCACACCTCTTGATATTTTTGCATTAAATTTGGTACACTTCCTACTCCTATGATCAAGAATTGTTAGAAAAATTTTCAAGTCCTTCTGAGGTGTAAATCACATAGCTGATTTTTCTCATTTGATACTATAAGTTTACCTACTTGGTTCAGTTGACTGATGTAACTTGTTCTATGCTACTCTTGTTTAGTTGTTTAATCTATTGGAGTAGTTTCCATTTATTCCAATTGAGTTTCATATGCAAATTGAGCTAATTTCCTTCTGCTTTTCATTCCTTAGGGAAAGAGATATGGCCAATAAGACTGCCCAAATCAAGGAGTTGGAACGCATAGTTAAAAAACTTAGGGGTTTCAATTCCAACTCGCAACTCAGCAACCAGAGACTGTATGAACAAGAGGAACACTTAAAAATGGATGTTGAACGCTTATCTTACTACTTACACGAGGAAGAGAAGATACACCAGGAAACCAAAGCAGAGCTGGAAATAGTAAAAGCAGAGATAAAAATGTCCAACTTTTGGATTCAGTCACTCAAGTGAATGAAACATCCTAGAACTCCTACTGAATTTTTTTTTTAACTCTCTAATAATAAAATAATGAATATAAATATATATGCCATATATATATCATACTTAAAAATATTTTTTCTTAAGTTAATATACATAAACACAATAAGTACAATAATAGAACATACATGCAATTAAATACTTTAAATTAATTACTAAATAATAATTTATAAGAATGACATAATAAAATTCCTAAATAATATTTCTTTCACAAAAATTCATGAAAACTTAAAAAATAAATACTTAAACGTAAAATCCACGCATATACTAAAAATCTATAATAATAAAATATATGCGGAAATAAGTGTTCTAGTCTCAACATAAAATTCATCTTAGAGCAATGGTCACGGGTTCTAGCCGCCTGGAAACTCATACGCCCTCGCCGCCAGTCGGGAACACATTATCCTTATTGACATTTTTCTCACCTGCACCATTTAAATCTATTGAGCCTAGAGGCTCAGCACGTTCTACCCTTATATAACAAAATGAAACCACACACAAGCACACATTATATAAAATACGTGAATAATAATTATACGTGCATGATCTTAAAATTATATGCATATAAACTTAAAAAAAAAAAATTTATTTTGATTTATCATAATGCTAAACATATATCATCATACTTAATAAATATCATAAAATAACTTATCATGATTTCTTAGTTCTCAATAGGTCGTATCCATGTCGGTGGCATCATACTAAGCGATTGATCAATCTATAAACCAATGTACGCGGCGGTGGGGTTTCCACCTCTGTGCTGCCACTTCACCAGCCCTCTCAGCTGGATCCATAAGCTCATCATACTTATACATCATTAGGAAGGTCACCGGGCCCAGGTATCCCGGCCTCCAACCACATCACTTTCCACCTTCACTTCAACTTCCATAAAAAATATATTTTTTTCTTAACATACATTTAAACTTATCATAAAAATTCTTACATGATGCATGAACTTAAAAAAAAATCTCATTTATTTCTTTATTTCATGAAAATTTGTCCGTAAATATATATTTAATTTATTTTCTTAAAAATCATACTTATATATCTAATAAAAATGCATGCATGAATTAAATATATACTTACAAACATTTATTTTCCATGGACTTGTTCGAGCTGTTGACCACTAGACTTAAACTCAAAAATTCCTAGACTGGCCCAAAAACCCAAAAGCCCAATCTGCCCTGGCCCAATTATCTTCATGGGCTCCCAGGCCCATGAGAAACTAATGGGCTCACTTAAAACATAATTTAGGCCCATCAAATTATTAATTTAAAGTTAAATTAATAAAATTATTAACTAACCATTACTATAAATTAGACCGATAAAATTATTAACCCGACTCAACTTGACCCAATAATTCTCATGGATCACATGACCCATGATAAATTAGTGGGCTCACCTCAATAATTATTAAATCCCATTAATTTAGTCCAATTAATTAATCAAGCCCAACCCATTATTTATTAACTTGAACTCTTAATTAATTAATTAATTAAAATAAGAGACTTAAGCCCAAATAATAAAATCTAGACCCGGACTAAAAATATTTTGACCCATCAAGACTTGACCCAACCCGGACCCAAAAAACCAAGCCCGGCCCGCCAAAACACAAGACGCAACCCTAGCCTTCCTCTCCCAAAGCCCAACTCACGGCAGCCCTGAGCGGCTTCAAAAAAACTGATCGTGCCGCCTGCTCAAGCCACCTTTGGCCGTGAAACCACTGCCCATACTTAGTAACATCCAAGCGGTTCTAACGCAATAAAATTTGACTTAAAACCGAGCTCTGTAGAAGGAAAACAAACCAAAACAACAGAACCCCTCTGTTGATGTACGCGCAGAACGTGACTCGACACTTCAGGCCATTTGGTCGCCCAGCTCCGGCCACCACTTGCCGGAACACCACCTGAAATACCTTCCCCAAGGTCTGGCGGTTCTAACTCCACCAGAACCAGACCCTAACTCAACCTATGGACCAAGAACGAGCCATTTTTCTGAAACTGCTCAACCTGCGCCCAATCTGTCTTCTATAGTGCACCCAGCCTAAACCAGCAATTAAGCCACATGAACCACCATACAATCACAACCCTAAGGACCCTAACTCAGCCCTCAACCAATGTGGTCAGCCCCTCAAACAGCCTTAGATCAGAATATATGAAGAAACATGGGTTATGCACCTAAAAACGTGAACCATGCATGATCATGTGAAGAATTTCATTCAAAACCACAAACGCATACATAATCTGATCATTCATGTTTAAAAAGAACTTTGTAATATGATTTAAATGGTGTTCAAGAATGGATTCGAGATGTGCCTTGTTGAAGATTTGGACAAAACGAAGAAATTAACGCGTATCGGGCTCGCCGAGACGAACGGCTTGAAAATTCCTTGCCGAAAAACCTCAAGAAAAATCGTGTGTGTTGTGTTCTCTGACATAGAACATGAGAGATGGGGAAGAAGAATGAGAGAGGAGGCTTAGAGAGTTTAAGCGTGAGATAGGGTAAATCTTTTTTTTAAAAAAGATAATCTGGGTTTAATAAATAAATAGATAATTAAGATAAATATATACTCTAAACATATAGAATTTTAAAACTCTTAAATACAATATAAATTTGATATTTAACCTTAAATCCCGAAATTATAATTAATGGGATTTTTAAAGCTTAATAAAAGTCATTAAAATGACTTATCTTGGGTAAAAAAGGACCTATAAATATATATATATATAAACACTATAATTTTCTTGAAATAATAGCTTAAAATAATATTTTAAGGCTACTAAAAATCTCATAAAATATTTTGGATGAAAACAACATCTCGTCCGTCCACTGTCCCGCCTACGCGATCATAAAATAATTTTTCTCAAATAAATTCATAAATCATATCATATAAATTTAAATACCGAAACAATATTTAAAGCATGCAAATAAATCACATAATTCACATACTAACTCATAAAAACAATTCAACATATTTTCACATTATTTTAAAATTATTAAATCTCCTAGTTATGCATGCGGATTTACGTAGCAAATTTCCGGACGTTACAATTTTCTCTCCCTTAAATGGAATTTCGTCCTCGAAATTTGATTTAACTTAGTCGTCTAATAACACATGACTAAAATTTTTCAAAACTTATTTTCAAACTTAAATCCCAAAAACATAACTTAATTTATATATCTAAAATTCAACTTAAATCTCAAAAAAAATTCTAACTTGTCAAACTTAAATCTAAAATCATAACTTAAACTACAAATCTAAGTGTCAAACTTACGTCTCATAAATTATCAAACTTAATTTTCTAAACATATATCATTCTAGTCATCCTGGTGTGTAACGCGTCTCAAAGGCATACTCTAATTTCCATAAATTCTCTACGTAACCGCATTGCATAACTAAGTATTTTTAACTTTAATACTGTAATAACTTTAAATTCTCCTTTCATAAACCGTTAAAATATAAGCCATGTGTTCCATGCATAAAACATAATTTAAATCATTTAAAACTTACAGACTGCCAGTGCGGCTTCTGAGCTCCGAGCAGCAAGCTAGTAACCCTCCAAGGACCATGGCTTTGATACCAAATGAAACATCCTAGAACTCCTACTGATTTTTTTTTTTAACTCTCTAATAATAAAATAATAAATATAAATATATATATGCCCATACATATATATATCATACTTAAAAATAATTTTTCTTAAGTTAATATACATAACACAATAAGTACAATAATAGAACACACATGCAATTAAATACTTTAAATTAATTACTAAATAATAATTTATAAGAATGCCATAATAAAATTCCTAAATAATATTTCTTTCACAAAAATTCATGAAAACTTAGAAAATAAATACTTAAACGTAAAATCCACGCATATACTAAAAATCTATAATAATAAAATATATGCGGAAATAAGGGTTCTAGTCTCAACATAAAATTCATCTTAGAGCAATGGTCACGGGTTCTAGCCGCCTGGAAACTCATACGCCCTCGCCGCCAGTCGGGAACACATTATCCTTATTGACATTTTGCTCACCTGCACCATTTAAATCTAGTGAGCCTAGAGGCTCAGCACGTTCTATCCTTATATAACAAAATGAAACCACACACAAGCACACATTATATAAAATACGTGAATAATAATTATACGTGCATGATCTTAAAATTATATGCATATAAACTTGAAATAAAATAATTATTTTGATTTATCATAATGCTAAACATATATCATCATACTTAATAAATATCATAAAATAACTTATCATGATTTCTTAGTTCTCAATAGGTCGTATCCATGTCGGTGACATCATACTAAGCGATTGATCAATCTAGAAACCAACGTACGCGGCGGTGGGGTTTCCACCTCTGTGCTGCCACTTCACCAGCCCTCTCAGCTGGATCCATAAGCTCATCATACTTATACATCATTAGGAAGGTCACCGGGCCCAGGTATCCCGGCCTCCAACCACATCACTTTCCACCTTCACTTCAACTTCCATAAAAAATATATTTTTTTCTTAACATACATTTAAACTTATCATAAAAATTCTTACATGATGCATGAACTTAAAAAAAATCTCATTTATTTCTTTATTTCATGAAAATTTGTCCGTAAATATATATTTAATTTATTTTCTTAAAAATCATACTTATATATCTAATAAAAATGCATGCATGAATTAAATATATATTTACGGACATTTATTTTTCCAAGGACTTGTTCGAGCTGCTGACCACTAGACTTAAACTCAAAAATTCCTACACTGGCCCAAAAACCCAAAAGCCCAATCTGCCCTGGTCCAATTATCTTCATGGGCCCCCAGGCCCATGAGAAACTAATGGGCTCACTTAAAACATAATTTAGGCCCATCAAATTATTAATTTAAATTTAAATTAATAAAATTATTAACTAACCATTACGATAAATTAGACCGATAAAATTATTAACCCGACTCAACTTGACCCAATAATTCTCATGGATCACATGGCCCATGATAAATTAGTGGGCTCACCTCAATAATTATTAAATCCTATTAATTTAGTCCAATTAATTAATCAAGCCCAACCCATAATTTATTAACTTGAACTCTTAATTAATTAATTAATTAAAATAAGAGACTTAAGCCCAAATAATAAAATCTAGACCCGGACTAAAAATATTTTGACCCATCAAGACTTGACCCAACCCGGACCCGAAAAACCAAGCCCGGCCCGCCAAAACACAAGACGCAACCCTAGCTTTCCTCTCCCAAAGCCCAACTCACGGCAGCCCTGAGCGGCTTCAAAAAAACTGATCGTGCCGCCTGCTCAGGCCACCTTTGGCCGTAAAACCACTGCCCATACTTAGCTAACATCCAAGCGGTTCTAACGCAACAAATTTGACTTAAAACCAAGCTCTTTAGAAGGAAAACAAACCAAAAAAAACATAACCCCTCTGCTGCTGTATGCGCAGAACGCGACTCGACACTTCAGGCCGTTTGGTCGCCCAGCTCCGGCCACCACCTGCCAGAAAACCACCAGAAATACCTTCCCCAAGGTCTGGCGGTTCTAACTCCACCAGAACCAGACCCTAACTCAACCTATAGACCAAGAACGAGCCATTTTTCTGAAATTGCTCAACCTACGCCCAATCTGTCTTCTATAGTGCACCCAGCCTAAACCAGCAATTAAGCCACATGAACCACCATACAATCACAACCCTAAGGACCCTAACTCAGCCCTCAACCAATGTGGTCAGCCCCTCAAACAGCCTTAGATCAGAATATATGAAGAAACAAGGGTTATGCACCTAAAAACGTGAACCATGCATGATCATGTGAAGAATTTCATTCAAAACCACAAACGCATACATAATCTGATCATTCATGTTTAAAAAGAACTGTGTAATATGATTTAAATGGTGTTCAAGAATTGATTCGAGACGTGCCTTGTTGAAGATTTGGACAAAACGAAGAAATTGACGCGTATCGGACTCGCCGAGACGAACGGCTTGAAAATTCCTTGCCGAAAAACCTCAAGAAAAATATTATGTGTTGTGTTATCTGACATAGAACATGAGAGATGGGGAAGAAGGATGAGAGAGGAGGCTTAGAGAGTTTAAGCGTGAGATAGGGTAAATCTTTTTTTTAAAAAAAGATAATCTGGGTTTAATAAATAAATAGATAATTAAGATAAATATATACTCTAAACATATAGAATTTTAAAACTCTTAAATACAATATAAATTTGATATTTAACCTTAAATCCCGAAATTATAATTAATGGGATTTTTAAAGCTTAATAAAAGTCATTAAAATGACTTATCTTGGGTAAAAACGGACCTATAAATATATATATATATATATATATATATATATATATAAACACTATAATTTTCTTGAAATAATACCTTCAAATAATATTTTAAGGCTACTAAAAATCTCATAAAATATTTTGGATGAAAACAACATCTCGTCCGTCCACTGTCCCGCCTACGCGATCATAAAATAATTTTTCTCAAATAAATTCATAAATCATATCATATAAATTTAAATACCGAAACAATATTTAAAGCATGCAAATAAATCACATAATTCACATACTAACTCATAAAAACAATTCAACACATTTTCACATTATTTTAAAATTATTAAATCTCCTAGTTATGCATGCGGATTTACGTAGCAAATTTCCGGACGTTACAGTGAATGCCGCAAAGGCACTGGAGCCTATTTCCGTTGTGAAAAACTAGATCACCAGTAGGCACACCTCCATTGCTTAGTGCCCTCTCCCTGATCCAAGAAATGCTTCAACAGTAGGCACACCTCCAAATAAGCCCAAGGAGAATAAGCCAAACTCCAAAGTCTATGCTTTGACTCAAGAGGAGGCTGACAACTCCAATGATGTGGTAGCAGGTACCATTCTAATCAATAAGATGTCTGCTTATGTGCTATTTGATTGTGGTGCTACGCATTTGTTTATGGCTAAAATATATGCTAAAAAGTTAGGAGTTAAGCCTGATAACTTAGACAAGACATGTAGAGTAGAAACTCCTGCTAACCGAACATTAGAAACACACACTCTATATCGAGATATCAGCATCCAAATAGAAACTCAAGAATTCAAGGCAGATCTCATTCAACTGAACATGGTAGAATTTGATGTCATTCTTGGAATGGATTGGTTAGCCAAGAATCATGTTGTGGCTGATTGTCATGAAAAAACTGTAGTGCTCAAAGCTCCAAGACAAGATGAAATCATATTTCATGGCAAGGTGAAGGAACGAAAGACACTTCTTTTTGCTTCTCAAACCTGGAAAGCTTTGAAGGAATGAGAATAGGTCTATCTTGCTATGATAAGAGAAATCAAGATGGGAGCTGAATTAAAGATAGAAGACATCTCAGTAGTTCGAGAATTTCAAGATGTCTTTTTGGAAGAACATCCTGGTGAAACCCTGGATCGAAAAAATTGAATTCGAGATTAACTTGACGCCTAGGACATCAGCCATTTCGAAGGCACCTTATCAGATGGCGCCAGCAGAAATCAAAGAACTCAAAGAACAACTCCAAGATTTATTGGATAATAAAAAATACGACCAAGTGTGTCACCTTGGGGAGCACCTGTCTTATTTGTTAAAAAGAAGGACAAGCATGAAATTGTGTCTCGACTACCGAGAGTTGAATAAGATCACAATCAAGAACAAGTACCCGCTTCAAAGGATCGATGACCTTTCTGATCATTTGAAAGGAGCTAAGGTGTTTTCAAAGCTTGAATTAAGGTCTGGTTACCAACAACTCAAGAATAAGGCTGAATATATTTCAAAGATAGCATTCAGAACAAGATATGGGCATTATGAGTTCACTGTGATGCCTTTTGGTTTAACGAATGTACCATCAGCATTCATGGACTTGATGAATCGAGTTTTCAATCCGTTTCTTGACAATTTCGTGGTAGTGTTAATTAAGGACATCCTTGTATACTCTCCAAGCAAGGAGGACCACGAAAACCATCTACGGATGACTCTCCAAACTCTAAGAGAGAAAGAGATTTTCGCCAAATTCAAGAAGTGTGAATTTTGACTGGATAGTGTGACATTCTTAGGTCACATTGTATCTACTAAAGGAGCATCAGTTGACCCAAAGAAAGTCAAAGTTATCATGGAATGGTCAAGGCCGAAGACATTTTCAGAAGTTCGGAGTTTTCTGGGGCTAGCTGGATACTATCGGAAGATTGTCGAAGGGTTTTCATCGATAGCAATAACCCTAACCAAGATCACCCACGAGAATGTTTAGTTCACATGGTGTGAGAAATGTGAAGAGTGTTTTGTGACATTGAAGAAGAAGTTATCTACTACTCCGGTGTTGGCACAACTTACCGAAGGAAAAGACTTCACAATTTATAGCGACGCATTCAAGCAAGGACTCGGTTGCATTCTTATGCAAGAAGGGAGGGTTATTTCCTATTAATCAAGGCAACTGAAGCCATATGAACATAACTATCCCACACACGACCTTGAGCTAGCTGCAGTTGTGTTTGATTTAAAGATTTGGAGGCACTACCTCTATGGAGCCAAGTGCGAAGTCTTCACAGATCACCAAAGTCTTAAGTATCTATTCACCCAAAAGGATTTAAATATGAGACAAATAAGGTGGATAGAACTTTTGAAGGACTATGTTCTAAGAATCAGCTACTGTCCAAGGAAAGCCAACAAAGTGGCTGATGATTTGAGTCACAAGAACAAGGGAAAATTGTTCCTTGCAGCCGTGAGTACTGAACCTTGTCTACGGGAAAGAGTAAAGCTAAGTCAATACCAAGATCCTAACTTGGCAAAGATAAAAGCTCAAGTTAAGGAAGGGAAGAGTCTTGAATACTGAGTGGACAACAACAAAGTCCTTTGGATGCAAGATTGACTGTGTGTGTCAGATAGTGAAAATTTACGCCAAGAGGTCATGGAAGAAGCACACAAGTCAAAATTTTCCATTCATACGGAAGCACCAAGATGTACAAAGACTTGAAGAAAGGATTTTGGTGGAATGGAATGAAGAAAGACGTCGCAGACTTCGTCTCCAAATGCTTGGTGTGTCAACAAGTAAAAGCTGAACACCAAAGACCTGGAGGACTGTTACAAACATTGGATATCCGTGAATGGAAATGAGAGCATATTTCCATGGACTGTGTTGTCAGATTAAAAAAAGTATATGGGTAATCATGGATAGACTCACTAAATATGCACATTTCTTACCCATACGTATGAACTACAACTTGGATAAGTTGGTGGGACTCTACATGGATCATATAGTGAGATTACATGGAATCTCAGTCAGCATTTTTTCGGATCGAGACCCAAGATTTGTCTCAAGGTTTTGGAAAAGCTTTCAAGAGGCAATGGGTACCAAGGTTACAATGAGCACATCATATCATCTACAGACTGATGGGAAAACTGAGAGACCATTCAGACCCTTGAATACATGTTACGGGCATGTGCATTGGACTTCAGCTCACACTAGAGTGACCAATTACCGTTGGTGGAGTTTTCTTATAACAACATTTATCACAACAGTCTAGGAATAGTTATTTACGCAGATTTTTATGTACGAAAGTTCCGATCACCCTTGTAATGGGATGAGGTGGGAGAGAAAACCATCATTGGACCCGAATTAATTCAAGCCATAGTGGATAAGGTGAAGATTATTTGGGAACGACTCAAAGAAGCCCAAGACCGTCAAAAGAGTTGGGCAGATTTGAAGAGGAGACCTCTATCATTTGAAATTGGAGAAAAAGTGTATGTGAAAATATCTCCAATGAAAGGGGTAATCAGGTTCGACAAAGCTGGGATGTTGAATCCAAGATATGTGGGACCATTTGAGATTTTGAAAAAATTAGGGACACTGGCTTATCAATTAGCCTTACGCCCTAAATTTTCCCCAATTCATCTAGTATTTCATGTATCACATTTAAGGAAATACATACATGATCCAAGCCATGTACTAGAAATGGGACCTCGGATAATTCAAGAAAACTTGAAGGAATACTTGCAGTATGAGGAAGTTCTCATCCGCATAGTGGATACCATGTATAACGCCCCGAAATTATCTTAATTGAGATTGATATTGATATTCCAAGATTATAAAATTTGAGGATTAAATTGAAATTTGATCAGAGACTGAATTTGTAATTTTGAAGAATTCCGAGGGCTAAAGTGAAAATTCCCTATTTTTGACTTGGTATTGGGTTATATATAAATGTATAGGCGTGTGTGTATCATCTTCTTCTCCTCCAACACCCCATCTCCTCTTTCCTCCATTTTTTTTCTTCTCAAAGCTCCGATTATTCACGATCCGCCCAGTAGAATTCAGAATAAATCGTATATTTGCGATCACAGCTTTGAGGGCTTTGTTATACCGTAAGTTTTACTACGATCCAGCATGTTTTGATTTTGAGACGTTATTGGAATCGAATATTGATTGGATATATTTGTTCTTGAGATAGCTGTGATAGTATATCTAAGTCGGTTCGGAGAAATAGCAACGTTTGAATTTGTTATGAATTTCTGAAGATAATTTGAAAATGAAAATTCTGAGATTTATGTTTTTTATGAGTAATTGTTGAGATTTTGATGATACTATGTCGATATGAGTTGAATTGGATGGTTTTGTTGATGTTTGTTTATTTCCGGTTGTCCGTTTATTAGCCGTTATGCCGCCTGTTTGAGAATTTCTAAGTTTTGGAAGTTGATTGAATTAGAATTGATTGAGTTGATATTGATTTGACTTTGAATTAATGATATTGAGAATTATACGTCTCTGACATATTTGTTTGAAGTCTGTTGAACTCGGAGTTGTCAGAATTTGAATCGATACGAATTGATCGAGATTGGTAATGAGATTTACCTCGTATATTTGATTGAGATTGAATATGACTTTGATTGAAATCTTTTGACATTGTAGCTTGTCCAGATTGGAACCTTTGAATTGAGAATAAGGTATAAGATTACTTCGAATCGAATAGTGATGAATGCTCGAATCAGTTTTGAAGATCGAGTTCCCTGAAATCACATACTTGCGTGTTTATTTGATCTTGAATGAGAATTTGAAAGATTGATTGATTATATGCTCTTATTTGACATATTATGAATTGAATTACTTGAATTATGATTGGATGCATTATGATTTATATATGCATTCATCTTGGGCCTAATTATTTGATTTCATTTCGAATTAGACGTTTTGGAGACTATAATCAAGTGGCCTTGGTTGTTGAGTTCTTCCAAGAGCCCGAATACTCCTTATAGTTGCACTAGATTCTAGAGGATTGAGTTATACATCATCCACCTCAATCGGGAGAGTCGGTGAGTTATTGTGATATCTTGTCCTCGGGATTCCAACTGAAGAACCGAGTTTCCCCTTGATTATCCGATTAGATAATCAAGGAATGTTGTTTGTTAAGACCTTTAAGGGTTGTAAAAGCAGACTCGAGCACCCGAGAAAGATGAGAAACAATCCTGTTTTTACAAGTAGATGTGTGAAAAATAAAATTACAAAACATGGTCAGATGGAACAAATTTTAAAGCATAAAAATGAAACAGAGATGAAAGAAAAACATCAGCATAAAAATATCAAAGCACTATCAAATGATAAATTCATTTAACACGTCCTAAAAAGAAGGAATTTCAATTTTTACAAATCTCAAAGTAATTAAATCAACAGATTTTGCATGATTAAAATTTTTCACCTAGTACAAGAGTTTGTAATTCGTTGATCAGGAATGACACCGTCATCAGATGAGCAGTAACCTGTTGCCTATTGTTTTGGATAGAAGACGGTAGGCCTGAGAAAATTTCTACAAAATTTTTCATATATACCAAAAGATACACATCATAACTATATTTCTCGTCAGCAGACAAAAAGAAGAAGGACGAGAATACTAGAGTACATTATATATATATATATATATATATATATATATATATATATATATATATATAATCAGTCAATAAGGTGAGGATGATATTGGCTCCAAAATAGGCGTACAGGGATTGAGAAAACATTGGGATCAACCCCATCCTCGACCAGCAAACCGGGATAGTCATACATGATCTCTTCAATCAATAACCCGACCTCTCTTATATATAAAAGTATGAGTCTACTGATCTCCCAACCTTCTTCCTCCATGATTACTTTCAATGTCATCTTTTCCTGATTATCACCCACACACAAATGATAACCGCCCCTGAGGGGGTAAGGAATAGCCTGGTATGATAAAACCAAAATAAAAACAAAATGCACTATAATTAGTGATATATGGATGCAATGCATGATCAGGGTATATCCACCTGCACGGGAAATCAAAATAACGATAGCTGCACAATCGGTAAATGCAGTGCATAATAACAGCTTGAGCAACAGACAAGGCTCGGCTACACTGCCCTAGCGACCTCTCCTCCTCCATTATACTACCGTGTGCATGCCGGTTAGCTTGCCAAGGACTACATACATATTGAGCCTTATCGGCCTACAACATCTCTCAGGCTAGTCGCAACTCCGTACCATCCCAACAATCACCTCGATCATACGCACAATATCAATTCAGTCATCAATAGGATCGAGGATTCAATGTCATTTTATACATCGATGCTACATATATACATAAAATATGTGTGTGTAAAATAGATTTTATTTCAATGTATCGATGTTTATGAAATGCCACAAATAATTCACATAGAAAAATAAATTTCACATAAATCATATTTAGCACATATCAAACTTTACGAATACATGTTGTAGGTTATCCGATAATAACATACTTTATTGTCTCTGAAGATCTAGCAAATGAAAAATTTTTGATACACGAGCTTTCTACGATATTGAAATATTTAACTATTTATAAATCAACACACATCATGATTTTATTTGTTTTGAATTTATAAGATATTTCCTCATTAATGACTAGGTACTCAATAAAATCAATATAAACCAACTTTATACTACCAATATTTATTTTGTAAAATGCAAAATAACAAAGTCTGTATAGTAACATTTTGAACTATTGACCCAGTCAAGGATCTACTTTTCTATATTATATGAAAATTAATTTAATACTTTCACCTCTACATAAATCTAGAATTCAAACATCATTACATGTATCCATGAAATCAATCAAAATCTTCTAATTTAAATTAAACTTTCGAATTCATACATCTGTCGGTTCATATATTAAATCATGGTCCATTTTACTCTTACTAAAATAGGAAGTGTCGATGCTACACATGGGGTACTACCCCATGCATGTGTAGCTGTGTGGCCAGAAATTGGCCACACATGCAAAATCATGAGGGCTTCAAATCAAATCATGTGGGGCCCACATGATTTTAGCCAATGAAGGCTAGCTACGTTGCACATAGGGTAGTACCTTGTGTGCAGCATCGATTTTTCCCTAAAATATTAGAATTCTCTACACGTGTACAGTATATCTATGAGTATTTATTAAGGATGAGATGTATAAAAACTTCTTTGGTATGGTAACGACACACCAACATTTTATTCCAAATTTTCCCCATGTTCATATTGGAAAATGTAGCTTTTGTTTGAGGGGCTTACAATTAATTTGCATACCTTTAACTCAACCTTCTCATTTTCACTTTTGTGGCATCGTGCTGCTACAGTTTTCTTTTTCCCAATCTCATTCACACCGCCCTCACTTAATTTT
Organism: Henckelia pumila; assembly: GCF_033568475.1. Classification (NCBI taxonomy): domain Eukaryota; kingdom Viridiplantae; phylum Streptophyta; class Magnoliopsida; order Lamiales; family Gesneriaceae; genus Henckelia; species Henckelia pumila. The sequence continues at coordinate 130,091,003 of NC_133120.1, read as the reverse complement.
TCCGCCAGTTTTCCAAAATTTTCCCCTTCTTTGTCTGAATAAGGCTTTCCCCTCTTCCTTTATCATGATCCTACTTTTGATTCAATTGAATATCTTCGGCCATCATTCTATTCAACCATGGAGGACTATTGGATTTTATTCAAAACAGGTTTTTTTTACAAATCATAAGAATTACTGATATGAATCAAATGTTTATTTCCCATTGTTATTATTCCTTCAATTGAATAAACATTTGAATATACATTTCAAATGATTCAATTGAATATCTTCGGCCATCATAAGAATTTTGTTTTTCATGGGAAAGAACAACATGAATTATGAGATATCCATAACTTGCACACCACTTTTTTTTTTGGTCCAACAACTGTTTGCACTAGGTTCATAAACAAAAAAAAAAGAAAATAAAATTGTTCCTCTCAATCGTCACTACAAAAATTTTATCATTTTAGCCACGGCAAAAATCGTGGTTAAAACCGTGGCTAAAAAAAATAGCCACGGTTTTCGCCACGCTTTTTCAAACCGTGTCTAAAAGCACCGTGGTTAAGTTCATCCACGTTTTAAAACCGTGGTTAAAAATTAACCACGATTTTTTTAAAAACCGTGGCTAGGTTAGCCACGGTTTTTTACAAATCGGTTTTTTACAAATCGTGGTTAAATCTAACCACGTTTTTATAAAAAAGTTAAATTTACCCACGGTTTTTTTAAAACCGTGGCTAAGTTAGCCATGGTTTTGTACAAATCGTTGTTAAATCTAACCACGTTTTTTTAAAAAAACCGTGATTAAATTTACCCACGTTTTTCATAAAAACCGTGGGTAAGTTGAACCATGTTTTTTAAAAAAACGTGGTTAATATAGCCACGGTTTTTTTTAAAAAAAAACGTTGCTAGTTTAGCCACATGAGGTTTTTAATAATCGTAGCAACTAGCCACATTTCTTAAAAAATAAGATAAACCATATACACAATACAACCACAAAATTAACTAAATGGATAATTTACATAAAACTGTGAAAAACCAATTTCGTCATACAAATTTAGTTTACAAACCAACTATTCCGAGACAAATACATTCAAATATCAAAACAAACAATGATAATATAACAAATTCGTCGACGACTCACGAATATACTACGACGCAAAATACGATGTACACCAATAATATCATAAATCCGTCGACGGCTCACGAATATACTACGATGCAAAATACGATGTTTGAACTTCAACAATCCAAGCGATAGGTACCCAACAGTCAACCTGAGATAAAGTACCCAAAAAATATATTTAATGTTTGACAATTTATGTGAAAATAAGTCAGGAAATGACTTACCTACTTACCTACTCATGGTTGAGTTTCATCATTATCGTACTCATCATTGTTTGTAGCAAGGTTCGCGTCCAACTGGAAAGATGAAGTACGTCTTTGTGATGATATTTGATGAATGGAACCCCTCTCCGTTGGTGTCCCTCTGCTTGCTGGTGAGCCTCTAAATGCTGGTGAACCTCGACTCCCATCTCTGCTCCCTTGAGACGACCTGCGTGTATGTGCTGGGGTGCCACGACCACCATGTGATGCTCCTCGACCCTGAGGGGTATTGCGGTTGGATGAAGATGCACGACCAGTAAATTGACGAAACGATTCCTCCAAAGAGGCAATACGTGCCCTCAATGCCTCGTACTCCCTGGTTGCTTCGAGGGCCCTCTGGTCTGCCTCATTGGCCCTTTGCGTTGCAGCTCGTGCCTCGTCACGAAAAGTTTCGAAATTTTGTCCTCCGCCAACAAAGCCTCTCTGACGTGGAGCCATGACCGCTGTATACATCGTATTTGCCAAGGTCGACAAGCCATACATCCTACCATTTCTCCGTCCACCGCTGACGAGCTTAAAATGTTCATTAATGTCGTTGTTTGTAGGAGCAGGATGTATAGTCCCATCCTCCAATGGAGTCATGACCTCTAACATGTATGCTTCCATATCTTCCTGTACAAAATAAACAAAATATGTTAGTTATTTAAAATTATATATTTAAATACAAAATATTTATTCAATTATAAAGTCATGACACATACATTAAGCTTTTTAGAACGCTCATCCACGAATTTCCCGTCAGACGTCCTATGTGTTTGCAAAAATACCTCCCACGCATTCGGATCGTGCTTGTTCTTCTTACGCTGTAACAATACATTATATCATATGTCATTACAATTCCAGATCAAATAAAATTGCAATGTCTATTGACTATTCATAATAAAACAAAGTTAATTAGTTTCTGAAAATATTACCAGATTTGCTCTTGAATTTTCCAAACCTGATACATGTAATAGAAGATTCTCTTTGATTTTCTTCTAATAAGTTATATATTATTAAAAAACATTAGTTTACCGATGTATTGAAGTAATGATTTGTAGTGAAATAAAATAAAAAAAAATACAAAGTATAAGTATCAAAGTATATTTATTATTGCACAAGATAAATACCATGTCGACAACATGCATTGCATAAGACTTGGATCCACCAGTATGCTTCGTCTGGCCTGTCCCAGGACCCGCAGACTCGGAGTGCTTGTTCGCCTTGTATTTTTTGGCCGTGTCCAGCCAAGCTTGAGAAGCCCACACCTCCATCCACTTGGACCACGTCTCTTCAGTGACTGTTTCTGGATGTTTCCCATGCGTTCGCCATCGGTGGATAGTTTGACGGTACAGTTCTTTAATGTTGATGTACCAAACCCTCTTGATATATGAGTCAATGGATACTTCCCATCTCTACTTCTTCTACTCAATCAATTAAGAAATTATTCAATAGTTGAATGTGTAAATATTAACAAGGCATCCTATTGTCAATTACTATGAATATATATTCTTACCACGAACTCATCCCAATACCATTGTCGTTGGTCAGTTGTCACGAACTTCCAAGAGTATCCTTCCTCGCAAGTTTGTGTGTAGAATAAAGAAGTTATGTACAAAGAGACTTTATGATTCTCTGGGGCAAACCTTAAACGAGAAATATAAAATATAAACATAAATTTGACATCAATCATATTTATGCAATGATGATTACATGATAAACATTTGAAACTTACTTATCATATTCCAACCATATGAACTCTCGTGGATCTTGGTCACTCTCGTCCTCGAAAAATGGTTGGAATCCATCTGTTGAAAATCCTAACCTGACATTTCGAATTTCTGCAGCAAACCACGGGTGTGTTTCGTCAAAATGACGCCATGCTGGAGAATCAGATGGGTGTGTCATCGTCTCCATGTCAAAATGGTGGTCGTGATGCCATCGCATATGAGAAGCAGTCGCGGTGGATGCATACATCCGCTGTAGACGAGGAGTGATGGGAAAATAATACATCCTCTTATACGGAGTTTGTTTCTTATTATTTTGGATTCCACGCCGACGAGATGGTTTGTATCGAGGATGTTCACAAATCTTGCATTCGGATAAGTCTGAATCTGTACCCCAGTAAATCATGCAATTGTTGTTACAAGCATCGATTTTCTCGACGGGAAGACCTAGATCTTTGATGATCTTCTTCGTCGAATAAAAACTGTCAGGCATGTGGTTATCAGATGGACATAACTCTGACATTAACTGGCACATGTCGTTGAAGTTTCTTTCTGACATGTTGTGCTCATGTTTCATCTTCAATAACCTCGCAAGGACAGACAACAAAGAGTGACCATGTGGATTTCCATCCCAGATTTCTTTCTCCGCTGATTTTATGAGATCATATAATCCTTTGATGTAGTTGTTGGGGCTTTCTACGTGACCGATATTGGGTTCTACATATTGCAACGGGCCTTCTTCCTGATAATCTGCAGGTATTTTGTGACCATGAAAACTGTGATCTGCATGTATGTTTTCGGATTCCCAACGCCTGTTCTGAGACCGTGAAGACGACAGAACATCTGGATTGGTATTTGGAAAATTTGGACGAATATACTTTTCTCCGTGAAGATGCCAATTGTAATAATTCGGTACAAAACCATATCGACCTAAGTGCTCCTTCACTGTGTCGTCATCTAAGAATACTTTGTTCTGACACTTTTTGTGATTACATGAACAACGTACTTTACCCGCTGATAAACATTCAACATGACTAAGAGCAAAGATCATGAAATCCTCTATACCATTAATATACTTGTCAGTAATATAGCCATTTTGCAATCTACGATACATCCATCCTCTGTCAGTGTAATTCATATTTTCCTACAATAAACAGAATAAAAAATACGTAACATATTATCTTACAATTATATTTTTATAATTAATTAAATGCATATGTATCATACAATAATTATTACAAAAGAATTAAATATAATTATAGTCTACTATATCTGTATTTTCACAAATAGTCTTGTTTAACAAATTATAAAATACGTATATAGCTTTGATAAAATATAATATATGCCAAAAAATATATGATTTACAAATATAAATATGATCATAATTTTTGTTACCATAATACCAATTGAAAATCTGCTCAACTAAAATGTCGTGTTCATAAGAATAAATTAATTAACATAACAATAAAATAAATTAATTAACAAAAAAATATTTTTTTGGGTTCTTTCCGTCACAATTAAAACATAAATTAATTTGAAATAAATTTTTATTAAAAAATTATAACCATCAAAATAATATATAAAAAAATAATAATGATAACTAAAAGTAGATCGTAAATTGTGTATAATTATCTGAAAATTTTTTTAAACATGTATTTGAATATCCTTAATCAACATTAATAAAAGCAATGCAAATAATAAAACTATCGATCAAGAGACAATCCAAATTCATAAACAAAAAAATATAAGATCCAAAGTTGTACTTACTTCAGCAAATTAAGAAGCCGCAAATAATTTTGTAAGTGAAGAAAAGCAAAGATGGCGCCGACGAACGATGGATATAGGAATTGGGTTCCACGGAATAAATTCTGAAATAAGAGAAATTATATATTGGTACTAAAAGAAAGGCCCAAACAAGAGGATTTCGGAACAACTCTCCGATGTAAACTTCGATCACCGACGAATTATTTATTGACGGTCAAAGCTGCGTTTTTTAGACAGAATATGAAAAGGAGAAAGAAAGAATTAATAGCGATCGGGAGAGATGAAGTGTTTGTATATAAAATGGTTAATTAGCCACGCTTTTTATAAAATCGTGGCTATTTTAGCAACAATTTTTTGAAGCGTGGTTAAATATAGCCACGGTTTAGAAAAGCATAGTTATTATAGCCACGGTTTATTTAAAAGCGTGGCTAATTTAGCCACGCTTATTTAAAAGCGTGGCTAAATTTAACCACGGTTATAGTAAAATGTGGTTAAAATTAGCCACGCTTTTTTAAACCGTGGCTATCATAGCCATGCTTTTAAATAAACGTGGTTAAATAACCACGGTTTTGTAAAGCGTGACTAAATTTAACCACGCTTTTTTTAAAACCGTGGTTAAATTTAGCCACGGTTTTAAAAACCGTGGCAGTTTAACCACGGTTTATACAAATGCGTGGCTAAAGTAGCAACAGTTTAAAAAAGCGTGGTTATGTAGCCACGCTTTTTTAAAAAGCATAGTTATTTAGCCACGCTTTATAAAAAACCGTGGCTATATTTAACTACAATTTTTTAAAACCGTGGCTAAATCAATGTTTTTTTTGTAGTGCGCGTACATCCTAATTTTTTTACTTAATTTTCTTATTCTTGTTTTTTATTAACAAAGCTAAATTCATTACTTCTCTATTTCAATTTTCCAAGTTTTATTGAAGTTATATCATGGTCCGTCGACGTTGGGAAGCCAGTGATTAACCTTTCATATGTGGTTCTTTTTCCATTTCTTGGCTGCCAAAATTTTGTATTTGATTTTGATTATTTTTTATTTTGCTTATATGTTAAATTTAGTTTGTTGAAGCTATATGATGTTAATTCAAAAGATAGAATTTCAAAGATGCGTGAGGTCTATTTTCTTATTCACCATTTTCTCAAATGCTCGATCAATACTTGAGGTATCCTTATTGTTGTTTTATATTGCATTCCTGCTTCCGATGTTTGAAGTGATTTTTTAAGCTTTTCAATAAGGTATTTAAGAATTTGATAGTTATATTTGATCTGTCATAAAAATTAGGATGATTGAGTTTTATGAGTGAATCCTAATAGGTTGTTGTGGATAATTTATTTTGCTTGATGATTGCTACTCCTAAATTTTCTCATCCGATCTCATTCCTATTTTTAAATGCATTTAGACACTTCTTAGTATTTTCTCTTCTAATCTTGTTGGGTTGTGAAATACAAGCAATCTTCATTTTAATGATAACAAAACTTGTTATTGTGTTTCTAACATATTTGTTTTAGTGTGAATTTGTTAAACTCAAGATGAAAGCCAAAACTCAAAATTAGCCAAACTGATTTTCTGGCGAGCTCTAGTGTTTCGATGATATCTCACAGCTCAGTGATGAAAATGATTAGCCGCCAAGACGACTGCATAGAAAACTCAATATGGAACATATCGTAATTCACGTAAGTTGAGAAAAAACGGATGTTATCTATATCAAACTGACGTCTCAAGACCAAATGGAATCTTATCAGTCGAGCAAGAATACAAAAGCAGTTTACCTCGAGCAATTCTGGTATTTTGGCCATATCTTGCAGCTCGTTTATCCAAATTGAACGATTCAGAATGCGTTAGAAATTTAAGACAATGATCTACAAATCATATTCACCAGTCAAAGTTTGAATCAGAGAATAAAAAGCTTCTAAACTGCATTGAAGTTTCTGGTGCAGAGCAGAATTTTTGGCATAGTCTGGTTTTTTGAGCTCAACTCTCTCATAATGAAATCCAAATTGAGTGATTCTTGATGCGTTGGAAATACAAGACAAAGAGCTACAACTTTTGTGTTCATCACTTTGCCCATATATCAACAGATCATGCCAAACAACATTCAGTTTGTCAATTAAGTTTTGCTTTCCAAACTGCTAACTAAACTGATGTTTGCCAAGATTAGTTTACCTATCCAAACTGAAGTTTGCCAAGATCACTCTATCTACCAAACTGAAGCATGCTCAACTGCTACAGTACCGAAATTGATACAGTACCCAAACTGCTACAGTACCAAATCTGCTATAGTACCCAAACTGCTATAGTACCAATTTCGCACCAAATTCAGTTTAGCAAGATCAGTTTAGTGGAACTCAGTTTAGAACTCCAGAAATAGTACAGAATCTTCCAATGGCTCAATTTCTATGTCTAACGGGTATATCATTCTTGGAGCCTATAAATACAAAATCTTGAAGATCAAATGCAAGATTTAAATGCAAGGAGATTCAAAGCATGGGCAGCCTACTTGAAGAAATTAGCTATAATAAGAGCAAAGCTCAAGGTGTGAATAACAAGAAGAAAGATGAGTGTTCATTGCCAACTTCTTCACACCAAACCCAATTTATAGAACACTCTTCCTTGTTCAATATATTTGTATATAAGTTGAAGAGAGCTCGCTCACACACATACGAGAGATGTATTTGAAAAAGTTTTTGAGTGAGAGTCTTAACACAAAGACATTAAAGATTGCGTTTGTAGTCTTGACATAAGAGACGTTAAACATTATGTGGATTGTGAGGTTGCGGCCTACAATCGAGTGAGTTAGGAGTTCTAAGATAGACAATGGGTAATTCCTAGTCTCAAAGTGGGTTTGTACAAGTGGGTTTTATAAATCAAAATCTTCTAGTGCTATCCTTCCGAGGAGGAAGAAGGAGTGACGAGAGTTGTTGAAATCACCGAACATCCATAAACAAATTTGTGTCTATTTATTTATTGCATTTGCTTCCTATTGCTACTGTTTTTAAGATGCATTGTTGAAGCATTTTATATGTTCTTCATAGCATACAAAGTATTTGATAAAATGCTTCAATCAAAATGTTTTGAGTATTTTAACTTGCATCTTTTTTAAATGATTTACAAAATGTTTAATCGGTTTCTAAGAATGATTATTTTGAGTGTCTTCCGCTTGGTTTGAAAACCAAACTCAATTTAATTCATCGGTGCTCAATATTTCAAAAACCGAGCTAATGTAGCTCCAAAATATTTTTAAAATTGTGTATTTTTCCTTCATACCCGATCTTATAAGATCTCATTCCTGTTTTTGCATTTAGACACTTGTTACCCCTTATGTTGCATGGCTATTTGTTTGATTATTTATTTCCACTGTTTAGGTTAGGTTTAGATGACTAATGGTAAGATTTGTAATGGGAGATAAGTAATTAAGTATGTAATTTTAATTTGCTTCACGGGGTCAAATTTTTTAATTTGGGAAAAGCATTTTTGTTAATAAATTATTTTGTGATGGCGTGGTTATAATCTTGGAATCTCATAAAACAAATGTGATTTTAAGAATTGAAATGTAAATTCAACTTTTTTTTGTCCCCGTATGCATTTAATTTAAGCAAATGTGGTCTATTTCATTATTTGTATTTCCTTTGGAGTTTTCTTAGATAATGAGAAATTTAAATTCTATATTCTTAAATTTCCTGTCACACATTCCTTCGTATATTTCTTCAAGTCGAAAACTTGATGTCTTTGAACGTTTGAACTAGAAGATCACTATGTTGTAGTATTCTAAACCTTATAAAGAGCATATTATTGGTACATAAACAAAGGTAAATATTTCATGGTATCATCTAATTCGTTTGTTAATGTAATGCATTCACCATTCGAGAGCTCGAAGGAATAATTTCATTATTTTTATATCTCAAAAGTTATATTTATTATGAAAAAAAGAATGATTGAACTACGTAAAAAGTAATTTTATCCCAGATGAGTTGTGTACATGTAGTAGTCCGGTTTCATTTTACAAGATTAAGTGATTTTAAACATGTTAAAAAATGACATATAATTTTAAAAGTGTCAAAACATGTTTAAGGAGTCCTTATTTGGTTAAAATAAGTGAAAAATCAGATCCGGAACGTTCGAAAATGGTGGGGTAGGTCCCGGGGGTCCCGAAGGACCAAAACCAGTTCGGAAGCATTAGAAATAGTTCGGAGCTTCCGGGCAGATCGGAGCTTCCGATCCGAGATCGGAGCTTCCGATCTCAACCAGAAACAGGTGTCAAGGAGATTGAAACACGTGGCCAGATGCAGGAGATCGGAGCTTCCGATCCTGCGATCGGAGCTTCCGATCGCCGTCCAAAACGTGGCAAACATGCACCGATCGGAGCTTTCGATCAGGAGATCGGAGCTTCCGATCGTGGCCTATAAATAGGGGTCCGAATCCCTCATTTTGAAGTGCAAATTTCCTCTCCTCTCCCGGTAATGGCTCTATTTTAAGGGCTTCGGGACTCTTTCTTTAAGAGTTGGAGTAGGAAATAGTATTTTTTATAGCGGACAGTGTCCGCAGTAGTAGCCAGGCAGCGGAGCTCTGGCGAGGCGTCCAGGAGTCGTAGCTAGGCTATGCCCAGACTCTGGGGCATGCGACATCAGCGGGCTGACGACGGACGAAGGTATGGCTTTGGTTCCCTATAGTAAATAGGGAGTAGGCTATAGTTTAATTAAGACTTTTAGAGCCTAATAGGTGATGTTTGGCATGCTAGGTAATGCATGGTTATTTATATTGTAGTGTTGCATGGTAGGCTTGGACCTAGATGAAAGCTTCTAGGATCTGCCTTAGAAAGGTACGGAAGTATTATTTGAGATATCCAGATTCAGTATGCATGTATTATGTGTTTGCATGTATTATGTGATTGCATGTATTATATGCCTTTATATACAGCATGTCCTGACTGTATGTTGCATACATGAGCATATTGAGCTTTTACCTTAGAGGTATCCTGTAGTAGGGCGCTCACCCTACGAGTTTGTGGATGGTTGGATACGTAAGTCTTGTGTCAGGTCACCTTTATGGTTGGACACATGTACTAGTATCATGTCACCATTATCCACTGGGTATATGAGCCACCTCCTGATGCGACGGCGCAGCGTATTATATACCCTGGGCCCGGTCTATGAGCTTGTTTTTTGACCTGAGAGTCTTGGTACCCAGTTCACTTGCATACATGCACACATAACACCGTATACTCATACTCTCGTACTGAACATGTTAGGCTCACTTCCGGTTATTTTCTGTTGGCTGGATGCCCTATTCCATGGGGCAGATGCAGGTAGTTCTCCCGAAGATAGGGAGGTTAGGTGGTGACCAAGGCTGGATAGCGGGGTTGACCACTAGGTTTTGCTTACCTGGTATTTGACTTACTTTAATTCCGCAGTTACTCTGATTAAGATTATTTTATTAATTAATTGCATGCTTAAGTTCTGATTAGTAGGTGATCACGGTGCGGGTCACTACAGTACACTTGTTTGACTGATATCTATTTATATATTCTCTCAACATATTTGGAATGAAGGATCTCATTGTCTTGCTGCATATACTTTTATTGTTCAAAGAGTGAAATAAATTTGTTTTGGTTTGAAATTAGGTATCTTTAAGTTGAAAAAATAAAAATAATTTACGCACGATACATATTATGATATATTTAATCATTATGATATTGATGTGCAATTACTGAAAATAATACTTAATAGATTGAAAATTTATAAAGGCTTGGGATTGTATTCAATAATAACATTCAACTTTCATTGATGTTCTATCAAATATTTGTTTAATTATTTTGTCTTCGTCGTTTAGATTTGTATTCCAAGCAGTAAGCAAGAAGCTCCCTGCCCTTGCGAGGTGATTTTCGGTATTAGAATTGCAAGATCTGGCTGAGTTTGAACTAATATTTTTCATTTTATAGTGAGTTTGAACTTGTTGGATCCAAAAATACAAGCAATCTTGATTTTGATGATAACAAAACTTGTTATTGTGTTTATAACATATTTACTAAGTGTGCAGCTGATAGATCACAAATTGAAAGTGCTAAGTTGTTGGAATACGATCTTATCTCAACTTAGTATCTGACGCAGTTGTTTGTTTCAAGCATATCTCATAGCTCGATGATCCAAATGATCAGCCGCCAAATGTTGGAAAACTGGCGAGTTCCCAGACCAATTACGATTGATACCCGGTGCAGCGGAAGTTTAAAATTTTTTTTTTTTTTTTTCATGGAACGTTTCCATGGTATGGGTATCAACCGTTCATCGATTGAATTACGTGTGTGTAAAATTTAAATAACAATTAAATAAATTTTACCTCAAATCTCGCAACGAGATTAATGGACACCAACAGAACAATTCTGCTCTTGTTGTCTCTCCCTGGAACCGATGAACTCCTTCAATCAGGTCCACGAACAGAGGTTTAATCCCTCTGATAGATTGCACTAGAAAATCTATCAGAAGTTTTCTGCGAAGAGAATACACGAATTTGATTCGTTATTCCTTACTGCGATTCAAAATCACAGACCGGAATTTTCTCGGGCAGAGCAAGGGGGCGGCCGAAATTCTTTGAGAGAGAATAGGGTTTTCGAATTTTTTGCTCTCAAAAATTATGACCTGTTATTTTAATTTCTGTACTGAAATAACTTATTTATAATGCAGGCCACTAACACCTTAGGGCCCATTAGTCATAAGCTGGGGCCCGACAAGCAAAGCCCGCTCGTTCAGAAATTAATATAAAATTCATCGTGACTCCGATTGATGAAACGATTTCACCAATGTGCACAGAAACCATTTCTGCACGTTTTAAAGTCAAAATAAATTTTCCTGAATCCGAATTCAGTGGTTTCCAAAAATGTCCATCCCTATGTCATTTTAGGAAATCCTACTCCCTTACTCTTATTTAAGAAGTCCAACTCCTTAGTTCATTAAATTTAACTCTTTAAATTTAACTATCTCAACGGGGATTAAAACTCCATTACACTGTGTGACCCTCAATGGTTCAGGGATACAGCTAGCCGTGGGCTCACAACTCCTTGTGACTCGGAACAACACTTTCCGACTTGCCCAACGAATCATGGTAAAGCGCCTAGCAACATCGCCCCATGATTCCCTAGGTATCACTGATAGTGCCTACAAGAACCAGTAGATTTTGGTTAACGTACAGTACGGTCCCTTCATCCATATATCCCGATCGAATCAACAACCATTGGTATATCGAGAGTCGCTCAAGATTCGATAACTATGCAATACATCTTGAAGATCAAATTAGTGACATCGCATGTGCTACTAAGAAACCATTTCTTAAATCACATCAAGTACTCTGGCCAGAGATTTGTCACACTAATATCTCCTCAGATCGCATAGGATATCCACACTCGCAAGTATGTGGTGAATCCTTGACAACAATGCATTGACTCCTATATGTGTCGTAACTGTACCCAATCTCGACACCTGATGACCCCCTCAGAGTCGGTAAACGAGTCAAAGCACAGTACTAGCATATAGAGTCTCCATGATGTTTCAAGTCGTAAGGACTAATGGTGTACAACCAAAACCGCGGACTTTATCCACTCGATAAGTGATAACTACTTGGAAAGTCCGGATAGGGTAGTTCGACTATTCATCCTATGAATATCCATTTGCATGCTTCGAACATCTCCATGTTCCCTACCAATGAAACGTGGTACTCCGCATCGCAAATGCTAGTCTCAAACTCGAGCGATCCTTATCCTTATTATCGGACGGCTCAATCGACTAGGAACGGTTTTAGAATATACAGTGACTATAAGATGTATTTCATGATAGACATCTCCATGTTCTACCACATCTTACATACACTATAGTATATTCAAGGTCTTTATCAAAACAACAATAGTATATCACAATATAACAATATGAAGTAATATAAAGTCATTGCCATAAAAGTGTAAATAATATTAAACAAAAGATTGTTTATACAAAGAGTCAACAAAGCCCATAGCCACACAGTTGGCTCACTGGGCACCCACTCTTACAATCTCCCACTTGCCCTATAGCCAACTAGTCATACTACGTAGACCCATTGCTTCGCGATGTTTGTCAAACAATGGTCCTGGCAAAGGCTTAGTAAGTGGATCAGCGATATTGTCTGCAGAGGCCACTCGTTCGACACTGATGTCTCCTCTTTCCACAATCTCCCGGATTATGTGGTATTTCCTCAGTACGTGTTTGGATCTTTGATGAGACCTTGGTTCCTTTGCTTGAGCAACGGCACCCGTGTTGTCGCAGTACACCGGGACTGGACCAACAAATTCAGGAATGACGCCCAACTCTTGGACGAAATTCCTCATCCAAACGGCCTCTTTAGCAGCAGCTGATGCTGCAATGTATTCAGCCTCAGTGGTGGAATCCGCTGTGGTGTCCTGCTTGGAACTCTTCCAAGAGACAGCACCGCCATTGAGCATGAACACAAATCCAGAGGTTGACTTCGAGTCATCCACATCACTTTGGAAGCTAGAGTCGGTATAGCCTTCCAGTTTGAGTTCTCGTCCTCCATAAACCATGAACATATTCTTAGTCCTTCGCAAGTACTTAAGAATGTCCTTCACGGCTTTCCAATGCATCTGACCAGGATTAGACTGATATCTGCTCGTGACACTCAGAGCAAATGCTACATCCGGTCTGGTAGATATCATCCCATACATGATACTACCTATAGCTGACGCATATGGTACATGTGTCATATTCTCTATCTCTGCATCAGTCTTGGGACACATAGACTTGGATAGAGAAACTCCATGACACATGGGTAGATGTCCTCTCTTGGACCCATCCATTGAAAACCGTTTCAATATGGTATCGATGTAGGTTGATTGAGTGAGTCCTATCATTCTCTTAGATCTATCCCTATAGATCTGTATCCCAAGAATGTAGGATGCCTCACCCAAATCCTTCATCGAAAATCTACCTGATAACCATATCTTTGTTGACTGCAACATCCCTACATCATTCCCAATGAGTAGGATGTCATCAACATAAAGTACTAAGAATGTCACCGCATCCTTAACTACTTTCTTGTACACGCAAGGTTCCTCCGGGTTCTTGATGAAACCAAAATCTTTTATTGTTTCATCAAATTTCTGGTTCCAACTTCTTGATGCTTGTTTTAGACCATAAATTGATCTCTGAAGCTTGCATACCTTATGCTCGCTTCCCATGGATGTGAACCCCTCAGGCTGCTTCATATAGATTTCCTCCTTAATGTCTCCATTAAGAAAAGCAGTCTTCACATCCATTTGCCATATCTCATAGTCATACCATGCAGCTATGGCAATTAGGATTCTTATGGACTTGAACATTGCAACTGGTGAAAAGGTTTCGTCATAGTCAACTCCTTGCCTTTGAGTATAACCTTTAGCCACCAATCGCGCCTTGTAGGTCAATACCTTACCATCAGGCCCAAGCTTTCTTTTGTAGATCCATTTACACCCTATTGGAACAATTCCATCGGGAGGATCCACTAAAGACCAGACTTGGTTAGTATGCATCGAATCCAATTCAGACTGCATAGCTTCAAGCCATAAATTCGAATCCGCATCAGAAATTGCTTCCTTGAAGCTTCTTGGATCACATCCAATGTCGGGTTCATCTTGACCCTCTTCAAGAAGAAGACCATATTGAACTGGAGGTCTAGAAGTCCTCTCGGATCTTCTAGGTGCAGGCGTGTTCAGCAATGGTTCCTGAGGTGTGGGATCGTTATTTTGTATTTCGGGTTCTTCTCGAACTTCTTCGAGTTCCATCATCTCGCCTTTCTTATCCAATAAGAACTCCTTCTCCAAGAAGGTGGCATTCCGTGAAACAAACACCTTTGTTTCAGCAGGATAATAGAAATAATATCCGATTGAATTCTTCGGATACCCCACAAAATAACACAAGCTGGATCGACTATCCAACTTATCTCCCACTGTCCGCTTCACGTAAGCAGGACATCCCCAAATCCTCAAGTACGAATACTTAGGAGCTTTGCCATTCCATAACTCGTATGGTGTTTTGTCCACTGCTTTAGTGTGGACGTTGTTCAACAACAATACCGCCGTTTCAAGCGCATAGCCCCAAAACGAAGGTGGAAGCTCAGTGAAGCTCATCATTGATCGAACCATGTCCAACAAAGTTCGATTACGACGCTCCGATACACCATTAAGCTGTGGTGTCATAGGAGGAGTCCACTGAGAGAGAATCCCATTCTCTTTTAGATAGTCCAAAAACTCGGTACTCAAGTATTCTCCACCTCGATCCGATCGAAGTGCTTTAATACTTTTACCTAGCTTGTTTTCTACTTCAGCCTTGAATTCTTTGAACTTTTCAAATGCTTCAGACTTATATTTCATTAAATATAAATACCCATACCTTGAATAATCATCAGTAAAGGTAATGAAGTAGGTGTGGCCATGTTGAGTCCCTACTCTAAATGGACCACAAACATCTGTATGGATCAAATCCAACAGATTCTGACTACGCTCAGGTTTCCCCTTAAAAGGAGATTTAGTCATTTTTCCTTTTAGGCAGGATTCACAAGTAGGTAGAGAGTTAATATCAGACATATCAAACATGCCCTCTCCCACTAGCTTGTTCATCCTCCTTGAGGAAATATGACCTAGTCTAGCGTGCCATAGGTTTGCCGGGTTTTGACTATCGATTTTCCTTTTGTTTGTTGTTGCCGGTTTGTCAATACAATTCACTGGAACGTCTTTTAGTTTTAAATTATATAGATCGTTTTCAAGTTGTCCATTTCCAATTAAACATTCATTCTTGTAAATACTGCAAATCCCATTCACAAAATTACAAGAATAACCATCTCTATCAAGCATAGAAATAGAAATAATGTTTTTAATTAAATCTGGCACAAATAAAACATCTCTCAACAATAATTTAAAACCATTCTGCAAAATCAAACAAACATCTCCAATGGCCGTAGCTTCAACTCTGGAACCATTCCCGAGCCTCAGCTGGGTCTCACCCATTCTAAGCCTGCGACTTCTTGTCATCACCTGCAAATCATTGCAAATGTGAGATCCACATCCGGTATCCAATACCCAAGAAGTTGTATTAAGTGACATGTTTATTTCGATATAGAACATACCCTTTGCAGTTCCCAACTGCTCAAGATACTCCTTGCAGTTGCGCTTCCAATGACCCGGCTTCTTGCAGTAATGGCAAACATCCTTGGATTTTCCATCGTTTGAAGCCTTTGTCTTTTGCTTCTTCTCGGGTTCCACTTTCTTGGGTGGGGCAGAACGTTTCTTGCCCTTCATACTTGGCCCCTTCTTAGCAGAAGATGAGGAGCCCACCAAGAAAGCTGGCTTATCCTTCTTAAGTGTGGATTCATATGTAACGAGCATATTGACCATCTCTTCAAGGGTGGCCTCTATCTTGTTCATATTAAAATTTATCACGAATCCATCAAATGAAGAAGGAAGAGATAGAAGCAGCAAGTCCACATTGAGTTCATGCTCCAACACCAAATCAAGGGTCGCTAACTTCTGTATGAGCCAAATCACTCGTACCCCATGATCACGGACCGAAGTCCCTTCACGCATGCGGCACGTCATCAACTCCTTAACAGTAGAGAACCTTTCAGCCCTCGACTGAGCCCCAAAAAGTTCCTTGAGTTGCGTGTGAATGTCAGCAGCATTCACCGTGTCCTCAAATCGCCTCTGGAGTTCATCAGACATCGAGGCTTGCATATAGCATTTGGTCTTGATGTCATGGTCACACCATGCATCAAGTTTGGCCAATTCCTCCGGACTTATGTCAGCTGGTGCTTCCTTCGGAGGTGCTTTCTCTAACACGTAGAGCATTTTCTCCGAAGTTAAGACAATCTTCAACTTCCGGAACCATTCCGTATAGTTGGCGCCAGTCAGCTTGTTTTGTTCGAGGATCGAGAATAAAGGATTTCGCGAATTCATTGTATGAAATACTGAAAAGGAAAAACAGACATATATCAATGATTGTTTAACAATTTACTAAGACATAAAATAGGCGAATTTAATTTTATGAATCTCACTCCCACTATTTTAACGATTTCACCACCCTCTAGTGAAAACGGGAAACTTTTTCCTTAGTGAGAACATGGAGTCCAATTGACAAACTTATGGTCCCGAATAATATCAGTCAACCATAATTCTCAAAAGGTAGAGCCCAATTGCTTCCAAAGCAACCCCCATGTGTTTACCTCATGTCCAATAAGGGCCCAATAATATGACGCCGTTTAAAGTGACATGTCAAGATGACCCATCAATATTAAGTTGTGATGGACGGTCGCCATGTGGATCCCCCAATAATATGAGCCGATCCCATGGGAGTTCCACCCAACTTACAACATTTGTCGATCCAATGTACAGCTTTCCGACGGACGGGCCCCCCCAATAATATGAGCCGGACCGTATCCGCGGGTAGCATCACATACATTGACCGTTGATGGAAGGTAGGAACATTTAAACAATATTTAAATTTCCTTTATTTATCTTGATATAAATTTTAAATCATATTTAAAATGAGGGATTTTATTTATAAAAATATTTGTCTCATCATATTTAATTTATTGCATGCATTGCCGGATTCACGCAATTTATGTCTAAACATGCATACAATCATAATATCACATATTATATAGGATGATCGATTCCATTTCTAATTGACCCGTGGTTGCCAATCACGGGTCTTAGTCCAATCCTAGGTAATATGCAGTATGCAAATGCAATCCTATTACATATGCTTCCAATTTACATTTCTTCAGTCTTCATTGTCTGCTGGGCCCACCATCTTCAAATCTTGATCTCCCACTAAATCTAATGTATTTACAATAAATAACAATGACAAGTAGGGGATACATTTTTAGGGGGTGGGAACGGGCTATAAACCAAGCCCACTTTTATTACATATGACATTCATATCGGGCCATAAACCAGGCCCATTAATAAAACCAACAACAATAAAGACAAAATGTAAATTCCTAACATACACCTACAAAATTGGTCATGGCAATCGATCATCCTTATCCAATAACATTTAATTCAAAATTAATTTATTGGATAATATGCTGTGGCAATTCAAATTTAAACAAGATAAAATCATATTTTATATATAAAATCACATTTCACATATAAAATCATATTTTATCTCCATATCAAATAAAATCATATTTTATCTATAAAATCCAATTTTACAAATAAAATCATATTTTACTTAATATATCATAAGATCATATCTTATCATCAATTGTACCAAAATAATTGATTTCAAAATTCAATTTACGGATAAAATATTAAAATTTTCCAAAAATTCAAATTTATCCAAAATCAATTTTAAAATTTACGGACTCGAACAATTCGATCCGAAATCTCGTGAACCAATCAAAAACAATTTTTGACCGGACCAAAAATAAAATTTTAACATATTAAAATTAATTTTTAATAAAATATTAATTTTTCCCGCGGGCCACCCGGGACACTCCCGGGTTGGCCCGCACCCGGGGCGCGGGCCGGGGCAGCCCGGCTGCCCCCTTAGGGCAGCAACGCTTGCTGCCCTGGCGGCGCCTGGCGCCGCCGCTGGGCGGCGCCGAGCGCCGCCCTGCCCTGGGCAGCGCCGAGCGCTGCCCTGCGCAGCGCCCAGCGCTGCCCTGGGCAGCGCCGTGCGCCGCCCTGGGCGGCGACGGTCGCCGCCCTGGGCGGCGCCGTGCGCCCCCTTTGGGCGGCGCCGTGCGCCGCCCCTGGGGGCAGCGACCATCGCTGCCCCCTCCGGGCAGCGATCCAATCGCTGCCCGGGTTTCGCCCCCGGAAAAAAAAAAATTTTTTTTTATTAAAAATATTTATTTTGTTTCAAAAACCGAGACTCAAAAATTTTGTACAATTGATTAATTCAATCGATTGATCTGAGCAACCTGGCTCTGATACCACTGTTGGAAAACTGGCGAGTTCCCAGACCAATTACGATTGATACCCGGTGCAGCGGAAGTTTAAAATTTTTTTTTTTTTTTTTCATGGAACGTTTCCATGGTATGGGTATCAACCGTTCATCGATTGAATTACGTGTGTGTAAAATTTAAATAACAATTAAATAAATTTTACCTCAAATCTCGCAACGAGATTAATGGACACCAACAGAACAATTCTGCTCTTGTTGTCTCTCCCTGGAACCGATGAACTCCTTCAATCAGGTCCACGAACAGAGGTTTAATCCCTCTGATAGATTGCACTAGAAAATCTATCAGAAGTTTTCTGCGAAGAGAATACACGAATTTGATTCGTTATTCCTTACTGCGATTCAAAATCACAGACCGGAATTTTCTCGGGCAGAGCAAGGGGGCGGCCGAAATTCTTTGAGAGAGAATAGGGTTTTCGAATTTTTTGCTCTCAAAAATTATGACCTGTTATTTTAATTTCTGTACTGAAATAACTTATTTATAATGCAGGCCACTAACACCTTAGGGCCCATTAGTCATAAGCTGAGGCCCGACAAGCAAAGCCCGCTCGTTCAGAAATTAATATAAAATTCATCGTGACTCCGATTGATGAAACGATTTCACCAATGTGCACAGAAACCATTTCTGCACGTTTTAAAGTCAAAATAAATTTTCCTGAATCCGAATTCAGTGGTTTCCAAAAATGTCCATCCCTATGTCATTTTAGGAAATCCTACTCCCTTACTCTTATTTAAGAAGTCCAACTCCTTAGTTCATTAAATTTAACTCTTTAAATTTAACTATCTCAACGGGGATTAAAACTCCATTACACTGTGTGACCCTCAATGGTTCAGGGATACAGCTAGCCGTGGGCTCACAACTCCTTGTGACTCGGAACAACACTTTCCGACTTGCCCAACGAATCATGGTAAAGCGCCTAGCAACATCGCCCCATGATTCCCTAGGTATCACTGATAGTGCCTACAAGAACCAGTAGATTTTGGTTAACGTACAGTACGGTCCCTTCATCCATATATCCCGATCGAATCAACAACCATTGGTATATCGAGAGTCGCTCAAGATTCGATAACTATGCAATACATCTTGAAGATCAAATTAGTGACATCGCATGTGCTACTAAGAAACCATTTCTTAAATCACATCAAGTACTCTGGCCAGAGATTTGTCACACTAATATCTCCTCAGATCGCATAGGATATCCACACTCGCAAGTATGTGGTGAATCCTTGACAACAATGCATTGACTCCTATATGTGTCGTAACTGTACCCAATCTCGACACCTGATGACCCCCTCAGAGTCGGTAAACGAGTCAAAGCACAGTACTAGCATATAGAGTCTCCATGATGTTTCAAGTCGTAAGGACTAATGGTGTACAACCAAAACCGCGGACTTTATCCACTCGATAAGTGATAACCACTTGGAAAGTCCGGATAGGGTAGTTCGACTATTCATCCTATGAATATCCATTTGCATGCTTCGAACATCTCCATGTTCCCTACCAATGAAACGTGGTACTCCGCATCGCAAATGCTAGTCTCAAACTCGAGCGATCCTTATCCTTATTATCGGACGGCTCAATCGACTAGGAACGGTTTTAGAATATACAGTGACTATAAGATGTATTTCATGATAGACATCTCCATGTTCTACCACATCTTACATACACTATAGTATATTCAAGGTCTTTATCAAAACAACAATAGTATATCACAATATAACAATATGAAGTAATATAAAGTCATTGCCATAAAAGTGTAAATAATATTAAACAAAAGATTGTTTATACAAAGAGTCAACAAAGCCCATAGCCACACAGTTGGCTCACTGGGCACCCACTCTTACACCAAAACCATCAGCAAACACATAATTCTACAAGTCATATCTCATGCCAAGTGGACAAATTCGGATGATATCTAGGTCAAACCATCGTCTCAAGATAGAGTTGGATGAACTTGAAGCAGCAAATGGATTGACAAACCAGCTTTAGTTTAATGACCATATCTCTCAGCTCATTTATCCAAATGGAATGATTCAGTATGCGTTGAAACGATAATAAGATGATCTACAAATCATCTTCACAAGTAAAAGTCTGAATCAGAGCCTAAGTTTCTGATATATTGAGTGGAATTTGTTGGTTCTGCATAGGTTGATGACAGAACTCAAGTTTATACACAGTCTAGTATTTCAAGCATATCTCTCACATAAAAACTCAAAATAGAGTGATTCTTAATTCCATGGAAATCTAAGAGAAAGGGCTACAAGATTCATGTTTATTGCTTTGCCCAAAAATCGACGAATCAAGTGATATAATCACTCGAACAGACCATATGCGCTCGACTGCTTTGTCCTCGACCATTTTGGAGCAGATCTGGTATTTCAAGCATATCTCTCTCATATGAAATCAAAATAGAGTGATTCTTGATGCGTTGGAAAGAAAGAATAATGGATACAACTTTTATGTTCACCACTTTGCCCAGAAATCAACGCATCAAGATCTATAAGCATTCGATCGATCGACAGTCACTCGAACACTGAGATATCCTCGACCGATGAAGCTCTACTCGACTAATTTGAGCAGCTCTGGTATTTCGAGCATAAATTTTCCATATAAATTCCAAATGGAAAATTCTTGTGGCATTGGAAAGCCAAGATCAAGAGCTCCAACTTTCTTGTTCATTACTTTGCCCAAAATTCAACGCAACAAGAATTATAGGCATCTGAACAGACGGAATTTACACAACCATTCGATATGCTCTCACCAAGCTTGTCACCTGCTCTCACTAATCGACTGCACCAGTTCTGGATCTAGTCAACCGGTCAACGATATTTTCCAGAAGTTTAATATGAATTCCGTTATGTTATTTCCAACACTCATATTCTTGTGTCTAAAACACTGAAAGGTCGAGAATACTAAAGAAACCTACCTCAGTTCAAAATGATCTTTGCCTGTCGACATCGGTTCACTAACCCCTCATATGATGTAGGATTATAATAGACAGTCACACGGTCAAAGATCTCCTGATTAAGGCCCTGAAGAAATTAATCATACTTTGCTTCGAAATTGGCATTTATTTGGGGACGGAAAGAAAATAACTCAAAGAACTTCTATTGATACTCGTCAACAGTCATGTTCCACTGATTCAACCCTAGAGGCTGAACAGACTTGGCCTAGTGGAGTGTGGGTGGAAAATACAACTTCATAAAAGCAGCACAAAAATCAACCCAAGAAACTCTACCGTTCTCATGCAATAAAGGTGCGGACGTAGACTTCCACAGTTTGCGAGAGCGCCCTTCCATCAGGAAGTTGACAATCTCCATGCATTGATTCTCGGTACAGTGGAATACTCGGAAGCATCCCTCGATCTGCTCTAACCAATCCTCCGCAACCTATGGTGTCTCATCTCAAACCAGCGACTTCAGACCCATTTGTACAAATTTATGTATGTAGCAGAGAACATCATGGTGGGGATGGTGTCCTCTATGGTTCCCACGACCATCCTCATCGCCCCAACATCCATGCTGCCATGATAGCTCTCGTCGTCGTGTCCCTCCATCTACAAGAGGTAACAAAGATTAACCCAAAGAGAAATTCCTATATCCCAAAAATCTTATGCATGCTCAGTACAACAAATGTAGTGACCGGTCCTGGATCACTTACTAAACAAGTCTTAATAGCATGCAATTAACATAATAAAACTGAATCAATTAAACAACAGAAACTAAAACATAGTTTGTACGAACCAAATGAAATAAACTTGTAAATACTGAATATTATACAACCAAATCTAATCGGGTACTAAAAACAAATTGGAACTTGGACAAGATAGTCACTCCTGAGAACGCTGCTCCTGCTAAGTCAACGAAGCCTCCCACTGAGTCCGTCCAACCTAAAGCTTACCCCATGTAACGGGGTGTCAAAGAACAAAACCGAGGACATGAGCGATGAAAATGCTCAATACGAAAGTATGAGTATACAAGTGCTATGAGTGAATGAATAGAAGTGTACAGGGTACCAAGGATCATGATCAAGGACTCTGCTTAGTCTGGTGGCGTCATGGTGTGTAGCACTCTAGGCCATTGATATTTATAGAGTTCGGAAGACCTATAACTGATTACTAGTTGAATCATTGTTTTTATTTGATATATGACTTTCAAAAGAAGAGATTTTGAATAGGAGCATAGAAAAATACCTCATTGGTGTTTATAGCGTTCAGAAAACCTATAAATCCATTGAAGCCATTAAAAAAATTGTTGTGTTATTTATTAGATGAGTACGCCTTTTGTGAGACGATTTTACGAATTTTCTCTATTCATATTTACAATAAAAATAATAATAATTTTCATGAGTGACCCTAATAGAAGACTCGTCTTACACAATTGAGGATTTTTTGTGTTGCTAGATTTAATGTTTTAATTTTTATAGAAATATCGAATTTAGTATTAACTACGAATTTCTATTTTCCACTTTGAAAGTCGAGTAGAAAATACTAAAATTTATTGGGAAATAAACTAGAAGAATTAATTCTATGCATATCAAAGGAAATAAGAATTTTCGATAGTCAATTGAAATCGAATTTCTAGAATTATCTCTCCTTGATCTTTCATATTCCGACTTCATATTTATTGTATTGCGACTTTTAGAAATTAAAAATAAATCTTCTAGGAAACTCGATCTTTTATGACAAATAAAAATGAATAATTTTGGTGTTTCAAACTTTTATAGACAACAAGATATTTAACCAGAATACATATAGTTTGTAATTTTGATCTCATTATAATAATTTATTTTACAAAAACACCTCAACAAAATTTTCAAGTGTAGTATAAATAAATTAAATGACAAAATTTAAAATACATAATAAATAATTGAAAATACATAATACATAATATATAAAGTATACATAGATCGATAGTCGACGTATAAATATATGCACGCTCTTATGTCCTTGCGCCACATTTTTTTTATCATATAAAATCTTGAATACTAAGGACATCTCCAATGGAATCAAGAGCTCTTCCCATAGTGTGACTACCGAGTTCTTTATATTTGTTAGAAAAGCGCAGTCCTGGAATCAAGAGCACTATTTTCCATTTTAGTTTTTTATAATTTTTATTTTATTTTTAATATATTTTCTTTTTTTTTAAAAAAAAAATATTTTTGAAAATTAATTTTATTTTGGTTGCTATTTAATATTGGCTATAATTCTATTGAAGCATTATATAATCGAATTTTTAACTATTAATGTTAATCATGTTCAATGACAAATTTAAACCTTTAAATCTAGTCGTTTAAATATACTCATTTGAAATATAATTTTTTTTTAAAAATTATAATTTTCAATTAATAAAAATTGTATTTATTATTTTTTACGAAAAGATAAAAAAATTATTATACATATTACGTATATATAGATTATGAAAGGAGTAAAGTGATAGTGAAAGTTGATTGTGAGACCTATTAAACATTAGTTTTGATATTTGAATTGAGTATGAGGTTAATAAAAAAGTTAATTTGATCACAAAAAATAGGTAGCTCAAAAGGTTTGTTTTTTTTTTTAAGTGGAGCTTTGAATGAGGTTTTTTTTTATTATTAATGTGACATTAATTTGACAGGTGGTATACTTTTCCCGGTTCCGTTGCTATCGTCGGCTTTACGCAATCGATCGGATTAGATTTATATCCCTTCAACACAATATAGGTCATCGAAAGGATCTCGGAGACCCACCAAAGTACAAAAGTCATGATCTTTCAGAAAACGGATTCCTATTTGAAAGAGTGCATAACCACATGGATAAACTCACATTAACCCGTCAAATTGGGATCCAATTCGATATTTTTCTTGGGAGGCGTGGAGACCAAAAAAGTATTTGAGGGTGTTTTAGCAATGTAGATAGATACCCTAAGTTTGTTTAGAACCCAAAAGCTTATTAGACACACCCTAATGTATTTGTTTCTCAAGCCCGATCAAGCGCAAGTACAATTGATGTTGGCCAACTTTTGAAACATTACAACTCGACAAATATACGAAATCATGTAAATCATGATGATATTATTATGGTTTTATTATTCATTAAAAATATTTGTCTTACCACTCAGAATTAAGTAAAGATGAAATCCACATGAAGAAACAAAGTATAAGAAAGTTGACATTTAACAATCAGCAAGCTCTCCTTCAAACTCGCAAACTTTTTTTTTTTTGTCTCAGCGCATAAAAGGAATCAAGAAATACTCTGCATAGAAAAGCTGTCACAACAGTAGAAATATTTAATTAGTTTGTACTTGAAAAACCAGATGTTTAGAGACTTAGGACCGGATTAATTAATTCATGGATTTCTTCTTCTAGTATTTTGCGATATATGGAACAAAATTTTCAAGTTATTGAATAATAATGTTGTTCGAGGCCAGGATTGGCTCAAATTTTTATGAAGAGTGTGTTGTAATTATATAACCTCAAATTAAAATAAGGAAAGATTGCATTTTTTTTTGTCTTCTATGTATATCTTATTACGATTTTCGTCCTCTATGTGATCAAATATTAGTATCAGTCTACTATCGTCTATCTTTGTATTTTTGGCAATTGTAATCTTTTTTCGATGTGAAGTTGATGTGACACCACTGTAGGTTGATGTGGCGATGACATGTGTAGTATCACATCAACATGCATGTTCGATCAAAAAAGATTAAAATTGCCAAAAGTTTGAAGATATTAGACTAAAACTGAAACTTGACAACATAGATGACTAAAATCATAAAAATATAAACATATAAAACCATATAATTTTTCCTTCAAATAATCACCGACTAGTATCTATATGCCTTAGGTTTGCCTTTAATTTTTACATATCGAACATGTGTGCGGTGTGCCTCTCCGTGAGTGTGTGTAATTGTTAAATAAAAAAATAAATTGAAACTGAATCACTTGCCATCCATATGAACATGTAAAAACCGTTGACAGATCCTGAAGCGGAGACATTACTCCGGAGGGCTCGATACATGAGAAGAGATGCAAGTGAAAAATGGCCCAAAACCTACATATAATTATTATAAATGTCAGAAGGGTACGGGAATAAATTTTGAGGAATAATAGCTAAAATAGTACTGTAAGTTTTTTTATTTTGTATTTTGATTTTGTAAGTATTTAATTTTGGATTTTGGTCATATATGTTAGGTTATGTTTTGGTTTTTAGTTTTTTTTTTTTTTTGAGTGATAATGTGGTAACGGACACGCCATTATTTCTCAGTGGCACGTAAGCATTTCTAGCTGTCACATCTACATTCTGATGTCACCTCAATACTCCATGAATAAAGGTCTAAAAACCAAAATATATAACTTAACTTATGAGACCAAAATCTAAAATGAAATACTTACAGGACCAAAACGCAAAATGGACCGGACAAATTTGACTATATTCCAAATTTTAATCACATGACTTGAAACAAAAAAATATTCCAATTTTTTCAGGTAAAAAAGTCACTATATGTTTTAAGAAATATTACTTTAGTGAGAATACTTCTTTTTTTAATTTTTTTTTTAAGAATAAAGAGAATACTTTTGCTTGCTCCTGAAATGACCATTTTTCAAAGAGTAAGTTTTCTATCAAATGGTCTCAAGAATTTATATTTGTGAGACAGATTGACTCATTCAATACTTATATATTTGTAGTGTAAAAAAATATTTTTGACATAAAAAGTAATATTAATTTTCATAAGTCGGGTCGGGTTAGATCATCTAATCCATCTCACAAAATTTGACACGTGAGACGGTGTTATAGGAGTTTTTGGGATTTTCAAATGTTGTTAAAGAAAATTGTTGCATTTTATTTTACAAGTAGTTTAAAATATAATTTCAAAAAAAAATTCTCTATAACATATATTTTTCTAGAAAATAAGTCTTGCAAGTTCAGACAAAGCGGAAAGTACTCACAGTGACAATTTTGTTCGATAATGAAGAGGAAGAAACTCCAAAGGCCATGGCACCACCATAAGCCGCCATAAGTATGTTAATACACATCCAAAATACCTTCAAAATTGACATGAAAAATTAAAAAGAAATGAGAAAATTTCAGTTTTGTTCATTGCGATTTTATAAATTCAAATTTCGGTTTTAATCTCTTATATATATCTTTTTCTTATATATATATATATATATATATATATATATATATTTTATTAAACATGAGATTTTTTAATGTCATGGTCCGTCGTCGCAATGTCAAAGTTACCATAATTTTAACATATCATACTAAGCATGAATTAGACTTTGGTACATTGGTATGTCCGTATATTTTTGTCCTTTTATAGATATTTATTACGAAAATGTCAATTTTTTTTTTACATTTGATGGATATTTATATACGAAAACTTCATTTTTTATTTTGTATTTTACAATTTTTTTATTTTTTTATTAAAAATAGATTATACAAGCACGCAATGCGTGCATCTGATTACTAGCTAGTATATATAATATTATACCTCTATTTAGTAATTCAATCATTTGATGCTGACATATCCGATGTCAGTACTATAACTAAAATGATCTGATCATATAGCGAATCAAAATCACAAAAAATAATATGCAGAGAAAGTATTGCAATTTTCCCAAAAAGAAATCAAGATTCACTTACACGTTCTCCTCCAAGTATGACGCTGAATGATTTAAAACCATGCATTTTGTCTCCTTCGATATCGGGTATGTCCTGTAATTTTTTTAAAGAATGTGGGAATTGGGATTAATATGTTTTTTTTTATCATGTAATTTTTAGAAATTTATATATAATTTTAAAATTAATCATGTTTTCTCGTTCCATATTTTTTATTTTCATTTATGGTTAATTTAGATTACTGAATCATCATTTTCTCCCTTTTGTTAATTATATTATTCATAAATTGGTTTTACTTTTTTGTATACAACGAAGGTGAGAGATTTATTTGAACTTAACCTAGCTAATTAATTAACTAAACATCACACGCAACTGATGAGATTTGAAACCAAGAACACTGAAATTCTGGGTAGATGAGATCCTAGCACATGGGTAATACCCAAACCATGCATCCAATAGTTTGTATTTTTACACATTGACGAAATTAATTATATATTGTTGACGTGACAAATCATGGGACATTAGATCTATCATTGGAGTATTACCCATATGCTAGGTTGAAATCTACCGAAATTCTGGAACCTCACTCCTGCCAGTACTATCCAAAAGAATGTTTATATATATTTTATAGTTTATATTAGTGTATTCCAAAAGGGTCTTTCTATTAATTAATTTCCTATATTTATTATGATTAAGGAAATATATATAGTTTTTTTCTTTTAAAAAACAAATGTACATATTAATTTTTACATCGATACAACTATACAAGTTTTGTTTAATTCTCCTAAAAAATTGTATATGTATACTATTTATACTGCATGAACTCCTTATAATAATCAATTTGATAATTAATATAATTAAGAGTTACCTTGCTTAATTACCTTGAACAATGAAATAACGCAGGTAAATAGGAACATGAAGCAAGCTGCAAATATAACTGCCCTTGAAAACACTAATGGTTCACCAAGAAAGTATTTCTGCACATATATGAATTAAGAAAACTTTGAAGATTTAAATAAAGACATCACACGCACACTCTCGTATGTATCGTACAAAAAGAAATGTGATTATCGCTTTCATTGGATTGCGCTCGGGCCGTCTCTATCTAATAAAAAATCTCAATATTAGAAAAGTACTATATATAAAAATTTATTATTAGTACTTATAGAATATTGATATAGAGATATTCTTTTGGCTACAACCAAACAATTAGGTACAAAAAAGTTTAGGCCATACAAAAATTAAGAGTTATTTGCACCAAACACTCCTGTGAAATATTGAAAATGCACGCTTCTTCTTAGTGAGATTTTAATAGGCATCTTCAACCCTAACCTTTTAAAAAATTAGCATACTCGCCCATTCATATGAGTGATTGTTGTGCACGCGCCCCTCATGCGACTGGACAAAGATTTTGATATTTTTTTTGCACCAAATACCCCTGTGAAATATTAAAAATGCATATTTGACTCCTGTGAAAATAATTTTTAAATCTATTCAACCCATAATACACAATTTTTATTAAAATTTAATTATAAAATATTTAACAAACACTTTTGTTTTATAATTTTATTTTTATTTTTAAATTTATTATGATTATATAATTATTTTCTAAAAAATATTATTATTTTATCTTGTTATCATTATTTTATTAAACTTTCTTCTTGTTTCCAACTTTTCCATTAAACATTCATTCATAAACAAGTATTTAAATAATTTCAAGTAACAAAATATTGAACTAAACCGATAAGTTCAAACATATTGCCTTTTCGATTTAGGACTATATATTATTGAACCAAAATTTAAATTTTTCGAGAATATGCATTGCACAATTTGTAATTAATAATAAAAAAATAACATGCTTATATAATTCTAAATCGAAAAAGTAACATTCATGAACTTATCATTTGGTTCAATATTTTGGTATTTTTAGATATTTAAATTCTTATTTATGAATCATGTTTAATGGAAAAGTTGAAAACACGAAGTGATTTGATAAAATAATGATAACGAGATAAAGTAATAATTTTTTTAGAAATAAATTAATTAAAAATTATAATTTTAAATTAAAAAATAAAAATAAATAAAATTAAAAATATTTGAAAAATATTTTATAATTAGATCTTAATAAATATTGTGTATTATTACTTAATGCAAATTCTGCATTACATTTTAAAAAATTTAGATTTTGGTTCAAAAATCTATAATCCTAAATTAAAAATTAATATGCATGAAATTATCATTTTGATTTAATATTTTTGTACTTATATGTATTTAAATCTCGTTTATGAATGTATTTTTAATCGAAAAGTTGGAAACAAGAAGAATGTTTAATAAATAATGATAAAAAGATAAAATAATTATATTTTTTGAAAATAATTATATAATCATAATAAGTTTAAAATTAAAAATAAAATTAATAAAACGAAAAGTGTTTGCTAAATGATTTTAATAAAAATTGTATATTATGGGTTGAATAAATTTAAAAGTTATTTTCACAGGGATAAAATATGCATTTTTAATATTTCACAAGGGTATTTGGTGCAAAAAAATATCAAAATCTTTGCCGAGTCGCATGAGGGGGGCGTGCGCAACAATCACTCATCTGAAGGGCCGAGTTATTCTAATTTTTGAAAAGGTCAGGGTTGAAGATGTCTATTAAAATTTCACAGGGGAGAAGTGTGCATTTTCAATATTTCACAGGGGTGCTTGGTGCAAATAACTCCAAAAATTTATGGGCGAATTCTATAGTCTAGCTTTGCAGCATGCTATCAAATACTAATTAATTTTGGCCCAAACAATAACTACCTAATTTTGTTTTATTCAAGATCCCCCATATTAAACTTAGCACGTTAAATTAAAATTTGATAGCCTTAATTTTAGAATTTTGACCCGAAATCTATGGGAAGGGTTATCAAAATCATCCTATAAGATAGGATTTAGTGTTAGGTGCAATGGAATTATATTTCTAGTCATTTTTTGATTGAGTACTGAAATGACACTGAATATTGTTGACAAGAGATCTATGTCAATACCCTGAAAAAATATAATTGAATTTTTTTTTTTTGATTGCACTAATACTAAAAAGAGAAAAACTCACAAGATGATATCGGTAATCTCTTTTATTCTTAATAATGGGTTAAGAGCATAATTTATTACTTTATAGCAGCAGTATTTTCAAAATTGGACCGGACCGGCCGGTTCGACCGGGAACCGGTCACTGGTCCGGTCTGAAACACCTCCAAAAACTTTTTTAACGGTTGAACCGTTTAGAACCGGTCAAGAACCGATCAAAACCGGTCGAACTTCAACCGGTTTCCGAATTTTTATTTATTTTTTAAAATTAGATTTTTTTAATTTAAAACTTTAATTCAATATTTTATTATATATAATAAATGATTATTTGTAATTTGTACATCATTAAAAATATTATTTTAGTATTATTAAAAAAAATTTAATTAATTAATTTATTTTTAAAAATATATATAACTATAATTAATATTTTGAATATATTTATATCGTTATTTATTTTTCAAACTAGAATAAATATATTTTTTTGTCTATTTATATACATCTTTTAAGTTTTAAAATTTAAAATATATTATTAATTATATTATATTATATAAACAGTTTTCCGGTCCGACCGTCCGGTTAAAACGGTCCGATCTGTTGTACCGTTTTTTCAAGTTAAACCGGTTTGATCACCAGTCCGGTTAAAAAAAACATTGCTTTATATATTTAAAAATAAAAAATCAAAAAATCGAGATGACATGATGTATATCGATTGACCACATGAACCATCAAATAAAAGGGTGTTAGAAATTAAACTTGGACCTAACTCACCTCAAAAGCTAGCTCAAGAGGTGAGGTTTGCTCTTGTTCATATAAAGAGGTCCAGGTTATTTAGCCAACTTATGTGGGACATAAATCAATACACCAACACACCCCTCTCACGCCCAGGAATGAAACGACTGGAGCGTGGATATATTAAATGGGTGGCCAACTATGGGACGGGTGAGGCCAACTATGGGACGTCCAACACATAACGGGAACCCGGGCTTTTGATACCATGTTAGAAATTAAACTTGGACCTAACTCATCTCAAAAGCTAGCTCAAGAGGTGAGGTTTGCCCTTGTTCATATAAAGAGGTCCAGGTTATTTAGCCAACCTATGTGGAACATAAATCAATACACCAACAAAGGGACTTCACTTCCAACTCATAAGCTATGTCTCCAAAAAATAAACATAAAAATAAAATAGCAGTTTTACCATCAATTATATCAATTGATCGATAATAATATTAGTGTAAAAATTTTGACCTTGCGATTCGAGAGTAATATAATGATATAGATTGTAAAATACCTGTATATGAATAAAGTAAGCGAATTGAATCAGTAGAGCCCGACCTAGGACAATAGTTGTTGCTGCAAGAAATGGATTTCGTTTCCACCTCATAAAAGGTAACTACAAGAAACAATAGTTCATTTCATTGGATACAAAACTAGTTTCAAAATCATCAAATCCAACATCATGAAAACAGATAATTAGTCGAACGCGGTTATCTCACCTCCATGGAGTATGCACTTCCTACTAAACACATGCAAAGGAGAGCAGCCATTAGGGCTGGTGATCCAGATAGCATTCCCAAGGCAAGACTCTGATCATACATATATATATAATCTCATGACTGTTAAGTATCTCATGTACTTGTTTTAAACTTATTACACCAATTAAATATTATTTAATTAATATTTATGAAAAATAAAATAATTATTAGACCATATCGAAATATATATTAATTGAGAATTTAGTTACCATTATAAGAGACATAACCACGACCCCAACCCCCAACTCCATAGACATTACTCCAGAAGCTAAAGGAAGATACGGTTTATTTACCTGAAAACACGTACATACAAGTGTGAAGAAGTGATAAATATCACATACAAGCTTGTGGATGCCAAACCGGCCAAATTAGTCCTTGGTAATTGGTATTATCTATTAGATTGCCCGTATTTTACCCATTTTTTTCCCTCTTATATTATATTATATCATGTTCTAAATCAAATTATAATTGTGATCTTATGATATTATATTAGTGTTCATGTGCACGTGTTGCATGTATGTACAATTATTATTATTATTTTTGTATATAAAGCTATTATACATAATTAAAATGAATTAGACATGGTGGCGCTAGAGATGGTATAGAGATTTAAAAACAAGTCACCCAGATCTAAGAAGGTGCTATTATAATCTAATTTAATTGATATTATGTCAATTTATTACCAAAAAACTGTTAACATTTATTCTGTTATCCCTCAAATTCCTGTAATTCCTTTTACATGATATATATTATTTCTTTCTCGCACTCATTAAATTTATATATTTTTCTGGTAGTTGTTTGTGTTATGAAAGTGGTTAAAGATTAAAAATTTAAGCTAAAATTTCAGGAAGTCATAAAATAGGTGAACTATTAATTGAGAAATTAATGAAGGATCTGAAGTGATCCCCATTTATCGAAATCATCCTGATCAAAAGAAATAAAATAGATTTCAAAATTTAGATTCCATGTATAGATGAAGGTAACTTAGAAAATAAGAAAATGAGAAGTTGAATTATTACCTTGTCAATTTCAACATCATATATTTGATTAAGTCCAACCACATAAATATTCATGAAAAAGGTCGGAACAATTGCCTGCAAATGGATCAACGAGAAACTTTAACCTCGCAAGATATGTAATGTATATATTATACTCTATTTGACATTTATGAATACTAATTACATAAACACCAAATGTCCCGTGAGATGGTCTCACAAGATCAGTGAGATTGTTTTACGTACGTACAAGAGACCTATTTTCATATAAATATGCTATTATTAAATTTAATTTTTTTTAAATAAAGAAAGGGAAAAATTGCAACAATCATATATAAATGTAACTTGGGTGTGTTTTGGTTTTTTTTCTTGTTAGTAAAAGTTTTTTCCTAGTCCAAGTTGGTTTTTTCTTTGATTTTGTAAGTCGTTTTTTGTCGAAATACTGAAATCAGTGAGATTGTTTTACGTACAAGAGACCTACTCTTGTATAAATATGTTATTCTTAAATTTAATTTTTTTTAAATAAAGAAAGGAAAAATTTCAACAATAATATATATATATATATATAATTTTGCTATCCTGCCCACTCACCGTGCCCACCTAATGTGCCCACCATGAGGTGACACTCAACTATTCGATGTGATGAGTTGTGCGTCCAATAGTTGAGTGCCACCTCATGGTGGGCACATTATGTAGGCACGGTGGGTGCATGGGCAGGATAGCAAAACTCTATATATATATATATATATATATAGAGTTTCTTTCAAGTGCCCACCTACCATGCCCACCAATGACGTGACACTATTCTATTGGACCTACAATTTATCACATCTTTATCACATCCAATAAAATAATGTCACATCATTGGTGGACATGGTGGTGGGTATGGTAGATGGACACTTGAAAAAAACTCTATATATATATATATAACTTGGGTGTGTTTTGGTTTTTGTCTTGCTAGTAAAGTTTGTTCCTAGTCCAATTTGGTTTTTTCTTTTTTTTTTGTACGTCGTTTTTTGTCGAAATACTGAAATGATAATCAGAAATTGCTGATATGACCTTGGATATTGCTGATTTATCAGTAGGTGTCACGTTAGTACTCCGACGAAGGAAAACAATATATTAAAAAATAAATCTCTCTTAAAAAGCTAAAATCAATCTTTGATTAATGAAATGGAACAGATACTAGAAAGATTTATAACCTTCAGCACTTCGAAAAGAAAAACTGGAGACACTTGAGCCCACGAATTCAAGGCCAGTGTGGAAACTGATGTTATGCTCAAAATCTGTCATGTTATTTTATTTTTACAAATTGTCAATAAATCATAACAACTTTCATTGATCCATAATTTCTCTAGAAACTCGTTTCAAAAAAATGTTACTCACCGTTCCAAGTATGGTATATGGACGTGAAAACTGATAGAGACCATACAACAAGCTGCTATTTTCAGTACTCAAGCGCTTCACCTGTGAAACGTCGTCATATTTTTCCGAATGTGTTCCGACTACGTCGTGTTTGGGCTTATTTCTGATCCTCTGCCGATGTTGCGGCTGAGGTTCCTCATATTTATGACCCAATCTGCCGAAGTTTTTATCACTTGCCGAAGTATTTGCGGCCATCGTATAGTTTTTTTAGATACCTTAGTTTTCCAATACTGATTGTTGCATTAGAACTTCTAATATATAGACTTGAAGTCTGATCCTACCAACTAACATATAGACGTGAAGTCCGAGGCTCTCATATTTAAGAACATCTAATATATAGAGTTATGCTATATGTAATGAAGATTATACGTACATATATATATATATATATATATATATATATATGTTATGTTGGGATTTTAAATATTTAAAACATTAATTTTATTTCAAAGAAAGAAATTAATAATTATAATTTCTAAATTAAAGTTATAAAATTTTAAATTCATATACCTAATTTGTATTCCGGGGAGTGTTTGGCCGCTGATCCTGTTGCATTAATTTATTACTTTGAGGAGGCGTAAATACTCTTTAATCCAGTTTTGACAATCTCTGAAAGTTCTCTATTTTCCACGAAGGTTTGATTTTGTGCCATCCAAATCAAGATTTTTCCAACAATCTACATAGTATCTGTCACGCGCCGAATTTTATGTGCTCGACTGATACACTTGCTCAACTGATCTTTTTTCACTCGATTTTATGTGCTTTTTGCTCAGAATTTAATGTAACATTGTATCAGAAATTTGATTACTATTTATAGGAAAAATTCTGACTGTTAGGCACCCCATTTATTGCCCTTAATTTTCATGATTTCTAGTTAATGCGTCAGTTACAAATATGGAGCAGCAGTTGTAGCTCGACTGGATGGTTTGCTGAACTTACCTCAAATTAATTTAAGAGCGACTGAATTTCAGCAACTGAATTTTTAGAACCTCAACTGAATTGTTTAGCTCAACTGAATTTCAGGTTCTCACAGTATCTTTCATTGATATGTTTAAGGATTGGGTGATTAGTTAGAAGGGAGTTGAATAAATAATCACGCTAATTTCTTCAATTAAATTCAGCTGGTTTAACAACTTATAATATGCAATTTCAGCAAAATAAATATCAGTTGGCTAAGAAATGAATATGGTGCGGAAGATTGCCTGACTAATAGATTGAACACTGAAAACTGAGGCTTGATTGAAAATTAAATAACAAAAATTTGTTTATGGATGTTTTGAGATTTGAACAACTCCTACGTCATCCCTTCTTCCTCGTTAGAAGGATTTTAA
Source organism: Henckelia pumila (assembly GCF_033568475.1). Taxonomy (NCBI): domain Eukaryota; kingdom Viridiplantae; phylum Streptophyta; class Magnoliopsida; order Lamiales; family Gesneriaceae; genus Henckelia; species Henckelia pumila. The sequence continues at coordinate 130,055,236 of NC_133120.1, read as the reverse complement.
CTAGAAGACTTTGGAGATTATGAAAAGTTGTGAAATCCCGGTTCAGATAGGACTTAAACACTATCTAACTGTGTAGTAACCCAAATCTCATTTTACAATCTTAAATGGTTAAACTCGATTAAAAGATTTTAATACGATTAATCGAAACAAGAAATCAACTTCAGGATGTCAGAAAATGGTCCAAATGTCAAAGTTGACTCGGGTAGTTCAGAAGGTCCAATCATAAACCATAGGGAGATCGGAAGGTCCGAATGATCGGACCAAGCGAAGGAGTTCAGAATCAAGATTGGAACTTTCGAACCATAGATCGGAACTTCCAAAGAGTTAGTCCATGCACACTAGTGACGTGTCATCAGCGTTTTGACACGTAGCATGAGATCGGAATATTCGAAGGGTAGGATCGGAGCTTCCGAACAGTTCGACATGTGAAAGACATAGAGTTCGGAGCTTCCGAAACCTTGCCTATAAATAGGGGCCAAAATGCTCACAATTCAATGTGTTTTTGAGGTGTTTGAGTGTACATTATTAGGGTTTTAGCCTTATACTCGATGGTCGGGCGATAGCGTGGTGCTACGGGGTTTGTAGCGGAGCTATGCTTGGTTCAGGGCCTTCGACATCAGTGGGTTGACAAAGGATACAGGTATAGTTCGAGATCCCTATTAGTATTAGGGAGTATCTATCAGCTTAGTTAATGATCTTAGCTCAGCAATAGTGATATGATAATTATTGACTTGTAGGCTTAGAACGTAGAATGGTGCTACTAGGACTGTCTTAGTGAGGTACGTAAGTACCGACTGAGATACCCAGCGTGTATGCATGCTTATATGTTGCATATTATGTGCCATGATACATGTTTTACTGCTTTGATATATTATTTTAAATATGTATATTCATGTTGAGCCGAATCTCCTTCGAGTTAGTCTTAGTAATAGGGTTGCTCAGCCCTACATTCCTTGATACATTGTCTAACATCGAGAGACACCGTGATGACGGGGACTGATGCTACGGTGGTTCAGAGAATGTTCCAAGAGTCAAAGTTGCCTCGGGTAGTTCGAAAGGTTCGAACATGAACCATAGGGAGATCGTAAGGTCAAAAGTGATCAGGCCAAGCGAAGGAGTTCAAAAGCAAGATCAAAACTTTCGAACGTGAGTTCGGAACTTTCGAAGAGTTAGTCTATGCGGACTAGTGACGTTTCATCAGCGTTTTGATACATAATCGCATGCATGAGATCGGAACGTACGAAGGATAGGATCGAAGCTTCCAAGCAGGGCAGTTCGACACGTGGAAGACATCGAGTTCGGAGCTTCCAAACCAGGGATTGGAGCTTCCGAAACCTTTCCTATAAATAAGCTAGGGCCAAAATCCTCACAATTCAGTGGGTGTTTGAGGTTTTTGAGTGTGTATCATTGTATATTCTTAGGGTTTTAGCCTTATACTCGAAGTCCGGGTGGTAGCGAGATGCTACGGGGCTTGTAGCGGAGCAGTGCTTGGGTCAGGGCCTTCAACATCAGTGGGATGACAACGGATGCATGTATAGTCCGAGATCCCTATTAGTATTAGGGAGTATCTATTAGCTTAGTTAAGACTTTTAGATCTGTAATAGTGATATGATAATTATTGACTTGTAGGATTGGAACCTAAACTGGTGCTACTAAGACTGCCTTAGTAAGGTACGTAAGTATCGACTGAGATATCCAGCGAGTATGCATGCTTATATGTTGCATATTATGTGTCATGATACATGTTTCAATGATTTGATATATTATGCTGAATATGCATATTAATGTTGAGCCGAATCTCCTTTTAAATAGTCTTAGTAGTAGGGTCGCTCAGCCCTAAATTCCTTGATATATTTTCTGACATCGTGAGACGCCGTGATGACGGGGACTGATGCTACAGTGGTTCAGACGAGTGTGTGGAGGTACCCAGTGAAGTTGACCCCAGATGGTACTACATACTCATCGGCGCCCAGACTGAGCAGATATTGTGATAATCATTACCCAGTCATTTGAATGCATTATAATAGGTTTGTATACTCATACTTACGTTCTGAGTGTAGTCGCTAACATCCATGTTGTTGTGTTTATTGGACATCCCATTCAACAGGGAAGGTGTGCAGATGGACCAGGAGCGAGATCAGCGCTTAGTTGGTGATCAAGGCTTGGTAAAGAGGATCGTTGGTGGTTTCTAGATTAAGCTTTGGCATGGTATTATTGCTATTTACTAGTTTTTTATAGTGTTTATTTATTTTTCGTAGTAACTCTAATTAAGTTTTCTGATTATTATTATTGTATTCTTAAGACTCTGGTTAGTAGGTGATCTGGGTAGGGTCACTAAAAACTGAAACTCTTAGTAATTTACTTTTACAACTTTGAACAGTTTTATAACGGTCAGTTTACAAAGGATTTTGCCAAGAAATTTCTAAGCACAATATGATCCTCAACATTTAGAATACAAAATATGAAAAATGTGCTTAAATTCTTTGATCAGTTAGGTTCTTGAATACTTGATCTTTTCAGGCGAATTTAAAAAGAGAGTTTGCCCAACTAATCACTGCTTCTATTTATAGGCACTGATTATAACGGTCAAAAAAATCAAATTAAATACGTTGCAAATATAGTAGCCATTAATCTTGTGTTTGTCCATGTCATCGTCCTTTATGACAATAGTACTCTTGGTAGTGCGTGTGGATTTCTCAGACATGGTTGAGTACAAAAAACTCTATTCGAATCCAGTTGTGTTTCAGTTATGCTTCAGTGATTGTTCTTTTAGTTCGGTAGTCTTTGTACTGACCCGAGTACCATTTTAATACAATTAAATATTAAACCTGATTAAGAGGTCATTAATTAAGCAAATCAAGTTTGTAATCAAGTTCAGAACTAGAAATATAGGCTTCAGAACCACCGAAGAGTTCGGAATATCCGATGTGGGCCATGCGCACATATGAGGTGTCAAAAGTGCATTGACACGTGGAAGATCAGAGCTTCCGAAGGTGGGATTGAAGCCTCCGAAGGCAGTTGTCCACTTAGGTGTCAAGACGAGGATGACACGTCACTTCATGCACAAGATCGGAACGTTTGAAGAGTAGTATCCCGACTACTAATCAAGCTAATCTACTGCCTAAACATGATTAAGGGGTTCTCCTTTGATCGAAAGCTCCGATCTTGTGATAGTCAGATAGGGTATGTGTTTTGATTGGGTGATTGGACTAGATAGAGTTCGGTGGATCCGAACTGTAGCGACCCAACCCGGATCCACTACCTAATCAGAGTTAAGAGCATAATTAAGCATGCATTAAATAAATTGCGGCGGAAGACTTAAATAAAAGCAGACCGGAAGAATACAACAGGTTAATCAAATTCGATTATACAACCCAATCGAATAAATAACCCTAAAGGGCAAAAACCTGCAGCTAATCCTGTTGTCTTCACTGGTCACTGGCTACTCCAAGCTCCTGGTGCTCAATCCTGCACCTACACCTGCCCCGTCAAATGGGGTGTCCATATACACAGAAAAGACTGGACGTGAGCTCTAAGCTCAATATGAAAGCACGGGTAAAACATACAAATATGATGCTTGCAAATGACCAGGTATCCATATCTGGGATAACTGTTTACAACTGCTCAGTAATGGAGCCTAGGAAATGAGTGGTATAGCCCGGGGATCAAACCCTGCGTACACTGCTCATTTCTAATGGACTTAGACCGTGTCTTCCAGATGCCAGTGCCGGCTAACCCGTCGGTCGCGTGGTGCTCGACATCAACCGTCCGAACAGGGCTGAGCGGCCCTACATGGCTCATCTCAAAAGATGGACAGACACAATATGATATGCACATGCTAAATAATAATATGACACACAAATGCAACATATAAGCATGAAAAACCCGCAGGCTATCTCAGTCAGTACTTGCGTTGTGAAACCCCTATCCCACATGGGAAAAATCAAGGATTTAAAATGGATTTAAAATGGGCTACAATGGACTTCTATAGCAACTTGGGTTAATCATTTTTGTAAAGCGAGGACGAATACGAAGTAGTTGCTATAGGGGCCCATTGTGCATTCGCGCAGGCGCGGGCCTGGACCCGGGGCGTGATAGAATGGTATCAGAGCCAGGTCACCAGCCGGCAGACCCCGGGAAATAAGTGCTATGCGGGACAAAGTGCTACGTGCGTGGGAGCCACCTCTTGAACCTGCGGGGCAAAGTGCTACATGACGGGAGCCACCTCTTGAACCCGTAGGAGCCACCTCTATATTCCCGGTGCTGGTGGATCGGGAGTTCAGATCGCGATGAGGACGTCGCATTCTGAAGGAGGGGTGATTGTGAAACCCCTATCCCACATGGGAAAAATCAAGGATTTAAAATGGATTTAAAATGGGCTACAATGGACTTCTATAGCAACTTGGGTTAATCATTTTAGTAAAGCGAGGACGAATACGAAGTAGTTGCTATAGGGGCCCATTGTGCATTCGCGCAGGCGCGGGCCTGGACCCGGGGCGTGACATACGTACCTTTCTACAGGCAGTTTCAAGCAGTCCCACTCTAGGTTCCAAGCCTATCATCTGCTCTACAATGCAAATACTCATGCATCATTAATTAAGCTCTAAAAGCCTTAACTAAACTATTGCATACTCCTAAATATATTTTGGAAGCCAAAGCTATACCTGCGTCCTTCGTTAGCCCTTTTCTGTCGCTTGCCTCAAAACTAGGCCACAGCTCTGCTACGACGCCTGGATCACTATGCCACTTTCGGATTCTCCAGAGGACGCCTAGATCTCCCTAGATCTGAGTTAGAAGGCTAAGGAATTGAGAGAGAAAAGGAACTCGGTGCATTTGAAAATGAAATCTCGGCCCCCTATTTATAGGTGAAGTTCAGAGCCTCCGAACTCGACTTCGGACCCTCCGAACTGGTTCGAATCCTCCGTTCCTGACTTCGGAGCCTTCGATCCTATTCGGAGCCTCCGATCCTGACTTTGGATCCCCCAAACTCCCATCAGTGACGTCACCAATGATGCATTATCTTCGGAGCCTTCGATCCGAGTTCGGATCCTCCGAACCCGTTCGGAGCCTCCTAACCTGGTTCGGAGCCTCCGAACCATCCGAACTCTCGGAACCTTCCCGGCCAATTTCGAGTGTTCTGGACCCATTTTTGGACTCCTTAGACCCTTTTGGAAACCTCTTAATCATGTTTTACTAAATCTAAACATGATCACATGATTAATTACTCATTAATCAGTAATTCTGGATACGGGTTACTACATTCTCCCCCCCTTAAAAGATTTCATCCTCAAAATCTAGGGTAGAACCTCGAGAACATACTAAAGACCCTTGCTTGAGTGTTTGGTCGAAATAGCTTCCAACACACTCAGACTCTTGTCGAATTCCCTGTAAGCTCCATTAATGCTGAACCGCATTAACATTCTCCCAGCTAAAGATTACTGCGCTACTGGTCGACGGTCGAACTCCTCTGGCACTAGCGTATCACAACACTGATACATATTCCATTCTGACCATGATCTCCCTGATCACGAATGATACAAACACCCGCTTGATCGAGATCATCGTCCTAAGAGAAATCTTAGACTGACGAAGACCAAGTCATAACCTGACTATATTACGACATTCATCGAATCATTAATCGAATCTAACCATCCAATGGTTCCAAAAGTTCTCTGTTCTTAACACCTCTAGTCAGGAAACACCATTCCCAACATTGTGTTGTCACAACAAATTCCGAATTTCTCCCCGAGAGAATCTAGTTGACACAAATCTATACACCAACATAACTGCTTAACACGATTCCCTAGACTGGTCATCCTTCCCATGCTCCACCGAAGCAAACAAGCTTCCCAAGAAATTACTGGGAACTCAGACCATCCAGTCTAGTACCAATCATAGTTCATGTTTTCTTAGTATAACTCAGCACTGTACCGTGAAGAAAACTATCATCGCTCGCCAATAATGACGATAAGTCATCTCTTAACCATTGGCCTGCGAAGCCACGCATACACTGCAATGGAAGTCATCACGCCTTTGATGATCTACATCATCTCGACCACAGGTTATTCACCACCCATGAATTCAATCGATGGACATCCTCCTCATAGTTATACATGCTCGCAATCACTGTACACACACCAAGACTAAGGCAAGCTCCCACCAATATGTTTGACTGGGACATTCCACAGTTCACAGACATATGGAAACGCTTCCTATTACGTCTCAAAACTCGACAGTCATTGCACCTGGTATAACCCACCTCGGAATCTATGATGACATAATCATCACTAGCTACATATCACGCATCCGACCATTGTCCATTGCTGAAACACAATATCCTTTACAATCAGTCTGTACGAATGTGACTCACTGATTGGAAAGAACGAATTTGATCCGTCTCGATCTTGCAAAGTTTCAAATCCCAAAGGAAAACCTCGTTGGTTACTAAGTCGATCGTCAACTATCTCAGTCATTTCAATGACATCGCGCACCACATGCTGGAAAACTAGTGACACACCCTGCTAGATCTCGAGAACTAGATCCTAGCTAATGTCACATCTCACGATCAGACAACTGATGTTCCCTTGCTAATGTCTATTAGCATTTCTAACTACTCGTCGGATCCAAACACAACGGTATACATAGATGTCCTCACAGGAACACTTCGTCAAAATGTTCTGTTGACATCCTTAATATCTTGTCAGTGGACAACTCTCACATGAAGCAGAAATCCTGATCTCCTCCGTTACTCAACCCGAGTACGCAATTGCTATCACTAAGCAATATCAGTTTCCTTCTTAACAAGAATGCATAATCCTAGGAAACCACCAACTCCCTTGCTTGTCTCCACTATCAAGTTATCACCTAACTTGACCATACAAGTCCAATTGAAATCGTCCCCGATTACATCAATCCCAAATTATTTGTCTCCGGCAATCCTAGAGACTCTAAATTATCCAAATTTCCGAATGCTCTGAGACTGCACCAAGTACTCATCTCCTAAGCACTAATCAAAAAATACTAGCCCAAGTATTTATTAATTGTTACACCTCGATCATAGCTGATTGGCTCAACCAATAGACATCGTCGATCTACTTAGGCTTGCACTCATCAGATCAGACCACCACTGATCACCCATCCTTCATGGCTAGATCAAACTTGGCTCCGCTGCCACAACGGACTATTTTCAACATTTGGAATACTCCTACGCTCAACCTCTGAAAACATCAGACAGTGCTTAGTGCCATCACTGGGCTTACTATCCTTGTCTCGTTCATTCAGAATGAACACCACAGCTCGTCAAGTCCAAGAATCACAACTACAATTTCCAAGGATTCCCACAACCTTCAGACACGATCCTGATTATATCCCTCGTTAAGATTGTGCAACAACTCAAGAATAAGGTAGATTACCACGATAACCCACCTGGACAACAACCAAGACTTCACGGGTATAGGCCACACTTCCCTCACATCTCAAATAATCTTGTACAATCCTTAACATCTGATATAATCCATCACAGATGAAGTCAATCATCATGAATAAATTCTCCTATTCGAGTCGAAGTCTCGAAATAGTATCCCATCCAGTATCTTGGATGACTCCTATCACCAGGAACCCTAATCGCAACTCTGTTGACAACCCCTAGTCATCGCTGGTAGAAATCTGTCCACCTACTAGATCCACACGTCTAGCAGTAACCCAAAGGTTAAAACCTATCTGCTCAGAGTACACACTCGTCAAGGAAATCCCTCCAAGACTGGTTCTAATAGCAGAACACTCACACCATATCTCTGACAAAATCAGACGATATCTAGCCAATGATATCAAACCTAATATCCAATCCAAGGTCATACCCTGTTGTGACTGCTACAAAATCCCTAGACTGAGTAGCCTTCCCACCGCCAATCCTGAAGCACGAAGTCTACCAGGCAACCTCTGAAGTACAAGGACTCCCAGAGTAATAATGGCATAGGGTCGCGCCCCATCACGTCTAGTCATGGTCATAGTCCACAACGCTCGGCATATACTGGACCTGACATCCTGATGAAAACCCAATCATCACAAGACTAAACCTAACAAAGGTCGGACAACCTACTGTTTTAAGGAAACAACCTAGAACAAAGCCCACACGTTCTAAACCAAACAATACCCTTAATTCCTCTAGATGATTCCACTCATCGCTGGCACTATCTTAGTCTTCTGACTAACTTGGTCAATCCTAGGAAAACGCCTAGACTAACCGCAAGTTAAACAGTCACAGTCGGCCCACTCAAATCCCATGAGCTACAATAGTTGAACACTAATCAACTAAAACCAAGCCAACCTTCTGCACAATCATGCAATCATTCACGAATTGCTGAATTAATAATACACGTATCATTGTTTCAAGTTATGTAAAATTTCTTGATTACAATCTCATGTAATACAATTACAGTATTCCGAAATACAACAAAATGTACAACCAATAACTTGAATGACACAATCTGAGTCTGATGATTCATTACAACTGAAATAATGTTTACAATTACAACAATACAATATTTAAATCATCGTATGTGTCTTTGTTTCTTGAGCATGAAGCTTCTAATAGACACATGCATCAATGCAAGCGTACTCCCATCCAAGTCTCTCTTCATGTCCTCTGCAAAGAACTCCGGAGAAATGACACGTGATGGCTAACCAGCTATGCTCTGCGTCAGTGCATGTCAGTCGACATCTTCTGCTCACGATCTACCGTCAGCTTTCTTCTTGTAACCAAATCACGCTTTGAAACATGAAGTTTCCCGTTCGTCTACCAAAAGCATCGATACATGCGTACCAACAAAACCATGTTCTGCATGATTTTAATGACCTTACGCTCGAAACCTTTCATGCCTTAGGCACTCGAGGCATTTCCTGATGAAGGTCTATATGACAATCTCTTCAACTACGATTGAAGAATCTTCAAATTAGTGTCATCATGGTAATGACTGTACAGATGCAAACATCAAGTAAGTCCTCACCAATCCTCTGCCACTGCCTCTGGCATCCGGTACTCGATCCAAAGATAGGACCCATATGAGTAGAAGTCTTGAAAACTCGGACACGATCCATCGCTCCTGTCCGCACTTGCTGGAATCTCATAAGCCAAATCTTTAGAAATACTGCCGATGATGATAGTCTTCGGGCAACCTAATCACCGCATCATCACCTATTCCAAGGTCTCATCAATCCTATAAGGATAACCCAAAGTCTTAATACTATCTCCCAAGTCTCTTGCATGCAGCTGTGATACCAATAAATGTAGCGACCCAACCCGGATCCACTATCTAATCAGAGTTAAGAGCATAATTAAGCATGCATTAAATAAATTGCTGCGGAAGAGTTGAATAAAAGCAGACCGGAAGAATACAACCGGTTAATCAAATTCGATTATACAACCGAATCGAATAAATAAGCCTAAAGGATAAAAACCTACAGCTAATCCTGTTGTCTTCACTGGTCACTGGCTACTCCAAGCTTCTGGTGCTCAATCCTGCACCTACACCTGCCTCGTCGAATGGGGTTGTCCAAATACACAGAAAATACTGGACGTGAGCTCTAAGCTTAATACGAAATCACAGGTAAAACATAAAAATATGATGCATGCAAATGACCGGGTATCCATATCTGGGATAACTGTATACAACTGCTCAATAATGGAGCCTAGGACATGAGTGGTACAACCCGGGGATCAAACCCTGCGTACACTGCTCATTCCTAATGGACATAGACCGTGTCTTTCAGATGTCAGTGCCGGCTAACCCGTTGGTCGCGGGGCGCTCCACATCAACCGTCCGAACAGGGCTGAGCGGCCCTACATGGCTCGTCTCAAAATATGGACAGACACAATATGATATGCACATGCTGCATAATAATATGACACAAAAATGCAACATATAAGCATGCAAAGCCCGCTGGCTATCTCAGTCAGTATTTACGTACCTTTGTACAGGCAGTTCCTAGCAGTCCCACTCTAGGTTCCAAACCTATCATCATCTCTACAATGCAAATACTCATGCATCATTAATTAAGCTCTAAAAGCCTTAACTAAACTATTGCATACTCCTAAATATTTTTACGAAGTCAAAGCTATACTTGCGTCCGTCGTTAGCCCTTTGTTGTCGCTTGCCTCAAAACTAGGCCACAGCTCCGCTATGACGCCTGGATCGCTATTCCACTTTTGGATTCTACATAGGACAACTAGATCTCCGTATATCTGAGTTAGAAGGCTAAGGAATTGAGAGAGAAAAGGAACTCGGTGCACTTGAAAATGAAATCTCGGCCCCCTATTTATAGGCGAAGTTCGGAGCCTCCGAACTCTACTTCGGACCCTCCGAACTGGTTCGAATCCTCCATTCCTGACTTCGGATCCCCCGAAGTCCCATCAGTGACGTCACCAATGACGCAATTTCTTCGGAGCCTCCGATCCATGTTTGGATCCTCTGAACCCGTTCGGAGCCTCCTAACCTGGTTCAGAGCCTTCGAACCCTCCAAACTCTCGGAACCTTCCCGACCAATTTCGAGTGTTCTGGACCCATTTTTGGACTCCTTATACCCTTTTGGAAACCCCTTAATCATGTTTTACTAAATCTAACATGATCACACGATTAATTACTCATTAATCAGTAATTCTGGATATGGGTTACTACACGAACTGTGTCGACAGTAGTGTGTTGTCCAATTAGAGACAGAAATTTGGTAGAGGGAGTTTGGATGGGAGATCGGTAGTTCTGAAGTGTGTTCGGAAGCTCCGAACTTGAGATCGGACGTTCCGATCGAGTTCTATAAATAAGGGCTCGAGACAACAATTTTCCTCACTCCTTTCTTCAGTTTCTCTCTCAATTTTGGGCTTTTCTAGTCAGTTTTAGGCGTATTCAATAAGTCTTTTCATAGACCAGTCAATAGAGAGGCATTACAGGGATTCACAGTGCAATTGTGCCTGAGTTTTGAGGCCAATGCCATCAACGAGCTGACAACGGATACAAGTATACCACTAGACTCTGATTATCTTCGACGAGTAGCTATTAGTCTAGTTGAGCCATTAATTATATTTTTAGTGATACGGTGATTGTCTGCTTATAGGCTTGGACTAGAGTGCCAATATCGCTAGGTTGCTTATTTTGAGGTACGGACATACTATCCGAGATACCCTGGTTGAGTATGCATGTTCTATGTTTGCATGAGTTATATGACATGACTTATGTGCATTTATTTTGTCACGATTATTATGATGCATGCATTACCACGTTGATCCTACACCTTGATATTACCTGTAGAGGGGTTGCTCGGCCCAAGGTTTTTGTGGATGGATGTCATGGATTTGGGTAAGGATAGTCCACTTATTTCTTATTGTATGTGAGTACCTCCTGATGCGATGGCCTAGTGTGCTAAATACCATGGTGCCATTTGTTAAGCAAGAGTTTCTACCGTGTTATGTTTCTGGTACCCGATCGTTTGCATTTAGCATCCATAGCATGTGTATACTCATGCTTCCGTACTAAAAGTTGTTAGATCACGTCCTCGATTTTGGTTCTGGACACCCCATTCCATGGGTCAGAACTTAGGTTGGACAGACCAGGAGGTAGCGGTCGTTGAGCAGCAGCATAGTGGATTGTACTGTACCAGGTTTCCCTTTGTGGAGTTTAGTATTATATTCCATTGGGTTGAATAACATTTATTAGTAATTGTTTTGGGACCGGTTGTATTCATGCCGGTAGTTTTTAGTTGAATTGATTAAGTTTCCGCTGGCTTATTTTTATTATTGTTTATTAAGTTATATTGCATGCTTAAGCTTTCTCTTAGTTATTCCGGGAGGGGTCTGTAGTGACCCTTACCCGGATCACCTACTAAACAGAACTTATGCATGCAATTTACTTAATTAAACAGATATCAGAATAAAACTGCGGAAACCATAAATAATTTACAACCCCAAGTAAAGGAATCTGTAATTTATCCAATAATATACAACCAAATCGAATAGCTGTATAAACCCAAACAACAGTAATAAAACCTAGACGAAGCTCCAGCTGGCCAACCACTGACTAGCCCCTCCTGGATCCACCCTCCTCGTCCAATCACAAACCTTCCCCATGGAATAGGGTGTCCAGAAAATACAGAGTACGAGACGTGAGCATAAAACGATCAGTACGAGAGTATGAGTATACATGCATGCAAAGTGAACTCCCTATAGACTCGAGGTCAAGGATCAGATAACAGAGACAGACCGGGCCCTGGTATGTAGCACGCTGTGCCGTCGCTTCAGGAGGTGGCTCCCATACCGAGATAACCGTGGATACGCCGGACCCAAATCGATGGAAGTCCATCCACTAACAGGATAGGGTACAACCCTACTAACAGACATCTCGAAAGAGATACAACAAGATGAAAATGAATGCAGCATAATATCATGGCATATAAATCATGCAGTCACATAATACATGCATACTCAGTCAGGATATCTCGAACAGTACTTTCGTACCTCAACACAGTGCAAGCTCTACCAACTCTAGGTCCACGCCTATAGTCTGCTCTACACTTCCAAATAATACTACTATCATTAAAGTGCTCTAAAAGCCTTAACTAAGCTATTGCATACTCCTAAATATTTATAGGAAGCAAAAGCTATACCTTCATCCGTCGTTAGCCCTTTGATGTCGGTGCCTCCAGAACTTGGGCACAACTCCGCTACGACTACCGAACGCCTCACCGACCTCCGGACCAAGCCTAAGAATACTAGAACAGCTCCAAAAGGACTAGAATGGAAAGGAGAACTCGGAATTGGCAAATGAAAGTGAAGCCTCGGCCTTCTATTTATAGACAACGATCGGAACTTCCGATCCTTGATCGGAACGTCCGATCCTGCCATCGGAGTTTCCGAAGATCTTGATCTGCCACGTGTCAAAATATCACTTGTTGACTCCGGATAGGGGTGATCGGAGCTTCCGGTCCTGATCAGAGCTTCCGATCTAGCCAATCGTCATGGATGACGTAATATGATCGGAGCTTCCGATCCTGCATCGGAGCTTCCGATCCTGTTCGGAACTTCCGAACCTACCTTCGGAGCTTCCGAACTCTGTTTAAGTAATTATGATTAATCCCTTATTTACTGATTTCGGGTACGGGGTACTACATTCTCCCCCACTTAAGATATTTCGTCCTCGAAAATAGATCTTAATTACTGAATGCAATACAAGGTTACAGAAACATTCTTTATTCAAATCAAACGTTTACAGAGTTTGCAACTGAATACAACTTAAAGAATGAAATCAAAACAACTCAGGATGGTCTTTACGCATCCTGTCCTCAAGCTCCCAAGTAGCTTCCTCAGTACCTCGGCGCTGCCACTGAACTAAAACCAAAGGAATGACTTTGTTCCGTAAAACCTTATCCTTATAATCCAGGATACGAAGAGGTTTCTCAACATAAGTCAAATCCTTGTCTACCTGAACCTCAGATCGCTGCAGAATATGAGATTCATCCGCCACATACCGTCGCAACAGAGATACGTGGAACACGTCGTGAATACTGGATAGATGCGGTGGCAAAGCTAGTCGATAAGCCAAATCGCCAATGCTCTCCAAGATCTCAAACGGACCGATAAATCTGGGAGACAACTTGCCCTTAAGGCCAAATCTGAGAATCTTGTGAAAAGGTGACACTCTCAGAAACACTTTCTCCCCGACCTCGAACTGCAAGGGCCTACGCTTGATATTAGCATAAATGGCCTGACGATCCTGTGCAGTCTTAATCCGTTTCTTGATTTGATCAAAAATATCTACCGCCTGTTGGATAAACTCCGGTACTTCAGCCTGTCTCTCCCCCACTTCTTCCCAGAAGAGTGGAGTACGACAACGTCGCCCATACAACGCCTCAAAAGGTGCCATCCCAATACTAGTGTGATAGCTGTTGTTGTAAGAGAACTCGATCAACGGCAAATGATCCTGCCAGGCAGAACCAAAATCCATGACGCACGCTCTAAGCATATCCTCTAAAGTACGGATAGTGCGCTCTGACTGACCATCAGTCTCCGGATGATAGGTTGTACTCAAACTGAGAGTAGTACCCATCGCACGCTGAACACTCCCCCAGAATCTAGAAGTAAACCTGGGGTCCCGATCGCTGACAATGCTCACAGGCACTCCATGAAGTCGAACGATCTCCTGAATGTACATCCATGCCATGCGATCCACAGAGTACTCTCGGCTATAGGCAATGAAATGCGCTGACTTGGTGAGTCGGTCCACCACAACCCAGATAGCATCACAGTTCCTCGGGGATACCGGCAAATGGATCACAAAGTCTATTGTGATAAACTCCCATTTCCATTCAGGAATAGGCAGACTGTGAAGCAATCCTCCAGGTCGTCGGTGCTCTGCCTTGACCTGTTGACACACCAAACATCTCGAAACAAACTGATAAACATTGCGTTTCATTCCCTTCCACCAGAAACGAGTACGTAGATCCTTGTACATCTTGTTGCTCCCAGGATGAATACTCAACTTAGTGCGATGCGCCTGAGACAAAATCTCCTCTCGCAATTCTTCATCCTGCGGAATCACAAGCCTACCAGACAAACACAGAAAGCCATCTGACTGATAATGAAATCCAGACGAGTTACCCTCGTTAGCTAGACGAGCTAAACGCTGGGTCTTCGAATCAGACATCTGAGCATCTCGGATCCGCGAATACAAGGCTGGCTCAGATAATATCGCAAACATCTGGATACTCTGCATACCTTTCTTATGCTTGAAGGTATAACCTGAAGTACAACAGTCACTGATCGCACTAGATATCGAACAAGTCTGAAGTGCAGATAGTCGCACTTTGCGACTCAAAGCATCAGCGGTGAGATTAGCAGCTCCCGGATGGTACTTAATCTCGCAATCATAGTCCTTAAGCAAGTCCATCCAACGTCTCTGCCTCATGTTCAACTCCGCCTGAGTGAACAAATACTTGAGACTCTTATGGTCGGTGAAGATCAAAAAATTTCTCGCCATACAGATAATGACGCCAGATCTTCAAAGCGAACACAATGGCTGCTAACTCCAAATCATGGACTGGGTAGTTGTCCTCGTGAAGCTTCAGCTGTCTAGAAGCGTATGCGATCACATGCCCATTCTGAGTCAGGACACAACCTAACCCCTGAAGAGAAGCATCCGTGTAAACCACATACCCTCCAGATCCGGACGGTAATGCCAACACCGGCGCAGAAGTCAACCGCCGTC
The DNA here is from genome assembly GCF_033568475.1 of Henckelia pumila. Classification (NCBI taxonomy): domain Eukaryota; kingdom Viridiplantae; phylum Streptophyta; class Magnoliopsida; order Lamiales; family Gesneriaceae; genus Henckelia; species Henckelia pumila. The sequence continues at coordinate 130,039,988 of NC_133120.1, read as the reverse complement.
GAAGCTCACAAAAATTCTCCTCACACTCGGAGGACCACTCGAAATCCACACCCTTGCGGGTAAGCTGCGTCAAAGGTCGAGCTAACTGAGAGAAGTTCAGAATGAAGCGACGATAATACCCTGCTAGACCCAGAAAACTACGGATCTCAGCAACCGTCGTCGGATGCGACCAATTAAGTATCGCTTCAATCTTGCTTGGATCAACAGAAATCCCCTCCCTGGATATGATATGGCCAAGAAAGACCACTCTATCCATCCAGAACTCACACTTGCTCAGCTTGGCATACAACTGCTCATCCCGATGAGTCTGCAGTACCAACCGCAAGTGAGAAACATGTTCTTCTGTATTAAGCGAATAAACCAAGATGTCGTCAATGAAGACCACGACAAACTTGTCCAAATACTCCCTGAAGACATGGTTCATCAGATCCATGAATATATCCGGCGCATTAGTCAAACCAAATGGCATCACTAGAAACTCGTAATTCCCATAGCGAGTACGGAATACAGTCTTGGCTACGTCCTGATCACGGACTCTCAACTGATGATACCTAGATCTCAAGTCAATCTTGGAGTAAACTGATGTGCCCTGCAGCTGGTCAAACAAGTCATCAATACGAGGCAACGGATACTTGTTCTTCACAGTGACTCGATTCAGCTGCCGATAGTCAATGCACAGCCGCATCGACCCATCCTTCTTCTTCACGAAGAGAACAGGAGCTCCCCAAGGAGATACACTAGGACGAATGTACCCCTTGTCCAAAAGATCATGTAGCTGATTCTTCAACTCACGCATCTCTGACGGAGCTAGACGATACGGTGCTCTAGAAATAGGCGAAGTACCCGGCATCAACTCTATGCCAAACTCGACTTCCCTAGCAGGAGGAAAACCCGGAATCTCATCAGGAAATACATCTGGAAATTCATCCACAATTGGAATGCTCTCTATCCCAATACTCTCAGCGGACAAATCAACTGCATAGATAAGGTAGCCTTCCCCTCCAGACTCTAGAGCTCGATAGGCTCTCAAAGCTGATACCAAAGGCATCGGGGGTCGCGCTCCCTCACCATAGAAAAACCAGCTCTCACTCCCCTCCGGATGAAAGCGTACTAATCTTTGATAGCAGTCCACTGAAGCTCGATAGGTAGTCAACATATCTATTCCAAGAATGAAATCAAAGTCGTCCATCGCCAGGACCATGAGATTCGCAATCAAAATGTTACCCTCAAACTCTAAGGGGCAACCCATCACTAGACGCTTAGCCAAAGCAGATTGTCCCGTCGGAGTAGAAACAGACATCACTACTTCTAGTGCAATGCATGGTAACTTATGCCTCTTAACAAAACGTGCAAAAATGAAGGAATGAGATGCACCAATGTCAATAAGTACAAGAGCAGGTATACCATAAAGCAAAAATGTACCTGCAATGACTTTCTCATTCTCCTCCACTGCCTGATCATGTCTCAGGGCAAACACCTGGCCAGAAGCTCGTGGCCTCAAATGAGAACTCCCAGTAGACTGTCCCTGCGACCTCTGCTGAACGGTGGCCTGAGAACCCGATCCTGAACCAGAACTAGAACCGCCTCCCCCAGACAGTGGACAATCCCTCCGGATATGACCAGTCTCTCCACAACGGAAACAAGCTCCAGAAGCTCTATGGCACTTGTCGGATGGATGGTTATTCCCACAATGATCACACTTGTCCTTCTTACCGTAACGGACAACACCTCCAGAACCAGAAGAAGAAGAAGATCCAGACTTCTTGAAAGTTTGGGCACGGGGAACCAAAGAACTAGCAGGCCTCGACTGAGGGAAAGACCTGTTCCGCCGAATGCTTTCCTCCGCCTGGTGACAACGGCTCACCAAACCCTCGTAGGACATGTCATCGCCAACCGCCACACGGTCATGGATCTCAGGGTTAAGGCCCTGAAGGAACAGATTATACTTCATCTCTGAGCTATCAGCAATCTTGGGGCAATAGGATAGCAGATCAAAGAACCTCTGCTGATACTCATCGATAGACATGGCTCCCTGTCGCAGACTCAGTAGCTCGCCTGCCTTCGACTGATGGAGCGCTGGAGGAAAATACCGCTTTTGGAAAGCTGTGCGGAACTCGGCCCAGGTAGCCACTCCTCTCGCCGCAACAAAAGGTGCAGAAGTAAACCTCCAACACCTGCGCGCACGCCCATCAAGAAGATAGCCAAGGGTCTCCACCTTCTGCTCTTCGGTGCATTGGAAAGTCTGAAAAGTCGTCTCCATGTGGTCTAACCAGTGCTCCGCATCCTCCGGAGACTCACCTAAAACTAAGGGCTTAGGACCCATAGCTAAGAATCGACGCACAGTGAAACGCTCGTCGTCATGATGACGATGACGCCGTTCTCGACGAGGCTCCCGGTCGGCATCACCCCAACGCCCACCAACACTGTCATGAGAACTCCGGTCGTGACGATTTGCCATCTACAAAAATACCTCAAGATGAGACTAAATCCCAAGAATTCTTTTGCATGCTCTGATACCATAAATGTAGTGACCCTTACCCGGATCACCTACTAAACAGAACTTATGCATGCAATTTACTTAATTAAACAGATATCAGAATAAAACTGTGGAAACCATAAATAATTTACAACCCCAAGTAAAGGAATCTGTAATTTATCCAATAATATACAACCAAATCGAATAGCTGTATAAACCCAAACAACAGTAATAAAACCTAGACAAAGCTCCAGCTGGCCAACCACTGACTAGCCCCTCCTGGATCCACCCTCCTCGTCCAATCGCAAACCTGCCCCATGGAATAGGGTGTCCAAAAAATACAGAGTACGAGACGTAAGCATAAAACGATCAGTACGAGAGTATGAGTATACATGCATGCAAAGTGAACTCCCTATAGACTCGAGGTCAAGGATCAGATAACAGAGACAGACCGGGCCCTGGTATGTAGCACGCTGTGCCGTCGCTTTAGGAGGTGGCTCCCATACCGAGATAACCGTGGATACGCCGGACCCAAATCGATGGAAGTCCATCCACTAACAGGATAGGGTACTGTAAGAGTGGGTGCCCAGTGAGCCAACTGTGTGGCTATGGGCTTTGTTGACTCTTTGTATAAACAATCTTTTGTTTAATATTATTTACACTTTTATGGCAATGACTTTATATTACTTCATATTGTTATATTGTGATATACTATTGTTGTTTTGATAAAGACCTTGAATATACTATAGTGTATGTAAGATGTGGTAGAACATGGAGATGTCTATCATGAAATACATCTTATAGTCACTGTATATTCTAAAACCGTTCCTAGTCGATTGAGCCGTCCGATAATAAGGATAAGGATCGCTCGAGTTTGAGACTAGCATTTGCGATGCGGAGTACCACGTTTCATTGGTAGGGAACATGGAGATGTTCGAAGCATGCAAATGGATATTCATAGGATGAATAGTCGAACTACCCTATCCGGACTTTCCAAGTGGTTATCACTTATCGAGTGGATAAAGTCCGCGGTTTTGGTTGTACACCATTAGTCCTTACGACTTGAAACATCATGGAGACTCTATATGCTAGTACTGTGCTTTGACTCGTTTACCGACTCTGAGGGGGTCATCAGGTGTCGAGATTGGGTACAGTTACGACACATATAGGAGTCAATGCATTGTTGTCAAGGATTCACCACATACTTGCGAGTGTGGATATCCTATGCGATCTGAGGAGATATTAGTGTGATAAATCTCTGGCCAGAGTAATTGATGTGATTTAAGAAATGGTTTCTTAGTAGCACATGCGATGTCACTAATTTGATCTTCAAGATGTATTGCATAGTTATCGAATCTTGAGCGACTCTCGATATACCAATGGTTGTTGATTCGATCGGGATATTTGGATGAAGGGACCGTACTGTACGCTAACCAAAATCTACTGGTTCTTGTAGGCACTATCAGTGATACCTAGGGAATCATGGGGCGATGTTGCTAGGCGCTTTACCATGATTCGTTGGGCAAGTCGGAAAGTGTTGTTCCGAGTCACAAGGAGTTGTGAGCCCACGGCTAGCTGTATCCCTGAACCATTGAGGGTCACACAGTGTAATGGAGTTTTAATCCCGTTGAGATAGTTAAATTTAAAGAGTTAAATTTAATGAACTAAGGAGTTGGACTTCTTAAATAAGAGTAAGGGAGTAGGATTTCCTAAAATGACATAGGGATGGACATTTTTGGAAACCACTGAATTCGGATTCAGGAAAATTTATTTTGACTTTAAAATGTGCAGAAATGGTTTCTGTGCACATTGGTGAAATCAGTTCATCAATCGGAGTCACTATGAATTTTATATTAATTTCTGAACGAGCGGGCTTTGCTTGTCGGGCCCCAGCTTATGACTAATGGGCCCTAAGGTGTTAGTGGCCTGCATTATAAATAAGTTATTTCAGTACAGAAATAACACATAACAGGTCATAATTTTTGAGAGCAAAAATTCGAAAACCCTATTCTCTCTCAAAGAATTTCGGCCGCCCCCTTGCTCTGCCCGAGAAAATTCCGGTCTGTGATTTTGAATCGCAGTAAGGAATAACGAATCAAATTCGTGTATTCTCTTCGCAGAAAACTTCTGATAGATTTTCTAGTGCAATCTATCAGAGGGATTAAACCTCTGTTCGTGGACCTGATTGAAGGAGTTCATCGGTTCCAGGGAGAGACAACAAGAGCAGAATTGTTCTGTTGGTGTCCATTAATCTCGTTGCGAGATTTGAGGTAAAATTTATTTAATTGTTATTTAAATTTTACACACACGTAATTCAATCGATGAACGGTTGATACCCATACCATGGAAACGTTCCATGAAAAAAAATTTTTTAAACTTCCGCTGCACCGGGTATCAATCGTAATTGGTCTGGGAACTCGCCAGTTTTCCAACAGTGGTATCAGAGCCAGGTTGCTCAGATCAATCGATTGAATTAATCAATTGTACAAAATTTTTGAGTCTCGGTTTTTGAAACAAAATAAATATTTTTAATAAAAAAATTTTTTTTTCGGGGGCGAAACCCGGGCAGCGATGGTCGCTGCCCCCAGGGGCGGCGCACGGCGCCGCCCAAAGGGGGCGCACGGCGCCGCCCAGGGCGGCGACCGTCGCCGCCCAGGGCGGCGCGCGGCGCTGCCCAGGGCAGCGCTGTGCGCTGCGCAGGGCAGCGCTCGGCGCCGCCCAGGGCAGCGCACGGCGCCGCCCAGGGCGGCGCACAGCGCCGCCCAAGGGCGGCGCTCGGCGCCGCCCAGCGGCGGCGCCAGCCGCCGCCAGGGCAGCAAGCGTTGCTGCCCTAAGGGGGCAGCCGGGCTGCCCCGGCCCGCGCCCCGGGTGCGGGCCAACCCGGAGTGTCCCGGGTGGCCCGCGGGAAAAATTAATATTTTATTAAAAATTAATTTTAATATGTTAAAATTTTATTTTTGGTCCGGTCAAAAATTGTTTTTGATTGGTTCACGAGATTTCGGATCGAATTGTTCGAGTCCGTAAATTTTAAAATTGATTTTGGATAAATTTGAATTTTTGGAAAATTTTAATATTTTATCCGTAAATTGAATTTTGAAATCAATTATTTTGGTACAATTGATGATAAGATATGATCTTATGATATATTAAGTAAAATATGATTTTATTTGTAAAATTGGATTTTATAGATAAAATATGATTTTATTTGATATGGAGATAAAATATGATTTTATATGTGAAATGTGATTTTATATATAAAATATGATTTTATCTTGTTTAAATTTGAATTGCCACAGCATGTTATCCAATAAATTAATTTTGAATTAAATGTTATTGGATAAGGATGATCGATTGCCATGACCAATTTTGTAGGTGTATGTTAGGAATTTACATTTTGTCTTTATTGTTGTTGGTTTTATTAATGGGCCTGGTTTATGGCCCGATATGAATGTCATATGTAATAAAAGTGGGCTTGGTTTATAGCCCGTTCCCACCCCCTAAAAATGTATCCCCTACTTGTCATTGTTATTTATTGTAAATACATTAGATTTAGTGGGAGATCAAGATTTGAAGATGGTGGGCCCAGCAGACAATGAAGACTGAAGAAATGTAAATTGGAAGCATATGTAATAGGATTGCATTTGCATACTGCATATTACCTAGGATTGGACTAAGACCCGTGATTGGCAACCACGGGTCAATTAGAAATGGAATCGATCATCCTATATAATATGTGATATTATGATTGTATGCATGTTTAGACATAAATTGCGTGAATCCGGCAATGCATGCAATAAATTAAATATGATGAGACAAATATTTTTATAAATAAAATCCCTCATTTTAAATATGATTTAAAATTTATATCAAGATAAATAAAGGAAATTTAAATATTGTTTAAATGTTCCTACCTTCCATCAACGGTCAATGTATGTGATGCTACCCGCGGATACGGTCCGGCTCATATTATTGGGGGGGCCCGTCCGTCGGAAAGCTGTACATTGGATCGACAAATGTTGTAAGTTGGGTGGAACTCCCATGGGATCGGCTCATATTATTGGGGGATCCACATGGCGACCGTCCATCACAACTTAATATTGATGGGTCATCTTGACATGTCACTTTAAACGGCGTCATATTATTGGGCCCTTATTGGACATGAGGTAAAAACATGGGGGTTGCTTTGGAAGCAATTGGGCTCTACCTTTTGAGAATTATGGTTGGCTGATATTATTCGGGACCATAAGTTTGTCAATTGGACTCCATGTTCTCACTAAGGAAAAAGTTTCCCGTTTTCACTAGAGGGTGGTGAAATCGTTAAAATAGTGGGAGTGAGATTCATAAAATTAAATTCGCCTATTTTATGTCTTAGTAAATTGTTAAACAATCATTGATATATGTCTGTTTTTCCTTTTTAGTATTTCATACAATGAATTCGCGAAATCCTTTATTTTCGATCCTCGAACAAAACAAGCTGACTGGCGCCAACTATACGGAATGGTTCCGGAAGTTGAAGATTGTCTTAACTTCGGAGAAAATGCTCTACGTGTTAGAGAAAGCACCTCCGAAGGAAGCACCAGCTGACATAAGTCCGGAGGAATTGGCCAAACTTGATGCATGGTGTGACCATGACATCAAGACCAAATGCTATATGCAAGCCTCGATGTCTGATGAACTCCAGAGGCGATTTGAGGACACGGTGAATGCTGCTGACATTCACACGCAACTCAAGGAACTTTTTGGGGCTCAGTCGAGGGCTGAAAGGTTCTCTACTGTTAAGGAGTTGATGACGTGCCGCATGCGTGAAGGGACTTCGGTCCGTGATCATGGGGTACGAGTGATTTGGCTCATACAGAAGTTAGCGACCCTTGATTTGGTGTTGGAGCATGAACTCAATGTGGACTTGCTGCTTCTATCTCTTCCTTCTTCATTTGATGGATTCGTGATAAATTTTAATATGAACAAGATAGAGGCCACCCTTGAAGAGATGGTCAATATGCTCGTTACATATGAATCCACACTTAAGAAGGATAAGCCAGCTTTCTTGGTGGGCTCCTCATCTTCTGCTAAGAAGGGGCCAAGTATGAAGGGCAAGAAACGTTCTGCCCCACCCAAGAAAGTGGAACCCGAGAAGAAGCAAAAGACAAAGGCTTCAAACGATGGAAAATCCAAGGATGTTTGCCATTACTGCAAGAAGCCGGGTCATTGGAAGCGCAACTGCAAGGAGTATCTTGAGCAGTTGGGAACTGCAAAGGGTATGTTCTATATCGAAATAAACATGTCACTTAATACAACTTCTTGGGTATTGGATACCGGATGTGGATCTCACATTTGCAATGATTTGCAGGTGATGACAAGAAGTCGCAGGCTTAGAATGGGTGAGACCCAGCTGAGGCTCGGGAATGGTTCCAGAGTTGAAGCTACGGCCATTGGAGATGTTTGTTTGATTTTGCAGAATGGTTTTAAATTATTGTTGAGAGATGTTTTATTTGTGCCAGATTTAATTAAAAACATTATTTCTATTTCTATGCTTGATAGAGATGGTTATTCTTGTAATTTTGTGAATGGGATTTGCAGTATTTACAAGAATGAATGTTTAATTGGAAATGGACAACTTGAAAACGATCTATATAATTTAAAACTAAAAGACGTTCCAGTGAATTGTATTGACAAACGGCAACAACAAACAAAAGGAAAATCGATAGTCAAAACCCGGCAAACCTATGGCACGCTAGACTAGGTCATATTTCCTCAAGGAGGATGAACAAGCTAGTGGGAGAGGGCATGTTTGATATGTCTGATATTAACTCTCTACCTACTTGTGAATCCTGCCTAAAAGGAAAAATGACTAAATCTCCTTTTAAGGGGAAACCTGAGCGTAGTCAGAATCTGTTGGATTTGATCCATACAGATGTTTGTGGTCCATTTAGAGTAGGGACTCAACATGGCCACACCTACTTCATTACCTTTACTGATGATTATTCAAGGTATGGGTATTTATATTTAATGAAATATAAGTCTGAAGCATTTGAAAAGTTCAAAGAATTCAAGGCTGAAGTAGAAAACAAGCTAGGTAAAAGTATTAAAGCACTTCGATCGGATCGAGGTGGAGAATACTTGAGTACCGAGTTTTTGGACTATCTAAAAGAGAATGGGATTCTCTCTCAGTGGACTCCTCCTATGACACCACAGCTTAATGGTGTATCGGAGCGTCGTAATCGAACTTTGTTGGACATGGTTCGATCAATGATGAGCTTCACTGAGCTTCCACCTTCGTTTTGGGGCTATGCGCTTGAAACGGCGGTATTGTTGTTGAACAACGTCCACACTAAAGCAGTGGACAAAACACCATACGAGTTATGGAATGGCAAAGCTCCTAAGTATTCGTACTTGAGGATTTGGGGATGTCCTGCTTACGTGAAGCGGACAGTGGGAGATAAGTTGGATAGTCGATCCAGCTTGTGTTATTTTGTGGGGTATCCGAAGAATTCAATCGGATATTATTTCTATTATCCTGCTGAAACAAAGGTGTTTGTTTCACGGAATGCCACCTTCTTGGAGAAGGAGTTCTTATTGGATAAGAAAGGCGAGATGATGGAACTCGAAGAAGTTCGAGAAGAACCCGAAATACAAAATAACGATCCCACACCTCAGGAACCATTGCTGAACACGCCTACACCTAGAAGATCCGAGAGGACTTCTAGACCTCCAGTTCGATATGGTCTTCTTCTTGAAGAGGGTCAAGATGAACCCGACATTGGATGTGATCCAAGAAGCTTCAAGGAAGCAATTTCTGATGCGGATTCGAATTTATGGCTTGAAGCTATGCAGTCTGAATTGGATTCGATGCATACTAACCAAGTCTGGTCTTTAGTGGATCCTCCCGATGGAATTGTTCCAATAGGGTGTAAATGGATCTACAAAAGAAAGCTTGGGCCTGATGGTAAGGTATTGACCTACAAGGCGCGATTGGTGGCTAAAGGTTATACTCAAAGGCAAGGAGTTGACTATGACGAAACCTTTTCACCAGTTGCAATGTTCAAGTCCATAAGAATCCTAATTGCCATAGCTGCATGGTATGACTATGAGATATGGCAAATGGATGTGAAGACTGCTTTTCTTAATGGAGACATTAAGGAGGAAATCTATATGAAGCAGCCTGAGGGGTTCACATCCATGGGAAGCGAGCATAAGGTATGCAAGCTTCAGAGATCAATTTATGGTCTAAAACAAGCATCAAGAAGTTGGAACCAGAAATTTGATGAAACAATAAAAGATTTTGGTTTCATCAAGAACCCGGAGGAACCTTGCGTGTACAAGAAAGTAGTTAAGGATGCGGTAACATTCTTAGTACTTTATGTTGATGACATCCTACTCATTGGGAATGATGTAGGGATGTTGCAGTCAACAAAGATATGGTTATCAGGTAGATTTTCGATGAAGGATTTGGGTGAGGCATCCTACATTCTTGGGATACAGATCTATAGGGATAGATCTAAGAGAATGATAGGACTCACTCAATCAACCTACATCGATACCATATTGAAACGGTTTTCAATGGATGGGTCCAAGAGAGGACATCTACCCATGTGTCATGGAGTTTCTCTATCCAAGTCTATGTGTCCCAAGACTGAAGCAGAGATAGAGAATATGACACATGTACCATATGCGTCAGCTATAGGTAGTATCATGTATGGGATGATATCTACCAGACCGGATGTAGCATTTGCTCTGAGTGTCACGAGCAGATATCAGTCTAATCCTGGTCAGATGCATTGGAAAGCCGTGAAGGACATTCTTAAGTACTTGCGAAGGACTAAGAATATGTTCATGGTTTATGGAGGACGAGAACTCAAACTGGAAGGCTATACCGACTCTAGCTTCCAAAGTGATGTGGATGACTCGAAGTCAACCTCTGGATTTGTGTTCATGCTCAATGGCGGTGCTGTCTCTTGGAAGAGTTCCAAGCAGGACACCACAGCGGATTCCACCACTGAGGCTGAATACATTGCAGCATCAGCTGCTGCTAAAGAGGCCGTTTGGATGAGGAATTTCGTCCAAGAGTTGGGCGTCATTCCTGAATTTGTTGGTCCAGTCCCGGTGTACTGCGACAACACGGGTGCCGTTGCTCAAGCAAAGGAACCAAGGTCTCATCAAAGATACAAACACGTACTGAGGAAATACCACATAATCCGGGAGATTGTGGAAAGAGGAGACATCAGTGTCGAACGAGTGGCCTCTGCAGACAATATCGCTGATCCACTTACTAAGCCTTTGCCAGGACCATTGTTTGACAAACATCGCGAAGCAATGGGTCTACGTAGTATGACTAGTTGGCTATAGGGCAAGTGGGAGATTGTAAGAGTGGGTGCCCAGTGAGCCAACTGTGTGGCTATGGGCTTTGTTGACTCTTTGTATAAACAATCTTTTGTTTAATATTATTTACACTTTTATGGCAATGACTTTATATTACTTCATATTGTTATATTGTGATATACTATTGTTGTTTTGATAAAGACCTTGAATATACTATAGTGTATGTAAGATGTGGTAGAACATGGAGATGTCTATCATGAAATACATCTTATAGTCACTGTATATTCTAAAACCGTTCCTAGTCGATTGAGCCGTCCGATAATAAGGATAAGGATCGCTCGAGTTTGAGACTAGCATTTGCGATGCGGAGTACCACGTTTCATTGGTAGGGAACATGGAGATGTTCGAAGCATGCAAATGGATATTCATAGGATGAATAGTCGAACTACCCTATCCGGACTTTCCAAGTGGTTATCACTTATCGAGTGGATAAAGTCCGCGGTTTTGGTTGTACACCATTAGTCCTTACGACTTGAAACATCATGGAGACTCTATATGCTAGTACTGTGCTTTGACTCGTTTACCGACTCTGAGGGGGTCATCAGGTGTCGAGATTGGGTACAGTTACGACACATATAGGAGTCAATGCATTGTTGTCAAGGATTCACCACATACTTGCGAGTGTGGATATCCTATGCGATCTGAGGAGATATTAGTGTGATAAATCTCTGGCCAGAGTAATTGATGTGATTTAAGAAATGGTTTCTTAGTAGCACATGCGATGTCACTAATTTGATCTTCAAGATGTATTGCATAGTTATCGAATCTTGAGCGACTCTCGATATACCAATGGTTGTTGATTCGATCGGGATATTTGGATGAAGGGACCGTACTGTACGCTAACCAAAATCTACTGGTTCTTGTAGGCACTATCAGTGATACCTAGGAATCATGGGGCGATGTTGCTAGGCGCTTTACCATGATTCGTTGGGCAAGTCGGAAAGTGTTGTTCCGAGTCACAAGGAGTTGTGAGCCCACGGCTAGCTGTATCCCTGAACCATTGAGGGTCACACAGTGTAATGGAGTTTTAATCCCCGTTGAGATAGTTAAATTTAAAGAGTTAAATTTAATGAACTAAGGAGTTGGACTTCTTAAATAAGAGTAAGGGAGTAGGATTTCCTAAAATGACATAGGGATGGACATTTTTGGAAACCACTGAATTCGGATTCAGGAAAATTTATTTTGACTTTAAAATGTGCAGAAATGGTTTCTGTGCACATTGGTGAAATCAGTTCATCAATCGGAGTCACTATGAATTTTATATTAATTTCTGAACGAGCGGGCTTTGCTTGTCGGGCCCCAGCTTATGACTAATGGGCCCTAAGGTGTTAGTGGCCTGCATTATAAATAAGTTATTTCAGTACAGAAATAACACATAACAGGTCATAATTTTTGAGAGCAAAAATTCGAAAACCCTATTCTCTCTCAAAGAATTTCGGCCGCCCCCTTGCTCTGCCCGAGAAAATTCCGGTCTGTGATTTTGAATCGCAGTAAGGAATAACGAATCAAATTCGTGTATTCTCTTCGCAGAAAACTTCTGATAGATTTTCTAGTGCAATCTATCAGAGGGATTAAACCTCTGTTCGTGGACCTGATTGAAGGAGTTCATCGGTTCCAGGGAGAGACAACAAGAGCAGAATTGTTCTGTTGGTGTCCATTAATCTCGTTGCGAGATTTGAGGTAAAATTTATTTAATTGTTATTTAAATTTTACACACACGTAATTCAATCGGTGAACGGTTGATACCCATACCATGGAAACGTTCCATGAAAAAAAAATTTTTAAACTTCCGCTGCACCGGGTATCAATCGTAATTGGTCTGGGAACTCGCCAGTTTTCCAACAGGTACAACACTACTAACAGACATCTCGAAAGAGATACAGCAAGATGCAAATGAATGCAGCATAATATCATGGCATATAAATCATGCAGTCACATAATACATGCATACTCAGTCAGGATATCTCGAACAGTACTTTCGTACCTCAACACAGTGAAAGCTCTACCAACTCTAGGTCCACGCCTATAGTCTGCTCTACACTGCCAAATGATACTACTATCATTAAAGTGCTCTAAAAGCCTTAACTAAGCTATTGCATACTCCTAAATATTTATAGGAAACAAAAGCTATACCTTCGTCCGTCGTTAGCCCTTTGATGTCGTTGCCTCCAGAACTTGGGCACAACTCCGCTACGACTACCGAATGCCTCGCCGACCTCCGGACCAAGCCTAAGAAGACTAGAACAACTCCAAAAGGACTAGAATGGAAAGGAGAACTCGGAATTGGCAAATGAAAGTGAAGCCTCGGCTTTCTATTTATAGACAACGATCGGAACTTCCGATCCTTGATCGGAACGTCCGAACCTCGATCGGAACGTCCGATCCTGCCATCGGAGCTTCCGAAGATCCTGATCTGCCACGTGTCAAAATATCACTTGTTGACTCCGGATATGGGTGATCGGAGCTTCCGATCCTGATCGGAGCTTCCGATCTAGCCAATCGTCATGGATGACGTAATATGATCGGAGCTTCCGATCCTGCATCGGAGCTTCCGATCCTGCATCGGAGCTTCCGATCCTGTTCGGAACTTCCGAACCTACCTTCGGAGCTTCCGAACTCTATTTAAGTTATTATGATTAATCCCTTAATTACTGATTTTGGGTACGGGGTACTACAGGTCACTACACAAAGTGCTGTGGAGCTTCCGAAGTTTGCTGTTCAAAATCATCTCAGAGCATGTAGATCGGACCTTCCTATGTAGGGATCGGAGCTTTCGATCTTTGCCTATGAATAGGCCAACATAGATTCATTTCTCTTGCTCATTTCCAACTTCTTCCTCTCGTTCTTGTTCAATTTGTAGTTTTTTTATTCATTTTATCGAGTTCCGAGCGATAGCATGATGCTTTCAGAGTCGTAGTGGAGCGGTGCCTTAGTTGCAGGGCCTTCAATAGCGGGCTGAAGACGGACTTAGGTATAAGTCTAAACTCTTAATGGATTTTTGGAGTAGATATTAGTCTGCTTAAGGCTTTTAGTAATGTTATAGTGATATGGTATCCGATTGATTTTAACCTTGAACTTTTGACCAATTCCTCTAGGTTGCTTGTTAGAGGTACGAAAGTATTATCAAAGATATCATGGTTGAGTATTCATGTTTGTGTTGCATATTATTTGGATTTTTTAAGTGAATATCTTATGTCACGATTGTTATGTTGCATACATATCATGTTGAGTTTATCTTCTTGAGGTAGCCCATAGTGTGGTTGCTTAGCCCCTTTGTTTTATTTAAGTTAATTGCATGCTATGAGAATTCGGTTTAGTTGGTGATCTAGTTCAAGTCACTAAAGTCTTCTAAGTCTGAATTGAGTTATATTCAATTTAGTTGAATAGTCCAGTTGAGTATGGATTTAGCTATTCAGTTTAGTTGACTAGTTCAGTTTGGTTTGGTATAGTTGCTTGATCAATTTTTTCATGATGAAAACACCAAAACTTCATTGGTCCAACAATTTTCTCCTTTTTGGAGTTCGACAAAATAAGCATAGAAGACCAAAAATCTTAGGCATATATGTCTTTTTCTGAAAATTGATGAATTGATAAACAGATGTGTTCATAGACAAACTAATACATCGATAGACACATTGATACATAAACTCATAATCAGAATCTTAAAATCTCTTCTATCTTTGGTGCTTTATTTCACCCTTTTTATCGACACCAGGGGTTTATGTAAGTTAAGGACAAATGTCAGCTGAGTAGAAACATTGTTGGATGAATTATGTTTTTGTGTGTAAACAACTTAAGGAAAAAAATGATCAATCCAAACCGATTATGTTAAACGGATCTGGATAACTAAACTGAAATGACTAAGTCTACTAAATTGTAATCTCTAAATTGGATAAAAACTTAGGCCTTGACTGGACAACTAAACTGATTTGGAAGAACTTGACTGAACATATATTATCCACCAAACTGGATGATGTATATAAATCCTTACCAAAAACTAAGGACATCTGTCTACCTTAGAATGACACCTGGATTTGGATAAAGTTTCCTGTACCTAATCGACTATGTCAAATCTGCGAGCACTATATATTGTACAATTTTCATAAAGGACTGATGACGTGGACAATGATAATAATAATGGCTACTATATTTGGAACGAATCTATTTTAATTGTAGTGACCGTTATTTTAAGACTGCTATAAATAACATTGAATATCAGTTTGGTGCAGACTCTCTCAAAAAACTTCTGTTATCTGTGTACATCTCAAGTCTTAAAAGAGGTAAACTGATAACAAGAGTCAAGCACACTCTTCATATATTTTATATATGATCATTGAGGATCAATTCGTGCTTAGAAATTTCACTTTAAATCAATTGTAAATTGACAGTTTCCACATTGTTCAAATTTGTAAATTTGAGTGCTGGGAGTTTCAGTTTTAGGCAGTGTTAAGACCTAAAAAAAAATCGGATTTTTCAAACTATTGTAATCTCCAAAGTCTTTTTGTGAATATTCTTCTCGAAAGAAAGGAGTGATGTAGAAGTTATTCAAAATATCCGAACATCCAGAAAAAATCTTGTATGTTTTACATTTCACTCAATCTACCTTACTTCTCATATTCGAGTCATTTATCAATTGTTCTATCTGTCAGTTTGGTTATCTTCCGCACAAACTTATTTTGTTAGCCAACTAATATTGACATAAGAGAATCACAAATTTTAGTTGCTAACTCAACTGAATTTATCTTAAAAAATTTAATGTTATTCTTTATACAACCTCCCTTTTAAACCAATGACCCGATCCTATCAAGTGTTATCAGAGCGGGTTGATTCTCATTTTGAACATTATTAAACAATTGCTTCATTTAGAAAAATTCCCATGTTATCTAAGGAATACTTTTACGACTGGAAAATCAGAATGCAGGCTCATTTAGCTGCACAAGATGATGACATATGGTACGTCATAACTGATGGACCAATGAAAATTTTAAAAGCCAATATAGCTATAACAATAACAGAAGGGGCTTCGCAGATGATCGAGAAGCCAAGAAAAGAGTGGAAAATTGAAGATAAAAAAAATGGAAAATCTGGATAATGTTGTCAAGGATATTTTGGTTAGAGTAGGTGCCCGTCGAGCCAAGTGTTGGCCGAGGGTCCTTGTAACAACTCTTGTATTACAATCTTTATTTTAATAATATTTGAGTTAATTAATTTGGTACATCTTTATCTGTATGCTCATGCTAGTTACATAGATAAAGCCCTTGAATATACAAATAATATAAAGAATATGAGATGGTCATGTGATGACTATTATGAAACTTATATTTGGAATACTGTATATTCTAAAACGTTCCTAGTCGATTCTGCTGTGAAAAAGAAGTATATAGGCCGCTCGAGCTTGAGACTAGTATTTGTGATGTGAGTACCACGTTTCATTGGTAGGGTACATTGTGATATCTAAGCATGCAAATAGGTGTTCCTTGTAGAGTGCACCGAACAACTCTCCTTAAAGGACTTTCCAAGTGGTTTTCACTTATCGAGTAGAAAGGTCCTAGTTTATGGTTGTACACCGTTAGTCCTTATGACCCAGGACAACATTGAGACTCTATGTGCTAGAGATACACTTTGACTTGTTTACCGACTCCACTGGGGTCATCATGTGGCAAGGTTGGGTGTTGTGTCAAAACATATAGGAGTCAATGCATTGTAGTCGGGGATTCACGGCTTACCTTCGGGTATGGATATCCTTTGTGATCTCATGTATTTTTAGTTTGAAATCTGTGATCAGATTAGGTGGTAATTAAGAAAAGAGTTTATTTAATTACACCTTCGATGCAACTATGACATGACACATAGTTATCGATTCTTTGACAAATCTCGATAAACCAATGGTTGTTGATTCGGTTGGGATATATGAGTTGAAGGGACCGTACTGTATGCTAACCATAATTGAATGGTTCTTGTAAACACTATCATTTGATAGCTAGGGAGTCATGTAAGCGATGTTGCTAGACGTTTAACATGACTGGTTGGGTACCATTATATTTGAGATCTGACGTTCTTATTATCAAGGAGTTGATAAATAAGAATGGAGCTCTATAGGGTAAGCTCATATAGGGACTTGATGATCCCGAATCACATGGAGATGTGAACCCACTGCTAGTTGTACTGGCTTTCTAGATCCTGTTGAGAATAAAAATTAGTTCAATGAGTTGAACAACTAATAAATGAGTTTATAAGCGAGAGAACTTAGAAGTACGATTTCTAAAGGAGAATAAATGAGAATGTAACTTTTAATTTGTGAAAGTTTTCCAAGATTAAAAGTTGACTTAAATAAATAATTAGTTTTTAAAAATGATGATTTTTAAAACTATTATTATGAAATTAATTAAATTAATTTAAGAGTTGAATTAATTAAACACTAGTCGATCTTATAGAGTGCAAATAATTAAATTAATTCAAGTGTTGTATTAATTAAAAACTATTGGGTCTTGTAGAGCCCAAATAAAAATAATGTTGAATAATCATTCTTGTAGAAAAGTTAAAGAAAAAAATATAACTCTTATATCTTGATAATGATGATTATAATGATTTATATACACAATAGTTAAGATCTAAATTAGGAATATTAAATCCTAGAGAATATTTACTCTAATCTAAATCCCACAAAATCTTGGATATACATTGACTAATTAATTATAATTATGCACACAATCTTTTTTGATTAGGAGTAGATTTTCTGACACTCCCTCTCAAGCTGGGGAATGAATGTTGTTCATTCCAAGCTTGCTTACTAGTCTATGGAAACCATCCCCAACCAATCTTTTGGTAAATATGTCTGCAAGTTGCTCTTTCGTAGAAATGAAGGGGATGCAAATCAATCCACTTTCCAGCTTTTCTTTTATAAAGTGTCTGTCCACTTCAACGTGCATTGTACGGTCGTGTTGTACCAGATTATGAGCAATATTAATTGCTGATTTGTTGTCACAATAAAGCTTCATTGTATCTTTCCATTAAACCTTCAAGTCTTCTAAAACAAATTTCAGCCACAATAATTCACATATACCAAGAGCCATTGCTCTAAAGTCGGCTTCTGCGCTGGATCTTGCCACAACGTTCTGTTTTTTACTTCTCCAAGTCATGAGATTGCCTCCTAGAAAGGTACAGTAACCTGAGGTAGATCTTCTTTCGATTATAGAGCTTGCATAGTCTGCGTCTGTGTATGCTTCAAGAGTCAACTCACCTTTCTTGAATAAGATACCCTTTCCCGGTGTGCCCTTCAAGTATTGAAGGATCCGATGTACAACTCTAAGATGTGGTTCTTTGGGGTTGTGCATGAATTGACTAACCATACTAACCGCATAAGCGATATCAGGTCTTGTGTGAGATAGATATATGAGTCGTCCCACCAGTCTCTGATAAGATCTCTTGTAACGCCCCGTTTTTATCTTAATTGATGTTATTTAAGATAAACAGTGATTTCAGAATTCAAGAGTCGACTTTTAGAGAACAGGGTCTAATTTGAAGTTTTTGAAATTTTCAGGGACTGAAATGCAAATATGGGATTTGTTATATTATCTACTTTGACTTAGTCTTTTTTAATCATCTCATCTTCTTCTCCAAACCGTGTTCCATCCATTGAAGCGACCGAAATCTTTTACCCAAGCTTTGTGATTTCGATTCTAGCTCAATCCGTCCGATAGAATTGATTTCTGACTTGATATCTACGATCACAGCGACGAGTGCTCCGTTTGGAAGTAAGCTTATCTTAATTCTGAGAAGTTTGAATTTATCTATGTTGTCAGAATTTGTTTATATTCGGAGAGGATGATTATGAGTTAGCAGTGATTCTATATCTAAGACGGTTCGAAGATCTAACGACGATCGGAATTGTTATGATTTTTCTTGTCATTTTCGAAAATCATGATTTTGAGATGTGTTGATATTGTGTTGGGTTTGATGTTTGAGGATTGAAATGAGTTTGTTGAGTTGTTGTTTTGCTGTCTGCATTTTCGGTTTGGTCAGTTTACAGTCGTTATGCCGTTAGTTTGAGTTTTGGATATCGTTTCGATGTTTTGAGTTATACCGAGCGTAGTATGAGTTTTGATATCGATTTTGATCGCTATGACTTCTTCTGATAGATTGATTTGAAGTCTTTGGAGTTGCGAGCCTTGCAGCTTGGATCATTTTGGAAGAGTTGAGCCGGTATAGTATCGATGTTCTTCTTTATCGATTGATTTAACTTGACTTGGATATTGATCGAAGAATTGTTGTTTTCAGATTGAAGTTTTGGAACGTCAAAGAAGAGGTATAAGATGACTTTGGAATGGAATAAGACGATTAACTCGAATCCGGATTGATTCGATTGTCCTAGAAGAAATCACATACTACATGTTTTGACTGCTTGTTTGATTATATGATTGAATTTATAGTGAGTGCATGAGATTACATATGCATTCATATTGAGCCTTGATTTATTCAATTTGAATTAGACGATCTAGAGATTGTGGTTGAGTGGCTTGATAGGCGATTTACTACCTTGTCGAGTAGCTCACTGTAATGCCCTGGAGTCTAGAGGATTAAAACATGCCACGTCCATCTCTAGAGGGGAGTCGGTGTTATCATTGGATGTTTTAACCTCGGGATCCCAAACCAAAGAAAGAAGGAAAGAAAGAAAGAAAGAATAGAAGAATTTCATTCGATTATCTGAGTCTGATAATCCCGAAGTTTTAAAGACATGCATATCATTTTAATTCAGTTCTTGATTGGATTAATTGATTATTTGAAGAATGAGTTCATATTATGATTTGATATGTTTACTTGATAGCATGTTAGTCTCTTTTACTGGGAATTGTATTCTCACCGGATTATCCGGCTGTTGCTTTGTTTTGTATGTGTACTTGGCAAACAAGTCAGAAGAGGCATGGTTAGCTTCGAGGGAAAGATGTAGAAGTGAGACTCGGTCTAGAAGTCGATTCCAGCATTTCAATCTAGTTTATGTTAGAACATGTTTAGTTATCGAACTTCATCGTTATATTGTTGTTGAATGTTCTCGACTTTGGTTTGGTTGTTGAACTCCAGAACTCCTGTTTTAAATGGAGGAATCATGTTTATAACGCATGTTTATGTTTCGGAGTATTGTATGGCTTGATGTTCTTGTTTTTGGTGATTCTAGCACCGGAGCAGCCAGGGAGGCGCGCCCGCGCATGAGCCAGGGCGCCGTGCGCGCCCGCGCCTGATGAAGCGCGGCCGCGCGGGCCCTTTTATATAAAAAAATGTGTTGGATTTTAATGCTTGCTTATTTTTAATTACTCCTTTAATTGATGTTTAGAACCGAGGTCTCACATTAAGTGGTATCAGAGCGATAAGTTCCTGGAATTTGTTCTAGAAGTGAGCGGGATAGATCGAGTCCGCTTGACCCTAATTCCTCGCATGTGATTGATTAATTCTATGATTATAGAATATGCAAGCATGCTTTATTGATTGAAAATTTGTTTGAATTTCGTGACTTGATGATTCAAATTAATAAAGCATGACTTGATTGAAATATGAACTGTATTCATGCATTGATCTGAGTTCCATCTATCGAATTGGGAAGATGATCAGAGGTTCGTGACACTGAAATGGTGAGATGTGTATTGAATTATCCGTGTTCTAACCCCTGTCAATTTAGATGGGTACTCGAAGAAGGCTAGACATGAATACTCCACCGATTATTCCTACGACAGAAACTCCTCCGGTTATGACTCCTCCGGTGGTACAGATGGATGACACGATCACGCCTATGGAAGCCTTTCTGAAGAGGTTCCAATATTTTATGCCGCCGTATTTGAATGGGAAGGAAAATCCGGTCGATTGCGAGAGTTGGTTGGAAGATATTGATCAGCTCTTTGAGTCGCTTGACTACTCGGATGACCGCAGAACGAGACTGGTAATTCATCAACTTCAGGGAGTGGCAAAGAGTTGGTGGATGACTATCAAAAGAGCCAAAGAGAATAAAGGTACGGCAATTACTTGGGCACTTTTTAGAGCAGATTTCTATAAGAGATTCTTTTCAGTTTTCTATCGAAAGGATAAAGGTGCCGAGTTTGCAAATTTGAGGCAAGGTAGTATGAGTATCGAGGACTATGTTGCGAAGTTTGAAAGTTTATTGAGGTTCGCTCCGCATATTTCCGACAATGAGGAGGCAAAAGCAGACCAGTTCATTAATGGTTTGCACCCTGACATCTTTACTCTGGTGAATACTAGGAGGCCAGATAACTTTTCTGATGCAATGGATCAGGCAAAGGGAGCAGAAGCGGGACTGATGTGGAAGAGGGAGAATCAGTACCAGCCTCAAAAGCAACAACATAGGCAGTATTAGAATCAACCGCCGATGAATGAGGGTAGTAGCAGTGGTGGTATCAAGAAGATTTATTTCCGTCCCAAAGGGAAACAGTTCAAGAAGTCGGGAAGCACTTTTTCGAGCTCGAGTGGCTCGAGACAGTTCAGTTCTGGACAGGGTTCAGGTTCCTCGGGAGCTTCATGTAATAGGTGTGGAGGATGACACTCCAGCGACCAGTGTAGGGGAATCTTTGGGAACTGTTACATCTGCCAGCAGACAGGGCATTATGCTAGACTGTGTCCATAGAGAGGTTCTGACCAATCTGAGAGTGGGAATACCTCTCTACAGTCATCTCAGCCTCAGAGGCAATCAACTGCAGTTCACTCGTTCCAACCTCAGTAGCAGAACCATCAGGGAGGTAACCAAAGTTCGAACCAACGTTCCCGACCGCATGCTAGAGTGTTTGCTCTGAATGAGGATCAGGCTCAGGCAGCACTGATGACGTGATTTCAGGTAACTGTAAGATTTTTGGATATTCTGCATACATTCTAATAGATACAGGTGCATCTCACTCGTTTATATCAGAGAAATTTGTTTTGATGCATGCTTTACCTGTTGAGCCTTTACCTTCTTTTGTTTCGATTACTTCACCTTTGGGTGGAGGAATTGTGTCGAAGAATTTGGTTAGAAACTGTGAGTTGAAGTTTGAAGAAAATTCGATCGAGTTTGACTGTATTGTACTTAGTCTGTCTGATTTTGATTGCATTGTTGGGATAGATGTTTTGACTGAGTACAGGGCTACAGTGGACTGTTTTCAGAAAGTAGTTCGGTTCAGACCAGATATGGCAGATGGATGGAGATTCTTCGGTAAGGGTTCTCGTTCTAAGATTCCTTTGATATCTGTCTTATCTATGACTAGATTATTACAGAGAGGAGCCGAAGGATTTCTTGTTTATGCGATCGATATTCTGAAGTCTAGCCCTGAACTAAATGATATAACAGTGGTTAGGGAATTCCCTGATGTGTTTGCAGATGAGATTCTGGGATTACCGCCTATTCGTGAGATTGAATTTGGCATCGAACTGACGTCAGGTACTCAACCGATTTCTAAAGCTCCATCTGTTGGAGAACTGTGTTCAGATCAATCGGAATTGATACCCGATGCAGCGAAAGTTTAAAAATTTTATATGGAACGATTCCATATCATGGGTATCAAAACTTTACGATTAAATTGTGCGTGTAAAAATTAAATAACAATTATAAATTTTTACCTCCAATCTCGAATCGAGATTATGGACACCAACAGATTACTCTGCTCTTGTTGTATATCCTAGGAACTGATGGACGAAATGTTCTTCAATCAGGTCCACGAACAGAGATTTAATCCCTCTGATAGATTGCACTAGAAAATCTATCAGAAGTTTCTACGAAGAGAATTAACGAATTTGATCCGTTAAACCAGACTGCAATTCAAAATTCACAGGCTGGATTTTCCCGAGTAGAGAGGGAGGGGGGCGGCCACTTTACAAAACACAGCTAGGGTTTTCGAAAATTTGTGACCTCTGTTGTGTAATTTCTGTACTGCAATAACTTATTTATAATGTGGGCTGCTAACAGCTTAGGGCCCATTAATCATAAGTTCAAGCTTGACAAGCAAAGCCCGCATGTTCAGAAATTAATATAAAATTCATCGTGACTCAGATTAATAAACCAATTTCACCAATGTTCACAGAAACCATTTATGCATCTTTTAGAGTCAAGATACATTTTCTGAATCCGAATTCAGTGATTTCCAAAAATGCCCATCCCTATGTCATTTTAGGAAATCTTACTCCTCTACTCTTAAATAAGAAGTCCCACTTCTTTGTTCAATAAATTTAACTCTTTAAATTTAACTATCTCAACGGGGATTAAAAATCCATTACTCTGTGTGACCCTCAATGGTTCAGGGATACAGCTAGCCGTGGCTCACAACTCCTTGTGACTCGGAACAACAATTTCCGACTTGTCCATCGAATCATGGTAAGAGCGCCTAGCAACATCGCCCCATGATTCCCTAGGTATCATTGATAGTGCCTGCAAGAACCAATAGATTTTGGTTAGCGTACAGTACGGTCCCTTCAACCATATATCTCGATCGAATCAACAACCATTGGTAAATCGAGAGTCGTTCGAGATTCGATAACTATGCAATACATCTTGAAAATCAAATAGTGACATCGCATGTGCTACTAAGAAACCATTTCTTAAAACACATCATGTACTCTGGCCAGAGATTCGTCACACTAATATCTCCTCAGATTGCATAGGATATCTACACTCGCAAGTATGTGGTGAATCCTTGACAACAAAGCATCGACTCCTATATGTGTTGTAACTGTACCCAATCCCGACACCTGATGACCCCAATAGAGTCGGTAAACGAGTCAAAGTACAGTACTAGCATATAGAGTCTCAATAATGTTTCAAGTAGTAAGGACTAATGGTGTACAACCAAAACCGCGGACTTTATCCACTCGATAAGTGATAACCACTTGGAAAGTCCGGATAGGGTAGTTCGATCATTCATCGTATGAATATCCATTTGCATGCTTTGAACATCTCTATGTTCCATACCAATGAAACGTGGTACTCGGCATCGCAAATGCTAGTCTCAATCTCGAGCGATCCTTATCCTTATTAACGGACGGCTCAATCGACTAGGAACTGTT
Source organism: Henckelia pumila (assembly GCF_033568475.1). NCBI lineage: Eukaryota > Viridiplantae > Streptophyta > Magnoliopsida > Lamiales > Gesneriaceae > Henckelia > Henckelia pumila. The sequence goes on along the minus strand of NC_133120.1, from coordinate 130,016,104 downwards.
TAGAATATACAGTGACTATAAGATGTGTTTCATGATAGTCATCCCCATGCACTACCACATCTTACATACACTATAGTATATTCAAGGTCTTTATCAAAACAACAATAGTATATCACAATATAACAATATGAAGAAAGATAAAGTCATTTCCGTTAATAAAAGTGTAAATTATATTAAACAAAAGATTGTTTATACAAAGAGTCATCAAAGCCCTTAGCCATAAGTTGGCTCATCGGGCACCCACTCTTTCAATCTCCCACTTGCCCTAAAGCCAACTAGTCATACTACGTAGACCCATTGCTTTGCGATGTTTGTCAAATAATGGTCCTGGCAAGGGCTTAGTAAGTAGATCAGCGATATTGTCTGCAGAGGCCACTCTTTCGACAGTGATGTCTCCTCTTTCCACAATCTCCCGGATGATGTGGTATTTCCTCAGTATGTGTTTGGATCTTTGATGAGACCTTGGTTCCTTTGCCTGAGCAACGACACCCGTGTTGTCACAGTACACCGGGACTGGACCAACAACTTCAGGAATGACGCCCAACTCTTGGACGAAATTCCTCATCCAAACGGCCTCTTTAGCAGCAGCTGATGCTGCAATGTATTCTGCCTCAGTGGTGGAATCCGCTGTGGTGTCCTGCTTGGAACTCTTCCAAGAGACAGCACCGCCATTGAGCATGAACACAAATCCAGAGGTTGACTTCGAGTCATCCACGTCACTTTGGAAGCTAGAGTCGGTATAGCCTTCCAATTTCAGTTCTCTTCCTCCATATACCATGAACATATTCTTAGTCCTTCGTAAGTACTTAAGAATGTCCTTTACGGCTTTCCAATGCATTTGATCGGGATTAGCTTGATATCTGCTCGTGACACTCAGAGCAAATGCTACATCCGGTCTGGTAGATATCATCCCATACATGATACTACCTATGGCTGACGCATATGGTACATGTGTCATTTTCTCTATCTCTTCATCAGTATTGGGACACATAGACTTGGATAGAGAAACTCCATGACACATAGGTAGATGTCCTCTCTTGGACCCATCCATTGAAAACCGTTTCAATATGGTGTCGATGTAGGTTGCTTGAGTGAGTCCTATCATTCTCTTAGATCTATCTCTATAGATCTGTATCCCTAGAATATAGGATGCCTCACCCAAATCCTTCATCGAGAATCTACCTAATAACCATATCTTTGTTGACTGCAACATCCCTACGTCATTCCCAATGAGTAGGATGTCATCAACATAAAGTACTAAGAATGTCACAGCATCCTTAACTACTTTCTTGTACACGCACGGTTCCTCCGGGTTCTTGATGAAACCAAAATCCTTTATTGTTTCATCAAATTTCTGGTTCCAACTTCTTGATGCTTTTTTTAGACCATAGATCGATCTCTGAAGCTTGCATACCTTATGCTCGCTTCCCATGGATGTGTATCCCTCAGGCTGCGTCATATAGATCTCTTCCTTAATGTTTCCATTAAGAAATGCAGTCTTCACATCCATTTGCCATATCTCATAGTCATACCAAGCAGCTTTGGCAATAAGGATTCTTATGGACTTGAACATTGCAACTGGTGAAAAGGTTTCATCATAGTCAACTCCTTGTCTTTGAGTATAACCTTTCGCCACCAATCGCGCCTTGTAGGTCAATACCTTACCATCAGGCCCAAGCTTTCTCTTGTAGATCCATTTACACCCTATTGGAACAATTCCATCGGGAGGATCTACTAAAGACCAAACTTGGTTTGTATGCATCGAATCTATTTCCGACTGCATAGCTTCAAGCCATAAATTTGAATCCGCATCAGAAATTGCTTCCTTGAAGTTTCTTGGATCATATCCAATGTCGGGTTCATCTTGATCCCCTTCAAGAAGAAGACCATATCGAATAGGAGGTCTAGAAGTCCTCTCGGATCTTCTAGGTATAGGCGTGTCCATCATTGGTTCCTGAGGTGTAGGATCATTATTTTGTATTTCGGGTTCTTCTCGAATTTCTTCGAGTTCCATCATCTCGCCTTTCTTATCCAATAAGAACTCCTTCTCCAAGAAGGTGGCATTCCTTGAAATAAACACCTTTGTTTCAGCAGGATGATAGAAATAATATCCGATTGAATTCTTCGGATACCCTACAAAATAACATAAGGTGGATCGACTATCCAACTTATCTCCCACTGTCTGCTTCACATAAGCAGGACATCCCCAAATCCTCAAGTACGAATACTTAGGAGCTTTGCCATTCCATAACTCGTATGGTGTTTTGTCCACTGCTTTGGTGTGGACGTTGTTTAACAACAATACCGCCGTTTCAAGCGCATAGCCCCAAAACGAAGGTGGAAGCTCAGTGAAGCTCATCATGGATCGAACCATGTCCAACAAAGTTCGATTACGACGCTCCGATACACCATTTAGCTGAGGTGTCATAGGAGGAGTCCACTGAGAGAGAATCCCATTCTCTTTTAGATAGTCCAAAAACTCGGTACTTAAGTATTCTCCACCTCGATCCGATCGAAGTGCTTTAATACTTTTACCTAGCTTGTTTTCTTTTTCAGCCTTGAATTCTTTGAACTTTTCAAATGCTTCAGACTTATATTTCATTAAATATAAATACCCATACCTAGAATAATCATCAGTAAAGGTAATGAAGTAGGTGTGGCCGAATTGAGTACCAATTCTAAATGGACCACAAACATCTGTATGGATCAAATCCAACAGATTTTGACTACGCTCAGGTTTCCCCTTAAAAGGAGATTTAGTCATTTTTCCTTTCAGGCAGGACTCACAAGTAGATAGAGAGTTAATATCAGACATATCAAACAAGCCCTCTCCCACTAGCTTGTTCATCCTCCTTGAGGAAATATGACCTAGCCTAGCATGCCAAAGGTTTGCCGGGTTTTGACTATCGATTTTCCTTTTGTTTGTTGTTACCGGTTTATCAACATAATTTATTGGAACGTCTTTTAATTTTAAGTTATATAGATCGTTTTCAAGTTGTCCATTTCCAATTAAACATTCATTCTTGTAAATATTGCAAATCCCATTCACAAAATTGCAAGAAAAACCATCTCTATCAAGCATAGAAACAGAAATAATGTTTTTAATTAAATCTGGAACAAATAAAACGTCTCTCAAAAGTAACTTAAAATCGTTCTGCAAAATTAAATAAACGTCTCCTACAGCTTTAGCTTCAACTCTAGAACCATTTCCGAGCCTCAGCTGGGTCTCACCCATTCTAAGCTTGCGACTTCTTGTCATCACCTGCAAATCATTGCAAATGTGAGATCCACATCCGGTATCCAATACCCAAGAAGTAGTATTAAGTGAAACATTTATTTCAATATAGAACATACCCTTCGCAGTTTGCAACTGCTCTAGATATTCCTTGCAGTTACGTTTCCAATGACCGGGTTTCTTGCAGTGATGGCAAACATCCTTGGAATTTTCCATGTTTGAAGCCTTTGTCTTGTACTTCTTCTCGGGTTCGGTTTTCTTGGGTGGGGCAGAACGTTTCTTACCCTTTGTACTTGGCCCCTTCTTAGCAGAAGAAGAGGAGCCCACCAAGAAAGCCGGTTTATCTTTCTTTAAAGTGGCTTCATATGTTACAAGCATATTGACCATCTCTTCAAGGGAGGCCTCTATCTTGTTCATATTGAAATTCACCACAAATCCGTCAAACGAAGAAGGAAGAGATAGAAGTAATAAGTCCACGTTGAGTTCATGCTCCAACACCAAATCAAGCGTTACCAACTTCTGTATGAGCCAAATCACTCGTACCCCATGATCACGGACCGAAGTCCCTTCATGCATACGACACGTCATTAGCTCTTTTACAGTAGCGAACCTTTCAGCTCTCGATTGAGCCCCAAAAAGTTCCTTGAGTTGTACGTGAATGTCAGCAGCATTCACGGTGTCCTCAAATCGCCTCTGGAGTTCATCAGACATCGAGGCTTGCATATAGCATTTGGCCTTGATATCATGGTCCCACCATGTATCAAGTTTGGCCAACTCTTCCAGACTTATGTCAGCTGGTGCTTCCTTCGGAGGAGATTTTTCTAACACGTAGAGCATCTTCTCCGAGGTTAAGACAATCTTCAACTTACGGAACCATTCCGTATAGTTTGCGCCAGTCAGTTTATTTTGTTCGAGGATAGAGAATAGTGGATTGCGCGAATTCATCTTTATGAAATACTGAAAAGAAACAGACAATTATCAGTGATTGTTTAATTAATTTACTAAGACATAAAATAGGCGAAATTTATTTTATGAATCTCACTCCAACTATTTTAACGATTTCACTACCCTCTAGTGAAAACGGGAAACTGTTTTCCTTAGTGGGAACATGGAGTCCAATTGACAAACTATGGTCCCGAATAATATCAGCCAACCATAATTTTCAAAAGGTAGAGCCCAATTGCTTCCAAAGCAACCTCCACGTTTTTACCTCATGTCCAATAAGGGCCCAATAATATGACGCCGTTTATTGTGACATGTCAAGATGACCCATCAATATTAAGTTGTGATGGACGGTCGCCTTGTGGATCCCCCAATAATATGAGCCGATCCCATGGGAGTTCCACCCAACTTACAACATGTGTCGATCCAATGTATAGCTTTCCGACGAACGGGCCCCCCCAATAATATTAGCCGGACCGTATCCGCGGGTAGCATCTCATACATTGATCGTTGATGGAAGGTAGGAACATTTAAACAATTTTAAATTTCCTTTATTTATCTTGATATCAATTTTAAATCATATTTAAAATGAGGGATTTTAATTTTGAAAATTTGTCTCATCATTTTAAAATATGTATGCTTGCGGGATTCATAAAATTTTATCTAAAACATGCATACAACTATAATATCATATATTATATAGGATGATCGATTCCATTTCTAATCGACCCGTGGTTGCCAATCACGAGTCTAAGTCCAATCCTAGGTAATATGCAGGTATGCAATGCAATCCTATTACATTGAGCTTCCAATTTACATTTCTTCAGTCTTTATTGTCTGCTGGGCCCACCTCCATCTTCAAATATTCATCTCCCACTAAGTGTAATGTATTTACAATAAATAACCATGACAAGTAGGGGATACATTTCAAGGGGTGGGAACGGGCCATAAACCAGGCCCACTTTTATTACATATGACAATTCATATTGGGCCATAAACCAGACCCATTAATAAATCCAACAACAATAAAAACAAATGTAAATTTCTAACATACACCTACAAAATTGGTCATGACAATCGATCATCCTTATCCAATAATATTTAATTCAAAATTAATTTATTGGATAACATGCAATGGCAATTTAAATTAAAAGGATAAAATCATATTCCATATATAAAATCTTATTTTACATACAAAATCATATTTTATCTTTTTATCAAATAAAATCATATTTTACATATAAAATCCAATTTTATACATAAAATCATATTTTACTCAATATTTCCATAAGATCATATCTTATCATCAATTGTACCAAAAATAATTAATTTCATAAAATCTGATTTAACGGATAAAATCTATAAATTTTCAAAAAATTCAAATTTATCCAAAAATCAATTTTAAAATTTTCGGACTCGAACAATTCGATCCGACACCTCGTGGACCAATCAAAAACAATTTTCGATCGGACCAAAAATAGAATTTTAACATATTAAAATTTTAATTTAAAAATAAAAATTAATTTTCGCGGGCCGCCCGGGACACTCCCGGGCTGCCCGCGCCCCAAATGGGCTCGGGCCGGGCAGCCCGTCGTTGCCCCTAGGGCAGCGACGATCGCTGCCCTGGGCAGCGCCGTGCGCCGCCGTGCGCAGCGCTGGGCAGCGACCCTCGCTGCCCCCCGAGCAGCGATCCAATCGCTGCCCGTGTTTTTGCCCGAAAAAATTTTATTTTTAAAAAAAAATTTATTTTGTTTCAAAAACAGAGGCTTAAAATTTTTTTGTACAATCGATTAATTTAATCGCTTGATCTGAGCAACCTGGCTCTGATACCACTGTTGGAGAACTGTGTTCAGATCAATCGGAATTGATACCCGGTGCAGCGGAAGTTTAAAAATTTTATATGGAACGATTCCATATGATGGGTATCAAAACTTTACGATTAAATTGTGCGTGTAAAAATTAAATAACAATTATAAATTTTTACCTCCAATCTCGAATCGAGATTATGGACACCAACAGATTACTCTGCTCTTGTTGTATATCCCAGGAACTGATGGACGAACTGTTCTTCAATCAGGTCCACGAACAGAGATTTAATCCCTCTGATAGATTGCACTAGAAAATCTATCAGAAGTTTCTACGAAGAAAAATTAACGAATTTGATCCGTTAAACCAGACTGCAATTCAAAATTCACAGGCTGGATTTTCCCGAGTAGAGAGGGAGGGGGGCGGCCACTTTACAAAACACAGCTAGGGTTTTCGAAAATTTGTGACCTCTGTTGTGTAATTTCTGTACTGCAATAACTTATTTATAATGTGGGCTGCTAACAGCTTAGGGCCCATTAATCATAAGTTCAAGCTTGACAAGCAAAGCCCGCATGTTCAGAAATTAATATAAAATTCATCATGACTCAGATTGATAAACCAATTTCACCAATGTTCACAGAAACCATTTCTGCATCTTTTAGAGTCAAGATAAATTTTTTGAATCCGAATTCAGTGATTTCCAAAAATGCCCATCCCTATGTCATTTTAGGAAATCTTACTACTCTACTCTTAAATAAGAAGTCCCACTTCTTTGTTCATTAAATTTAACTCTTTAAATTTAACTATCTCAACGGGGATTAAAAATCCATTACTCTGCGTGACCCTAAATGGTTCAGGGATACAGCTAGCCGTGGGCTCACAACTCCTTGTGACTCGGAACAACAATTTCCGACTTGCCCATCGAATCATGGTAAGAGCGCCTAGCAACATCGCCCCATGTTTCCCTAGGTATCACTAATAGTGCCTGCAAAAACCAATAGATTTTGGTTAGCGTACAGTACGGTCCCTTCAACCATATATCCCGATTGAATCAACAACCATTGGTAAATTGAGAGTCGTTCGAGATTCGATAACTATGCAATACATCTTGAAAATCAAATAGTGACATCGCATGTGCTACTAAGAAACCATTTCTTAAAACACATCATGTACTCTGGCCAGAGATTCGTCACACTAATATCTCCTCAGATTGCATAGGATATCCACACTCGCAAGTATGTGGTGAATCCTTGACAACAAAGCATCGACTCCTATATGTGTTGTAACTGTACCCAATCCCGATACCTGATGACCCCAATAGAGTCGGTAAACAAGTCAAAGTACAGTACTAGCATATAGAGTCTCAATGATATTTCAAGTAGTAAGGACTAATGGTGTACAACCAAAACCGCGGACTTTATCCACTCGATAAGTGATAACCACTTGGAAAGTCCGGATAGGGTAGTTCGATCATTCATCGTATGAATATCCATTTGCATGCTTTGAACATCTCTATGTTCCATACCAATGAAACGTGGTACTCGGCATCGCAAATGCTAGTCTCAATCTCGAGCGATCCTTATCCTTATTAACGGACGGCTCAATCGACTAGAAACTGTTTAGAATATACAGTGACTATAAGATGTGTTTCATGATAGTCATCCCCATGCACTACCACATCTTACATACACTATAGTATATTCAAGGTCTTTATCAAAACAACAATAGTATATCACAATATAACAATATGAAGAAAGATAAAGTCATTGCCATTAATAAAAGTGTAAATTATATTAAACAAAAGATTGTTTATACAAAGAGTCATCAAAGCCCTTAGCCACAAGTTGGCTCACCGGGCACCCACTCTTTCACCATATAGAATGGCTCCGATCGAATTGAAAGAACTGAAGGAGCAATTGGAAGATTTAATTGCCAAGGGATGCATTAGACCGAGTGTGTCTCCTTGGGGTGCTCCTGTTCTGTTTGTGAGGAAGAAGGATGGCTCTATGAGACTCTGTACTGACTACCGTCAACTGAATCAAGCGACGGTGAAGAACAATTATCCTTTACCGCGTATCGATGACCTTTTTGACCAGTTGCAGGGTTCTTGTATCTATTCGAAGATAGATTTGAGGTCTGGGTATCATCAACTGAGAGTTCGGGAAGAAGATGTCCCTAAGACTATGTTTCGAACGAGGTATGGCCAATTTGAATTTCTTGTCATGCCGTTCGGTTTAACCAATGCCCCAACAGTCTTTATGGGATTGATGAACCGAATCTTTCAGCGTTTTCTTGATGAGTTTGTGATTATTTTCATTGATGATATCTTAATCTATTCTAAGAGTCGTGCCGAGCATGCAGAGCATCTGAGAACAGTTTTACAGATTTTGAGGGCTGAACAGTTATTCGCCAAGCTTTCGAAGTGTGAGTTTTGGCTTGACAGAGTTGTCTTTCTGGGGCACATTATTTCAGGAGATGGGATTGCTGTTGATCCCAGCAAGATAGAAGCAGTGATGAACTGGCGTAGGCCGACTTCTGTGCCAGAAATCCGCAGTTTTATGGGTTTGGCGGGTTACTATCGCAGATTTATTCAGAGTTTCTCTTCTATTGCGAAGCCTATTACCCAGCTGACTCAGAAGAATGCTCCTTTTCTATGGACAGATGATTGTGAAGCAAGTTTTGTTGAGTTGAAGAAGAGATTAACCAGTGCTCTGATTCTTTCTATTCCATCTGGTTCCGGAGGTTTCACAGTTTATTGCGATGCTTCTCATCTTGGTCTCGGATGTATTCTTATGCAAATGAAGCACGTGATAGCATATGCGTCGAGGCAGTTGAAACCGCACGAGACTCGTTATCCAGTTCATGATCTTGAACTCGCTGCTATTGTTTTCGCCCTGAAGATCTGGCGTCACTACTTGTACGGTGAGTCTTTTGAGATCTTTTTGGATCATAAGAGTCTTAAGTACTTATTTTCACAGTCTGAGTTGAATATGAGGCAGAGGAGATGGCTAGATTTATTGAAGGACTTCGACTGCGAGATTAAGTATTACCCGGGGAAGTCGAATGCAGCTGCCGATGCTTTGAGTTGTAAGCTTTGCTCTTTATCTCTTTCGACGATTGGTGTTTCTCGATTGATCGACGACTGTTGCACTTCTGGGTTGGAGTTTGAGTCAGACAGAAATCCGATCAGAGTTTGTGCGATTCAGGCCGAGCCAGAGTTGTTTGTGTCGATCGGAGAAGCACAGAAATCAGATGAGAGTATTCAGAATTCATTAGAGAAGGTGAGATCTGGACACCAGTCTGAGTTTCAGGTCAGGGATGATGTTTTATTTGTGAATAGCCGTAATGTTGTGCCTGAGATTGATGAGTTAAGACAGAGTATTCTGAGAGAGGCGCATTGCAGTCGGTTCAGTGTTCATCCAGGAGGTCGAAAGATGTATAACAACTTGAAGACTCAGTTCTGGTGGAAGAAGTTAAAGAAGGATGTGGTGAGGTTTGTATCTCATTGTTTGAACTGTCAGCAGGTTAAAGCCGAGAGAAAGAGACCAGGTGGGCTTCTGCACAGTCTGTCTATTCCGGAATGGAAGTGGGATCATATTTCGATGGATTTCGTCACGAAACTACCCCGATCTGTTCGAGGATGCGATGCCATTTGGGTAGTGATTGACCGTTTGACGAAGTCTGCTTGTTTCATTCCATATCGGATGACATACCGACACGATCAGATGGCAGAGTTGTATGTTAGAGAGATTGTCAGATTGCACGGTGTGCCGAGATCGATTGTTTCAGACCGAGATCCTCGGTTTACTTCCCATTTCTGGCATAGTCTACAGGAAGCCCTTGGTACTAGATTGCACTTGAGTACAACATATCATCCTCAGACCGACGGTCAATCAGAGCAGACGATTCAGACTCTAGAGGATATGTTGCGAGCAGTGGTGCTTGACTTTGGCACTACTTGGCAAGATTCATTGCCTCTCGTTGAATTTTCGTACAACAACAGCTTCCAGACGAGTATAGGAATGGCACCATTCGAAGCGTTGTACGGAAAGAAGTGCAGATCTCCTCTGTACTGGGATGAGATGTCTGAGTCCCCAGACTTGGGACCAGATATGATTCGTGATATGAGCAAGTGAAGATTATTCGATTGAGAATGAAGACTGCTCAGGACCGACAAGCGAAGTATGCAAATATCCGACGCAGACCTCTATCTTTTGATCAGGGTGACCGAGTATTCTTGAAGATTTCTCCGTTTAGAGGTACTGTTAGATTTGGGAAGAGAGGGAAGTTGGCACCGAGATTCATCGGTCCGTATGAGATTTTACAGAAGATAGGCGATCTAGCCTATCGTTTAGCACTTCCTCCTTCTTTATCTGGTATTCACGAAGTCTTTCACGTCTCGATGCTGAGGAAATACCATCCCAATCCTTCTCATGTGCTTCAGCCTGACGAAGCCGAACTTGATGAAACTCTGAGTTACTTTGAGAGACCGATTCAGATCCTTGACAGAAAGGAGAAGCAGCTCAGAACCAAATCGATTCCTTTGGTAAAAGTTCAGTGGAGTCGTCACGGGGTCAAAGAAGCGACCTGGGAGACAGAATCTGACATGAGACAGAGATTTCCTGATTTATTCATCTGATGTGAGTTCTTAATTCTGTTCTTGAATTCTTAATTTTCTTCTTATGAGTTGATATCGATGATTTCGAGGACGAAATCTTTTATTAGAGGGGGAGAACTGTAACGCCCCGTTTTTATCTTAATTGATGTTATTTGAGATAAACAGTGATTTCAGAATTCAAGAGCCGACTTTTTAGAGAACAGGGTCTAATTTGCAGTTTTCGGAATTTTCAGAGACTGAAATGCAAATATGGGATTTGTTATATTATCTACTTTGACTTAGTCTTTTTTAATCATCTCATCTTCTTCTCCAAACCGTGTTCCATCCATTGAAGCGACCGAAAGCTTTTCCCCAAGCTTTGTGATTTCGATTCTAGCTCAATCCATCCGATAGAATTGATTTCTGACTTGATATCTACGATCACATCAACGAGTGCTCCGTTTGGAAGTAAGTTTATCTTAATTCTGAGAAGTTTGAATTTATCGATGTTGTCAGAATTTGTTTATATTCGGAGAGGATGATTATGAGTTAGCAGTGATCGTATATCTAAGACGGTTCGAAGATCTAACGACGACCGGAATTGTTATGATTTTTCTTGTCATTTTCGAAAATCTTGATTTTGAGATGTGTTGATATTGTGTTGGGTTTGATGTTTGAGGATTGGAATGAGTTTTTTGAGTTGTTTTTTTGCTTTCTGCATTTTTGGTTTGGTCAGTTTATAGCCGTTATGCCGTCAGTTTGAGTTTTGGATATCGTTTCGATGTTTTGAGTTATACCGAGCGTAGTATGAGTTTTGATATCGATTTTGATCGCTATGACTTCTTCTGATAGATTGATTTGAAGTCTTTGGAGTTGCGAGCCTTGCAGCTTGGATTAGTTTGGAAGAGTTGAGCCGGTATAGTATCGATGTTCTTCTTTATCGATTGATTTAACTTGACTTGGATATTGATCGAAGAATTGTTGTTTTCAGATTGATATTTTGGAACGTCAAAGAAGAGGTATAAGATGACTTTGGAATGGAATATGATGATTAACTCGAATTCGGATTGATTCAAGTGTCCTAGAAGAAATCACATACTGCATGTTTTGACTGCTTATTTGATTATATGATTGAATTTATAGTGAGTGCATGAGATTACATATGCATTCATATTGAGCCTTGATTTATTCAATTTGAATTAGACGATCTAGGGATTGTGGTTGAGTGGCTTGGTAGGCGATTTACTACCTTGTCGAGTAGCTCACTGTAATGCCCTAGAGTCTAGAGGATTAAAACATGCCACGTCCATCTCGAGAGGGGAGTCGGTGTGATCGTTGGATGTTTTAACCTCGGGATCCCAAACCAAAGAAAGAAGGAAAGAAAGAAAGAATAGAAGAATTGCATTCGATTATCTGAGTCTGATAATCCCGAAGTTTTAAAGACATGCATATCATTTTAATTCAGTTCTTGATTGGATTAATTGATTATTTGAAGAATAAGTTCATATTATGATTTGATATGTTTACTTGATAGCATGTTAGTCTCTTTTACTGTGAATTGTATTCTCACCGGATTATCCGGCTGTTGCTTTGTTTTGTATGTGTACTTGGCAATAGGTGGGTCAGGAACAAGTCAGAAGAGGCATGGTTAGCTTTGAGGGAAAGATGTAGAAGTGAGACTCGGTCTAGAAGTCGATTCCAACATGTCAATCTAGTTTATGTTAGAACATGTTTAGTTATCAAACTTCATCGTTATATTGTTGTTGCATGTTCTCGACTTTGGTTTGGTTATTGAACTCCAGAACTCCTGCTTTAAATGGAGGAATCAAGTTTGTAATGCATGTTTATGTTTCGGAGTATTGTATGGCTTGATGTTCTTGTTTTTGGTGATTCTAGCACCGGAGCAGCCAGGGAGGTGCGCCTGCGCCCCTATTCGGGCAGGGCATCATGCACGGCCGCGCCTCGAAAGGGCGCGGCCGCGCATGAGCCAGGGCACTGTGAGGCGCGGCCGCGCGGGCCCTTTTATAAAAAAAAAATGTGTTGGCTTTTAATGCTTGCTTATTTTTAATTACTCCTTTAATTGATGTTTAGAACCGAGGTCTCACATTTCTTGTCCACGGTTGGGTCCTCCACATTATCACCAAGCTTGTGGTTGAACTCTATGGGTGTATCTGCTGGTTTGGCACCCAACTTACCAGTTTCCATCAACAAATCAGTGGTGTATTTCTATTGAAATATGAAGATTCCTTCTTGAGAATACGCTACCTCAATTCCCAGAAAATACTTCATCCTTCCGAGCTCTTTTATTTCAAATTCTTTCATCAAGAAGTTCTTCAAACTCTCCATTTCCTCCCAATCATTACCTGTGACTAAAATGTCATCAACATAGACTAATAATGCAGTCACTCCCCCTGAACTCCAGTGTTTAAAAAACAGGGTATGATCACCATGGCTCTGTTTGTACCCTACATTGAGCATTTCCTTGGTAAACCTTCCAAACCAAGCTCTTGGTGATTGTTTCAATCCATACAAATGTAAGAGTGGGTGCCCAGTGAGCCAACTGTGTGGCTATGGGCTTTGTTGACTCTTTGTATAAACAATCTTTTGTTTAATATTATTTACACTTTTATGGCAATGACTTTATATTACTTCATATTGTTATATTGTGATATACTATTGTTGTTTTGATAAAGACCTTGAATATACTATAGTGTATGTAAGATGTGGTAGAACATGGAGATGTCTATCATGAAATACATCTTATAGTCACTGTATATTCTAAAACCGTTCCTAGTCGATTGAGCCGTCCGATAATAAGGATAAGGATCGCTCGAGTTTGAGACTAGCATTTGCGATGCGGAGTACCACGTTTCATTGGTAGGGAACATGGAGATGTTCGAAGCATGCAAATGGATATTCATAGGATGAATAGTCGAACTACCCTATCCGGACTTTCCAAGTGGTTATCACTTATCGAGTGGATAAAGTCCGCGGTTTTGGTTGTACACCATTAGTCCTTACGACTTGAAACATCATGGAGACTCTATATGCTAGTACTGTGCTTTGACTCGTTTACCGACTCTGAGGGGGTCATCAGGTGTCGAGATTGGGTACAGTTACGACACATATAGGAGTCAATGCATTGTTGTCAAGGATTCACCACATACTTGCGAGTGTGGATATCCTATGCGATCTGAGGAGATATTAGTGTGACAAATCTCTGGCCAGAGTACTTGATGTGATTTAAGAAATGGTTTCTTAGTAGCACATGCGATGTCACTAATTTGATCTTCAAGATGTATTGCATAGTTATCGAATCTTGAGCGACTCTCGATATACCAATGGTTGTTGATTCGATCGGGATATATGGATGAAGGGACCGTACTGTACGCTAACCAAAATCTACTGGTTCTTGTAGGCACTATCAGTGATACCTAGGGAATCATGGGGCGATGTTGCTAGGCGCTTTACCATGATTCGTTGGGCAAGTCGGAAAGTGTTGTTCCGAGTCACAAGGAGTTGTGAGCCCACGGCTAGCTGTATCCCTGAACCATTGAGGGTCACACAGTGTAATGGAGTTTTAATCCCCGTTGAGATAGTTAAATTTAAAGAGTTAAATTTAATGAACTAAGGAGTTGGACTTCTTAAATAAGAGTAAGGGAGTAGGATTTCCTAAAATGACATAGGGATGGACATTTTTGGAAACCACTGAATTCGGATTCAGGAAAATTTATTTTGACTTTAAAACGTGCAGAAATGGTTTCTGTGCACATTGGTGAAATCGTTTCATCAATCGGAGTCACGATGAATTTTATATTAATTTCTGAACGAGCGGGCTTTGCTTGTCGGGCCCCAGCTTATGACTAATGGGCCCTAAGGTGTTAGTGGCCTGCATTATAAATAAGTTATTTCAGTACAGAAATTACACACAACAGGTCATAATTTTGAGAGACAAAATTTCGAAAACCCTAGCCCCTATTTCTCTCAATTCGGCCGATCACCCTCCCACTCTGTCAGAGAAAATTCCGGTCTGTGATTTTGAATCGCAGTAAGGAATAACGAATCAAATTCGTGTATTCTCTTCGCAGAAAACTTCTGATAGATTTTCTAGTGCAATCTATCAGAGGGATTAAACCTCTGTTCGTGGACCTGATTGAAGGCGTTCATCGGTTCCAGGGAGAGACAACAAGAGCAGAATTGTTCTGTTGGTGTCCATTAATCTCGTTGCGAGATTTGAGGTAAAATTTATTTAATTGTTATTTAAATTTTACACACACGTAATTCAATCGATGAACGGTTGATACCCATACCATGGAAACGTTCCATGAAAAATTTTTAAACTTCCGCTGCACCGGGTATCAATCGTAATTGGTCTGGGAACTCGCCAGTTTTCCAACAGTGGTATCAGAGCCAGGTTGCTCAGATCAATCGATTGAATTAATCAATTGTACAAAATTTTTGAGTCTCGGTTTTTGCAACAAAATAAATATTTTTAATAAAAAAAAAAAATTTTTCCGGGGACGAAACCCGGGCAGCGATTGGATCGCTGCCCGGAAGGGGCAGCGATGGTCGCTGCCCCCAGGGGCGGCGCACGGCGCCGCCCAAAGGGGGCGCACGGCGCCGCCCAGGGCGGCGACCGTCGCCGCCCAGGGCGGCGCACGGCGCTGCCCAGGGCAGCGCTGTGCGCTGCCCAGCGCAGAGCTGGGCGCTGCGCAGGGCAGCGCTCGGCGCCGCCCAGGGCAGCAAGCGTTGCTGCCCTAAGGGGGCAGCCGGGCTGCCCCGGCCCGCGCCCCGGGTGCGGGCCAACCCGGGAGTGTCCCGGGTGGCCCGCGGGAAAAATTAATATTTTATTAAAAATTAATTTTAATATGTTAAAATTTTATTTTTGGTCCGGTCAAAAATTGTTTTTGATTGGTTCACGAGATTTCGGATCGAATTGTTCGAGTCCGTAAATTTTAAAATTGATTTTGGATAAATTTGAATTTTTGGAAAATTTTAATATTTTATCCGTAAATTGAATTTTGAAATCAATTATTTTGGTACAATTGATGATAAGATATGATCTTATGATATATTAAGTAAAATATGATTTTATTTGTAAAATTGGATTTTATAGATAAAATATGATTTTATTTGATATGGAGATAAAATATGATTTTATATGTGAAATGTGATTTTATATATAAATATGATTTTATCTTGTTTAAATTTGAATTGCCACAGCATGTTATCCAATAAATTAATTTTGAATTAAATGTTATTGGATAAGGATGATCGATTGCCATGACCAATTTTGTAGGTGTATGTTAGGAATTTA
Source organism: Henckelia pumila (assembly GCF_033568475.1). Taxonomy (NCBI): domain Eukaryota; kingdom Viridiplantae; phylum Streptophyta; class Magnoliopsida; order Lamiales; family Gesneriaceae; genus Henckelia; species Henckelia pumila. The sequence continues at coordinate 130,000,207 of NC_133120.1, read as the reverse complement.
CATTTTGTCTTTATTGTTGTTGGTTTTATTAATGGGCCTGGTTTATGGCCCAATATGAATGTCATATGTAATAAAAGTGGGCTTGGTTTATAGCCCGTTCCCACCCCCTAAAAATGTATCCCCTACTTGTCATTGTTATTTATTGTAAATACATTAGATTTAGTGGGAGATCAAGATTTGAAGATGGTGGGCCCAGCAGACAATGAAGACTGAAGAAATGTAAATTGGAAGCATATGTAATAGGATTGCATTTGCATACTGCATATTACCTAGGATTGGACTAAGACCCGTGATTGGCAACCACGGGTCAATTAGAAATGGAATCGATCATCCTATATAATATGTGATATTATGATTGTATGCATGTTTAGACATAAATTGCGTGAATCCGGCAATGCATGCAATAAATTAAATATGATGAGACAAATATTTTTATAAATAAAATCCCTCATTTTAAATATGATTTAAAATTTATATCAAGATAAATAAAGGAAATTTAAATATTGTTTAAATGTTCCTACCTTCCATCAACGGTCAATGTATGTGATGCTACCCGCGGATACGGTCCGGCTCATATTATTGGGGGGCCCGTCCGTCGGAAAGCTGTACATTGGATCGACAAATGTTGTAAGTTGGGTGGAACTCCCATGGGATCGGCTCATATTATTGGGGATCCACATGGCGACCGTCCATCACAACTTAATATTGATGGGTCATCTTGACATGTCACTTTAAACGGCGTCATATTATTGGGCCCTTATTCGACATGAGGTAAACACATGGGGGTTGCTTTGGAAGCAATTGGGCTCTACCTTTTGAGAATTATGGTTGGCTGATATTATTCGGGACCATAAGTTTGTCAATTGGACTCCATGTTCTCACTAAGGAAAAAGTTTCCCGTTTTCACTAGAGGGTGGTGAAATCGTTAAAATAGTGGGAGTGAGATTCATAAAATTAAATTCGCCTATTTTATGTCTTAGTAAATTGTTAAACAATCATTGATATATGTCTGTTTTCCTTTTCAGTATTTCATACAATGAATTCGCGAAATCCTTTATTCTCGATCCTCGAACAAAACAAGCTGACTGGCGCCAACTATACGGAATGGTTCCGGAAGTTGAAGATTGTCTTAACTTCGGAGAAAATGCTCTACGTGTTAGAGAAAGCACCTCCGAAGGAAGCACCAGCTGACATAAGTCCGGAGGAATTGGCCAAACTTGATGCATGGTGTGACCATGACATCAAGACCAAATGCTATATGCAAGCCTCGATGTCTGATGAACTCCAGAGGCGATTTGAGGACACGGTGAATGCTGCTGACATTCACACGCAACTCAAGGAACTTTTTGGGGCTCAGTCGAGGGCTGAAAGGTTCGCTACTGTTAAGGAGTTGATGACGTGCCGCATGCGTGAAGGGACTTCGGTCCGTGATCATGGGGTACGAGTGATTTGGCTCATACAGAAGTTAGCGACCCTTGATTTGGTGTTGGAGCATGAACTCAATGTGGACTTGCTGCTTCTATCTCTTCCTTCTTCATTTGATGGATTTGTAATAAATTTTAATATGAACAAGATAGAGGCCACCCTTGAAGAGATGGTCAATATGCTCGTTACATATGAATCCACACTTAAGAAGGATAAGCCAGCTTTCTTGGTGGGCTCCTCATCTTCTGCTAAGAAGGGGCCAAGTATGAAGGGCAAGAAACGTTCTGCCCCACCCAAGAAAGTGGAACCCGAGAAGAAGCAAAAGACAAAGGCTTCAAACAATGGAAAATCCAAGGATGTTTGCCATTACTGCAAGAAGCCGGGTCATTGGAAGCGCAACTGCAAGGAGTATCTTGAGCAGTTGGGAACTGCAAAGGGTATGTTCTATATCGAAATAAACATGTCACTTAATACAACTTCTTGGGTATTGGATACCGGATGTGGATCTCACATTTGCAATGATTTGCAGGTGATGACAAGAAGTCGCAGGCTTAGAATGGGTGAGACCCAGCTGAGGCTCGGGAATGGTTCCAGAGTTGAAGCTACGGCCATTGGAGATGTTTGTTTGATTTTGCAGAATGGTTTTAAATTATTGTTGAGAGATGTTTTATTTGTGCCAGATTTAATTAAAAACATTATTTCTATTTCTATGCTTGATAGAGATGGTTATTCTTGTAATTTTGTGAATGGGATTTGCAATATTTACAAGAATGAATGTTTAATTGGAAATGGACAACTTGAAAACGATCTATACAATTTAAAACTAAAAGACGTTCCAGTAAATTGTATTGACAAACCGGCGACAACAAACAAAAGGAAAATCGATAGTCAAAACCCGGCAAACCTTTGGCACGCTAGACTAGGTCATATTTCCTCAAGGAGGATGAACAAGCTAGTGGGAGAGGGCATGTTTGATATGTCTGATATTAACTCTCTACCTACTTGTGAATCCTGCCTAAAAGGGAAAATGACTAAATCTCCTTTTAAGGGGAAGCCTAAGCGTAGTCAGAATCTGTTGGATTTGATCCATACAGATGTTTGTGGTCCATTTAGAGTAGGGACTCAACATGGCCACACCTACTTCATTACCTTTACTGATGATTATTCAAGGTATGGGTATTTATATTTAATGAAATATAAGTCTGAAGCATTTGAAAAGTTCAAAGAATTCAAGGCTGAAGTAGAAAACAAGCTAGGTAAAAGTATTAAAGCACTTCGATCGGATCGAGGTGGAGAATACTTGAGTACCGAGTTTTTGGACTATCTAAAAGAGAATGGGATTCTCTCTCAGTGGACTCCTCCTATGACACCACAGCTTAATGGTGTATCGGAGCGTCGTAATCGAACTTTGTTGGACATGGTTCGATCTATGATGAGCTTCACTGAGCTTCCACCTTCGTTTTGGGGCTATGCGCTTGAAACGGCGGTATTGTTGTTGAACAACGTCCACACTAAAGCAGTGGACAAAACACCATACGAGTTATGGAATGGCAAAGCTCCTAAGTATTCGTACTTGAGGATTTGGGGATGTCCTGCTTACGTGAAGCGGACAGTGGGAGATAAGTTGGATAGTCGATCCAGCTTGTGTTATTTTGTGGGGTATCCGAAGAATTCAATCGGATATTATTTCTATTATCCTGCTGAAACAAAGGTGTTTGTTTCACGGAATGCCACCTTCTTGGAGAAGGAGTTCTTATTGGATAAGAAAGGCGAGATGATGGAACTCGAAGAAGTTCGAGAAGAACCCGAAATACAAAATAACGATCCCACACCTCAGGAACCATTGCTGGACACGCCTGCACCTAGAAGATCTGAGAGGACTTCTAGACCTCCAGTTCGATATGGTCTTCTTCTTGAAGAGGGTCAAGATGAACCCGACATTGGATGTGATCCAAGAAGCTTCAAGGAAGCAATTTCTGATGCGGATTCGAATTTATGGCTTGAAGCTATGCAATCAGAATTGGATTCGATGCATACTAACCAAGTCTGGTCTTTAGTGGATCCTCCCGATGGAATTGTTCCAATAGGGTGTAAATGGATCTACAAAAGAAAGCTTGGGCCTGATGGTAAGATATTGACTTACAAGGCGCGATTGGTGGCGAAAGGTTATACTCAAAGGCAAGGAGTTGACTATGATGAAACCTTTTCACCAGTCGCAATGTTCAAGTCCATAAGAATCCTAATTGCCATAGCTGCATGGTATGACTATGAGATATGGCAGATGGATGTGAAGACTGCTTTTCTTAATGGAGACATTAAGGAAGAAATCTATATGAAGCAGCCTGAGGGGTTCACATCCATGGGAAGCGAGCATAAGGTATGCAAGCTTCAGAGATCAATTTATGGTCTAAAACAAGCATCAAGAAGTTGGAACCATAAATTTGATGAAACAATAAAAGATTTTGGTTTCATCAAGAACCCGGAGGAACCTTGCGTGTACAAGAAAGTAGTTAAGGATGCGGTAACATTCTTAGTACTTTATGTTGATGACATCCTACTCATTGGGAATGATGTAGGGATGTTGCAGTCAACAAAGATATGGTTATCAGGTAGATTTTCGATGAAGGATTTGGGTGAGGCATCCTACATTCTTGGGATACAGATCTATAGGGATAGATCTAAGAGAATGATAGGACTCACTCAATCAACCTACATCGATACCATATTGAAACGGTTTTCAATGGATGGGTCCAAGAGAGGACATCTACCCATGTGTCATGGAGTTTCTCTATCCAAGTCTATGTGTCCCAAGACTGATGCAGAGATAGAGAATATGACACATGTACCATATGCGTCAGCTATAGGTAGTATCATGTATGGGATGATATCTACCAGACCGGATGTAGCATTTGCTCTGAGTGTCACGAGCAGATATCAGTCTAATCCTGGTCAAATGCATTGGAAAGCCGTGAAGGACATTCTTAAGTACTTGCGAAGGACTAAGAATATGTTCATGGTTTATGGAGGACGAGAACTCAAACTGGAAGGCTATACCGACTCTAGCTTCCAAAGTGATGTGGATGACTCGAAGTCAACCTCTGGATTTGTGTTCATGCTCAATGGCGGTGCTGTCTCTTGGAAGAGTTCCAAGCAGGACACCACAGCGGATTCCACCACTGAGGCTGAATACATTGCAGCATCAGCTGCTGCTAAAGAGGCCGTTTGGATGAGGAATTTCGTCCAAGAGTTGGGCGTCATTCCTGAATTTGTTGGTCCAGTCCCGGTGTACTGCGACAACACGGGTGCCGTTGCTCAAGCAAAGGAACCAAGGTCTCATCAAAGATCCAAACACGTACTGAGGAAATACCACATAATCCGGGAGATTGTGGAAAGAGGAGACATCAGTGTCGAACGAGTGGCCTCTGCAGACAATATCGCTGATCCACTTACTAAGCCTTTGCCAGGACCATTGTTTGACAAACATCGCGAAGCAATGGGTCTACGTAGTATGACTAGTTGGCTATAGGGCAAGTGGGAGATTGTAAGAGTGGGTGCCCAGTGAGCCAACTGTGTGGCTATGGGCTTTGTTGACTCTTTGTATAAACAATCTTTTGTTTAATATTATTTACACTTTTATGGCAATGACTTTATATTACTTCATATTGTTATATTGTGATATACTATTGTTGTTTTGATAAAGACCTTGAATATACTATAGTGTATGTAAGATGTGGTAGAACATGGAGATGTCTATCATGAAATACATCTTATAGTCACTGTATATTCTAAAACCGTTCCTAGTCGATTGAGCCGTCCGATAATAAGGATAAGGATCGCTCGAGTTTGAGACTAGCATTTGCGATGCGGAGTACCACGTTTCATTGGTAGGGAACATGGAGATGTTCGAAGCATGCAAATGGATATTCATAGGATGAATAGTCGAACTACCCTATCCGGACTTTCCAAGTGGTTATCACTTATCGAGTGGATAAAGTCCGCGGTTTTGGTTGTACACCATTAGTCCTTACGACTTGAAACATCATGGAGACTCTATATGCTAGTACTGTGCTTTGACTCGTTTACCGACTCTGAGGGGGTCATCAGGTGTCGAGATTGGGTACAGTTACGACACATATAGGAGTCAATGCATTGTTGTCAAGGATTCACCACATACTTGCGAGTGTGGATATCCTATGCGATCTGAGGAGATATTAGTGTGAAAAATCTCTGGCCAGAGTACTTGATGTGATTTAAGAAATGGTTTCTTAGTAGCACATGCGATGTCACTAATTTGATCTTCAAGATGTATTGCATAGTTATCGAATCTTGAGCGACTCTCGATATACCAATGGTTGTTGATTCGATCGGGATATATGGATGAAGGGACCGTACTGTACGCTAACCAAAATCTACTGGTTCTTGTAGGCACTATCAGTGATACCTAGGGAATCATGGGGCGATGTTGCTAGGCGCTTTACCATGATTCGTTGGGCAAGTCGGAAAGTGTTGTTCCGAGTCACAAGGAGTTGTGAGCCCACGGCTAGCTGTATCCCTGAACCATTGAGGGTCACACAGTGTAATGGAGTTTTAATCCCCGTTGAGATAGTTAAATTTAAAGAGTTAAATTTAATGAACTAAGGAGTTGGACTTCTTAAATAAGAGTAAGGGAGTAGGATTTCCTAAAATGACATAGGGATGGACATTTTTGGAAACCACTGAATTCGGATTCAGGAAAATTTATTTTGACTTTAAAACGTGCAGAAATGGTTTCTGTGCACATTGGTGAAATCGTTTCATCAATCGGAGTCACGATGAATTTTATATTAATTTCTGAACGAGCGGGCTTTGCTTGTCGGGCCCCAGCTTATGACTAATGGGCCCTAAGGTGTTAGTGGCCTGCATTATAAATAAGTTATTTCAGTACAGAAATTACACACAACAGGTCATAATTTTGAGAGACAAAATTTCGAAAACCCTAGCCCCTATTTCTCTCAATTCGGCCGATCACCCTCCCACTCTGTCAGAGAAAATTCCGGTCTGTGATTTTGAATCGCAGTAAGGAATAACGAATCAAATTCGTGTATTCTCTTCGCAGAAAACTTCTGATAGATTTTCTAGTGCAATCTATCAGAGGGATTAAACCTCTGTTCGTGGACCTGATTGAAGGCGTTCATCGGTTCCAGGGAGAGACAACAAGAGCAGAATTGTTCTGTTGGTGTCCATTAATCTCGTTGCGAGATTTGAGGTAAAATTTATTTAATTGTTATTTAAATTTTACACACACGTAATTCAATCGATGAACGGTTGATACCCATACCATGGAAACGTTCCATGAAAAATTTTTAAACTTCCGCTGCACCGGGTATCAACAAAGACTTTCTTAATTTGCATACCTATCCTATATTTGAGTCAAACCCCGGTGGAATTTCCATGTATACTTCCTCCTCAAGTTCTCCGTGTAAAAAAACATTTTTGACATCAAATTGCTGTAATTTCCATCCCTAAATAACAGCCAAAGACAACAACACTCTCACAGTGTTCATCTTTGCAACAAGAGCAAATGTCTCAAGGTAATCGATGCCATAAGTTTGAGTGTAACCTTTGGCGAAAAGTTTTGCCTTGTATCTTTTCAATGAACCATATGAATTATATTTGCCTGTGAATATCCATCTACACCTCAATGTTTGCTTTCCCTTTGGAAGTTTCACCAAGTCCCAAGTCTTATTTTTTTCAAGTTCTTCCATTTCAGCCTTCATGGCATTCTTCCAATTCTCATCATTCAATGCCTAGGATACTGTTTTGGGAATTTGGATTGATTTTAGGCTGGTGAGAAAGGCATGGTGATTGGGAGATAGATTCTTGTAAGACATGAATAGGTTTTAGGGGTGTTTAGTGCATGATCGGATTCCTTTTCTAATAGCAATTGGAACATCATCATTATTTTGATCATGGACATTTGAAGTATTATAAGTACAAGGTTCAGGGATTACCTCATTAGGGTCACGAACAGGGATTGATTTGGGTGATTGGACCTGCACCGGTTTGATAATTGGTCTCTGCCTTCTTGAATAAACCTACAGTGGTTGAGTAGAGTCTTGAACTTTACCTGTAGGAGGTTCTGGATGAGTGCTCAGATCTGGAGGAGCAGTATACTGAGGTGATTTAGGCACTAAAGGTTCAGTGTGTAGCTGGGTAGGTGTGTGAGTTGTGGGTGTGGCAGGAGGATCATGATTGAGGGGGAAAAAGTCATTTCCCTTATCTTCTATCAGTGAGATCTCCCTTGAAGATAAGGACTACAAAAATAGGAATCGTCTTCTTTAAAAGTGACATCGGCAGAAACATAGACTTTCTTTGTGGGAGGATGGTAACACTTGTACCCTTTTTGAGTGAAGGAATAACCAAGAAACACACATTTAAGAGCCCGAGGATCAAGATTTCCTCTATTATGAGAGTGAATATGGAGAAAAGAAACACAACCAAATATTTTTGGAGCAAGATTGCAAGAAGCATTAAAATCTGGAAATAATTTTAGCAAGGTATGCATGGGACTTTGAAAATCAAGAACTTTAGTAGGTAATCTATTGATTATATGAGCTGATGTTAACACTGCCTTCCCCCAAAATTGTTTTTGAACATTTTTTGAAAACAAGAAGGCCCTAGTGACTGCCAAAATGTGGCCATTCTTGCGCTCAGCCACTCCATTTTGTTGGGGTGTATTAACACAATATGATTCATATATTATGCCTTTTTCTTGGAAATATGGTGAAAAAACTTGATTAAAATTGTCCCTAGCATTGTCAGGTCACAATCTTTTGATTTTCCTATCAAATTTTTTCTTGATCATGTTACAAAAGATGGGAAAAATGGTTCTGACCTCCGATTTGTGTTTCATAAGGAAAATCCAAGTGACACGGTTACAATCATCAATGAAAGAAATAAACCATCGAGCCTCGGATATCTTAGGAATATTGGACGGTCCCCAAACTTCACTATGAATGAGATTAAATGGAACTGTGGTTCTTTTATTGCTTACTGGGAATGAGACTCGTTTGTGTTTTGCTAGTTCACAAACATCACACTTAAAATTATCAATATCCAAATATTTGAACAATAAAGGAAACATAATCTTAAGGATTCTAAACGATGGGTGACCAAGACGAAGATGTTGGAGCCAAATCTGGTCTTTATTGGATTTAGAAGAATCTGTAAGCAATGAGACTGGGAAGGTGCCTATATTTCTATCCCGACCACTTGATTTTTCAAGATAATAGAGACCATTCTTTTCTCTAGCATGTCCAATCATCCTCCTCGTGCCCTGTTCTTGAAAAACACAATGAGAACCATCAAAAACAGCATTGCAATTAGAGTCTTTTGTGAGTTTATGGATTGACATCAGGTTTGTAAATAGTTTAGGGACATGAAGGACATTTTTAAGAGTGAGAGTTTTGTTTATAGCAATTTCTCCTTGTCCTGCTACTGTTGTTGCAGAACCATCAGCCATTGTTATCTTCTTTTTTGTTTTGGCTTGGGAAAGGCTTATATGTGACAAATATTTGTAGATAGTGGGTAACATGATCTGTAGCTCCTGAATCAATAACCCAAGAGCTAGTGGTGATTGTATCCAAGACATTAATGGCATGAAAAGAAAAAGATATACCTGAGAACGCCAAAGTGCAAGTACCTATTGTGGTAGGTTTTTCCAATGATCCCAAGAAACTCTTTAGTTTCTCCATTTCTTCTCTGTTGAATTCAATAGAAAAAGATATACCTGAGAACGCCAAAGTGCAAGTACCTATTGTGGTAGGTTTTTCCAATGATCCCAAGAAACTCTTTAGTTTCTCCATTTCTTCTCTGTTGAATTCAATGGGTGATCCTTGAGAGTTATCTTCTCCAGCCTGTTGATCACTAGCTATTGCATATGCCTTTCCTTGTATCTTTTGATATTCAGCTTTTACTGTCCAATTTTTATTTGAACTTTGTGGCCTGCCATGAATTTTCCAGTATTTGTCCTTCCTGTGATTATCCTTCTGACACTGAGAGCACCACATGGAATTTTTATTGCCTGATTTTGATGAAAAATTAGGTTGTTTATTATCCTTCTCTGTCGACTGCTCAGCCTTAAAGTTCCTCCCTTTTGTGGTTGCAAGGGATGAAATATTATTCACTGAATTGTGTTCTATCATAACACATATTCTTCTTTCTTCAGCTCGAACAATTGCAATTGTTTCGTTTAGTGTTGGTAGATCCTATTTTCCAAGAATTTTTACTCTCACAGCATCAAATTCAATATTTAATCTAGCCAAGAAGTCATAAATTTGATCTTTTTCAACCAAACTTTTAAGAAGTGCTGCGTCATCATTGCATATCATTTGTATGCATTGGTAGTGATCCATCTCTTGCCACAAACTTTGTAGAATATTGGTGTGAGACCCCGTTTCTAATCTTCTAATCTCGAATAATTAAATACAAATGAACACAAAGAGCCGAGGAAACGAAACAAATTTTTTTTTTTGGATGAATAGTGCCGCGCTCGATCCTACGAGTTCGTAGGATCGAGCGCACCACAAATGCGCTAGGTGCTGACCGAGAAAAACAAGGGCTGTTCTCGATCCTACGAACTCGTGGGATCGAGCGCACCCAAAAACTCCAAGGTACTGCCTCAACAATCAACAGGCCGCGCTCGATCCTACGAACTCGTGGGATCGAGCGCGCCCTCTGCCCAGAAAACAACAGAACATAAATTAAGGCTATCCAACTCCATTCAAGCCATTCAAAACATAAACATGCATTACAAACTCCACATGCATAAACAATACAATACAAGTCGAATAAAATCTAAGTTCGATGATATCAATCAATCGACTAATAAAAATATCCAAGTTCAAAAGGTACAACCCTACGACACACGGTGTCTCACTTCTAACATTCTCACCCCGAGCTAACCCCAAACGACTCGGTCCAGCTCCTGATCCTCCTGTTGTCAAGTACACATACAAACAAAAACAACAGCCGGATAAACCGGTTAGAAATATAATTTTTAAGTAAAAGAGTCAGGCATACGATATCAATTAAACATCTCATATCGAAATGTATCAATCAATAACAAATCAAAATGAGAATGAGTATATGCATGACTTCAAAACTCGGGATTATCAAGTCAGATAATCGAAATATCAATCGGTACTCGGTTGGGATTCCGGGGCCAAGTCTTCACGAACAACTCACCGACACACCCATTCGGGGTGGATGTCGCTCAACTCAACCCCTAGACTTCAGAGCAACTATAAGAAGTATTCTAGCACTTCGAAAAACTCGAAATCCAAGGCCACTCCAATATAGCTCCATAAATCGTCTAATTTCAAAACGAATCGAATATTCGGCTCAATATGAATGCAAGTTTAAACAAATAAATCAACCAAGTTCACACCAACAAAATAACATGCATTATGTGATTTTCGGGACTCGAGGATAAGTCGAACTCGAGTATTCAATCCCATTCAATTCAATGTCGTCTTTTATCTTTCAAGTTCGTCGAGGATTCAAATCTGAAAATAACAACGAATTCAAATCAATAATCAATCGAATCAAAACGAATCGAAACGGAGAAGCTCAACAATATACCGTCTTCAATTCTCAAACAGATTCAACTCCCAAGTTCGATCCAAACCCAAAACTCCAATCCAAATCTGAAAATGAAGAATATACGGATTCGATATCAATTTAATAATTCAAACCAAACCCGGAAATCAAACCGAAACAAAACAACCGATAATCCAAACTCAATTTCGATGGCATAACGGCTATAAACGGTCAAACCAAAAATCTCCAACATCATCAAACAACTCCAAACAACCCATATCATCTTCTAAACCAACAAAACAATCAAAATCCAACCAAAATCAAAAACCCCATTTTCGAAATAGGCTCCAAAAAATCATATAAAATCCAAACTTCGTTCTTTCCCGAACCGACTTCGAATACACGATCTATGCTAGCTCAAGAACAACATACTCGAAGATTATCAAAATCTGAAGACCCAACAAAAATAAAAGTTCAAGGATCGTAGCAAAACTTACGTCAAAACGAAGCCTTCGTTGCGGTGATCGTGAATCTCAACTCGGAAATAAAATTTGACGGTCGGATCGTGCGAATCAGACGGAAGAAAAGCTCGAAGAAGCTTCCATGGCTTCTCGACTCAGTACGCACGGATGGAGGAGAGGAGAAGAAGGAGAGTTATGTGATGGAGTGATGGTCAACTTGCATGAGATAATATATAAAATCCAAGTTTTGCATTTTAGTCCCTCAATTCTTCAAAGTTTGCAAAATGACCCCTGCGAATATCAAAACGGCCCTCAATTACTGAAAACTCTGATTATCTCAATTAAACTCAATTATAATAAAATCGGGGCATTACAATTGGAATATTCTGTGATTGACCAACTTACTTGTTTGGTTGATGAAATCTTTGTCTTTATTTCATAGATTTGCGCAGCATCTCAAACTTTAGAATATGTTTGCTTCATTATCTCCCATATTTCTGCTGCAGTGGTGAGGAACATGCATGTGTCACTGATTTCAGGAAACATAGAGTTCCATAACCAGGACATCACCATTGGGTCTTGTTCATCCCATGCTTGAAATCGAGGATCTTCCTTTTTTGGGCCCGTACCAAGTAGAAGACTCAGTTTGCCTTTTCCCTTCAAGAATGTTCGAACCAGTTGAGACCACTTTAGGTAGTTCTTCCCATTCAGCCTATATTCTGAGTGAATGTTTTGCAGCTCCCCGGTTGATGTCAAATTGCTGCCTTAATTCGATGGGATCTCTTTAGTGAGCTTAGCGCTGTTATTATCAGATACTTCCAACATATTTGTGTGCCTACTGGTTAAAGGATTGAGGGAAATGGAGAGATCAATGATATAATGGTGACGATGTGAAGCTTAAAGAAAAATTCTGGATTTTTAACCTAAAGCTCTCTGATACCATGTAGAAAAAGTTAAAGAGAAAAATATAACTCTTATATCTTGATAATGATGATTACAATGATTTATATACACAATAGTTAAGATCTAAATTAGGAATATTAAATCCTATAGAATATTTACTCTAATCTAAATCCCACACAATCTAGGATATACATTTACTAAATAATTATAATTATGCACACAATATTTCTTGATTAGGAGTAGATTTTCTTACAATTCTATTAGTGGGCTTGAATGAGTTCAAGTAGAATTAATTAATTGATTGAGTTTAAATGAGTTTGTGCTTGATAATTAATTAAATATTAAATTCATGGGCCATGTATATATATTTTTGATCTAAAATACGTACAATACATGTAAGAGAAGGGATGAATGGTTACGAGACAAGAAGCACAATATACAATTCATGCTTTAACTTTTTTCATAACACACTTCTCCAAGAACCATGAAAAGTTCTCCCTCCTCTCTCCAAAAACACCATGGCTGTCCATCCCCTCTTCATTATTCTCCAATTTTTGCCTTCATCTTATGAAGTTGAGGCAAGGGATTCTCAATGAAAAATACTCTATATATTCTAGTGCATATATAGGGTGGATCTAGTTTAACATGTCGTGTACCTAATTTGAAGGAGAGGAAATTTTAATCAAGGTGTGTGTAGCGACCCTACTCGGATCCACTACCTAATCAGAGTTAATAAAGCGCATGCAATATAATATTAAAAGCGTGAATAGTGGATTACACAAAATACAACAAATCTGATCGACAGAATACAACCGACGATAACAAAAGTGCATAATACTTATACAACCAAATCAAAAGTTCACAGGGTCATAGCCCTACCGCTAACTCTCACTGCCTCCGGCACCGGCCTCACTCCTGGTGCGAGCCTCTTGGACCGTCTAGCCTTAAACCTGCCCTGCCACAAGGTATCCCAAGAACATCAAACACAGGGCATGAGCGACAACGCTCAATACGAAAGAAATTATATATAGACTAATATGCAGCAAGCAAATGACTTTAAAATCCTGGGTAAAACAGTTTGCTCAGGGCGTCACCGAATATACAGTACCTTTCCAGAGAGCGACTCCGCGGGGGTACTCATATATTCACCCTATCAGCTATAGCGTCTACTCCACCGTCGTGGTCGCTCCTAGTGATAGCAAAACCAAGGGCTGAACCTCCCCAAAACCTGACCCGAATCCAAAACAAGACACAAGGCTCACATGGAAACTGCCAATACCTGACTCGAGTCCATGATGAGTTACAAGCTCCCTATGTAAACTGTCAATGACTCCCATCTCACAAGATGTAGTTTCGTATAAAACATGCATGTGCTAAAGCAGTAAATCAGAGAAAACATATAGCACATACTCATGCAACATATAAGCATATATATCATGCCAGCTATCTCGGTCAGTACTTACGTACCTCTAACACTGCGGGTCAACTCCTAGCACCACTGGTCTAGATCCCACGCCTACTAGTCCATACTACAACATCTACAATGCAAATACCCATGCATCAATAAATAAGCTCTAAAAGTCTTAACTAAACTATTCATACTCTTAAATATTTTTAGGAAGTCATAGCTATACCTGCGTCCGTCGTCATCCCATTGCTGCTGCTTGCTTCAAAACTAGGCCACAGCTCCGCTACGACGCCTGGATCACTCGCTACTTCAAGATTCCCAATAGGTCCGCCTAGAATTTCCTAGATCTAAGCTAGAAGGCTAAGGAATCGAGAGAGAAGAGAGGAAAGGTGCGAGTGAAATGAGCTCTCGAACCCTCTATTTATAGACAGAGAACGGAACGTCCGTTCGGGGAACATTGCATCCGTTCTCGAACGTTGTGTCCGTTCCGCGATCGTTGCTTCCGATTGTCTCATCACGTTCGTAAGCAATGATGTCATCTTGTTGACGTCATGGATGACATCAGTTGACCAAAACGTTGCGTCCGTTCTCCCAATGTTTCTTTCGTTCCACCCAATCCTTCGGGCCATTTTTGATCATTCTGAGTTCGTTTATGTAGTTCATAGACTCATCTGAAGCTTCCTTAATTCTTTTTACTTGACAATGACTTAGTGATTAACGCTTAATCGCTCAATTTGGGTACGGGTCACTACAGTGTGCTCTTGGAAGCAAGATTCCATTTGAGCAAGGTGTTCTCATAGAAACTTGTAGAGGAGGTCTACCTTTTTTAAGAGCCAAGTTGTTTACAACTTGGTTGGAGCCATCATCAATCTTTTAAGATTGATAGGTAAAAACTTCTTAAACAGCTTATTAAACAGCCTATGGATGTTTATGATTTTCGAATGCTACACAAGTGCTTGGTTTTTACATAAAAATTTTAAAATTTCGCTGCATTTTTCGGGCACGAGGAACCGATACATCAACAATTTTGTACAAAAATCTTGACAAAAACACATTTAGTTAGATTAAGATGTGATAAATTGCGAAATAAATTTGGGAGACTGATTCAACTTTGTGAAGGAAATGAGAAAACCAAGGAGAACAAACTGTCTGTTGCAATATAGAAGTTTGGAGAGTTTATGTCAGACTTTGATGAAAGAGTCAGTGGAATTGTAAATGAAATAAATGCACTTGAAAAAGTGTATAGCAAGCGATAAGTAATTTTGAAGGTGATGAGAGGACTTCTAAAAGAATGGGATGTCAAAACAATGGTCATGGGATAATCAAATGACCTGAACAAGTTGGAACTTCATGATCTGTTTGCAAATGTTAAAGCTTATGAGTTCGAGCTTGAAACAAGAGAATGTAATCAGTCTACCTATCAAGTGACCAAGGCCTGAACTGCTGTGAATTTTGAAACACTAGTTTCCAAAGAAAAACCAGCTGAGAAGTTGAGTAATGATGCAATGTCCTATTTTTGAAGAATTTTGTAAAGTTATTGAGAAAGAAGTAGGGATATTACAGAAGATCATACCACAAAAAAGACTCAATTGACAAAGATAATGTTTGCTTCAATTGTGGCAAAACCAATCACTTCATTGTTGAACGCCTTAAACCAAATAAAAATAAAAGGAGGTCAACCGAAAAAGATGAGAGATACTTTGAGAAAAATAAAAGATCCAAAGATGATATAAGATCTTCAAGAAGAAACAAAATTCAAAAATGCTATTGGCTGAGGAAAGCAAATCCAAATTGTAGTAACCCAGATTTTATTTTAAGATAATAATATGTTAAACATGATTAAGGGTTGGTGATTAACCAAATCCGGGGTTTAATCGAACTTCAGAATCAAGAATTGAATTTTCATTTTTCTGAGCCAGTTCGGATGGTCCGAAGAGAACTTCGGACGGCCCGAACTCAGCACACCGGGGGCTCCGAAGGTGGCTTGTTGACTTCGGAGTTAAGACAAGTTCGGAAGATCCGAACTAAGGATCAGACGGCCCGAACTCCCTCATGCCATGCAAGCAGGATTACTCAGCCATGGATTTTGACAAGTGTTGGACGAAGAGAAGTTCGGACAATCCAAACCTGAGTTCGGAGGCTCCGAACCCAACGTGGCTTACATGCATGCATTAAGCTGGAATGGACGATCCGAACCCCAATTTGGAGGGCCCGAACTCGACCAAAAATTTTCCTATAAATAGGACTCGTTCTATTTCAATTTGAATTACAAATTTCCGAGTTTCCTTCTCCAGTTATATAGTGTGAGTTATACACTTGAGGGCCCTATCGGTTATAATAGAGGTTCTGGAATAACCAAGGTGTGGTTATAGTCATCCGGGACCAGCGACTCCAAATGGCTATCTACGGACGAAGGTATGGTCCGGGAATCTATTTAAGTTTTGGGTGTACTTATTAGCTTAGTTAAGGCTTATAGAACTTGTGTAGTGATACGGTGAACTTTTGAATATAGGCTTGGAACCTAGGATCTATTATACTTGAACTAGCCTAGAGGTACGCACACATTGACTGAGATTGCCAGCGAGTATACATGTTTATATGTTGCATTTATTTGGCATTATTATATGGCATGATATATGATTTACCGTTTTCCATATTCATATGTCATGTGAATATACACGTTGAGCCTATACCTTGTTATACCTGATTATAGAGCCGCTCAACTCTATACTCGATAGTCTATCACTGAGAGTACCGCGACGGCGGGGACATGTATGTTTGACTACTCTGGTGTACTAGACGAGTGTGCTTGCACCCAGAGGTTGATCCGTGCGGTGGCAGAACTCATGTGGTGTCGGTACTAAGCATGACTTTTCAGATGACCTTTTTCCAGTCATCATGTTGCATGCATTATATACATATGTTTACTCATGTTTATATACTGAGAGTTAGCGCTCACGTCCTAGTTTTTATCTTGGACACCCTATTCCACGGGGTAGGTCGCAGGATGGACAGAGCTGGTAGTTGAAGGCAGGACTAGGGAGCAGGAGCCTCGATGAGTTAATTATACAAAAGGATTCGATATAGCTGTATAATGTTTACTTTTAAGTTTTTCGATATGGTTGTATCACTACAGTATTAAGCCTGGATATATTATTAAGCTGATATGTAATTTATGGATTATGTTTCCGCACGTTTTACTCTGTTAAGTATTTTACTGTATTAAGTTTAATGCATGCTATTAGTTGCCAGTTAGTAGGTGATTCCATGCAGGGTCACTACAATTTTTGGTATCAGAGCATGCATAGATTTTGGGAATTAGTACTTGGGATTTAGTTGAGTCTTGAGTAATTCTTCCGCATTTGGGATTTTAATGTGCAATTCTTTTCAGGATATGGCTGAGGAGAGTCACGGTAGTGTTGGCCAGGGAGGTGATCATCATCATCATCATCGCCATCATGATGATCGATATCGTCCTCATGAGGGTAGACGTCGTTACTCTATCAATAAGTTCATGCAAGTAGGACCAAAACCCTTGGTGGGAGGCGAGAATCCTGAACATGCAAGAGGTTGGATGTCTAAACTCGAGAGTGCGTTTCGAGCTTTCGATTGCACTAAGGAGCAGAAACTGGAAGTTCTAGAATTTGTTCTAGAGGATCGAGCACGCTTATGATGGGATTCCAAAGCTACTCAAGCATGTACGGAGAAAGGACAGGTGACTTGGGGGGATTTTTGTCTGTAGTTTCAGAAACTGTGTTTTCCTCCAGCTGTTCGTCAAGCACGATCTATGGAGTTGCTGACTCTGAGGCAAGGATCAATGACTATTGATCAATATCAGGAACGATTTCTTGATCTGTTACCTTTTAGTCCTCATATCAGTGACAGTGATGCGTCCAAATATGATATCTTTCTACAAGGCCTGAATCAAGATATCTACTCACAAGTTGTCGTCTGTGATGATCTGACATCTTATGAGACTTTGGTGAACCGTTGCCGTCAAGTGGAGAACAGCAATAGGCGGGCACTGTTGATGATTCCAGAACAGCCTAGTGGATCTCTTGGGCCTAGGGCTCAATCTGTTGTGCAATCTGGACATATGTCTTCTTCTACTCCTACTACTTCGTATGTTTCTCGTGGCTCACGAGGTACATTCCGCTTTGAAAAGAAGAAGAAGAAGAAGGAGGAGTTTTGCAGTTACTGTGGTGGAAAGCATCCTGCAGCTTCATGTAGGAAGGCTACTGGTGCTTGTTATATTTGTGGTGAGCAGGGACATCTGCGGAGAGATTGTCCTCAGCGCATGGGTTCTGCTGGTGGATCGAGATCACAGGTTGGATCTCAGGCTTCTACTTTTCCACGTCAACAGTTAGCACCACAGAATTCTTCTGGTTACCATCCACAGACTCTAAGTCAGGTGTTTGCTCTGTCTCAGGAGCAGGCTACTGAGGGAAGCGATCGCATGTTGGCAGGTACCTTTTTGTTATGTGGTATTCCTGCATTTGTCTTAATTGATACTGGAGCATCGCATTCCTTTATTTCTAGTCGCTTTGTTAAGAGACATAGATTACCTTATGTATCATTAGATATGGATTTAGTTGTATCTACTCCACTGGAGCAGGAGGTAGTAACTAAGCGTCTAGTGATGGGTTGCCTTCTAGAGTTTGAGGGTCATGTGTTATCGGCTAATTTGATGATATTAGCGATGACAGATTTTGATTGTATTTTGGGAATAGATATGCTGACTTTGTATCACGCTACTGTGGATTGTTATCAACGTTTGGTACAGTTCATCTGGATGAGGTTGATAGCTGGTACTTTTATGGTGAGGGTGCGCGACCTCCAATTCCACTTGTATCGGCTCGGAAGGCATGTCATGTCTTGGAGTCAGGTGGGGAGGGCTACCTCATTTATGCAATTGATATGTCCACGAGTAGTTCGAGTATTGATCAGCTACCAATTGTCAGCGAGTTTCCTGATTTATTTCCTGATGAGATTCCTGGTTTTCCTCCGGTTCGAGAGGTTGAATTTGGTATTGATCTAGTACCAGGAAAGATGCCTATATCCTAGCACCTTATCGTCTAGCACCGTCAGAGATGAGGGAATTGAAACAGCAGTTGCAGGATCTTCTTGATAAGGGATATATTCGTCCGAGTGTTTCTCCGTGGGGAGAACCTGTTTTATTTGCCAAGAAGAAGGATGGATCGATGCGATTATGTATTGACTACAGGCAGTTGAATCGTGTCACCATCAAGAATAAGTATCCTTTGCCGCGGATTGATGATCTGTTCGATCAATTACAGGGTACTTCTGTTTACTCGAAGATAGATCTGAGATTTGGATACCACCAGATGCGGGTATGAGACTCAAATATTTTTACGACTGCTCTCAGGACCAGATACGGGCATTATGAACTTTGGTGATGCCATTCGGTTTGACGAATGCACCGGCAGTCTTTATGAATCTGATGAATCAGGTATTTCGATAATATCTGGATAGATTTGTCATCGTCTTCATTGATGATATTCTTGTCTATTCTCATGACAAGGATGAGCATGCACAGCATATGAGAATTGTTTTACAGACGTTACGAGATAAGCAGCTGTATGCGAAATTGAGCAAGTGTGAATTCTGGCTTGATTGGGTAGTGTTTCTCGGTCATGTGATTTCCAGTGAAGGAATATCTGTTGATCCAAGTAAGATAGAGGCAGTGCTGAACTGGTCTTGTTCAACAATGGTTGCTGAGATTCGAAGTCTCTTGGGTCTAGCGGGTTATTACTGTCGGTTCATCGAGAATTTTGCATAGTTGGCCAGGCCTTTGACACAGCTTACACGGAAAGATGTTGCCTTCATATGGTCCTCGGATTGTGAGGAGTCATTTCACGAGCTGCGTAGACGTCTTACTACTGCACCTGTGCTAGCTCTACCTTCTGGATCAGGAGGTTATGTTGTCTATACTGATGCCTCTGGTCAGGGGTTAGGATGTGTTCTTACACAGCATGGACATGTTATTGCCTATGCTTTTCGACAGTTAAAGACGCATGAAAATAATTATCCAGTACTGTATTTGCACTCAAGATTTGGAGGCATTATATTTATGGCGAGAAATTTGAGATATTCACGGATCACAAAAGTTTGAAGTATTTATTCACTCAGTCGGAGTTGAATATGCAACAGAGACGCTGGATGGATCTTTTGAAGGATTATGATTGTGAAATCAAATATCATCCAGGTTCTGCTAATCTTACTGCTGATGCCTTGAGTCGGCAGGTGAGATTTTCTGCACTTTAGACTAGTGAAATATCTCATTTGGTTCAAGAGTGCTGTTCATTGAGTTTTACACTCAAGAACAAGAAAGGAAGAAATGGAATTCGTTTGTATACTATATTATCTGAGCCAGCATTGTATTCTCGGATCAGAGATGCTCAGATATCTGATGTTAAGACTCAGCGTTTGGCACGTCTAGCCAATGGAGGTAATACATCTGGATTCCATTTTCAGGCAGATGGTTTATTGTGCTTATCAAATCGAGTGGTTGTACCTGATGTTACGGAGCTCAGGAATGATATTCTATCTCAAGCTCACAGGAGTCGATTGTCTGTTCATCCTGGAAGCATGAAAATGTATAAGGACTTGCGAACCAGATTCTGGTGGAAAGGGATGAACCGGAGTGTATATAAGTTTGTTTCAAGATGTTTGGTTTGTCAACAGGTCAAGGCTGAACACCGACAACCAGGTGGATTACTGCAGAATATTGAGATTTCCGAATGGAAGTGGGAGCATGTGACTATGGATTTTGTCACCCACTTGCCTATGACTTCACGTCAGTGTGATGCTATCTGGGTCGTTGTTGACCGTTTGACGAAATCAGCACACTTTATTCCTTACAACCGGGAGTATTCTTATGATCGCATGGCACGCTTATATATTCAGGAGATAGTGCGATTACATGGGATTCCAGTGAGCATAGTTAGTGATAGAGATCCGCGATTTACCTCACATTTTTGGGGTAGTTTTCAGCAGGCGTTGGGTACCACTCTGAGTTTGAGCACTGCATATCATCCGGAGACTGACGGGCAGTCAGAGCGAACTATTCGTACGCTGAAGGATATGCTACGTTCTTCTGTCATGGATTTTAGCTTATCTTGGCAGGATCAGTTACCTTTGATCGAATTTGCCTACAATAACAGTTATCATCATAGTATTGATATGGCACCTTTTGAGGCATTGTATGGTCGATGGTGTCGTACTTCTTTATTCTGGGATGAAGTCGGGGAACGACAAGTCGAGGGTCATAAATTGGTGCAGCAGATTGTAGACAAGGTAGATTTGATCAAGAGGAGGATCAAAACTGCTCAAGATCGGCAAGCCAGTTACGCTAAAATTCACCGCAGGCCACTTCAGTTTGAGCCTGGTGAATATGTGTTCCTACGAGTGCCACCTTTCCAGATACTGAAGAAAATTGGAGATGTTGCATATCGTTTGGCGTTACCGCCATCTCTTTCCAGTATATATAATGTTTTTCATGTGTCGTTACTTCGACAGTACATAACTGATGAATCTCATATTATCCAGCATACTGATATTCAGCTAGAACCAAATCTGTCTTTTGTTGAACGACCACTCCGTATCCTTGAAAGGAAGGAGAAAATTCTTTGGAACAAGACTATACCACTTGTGATGGTACAGTGGCAGCGCCGAGGCATTGAAGAAGCAACTTGGGAAACCGAGAGCTATATGCGGGCTGAATATCCTGAGTTGTTGCTTTGTACTTTTGATTACCATGTAAAGATGCAATTACAGTTGTTGTAATAAAACATGGTTTGATGTTTCATATTGTTATCTTGATTTGTCTTTAGATTTTATTTTGCGGACGAAATATCTAAAGGTGGGGAGAATGTAGTAACCCAAATTCCATTTTAAGATAATAATATGTTAAACATGATTAAGGGTTGGT
Organism: Henckelia pumila; assembly: GCF_033568475.1. Taxonomy (NCBI): domain Eukaryota; kingdom Viridiplantae; phylum Streptophyta; class Magnoliopsida; order Lamiales; family Gesneriaceae; genus Henckelia; species Henckelia pumila. Next base: position 129,978,480 of record NC_133120.1, on the reverse strand, counting down.
GATTAACCAAATCCGGGGTTTAATCGGACTTCAGAATCAAGAATTGGATTTTCATTTTTCTGAGCCAGTTCGGATGGTCCGAAGAGAACATCGGACGGCCCGAACTCAGCACACCGGGGGCTCCGAAGGTGGCTTGTTGACTTCGGAGTTAAGACAAGTTCGGACGATCCGAACTAAGGATCGGACGGCCCGAACTCCCTCATGCCATGCAAGCAGGATTACTCAGCCATGGATTTTGACAAGTGTCGAACGAAGAGAAGTTCGGACGATCCGAACCTGAGTTCGGAGGCTCCGAACCCGACGTGGCTTACATGCATGCATTAATCTGGAACGGACGATCCGAACCCCAGTTCGAAGGGCCCAAACTCGACCAGAAATTTTCCTATAAATAGGACTCGTTCGATTTCAATTTGAATTACAAATTTCCGAGTTTCCTTCTCCAGTTATATAGTGTGAGTTATACACTTGAGGGCCCTATCGGTTATAATCGAGGTTCTGGAATAACCAAGGTATGGTTATAGTCATCTGGGACCAGCGACTCCAAAGGGCTATCTACGGACGAAGGTATGGTCCGGGAATCTATTTAAGTTGTAGTGATACGGTGAACTTTTGAATATAGGCTTGGAACCTAGGATCTATTATACTTGAACTAGCCTAAAGGTACGTACACATTGACTGAGATTGCCAGCGAGCATACATGTTTATATGTTGCATTTATTTGGCATTATTATATGGCATGATATATGATTTACCATTTTCCATATTCATATGTCATGTGCATATACACGTTGAGCCTATACCTTGTTATACCTGATTATAGAGCCGCTCAGCTCGATACTCGATAGTCTGTCACTGAGAGTACCGCGACGGCGAGGACATGTATGTCTGACTACTCTGGTGTACTAAACGAGTGTGGTTGCACCCATAGGTTGATCCGTGCGCTGGCAGCACTCATGTGGCGCCGGTACTGAGCATGACTTTTCAGATGACCTTTTACCAGTCATCATGTTGCATGCATTATATACATATGTTTACTCATGTTTATATACTGGGCGTTAGCGCTCACGTCCTAGTTGTTATCTTGGACACCCTATTCCACGGGGTAGGTCACAGGATGGACGGAGCTGGTAGTTCAAGGCAGGACTAGGAAGCAGGAGCCTTGAGGAGTTAATTATACAGCATGATTCGATATAGCTGTATAATGTTTACTTTTAAGTTTTTCGATATGGTTGTATCACTACAGTATTAAGCCTGGATATATTATTAAGCTGATATGTAATTTATGGATTATGTTTCCGCACGTTTTACTCTGTTAAGTATTTTGTTGTATTAAATTCAATGCATGCTATTAGTTGCCAGTTAGTAGGTGATTCCATGCAGAGTCACTACACAAATAGACAGATTTAGACTCTGAATCATGTGAACTAGAGAGTTCAAGCAGTGAAAATGTTGAAGAAGATGTTCAATGTTACATGGGTGATGTTGAGCTTGAATATACTAGTAAAGAGGTATTTGATTTTAGCTCAACAAATTTTACACGTGAAGACGCAGCGATTGAGCAATACAAAATCAAGTAGAGATGGAGCTCACCTGTAACTCAAAAGAAGAGGAGCTTATTTATTCTAAAATATTATTATAAAATAATAATAATTTTTAAATAGCTACAATGGAAGACCAGGTGAAAATCCGATGGTGCTTAGTGGAAGGGTCATCGCTCTATAACCAATTTTTTTTGGGGGGTGGGCTTTTGGCTAAACCCTCTTCCTGTTCTATTGATAAAATGGGCATATGATTGCATTTCACCAGCTTAGAACATTAAATGACATGGTAGATGAATACAAAAGACTTTCCCAATCATTCATGGAAGTTAAGGCCAAGCATCAGCTTTCAAGACAACAAAACTGAACCTAACTGGGAACAATCAAGTGAAATATTGAGTCTAATGGTAAAAGTTGCAATGAATAAGACTAGGAATGAAAGAGTAGATGTTGAAAATCACAAGTTAATATCTGAGAATATGAATCAAACTAAAATGATCTTCTACTAGAACAAGTTTTCAGTTACCTTAACTGAAATTCAAGAGTTTATAGAAACCTATTGGAGACAAAATTGGTCTCTGTTTCCATAACAATCAAAGCATTCATGAGACAAATACTCAACCGAAACTGGACATGTGCAAAAGAAAGTGTATTTACTTGTAAGATTTAGAACGGTATATGAACATAAAGATCTTATTCACCAAGTTGAGAAACTGTTGAAGAGATGAACAAAGACAGAAAGTTTGGTGTTGGTTACAAACCATAGAGTTCTAATACCAAGCCTAACTTGTTGCCTAACCGACTTAGTTAAGCTAGGCATAACTCTTTGAAAGGTAAGCCCAACCGATACTATAACTGCAAGACTTTTCAGAGTTATCACAAAGGAGAAAGACATTATAGATAGAAGAAGAATCAGTTTATTTTATCTACAAGTTCTATCACTATTTCAGTTTATTTGTCTATGTTTATTAGCATCAGTTCAATGAATTTTTGATTTATCAGTTCAAATAGTTCATCATTTATTTTCCTTAGATTTATGGCTATCATGCATATTTTGTCAAAATACCAAAAAGAGGGAAATTGTTTTATCAATTAAGTTTTGGTGTGTTAACAACTCTAAGGCAAAAACTAATCAGGCCAAACCAATTAAGTGAACTAAAATGATTAAGTATAACTAAACTATAATTTCTAAACTGGACAAAGACTTACACCTTGACTGAAAAACTAAATTGATTTGGACGAACTTGAATGAACTTCTTTTATCTACCAAACTGGATGAGGTATATCGATCCTCAAACTAAGGAAATCAGTCTACTCAGAATGACAAATGGATTTGCATGAAATTTTTTGTACCTAACCGAATCTGAGGAATCCACAAGCACTACGTATTGTACTATTTTTAGAAAGGAATGACATGGACAATGACAAGAATACCGACTACTATATTTGGAACGAATCTATTTTAATTTTAATGACCATCATTTCAAGATTGATATAAATATAAGTGAAGATCAGTTTAGTGAATACTCTCTCGAACAAATTTTGCTATCTGTGTACATTCTCAAGTCTTCGAAGATCTAAACTTATAACATGTCAGTCAAGCAAATTCTTCATAGAATATATATCTGATTATTGAGGATCAATTCGTGCTTAGAAATTTCACTATAAATCAATTGTAAAATAAAAGTTTTCACACTGTTCAAAGTTGTAAATTTGAGTTCTAAGTGTTTTAGTTTTAGTTCGTGTTAAGAACTAAACTGAACTGGGATTTTTTAAACTATTGTAATCTCCAAAGTTTTCTAGTGAATATCTTTCCCAAAAAGAATAAGGGGTGTTTTAATTAGGAGTTATTCAAAATCTCCGAACATCTATAAATAATAGTGTGTTTTACATCTAAGTCTATAGCTACCTTCCTTCTTATATTCAAGCCATTCATTAATTGGTCTATCTGTCAGTTTTGCTATCTTCCGAACAAATTAATATTTTTAGCCAACTTATATTGACCTATGAGAATCACAAATTTAAGTTTCTAACCCACTGAATTTATCTTAAAAAATTTAACGAATTTTTTTAAACCTCCCCCCCCCCCTTCTAAACCAATCACCCAATCATATTAAACATTATCAATATTTGTAAAGAGCTCTTATCTAACTGAATCTACCTTGGTTGATAACGCTTGGGGAGAATTTTCAATTGGGAGGAAATAGCTTGATTTTTCTTCAATCTCTCCAAGTAAATGAACACTCCCTTATATGCTTGGATAAATCGACTTTATCTTTCATCACCTTAGCTTTAAAATTAACCAGAGCAGTAGCAGTCAGGCTCTGACCTCTTTGTATAGTTGAGTGTGTAGAAGTGATGGAAGCCAGACTGGCAGTGATGTTGTATAAAACAAAAGTATTTGAGATTTCTAACTGCGAGGAATCGACATTGAGAGAGATTTCCTTTGTTGAATCTAGCACCATAGAACTGCACAGACCTGCAACTTGAGTTTGAGCACTTTCCAACATAAAAGGAGGTATATTAGGAGGCACTTTCTCAACTGACATTTGAGTCACAATTGGCTCTTGAATAATAGATTCTTGAACAATAGGTTCCTGAACTACTGATTCTTAAACAAATGACTCTAGAGAAACTGATTCTTGATTAACTAGTTCTTGAAATACAATTTCATCTAATTCTCCAACTTAATCGACTAATTCTTCAACAATATCAAAATCAATCAGATGTGCTTCTATAATCAAAGCTCAAGACAAGCCAACTGTTTGAACAAAGGCTATCTCAGTCACAAGATTTTCAATTTCAGTTAGGATGTATTCATCCAATAATGGATCCATTATTATTTCTGGATGTTAAATTTCTGAACTACTTCCTCATGCTTTTTTCAATATTTGAGAAATAGCTTGGACAACTTTATCAACATTGGCAAGTGAAATTACTACATTGGATCATTTGATATTGGATTCACAAGTGGCTGTATAGAAGATGGTCCTTCTTGACTGGAAGATTTTCCAACCTGACTAGTACATGGTTCAGCCACTTGTGCAATGATTGGACTTGTTGGAATGATTGGAGTTTGTAGATCAACATCATTTGGAGTATCTTTTGAGACTTCTGTTAGAGTAGGTGCCCGTCGAGCCAATTGTGCTGGTCGATGGTCCTTGAGAGAACTCTTGTATGACAATCTTTATTTTATTAATATTTGACATTATTTAATTTGGCACATCTTTATCTATATACCCATGCTAGCTGCATAGATAAAGCCCTTGATTATACAAATAGTAGAAAGAATATGAGATGGTCATGTGATGACTATCATGAAACTCATATTTGGAATACTGTATATTCTAAACTGTTCCTAGTCGATTCAGCCGCCATAAAGAAAGATAAAGGCCGCTCGATCTTGAGACTAATATTTGCGATGTGAGTACCATGTTTCATTGGTAGGGGACATGGAGATGTCCAAGCATGCAAATAGGTGCTCCTTGTAGAGTGCATTGAAAAACCCTCCCTAAAGGACTTTCCAAGTGGTTCTCACTTATCGAGTGGAGAAGTCCTAGTTTATGGTTGTACATCATTAGTCCTTATGACCCGGGACAACATGGAGACTCTATATGCTAGTGCTTCACTTTGACTTGTTTACCGACTCATTTGGGGTCATCAGGTGGCAATGTTGGGTGTTGTGACAAAACATATAAGAGTCAATGCATTGTAGTCGGGGATTCACCGCTTACCTACAGGTATGGATATCCTATGTGTTCTCATGTATATGTAGCTTGAAATATCTGATAAGAGTAAGTGGTAATTAAGAAAGGGGTTTCTTAAATTACACATTCGATGCAACTACGACATGACACATAGTTATCGATTAAATGACAATTCTCGATATACCAATGGTTGTCGAATCGGTCGGGATATATGAGTTGAAGGGACCGTACTGTACATTAACCATAATTGATTCGTTCTTGCAGGCACTATCATTTGATACCTAGGGAGTCATGTAAGAGATGCTGCTAGACGTTTAACATGACTGGTTGGGTACTATCAGACTTGAGTTTTCTGACGTTCTTATTATCAAGGGGTTGATTAATAAGAATGGAGCTATATAGAGTATGCTTACATAAGGGACTTGTTGATACCGAATCACATGGAGATCTGAACCCAATGCTAGTTGTATCAATGAACCATTGAGGGTCACACAAATACTAGCTTTCTTGATCCCGTTGAGATTAAAATTAGTTCAATGTGTTGAACAACTTAGGAGTTTATAAGTAAAATAAATTAGAAGTATGACTTCTAATGGAGAATAAATGGGAAAGTAAATTTTAATTTGTGAATGTGTTCCAAGATTAAAAATTGACTTAAAAAAATAATTAGTTTGTGAAAATGGCAATTTTCTGAACTATTATTTTGAACTTATTTAATTAATTCAAGTGGTGAATTAATTTTACACTAGTAGACTTTGTAAAGTTTAAATGATTAAATTAATTCAAGTGTTTGATTAATTAAACACTATTGAGTCTTGTAGAGCTCAAAATAAAATAGTGTTGTATAATTATTTTACTAGTGAGCTTGAATGTTTTTCAAGATTTAATTAATTGATTAAACTTAAATGGGTTTAGGTTTAATAATTAATTAAAATTAAGTTCAAATGCCATGTGTATATATAAGTATATATATATATGCATGTATATATATATATATATATATATGATTATATATTTTATATATTATATTTAAAAGGAAATTTAAAGGGTTGGAAGAAAGGATACAATTTTCCATGCAAGCTTTTAACTTTTCCATGCATGGTTTAATTGTATCATTTAATCCTTGACCATGATAAATATATTATCTATATTCTACATAATAGATATACAATTTTCCTCTCCAAAAATCAACACATGGCCGTCCCCCTCTAAAATATATTCTCAAAATTTTGTCTTTGATCTTTGGAAGAAAAAGACAAGAAAATCTCAATGCAAAATACTCTAAATATTCTAGTGCATGTTTAGAGTGGATCTAGCTTGACTAGTCGTGAACCTAATTCGGAGAAGGAGCATTTCGAACAAGGAGTGTTTTGGAAGCTTGTAGTTGAGTCTACCATTTCAAGAGCTAAGTTGTTCACAACTTAGTTGGAGCCATAAATCAATCTTTTGAGATTGATAGGTAAAATCTTCTAAAACACCTTATGGATGTTTGCTACACAAGTGCTCGGTTTTCTTTTGATAAAAATTTTAAATTTTCGCTGTGTATCCGGGCACGAGTTAACCGATCCCCTTCAGTGGTATCAGAGCCTAGGTTACTCTTTTGTGTAGCATTTGTTGGATATTATTTTGAGGTCAATTTCTAACCGCATGAGAAAATCGAGATCTATCAACTTGGGGCTGTTTTGAAAAAAAAAATTCTATAAAATGTTGCTGCCCATTTCGGGCATCAAGGGCGCCCACTTTTAATAAAAAAATTATTTTTGTGGCCAGATTCTGGTGACGGAGCTCTGGCAACGAATATGATGACTTTTATTTCCAAAAGGTGTTTTGGAATATCGAAATGTCATGGGCCCTAAGTTGATTGAGATTGTAAAAGTTGATATTTTTATGAAAAATTGAAATTTTATAAATTGTGTATTTTCTCATAAAATAAATAATTAAAGTGGGACTTTGATTATTTATAGTAAATGGATATTTACAAGAAATTTGGTTATAAATAAATTAATTAGAAAGTAAACAAAGGTGTTTGTTTATTTTGTTAATTTAATTTATAATTGTGGTGGTTAGTGACTTGACCAAGATATATAATTTTTGATCAATTGATTATTGAGATAATTAATTGATGGTATATGATATGTGATATTATGCATGAAGGATGATCAAAAGCCCAAAACCAATTTGCTAGGTGTATGCTAGGATATTTTTGTGTTGAATGGGTTGTAATAATTATCAAATTATAAAGTGGGCTTGGTTTATAGTCTGTTCCCACCCCATGAGATGTATCTCTATTTTCCATGGATATTTTATTGTAAAATATTTGATAGTGGAAGATCAAGATTGGAAGATGGTGGGCCATGATGAATTATGAAGATCCAAGACATGTAAATATTGAAAGCTTATGTAATTATTGCATTTGCATCTCGTGCATTCCCTAGGATTGGACCTAGGCCCGTGTTTGGCTCACACGGGCCAAATAGTTTTGGGGCGATTGATCATCCTTGTTAATTTACTGTTTATAATATATGCATGATATATTATAAATAATGAGTATGTGCATTATTATTTTATAATAACTAAGTTGCATAAATTTGGCAAACATACAAACAAACATGGAGAATTTTAAAATTAATGATGAGACCATTTCAAAAATTAAAAACCCTCATTTTGAATTAGATTCAAAATTTATATCAAGCCCGAAAAGGGGAATTATAAATTTGTTTATAATTTCCATGTCTTTCATCGACAATGGATGCATGATGAACGTTACCCGTATTCAATGCTCGGCTCATTTTATTGGGGGGGTTTAAATGCCGAAAAGTTGTGACATCCATTGACATGGTGATGTGAACTACGTGGAACTCCCATGACTTCGGCTCATATTATTTGGGAAACTCATGGCGACCGTCCATTAAGGTTCGATATCGATGGGTAAGGCTTGACACGTAAAGATGAACGACGTCATATTATTGGGTCATAATCAAGCGTGAGACAAAAGTTTACGTAAGGATTGCATGGAGATGCAATTGAAAACTACCTTTTATGAATTGTGATTGTCTGATATTATTCGGGATCATGATTGGCTAATTGGACCTTACGTACCGACTGAGTAAAGGAGTTTCCCGTTTTTCACTAGAGGGTAGTGAAAATGTCAAAACAGTGGGAGTAAAAATTTATAAAGTTCAACTCCATACTTTATATCTTATTAAATATTTTAAAATATTCATTAACATTTATCTGTTATTATTTTTTAGTACAAAGTTTTTGACAATGTCATCAATTCGCAATCCGTTATCTACAATACTCGACAAACATTAACCGACCGGTCCAAATTACCTCGATTGGCTAAGAAATCTGAAAATCGTCTTGAACTCGGAGAGGATTGCATATACACTTGATGAGTCACCCCCTGATAAGGCTCCGACTGATTGTAGCCCTGAGGAGCTACAAACTTACAAGAATTGGTGTGACCATGACTTGAAAGCCAATTGTTATATGCAGGCTTCTATGAATGATGAGCTACAGCGGCGTTTTGAGAGTGCAAAGCATGCTGCTGACATTCATTTTCATCTCAAATAACACTTTGGTGAACAAACACGCCCACTTTGAGATGCGATTGTCAAGGAGCTAATCACTTTGCGCATGCGAGATGGGACTTCGGTCCATGAGCATGGCCTAAAGTTGATTGGGCTAGTGGAGAAACTCTTTAGCATGGATCTTGTGCTACCAGCTGAATTGACCACAGACGTGTTGCTCTTGTCACTGCCTAGATCGTTTGACCCTTTTGTGGTGAATTTCAACATGAACAAGTTAGATCCAAACCTTGAGGAGTTGATTAACATGCGTGTTACGTTTGAATCCACAATCAAGAAAGAGAAGCCGGTTCTTTATGTGGGATCTTCATTTGGTTCAAAGAATAGACCACGTGGGAAGGGAAAGAAGCGTTCTTTCCATGCTCCCAAAAAGAATGTGCCATTGTAGAGGCAAGCTCCGAGTCCCGTTGTGGTAGCCACACCAGTTAAGGCTAACAAAACTAGTGACGTCTGTCATCACTGCAAGAAGCCTGGACATTGGAAGCGCAATTGCAAGGAATATCTTGAAGAGATTGGTTCTGGAAAAGGTATGTTCTACATTGAAGTGAACATTTCACTTAACTCTTCTTCTTGGGTATTGGATACCGGCTGTGGCTCATATCTCTGTAATGATTTGCAGGTGATGGCAAGAAGTAGGAGACTCAGGGATGGTGAGACCTTCTTGAGGATGGGCAATGGGGCAAGAGTTGCTGCCCAAGCTATTGGATATGTTTACTTATTGTTAGACAATGATTTTAAGTTAATTTTGAGAGATATTTTGTTTGTACCAGATTTGGTGAAAAACATTGTTTCCACTTCTATGCTTGATAAATATGGATATTCTTGTTTATTTGGCAAATGTGTTTGCAATATTTACAAGAATGAATATTTAATTGGTACAGGTCAATTGGAAAATGATCTCTATACTTTAAAATTAAAAGATATTCATATGTATAATGTCCAAGAGATGTCAACAACACACAAGCGAAAACTAGATACTCTAAATCCGGCACACTTATGGCATGCTCGATTAGGTCATATATCTTTAAGAAGGATGAACAAGCTAGTGGGAAAAGACATGTTTGATATGTCTGATATTAATTCTCTTACTACTTGTGAACCGTGTCTAAAAGGAAAGATGACAAAAATTCCCTTTAAGGGCCATGTGGAGCGAGCCAATGGACTGTTGGATTTGATCCATACAGATGTGTGTGGTCCACTTAGCATCATTACTAAGCACGGACATTCATACTTCATCACCTTTGCCGATGACTTCTCTAGGTATGGATATGTGTATTTGATGAAATACAAATCTGAAACTTTTGAAAAGTTCAAAAAATTCAGAAATGAAGTGGAGAAACAGTTTGGACGAAGCATCAAGGCACTTCGATCGGATTGAGGTAATGAGTACTTGAGTGCTGAATTCCAAGAGTATCTTAGGGAGAATGGGATTCTCTCGCAGTGGACTCCTCCTGGTACACCTCAGTTGAATCGTGTTTCAGAACGTCGTAACCGAACTTTGATGGACATGTTTCGGTCTATGATGGGGTTCACGGAGTTGCCGCCATCCTTTTGGGGATATGCGCTTGAAACAGCGGCACTGTTGTTGAACAATGTCCATTCAAAGGCAGTTGATAAGACACCATATGAGATATGGATGGGAAAACCTCCAAAGTATTCTTATCTTAGAATATGGGGGTGCCCTGTTTATGTGAAGCAGACAGTGGGAGATAAATTGGATGCTCGATCCATTTTATGCTATTTTGTGGGATATCCAAGGAATTCGGTTGGATATTATTTCTATCATCCAAAAGAAACAAAGGTGTTTGTTTCTAGGAATGTCATAAGTGCAATTTATGTACTTAATTTATATATGATTTTGCTTGAATTTTGTGATGTATCGATTGGATTTTATTCGTATTGGTTGTTGTTTTTGTGAGTTGCAAGGATTGGTGCAAAAGCAGCAAGAAGAAGTGGAAGGATGCATTATGGAGTATCAATTTCAGAAACTTATTGGGAATTATTAATGCATCAAAATCCAATCTTGATTGTTCATAATAAATTTTAGGATGTTTTGAAGCTGCTGTCAAAATTTCAGCTCAATCCGACGGTTAGATTGTGAGATATGATTTTTTGAAAATTGTCGCGTGATGTCGATTTTCATACCTGAGAGGCATGCGCGGGCGCGCCTGATGAGAAATTTTGAGCATCCAGGAGACAGAATCACATGCGCGGGCGGCCATCTCTTCAGGTGCGGGCGCGCCATCGCGAAAGTCAGTTTTTTTGGGTTTTTGGAAAGGAAACCTTTGGAATTTTGTGGGCTTTTATTTATTGGATTTGAAACACATATAAAAGGGATTATTTTGCACACAATTAAAAAAAAAGTCGCCGCATAGAGAAAAACACATCAAGGATCGATCGAGATAAGAGTTTGGAGACTTTGGAAGAGAAAATTATGTACAAGTTGGAAGAACATCAAAGAACAAAGACGGAGATAGATCGTCCGGACACGGAAGATCGAATATTTGGATTTGTTTTCTTTCTCTTGAATTTATATTATTGATTTGATGTCTAGTTTCATGAATATGAATTGGTTTCAACTATTTTTTATTATGAACTAAACTTTTTAAGTCTAGAGGTTGATGTAGCGTGGTCAAGATGTGTTTATGAATTGTTAATTTTATTGAATTGAGTTCTTCTAAATTAATTGTGATTCTAGTTTTGAAAGTCTTTTCAATTTACTGGCCATAAATTGATTTGTCATATTTATTTAGAATCCGGCACTCAGGAGAGGGGATTTCAAATATGATCAATAGAATTCACACTATTAATTTTTATTTATCTCGGGAGTGTTTATAATTTTAATAAAGCCTAGAAAGAACATTGTTTTACACATATCACTACAAGTAGATTCTTAATAGGGATATTAGAATTGATCTGTAATTGATACATTCTATTTGATACTCGGGAGAGGGAAATAGTATAATATATGTGTTCTTGGTTATTAATTGTAATGAACTCATGAAAATAGGTTAATTAGGAAGGAATATTGTCGAGACCAGGTGAAATCAAAACCTCTAGACTATTTCTCTTTGCTTGATAATCTCTTAAGTATTGTGTGTGTGCGCGCTTTACAAACTTCATTATTAATTTAATTTGTCAGCAACTCTTTAAAGTTTAATTCTCTAAATAAAATTAAGACTATTTTAATTACAAGTATTGAATATTTCATTTTACTCCTCGTGGGATCGACACTCTCTTTATCACTATATTAAAACTTGACACTTGTACGCTTGCGACTATTTTTCACAAGAAGTTTTTGGCGCCGTTGTCGGGGAGTAAATTTTGATTTTGTTTAGTCTTGTTACCAATTAGTCTAGATTTTAATTTAGTAAGAGAATAAGTCTTGTTACAGTTTATGCGACGATCTCAAAGTGCGAATTCTTTACTTTTTGATCCGGAGATCGAGCACACTGCATGTGCTTTGAGAATAATTAGAAGAGAATAAGTCAATAACATGGCTGAAAAGAATGTGAATCAAGCCCCCCTGGTGCCTATCAGAGTTCACTTCAGGCCGGCGATCCAGGCTCACTATTATGGAATCGCTCGAGGGACCATTAACGCCAACAATTTTCTATGTGTTCTATGTTGAATGGAAAGGCTGAATCGGTGGTCTAAGGCATCAAACATTCCAATTAAAGTTGTGTCATGATATTGACATTCAAGGAGACAAGCACCCAGCAACTTTACTATTCCACAATTAATGAGCCTTGGACTCTTGCTCTTATTAGGCCTATAAATAGATGTGTTGTATAAGCTTTGAAGTATAAAAAAGTGTAGAAAAATTCCTCACTTGTAAAATAAATATTGTGTGTGTAAGAATAGGAGTTTGAGTGTGCATATTTCTCCAAGTTTAAGTATGAAATTTTTTTATCCTTACTCTTGAGTCTTATGTTCATGGCAAGTTAAATCCTTTTTATGTCAAGGTGAAAAGGCTTCATTGTTGGTCAAGTAAGATTGTTTATATTTTTTATATTCTTTCCTTTTCTATTTTTATTTTGTTTTACTAATTGATCTTTATTTGTAGGTATAATTTGGATGATTTATTGTTATCTATTTACATTAAATACTTGGTACCTTGAATGTGGTTACCTTGATTTGTTGTATAATATGATACAATAAATACTACAATAATTATATACTATAAATATATGTATCAATTTATAATAAATCCATATATATTATTTAGACAATAGCGTGGCTCTGCAGGTTGTTCTAAATAATATATTGTGATTTGAACTAACATTTACTTTCTCGCAACTAACATTTATTTTTTCGCAACTAACATTTACTTTCTCGCATCTAACATTTACTTTTCCACAACTAACATTTACTTTCTCGCATCTAACATAAAAAAGTCATATATTTTATTTAGACAATAGCGTGGCTCTGCCGGTTGTTCTAAATGAAATATGGTGATTTGATCTAACATTTTGTTTTATGTCAATTTATATTTACGCGCTTATATATATTATGGGTACCATATATTAATTATCGGTTAATCTGATATTAATATAGTGGAAACTATATTATATGATATATTTGTTTAAAAATATTTAATTGTTCTTTTATGTTTATATTTATGCACTTATATATATATATATATTATGAGTACCATGTATTAAATATCGGTTAATCTGATATTAATATAGTGGAAACTATATTGTATGATATACTTGAATAAATATTTAATGGTTCTCTTATGTTTATTTTTATTTTATTTTAGTTTCTTTTATTTATTTTTGTTAAGCAATCTTAAATAAACCAACAATGAACCTTTGAAGCCTTGAAAATTTTATAATTTGTGTATTTGAAGTTTTATAATAATATTTCCATCTATAATATATCATTGCTAAAATTAAACTTACAGCATCCTCTCCATGGATCGATCTCGTACTCACGAGTATATTACTTGCATACAACCTACACTTGGGTGAATTACAATTTAAGTTGTAGCAAGTTTTTGGCGCCGTTGTCGGGGAGGTATAAGTTAAGTTTAATTTTTGTTATTTATGTTATCTATGTAAATAGTATGTTATTTTTAATTGTATGATTGTTTGGAGTCGTAAATAAAGTGGTAGACTTGTTCGACTATCTGAAAATATTTTAAACATGAAGGATAATTCTAATAATAATAATAATAATAATAATAATAATAATAATAATAATAATAATAATAATAATAATAATAATAATAATAATAATAATAATAATAATCAAGAACATGAACAACCAAGAACACTTAGGCACCATATGAATCCAATAAGAACTAGTACACCATCTTGTTTAGTTTTTCCTTCTCATACATCTAATTTCAATTTTAAACCTAAAATCATTCAACTTTTACAAATCTTTACGGCTTAGATTCTGAAAATCCATATTTGCATTTAAGAGAATTTGAGGAGGTTTGAAACACTTATAATGATCAAAATTGTAGCATGGATATTGTTCGACTAAAGCTTTTCCATTTTTCCTTAAAAGATAAAGCTAAAACATGGTTGCAAAATTTGAGATCAAGTTCAATAAGATCATGAGAAGAAATACAACACAATTTATAAAAAAAAAAATTTCCTTCCCATACAACAAACTCTTTTAAAAGTCAAATTACAACTTTTTCTTAAAAACAAGGGGAAACATTTTATCAATGTTGGGATAGATATAAAGAGTTACTTAATACATGCTCACATCATGGTTTTGAAATATGAAGGATAGTTTCTCACTTTTATGAAGGTTTAATACCTAAAGATAGACAAATGATAGAATTCATGCGTAATCAAACTTTTGAAGATAAAAACTCAAATGAAGCAATGGAATATTTGGAGTCATTATCAGAAAATGCTCAAAATTGGGATAATATAGGCTCAATTGAACCACCAAGTAAAGCCAATAATTCAACAAATGGGGTTGGGATTTATCATCTTAAAGATGATGTAGATATTCAAGCTAAACTTGCATCTTTAGCAAGAAAAATCGACTCATTAGAAATGAAAAAGAGTGATCAATTAAAAAATGTTCAAGAAATTTTTTGTCTTATATGTGATACACATGATCATCTTACAAAAAATTATCCTATTTTGCCTTCATTTAAAGAAAGTCTCCATGAACAAGCCAATTATGTTATCAATTTTAAAAAACCAACATTAGATCCTTTTTCACAAACATATAATCTTGATTGGAGAAATCATCCTAATTTTAGTTGGAGGAACGATAATAATGCACAACCTTCACAACAACCTTTTCAAAATAACCAAAATAATCAAGGTTATGCTCCTTATATCCCACCTCCAAAAAAACATTTTGAAGATGAAATTCATGGATACATTCAATAGCAAGAGTCTATCAATATTCAAAACATTGAATCTATGAATGATTTGAAAGAAACTCTTGCAAAATTTGCATCTGCACTTAATATTCATGAAAAAGGAAAATTTTCATCTCAACCACAACCTAATCCTAAAAATCAAAATCAAGATAAGTTTGATCAAGTAAAATATGTTATTACTCTTAGAAGTGGAAAAATAGTTAATGATCCATATAGTGATGAACACAAAGATCAATTAAACTCAAAGAGTAAGGATTCAAATTCTGATACTTTTGAGAAAAATGATACTTTGAGTCCTAAAAATAAGAAAGTTGATGATAAATTATCTAAAATAATGAGCGAGTCAAATAAAACTCTTCCTTTTCCACATGCATTAGTAAATAATAAAAAACAAAAAAATGATTCTGATATTTATGATGTTTTTAAACAAGTAAAAATAAATATTTCATTATATGCTATTAAACAAGTGCCTTCTTATGCAAAATTTTTAAAATATTTATGTACTGTGAAAAGACAATTGCATGTAAAGAAGAAAACATTCTTAACTGAACAAGTAAGTTCTATTATTCGAAATAATTCTACTATGAAATATAAAGATCCTGGTTGTTCAACAATTTCATTTATTATTGGAAAAAATAAAATTAAAAAAGCTTTGTTAGATTTGGGAGCAAGTGTGAATTTACTTCCTTATTCAGTTTATGAAAAACTTAAGTTGGAAGATTTAAAACCTACATCTGTCACTCTTTTACTAGCCGATAGGTCAATCAAAATACCTAGAGGTATTGTAGAAGATGTGTTAGTTCAAGTCGATAAATTCATATATCCTGTGGATTTTATTGTCTTGGATACACAACCAATAGAAGTACATAATGAAATTCCAGTAATATTAGGACGTCCATTTCTCGCAACTTCAAATGCTTTAATTAATTGTCGAAATGAAATAATGAAATTGTCTTTGAAAATATGACTTTAGAACTTAATGTGTTCAATTTATATAAACAACCAAGTTTTAATGAAGTTGAAGATGATAATGCAATAAAAACAATCGTTGAAGAAAATATACACCAAGAAAACTTAAATCAACAATCTGAAGTTTGTTTAGTGGAAAGTTTTAATTCAAAAAATGTTTTTAAATCAAATTTATTTGAAGAAATTAATGAACTTGAAGAAGTAAAAGAAGATGATCATCCAAAACTTGAATTAAAACCTTTACCAATAGAACTAAAATATGATTTTCTTGGTGAAAATCAAACATATCCTATTGTAATATCTTCTATCCTCTTACCAAAACAAGAAGAAGATTTAATAACATTACCTAAAAAACACAAAAATGCAATTGGATGGACTTTGCAAGATATAAAATGTATAAATCCTTTAATCTGTACGCATAGAATTCACTTGGAAGAAAATGCTAAAACATATCAACAACCTCAAAGAAGATTAAATACACACATGAAAGAAGTTGTTAAAAATGAAGTGTTAAAACTATTAGATGCAGGAATTATTTATCCAATTTTGGATAGTAAATGGGTAAGTCCAACACAAGTAGTACCTAAAAAATCAGGCGTCACTATTATAAAAAATGAAAATGGGGAATTATTACAAGCTAGGATTCCATCTAGTTGGCGTATGTGCATTGATTATAGAAAACTAAACGATGCAACTAGAAAAGATCACTTTCCGTTACCATTTTTAGATCAAATTTTAGAGAAAGTGGCAGGTAATTCTTATTATTGTTTTCTTGATGGGTATTCGAGGTATTATCAAATACCAATATCATTTAAAGATCAAGAAAAAACTACTTTCACTTGTCCATTCGGAACTTTTTCTTTTAAAAAAATGTCATTTGGTTTATGTAATGCTTCGGCTAAGTTTCAAATATGGCTAAGTATTTTTAGTGACATGATTGAAGAATTTGTTGAAGTTTTTATGGATGATATAACTGTTTTTGGAAACTCATTTGAAAACAGTCTTAAAAATTTGGAAGAAGTTTTAAAAAGATATGAAGAAAAAAATCTTGTTTTAAATTGGGAAAAATGTCACTACATGGTTAAATCCGGAATTGTGTTAGAGCATGTCATATCTGAAAAAGGAATTGAAGTTGATAAAGCTAAGGTTGATGTTATTTCTAATTTACCATCACCAAACACGATCAAAGAAATTCGATCATTTTTTGGTCATGCGGGATTTTATAGAAGATTTATAAAAAATTTTAGCATAATATCGAAACCAATTTCAAATCTTTTAACAAAAGATGCACAATTTGAATGGACTCAATAATGTGAAATTGCTTTTAAAAAGATAATTAATCTTTTAACCACATCACCTATTTTACAACCTCCTGATTGGTTTTTACCATTTGAATTAATGTGTGATGCAAGTGATTATGCTGTAGGAGACATGTTAGGACAAAGAAAAGAAGGTAAACCTTATGTGATCTACTATGCTAGTAGAACCTTAAATAGTGCTCAAATCAATTATTCAACAACTGAAAAAGAATTACTTTCAGTAGTGTTTGCATTAGATAAATTTCGATCATATTTAATTGGTTTTACTACTATTGTTTATACTGATCATTCTGTCATAAAATATTTATCAAATAAACAAGATGCTAAGCCAAGATTAATAAGATGGATTTTGTTTTTACAAGAATTTGATCTTGTAATAAAAGATAAAAAAGAAAAATAAAATGTAGTAGCCGATCATTTATCAAGAATAATTTCTGAATCATCTCAAAATGAAATACTAATAAATGAAAATTTTTTGGATGATCAACTATTTTTTGCTACTACTATGCCTTGGTTTGCTAATATTGTAAATTTTCTTGTGACAAATAAAATGTCTTCTCATTGGAGTTCACAAGATAAAAATAAATTCTTGAAAGAGATAAAAAAGTTTTATTGGGATGATCCTTATTTGTTTAAGTATTATTCTGATCAAATTTTTCGAAGATGCATACCCGACAATGAGGTAAGCAGTGTCATTAAATTTTGTCATTCTGAGGTATGTGGAGATCAATTTTTTTCAAAGAAAACGGCTAAAAATGCAAAGATTTATAAAGATAAAACAAAATACTTTTATGATAAAAATATTATGAGAAAATCTTTTGAAATTGGACAAAAAGTTTTACTTTATAATTCTCGCTTGCATTTGTTTCCAGGAAAACTTAGATCACGATGGTTTGGACCATTTATTGTTAAATCTATATATCCTCATGGTGCTGTTGATGTTGAAAATCCTAAACATAATAATGTATTTAAAGTTAATGGGAAAAGACTTAAACCATTTTTAGAAAATGAAATTCTTGATGAAGAGTTTATGCCTTTATATGATCCCTCTTAATTGTTATTAATATTTTCATTTTATTTTTTAAGAAATTAGTTAACTTTCCGGTTAAGTGGCGGATAACGGTACTCCGTGGCTCTTACAGTCGGTTAAATTGGTTTACCACAATAACTGATCCAAAAATTAAAAAAAAAAATTGCTTAATTTTCAAAATGGAAGAAGCTATCATAGAACATGGAAAATATTTATCTTCTTCTGTTTCTAAAAAAGTTTTGAGAATGATCTATGAAGGCAGGCGTGAAATATTGAGAATGCTTATGCAAAAGAAATTCTGGAGGATATTCGTCTTATAATTGAAGCCAAGGTTCGATTAGGTGGTGAAGTTCCAAAATTCTTACTTGTTCGAAATATGTCTGGACTAGGAAAAAACACCTATGCGAAGAAAAGGAGGGCCGAGAGGTTAGATGTTTGTCATAAATGTTCCAGATGGACTTGTGATAAACAATGCAGATCTTTGGGATATGTTTCCACAAATAGAGAAGATAAAATTGATTTCATTAAGAATGGGCTGAGTAAAGTGTCATTAGATGATATCTCATTGACTCTTGAGACGCATTCTAGTAGAGATGTGCAAGGTCAACTTCTCCATTTATGGAAACTATTCCAAGCGCAACGACATGGTAATGGTCTTGGGAATCTGACTAAAAAATACCCTATTTGCCAGTTTATAAGAAAATTGGATGCAATTAATCTTGGAAAAAAGTTAGCAGAGAGAAAAATTCACTTGGTATACGAAGGAGGCAATATTGGGTTAATGGGATCTATTTCAACAACAGCTCATCTTGGAGGTAGTCAAGTTTTGGGTATTATTCCTACAGCTTTAGCTGAAGAAAATATTACAGGTGTTACGGTTGGGATAGAGTTGAAATTTTCAACAATAAAATTCACGAAGGATGCTCATCTCTGCTTCGAATGAAGACCAATTAATTGATGATCTCCAAGCTTTTGTTCATCAACCTGATTCGGCTATAACAAAGATCAATTGGTATCAACCAACCAGTAAGAAAAGGAAACTGGATCATTGATTCAACATGTAGTGAGTTGGTTTGTGTTTATTCCTCATCTTCAATAAATTTCAGGTGATATCTCTTTCATCATGTACTCTTTATTTTTCTTAAAAAATTAAAAACAATGTCATATTCAGGTTTGGAGGAAGGTTTATCTTTAAAAAAAAAATTAAAATTTTAAAAATATAAAAAAAATATTTCTATAATAATATTTATTTTTCCTTTTTCAATGGTAGAGTAAGGAGTCAAAAACTCCTAACACGCATTAGTTTTTATTTATCATATTATCACAATATATTAGATTTTAATATTCTGTATATATTTAAATTGCAAACTACTAAGAAAATGAAGTTTTTTTTGTATAGATGTTTATGTATTCTTCTTTTTATCAATTTAATAGAAAATATATAATTGATGGGATATAAGTTATAAATAATATATAATTGTGTGTTTTCAAATAACATAATTTCTAAAACTTTTATGAGTATATAGTTAAATTGATATTGATTGAATGAATAATAACATGTATAATTGAAGGAATTAATTTGTAAAAATGCAATATATACTCACATAAATTTTGTGAGTGAGAGGTGAGAATTGAGAAAACAACTTTTAAGCTTTTATTGATTATTAAGAAATGGTTGATTACTAGATTAACCCATTTAAAAAAATTGTGCAAATAAAAATTGGCTGCAATGTTGTTTGAAGTTTGATTGTAAAGATGTAGAGTATTAATATCTCTACTATAATTATCAATGTAATAGATTTACCTCATAAAAAGTAACAAATAAATAAACTTTGAAAAAAAAAATTACTTTTTCAAAGTTTATTGGAGGTGTTTGGTTATGTAAAAACAATTTTGCAGCCAAGTAAAAAAAAGAAAAAAATGGAAAAAAAATAGAAAAAAAAAAAAAAAATGGGTTTATTCTTTGTAAATTATCCTATCTTATTTTCAATATTAGGTTATTTGATTGTCTGCTTTACTAGCTATTTTCAATGAGTGTATAATTTTCTTCCAACTCCATGAGTGAAAAATAACTATATATGAAATACTTTAACCCGAGAGAATATGGAGTTGAGACTTTTACATTAAGATTCCTGATATTATACATGTTATGAAAATGATTTCTATTATCATTTTAATTATATTATTCTCAAAGTTTTTAGAAAATATTTATATAAAAAATTATATATATGTAATATTTTGATATTGTATGAAATATATATGTATAACCCATCCAATTATATATTAATATAATAGTTGATAATAAGATTTATAAATAAACATATGATCTCCTCACAAGTGTGTTTTAAAATTTTAAAGTTTGCAAATTTGAATATATATAATAAGGAATAAAAATCTAACCTGTGATTTTATGATATTTTATGATATTTTATTACTAAGGGACTGGTAATAAACCGATTTGGGGGTGTGATGAAACTTAAAATTCGTACTTATTTATATGTTAAAAGTTGTGTTTTAAAATTAAAGTTTCATTAAAATTAGGGAAAATTGCAAATTTAGTCCTGTATGTTTGTCACTTTGCGATTTTGGTCCTTTATGTTTTCACATTTCAGTTTTAGTCCTGTATGTTTCGATTTTTGGCAATTTCGGTCCTTTTTCTTCGAAAATGCTGACGTGGCACTGTACACGTCAGCTCCACATCAGCATTGAATTTGTGCCACGTCAGCGCCACATCGGAAAAAGGACTAAAATTGCCAAAAAAATAAAGATAGCGGACTAAAACTGCAATCTAAAAATATAAAGGACCAAAATCGCAAAGTGACAAACATACAGGACCAAAAAAGCAATTTTCCCTTAAAATTATGAAGTTGTATTATTTTAGTGTTATGTGTTTATATTTAAATGTTTTACAAAAAATGTTGTATTTTACGGTTTGCGCAGGTTTGATAAAAATAAAATTACTCAAGCTACAGAGGTCATATTGGAGTAATCTCAAATCCTGTAGAATCATAAAAGAGACATCTTCAACTTTGTAGAAGACAAAAAAATTTCAAAAATCTCATTAAGATGATCAAATTATCAAAAATAAAAAAGAGACAGATTTACTTTTACTATGACCGGCTTGTAGTAAAAATATAATAACTATTTTACCTTTCACCCAAAAGAGGTGAATTATATGTCCAAACACATCTACACAAAATTTCCTATGTGTTATATGTTGAATGGAAAGGCTGAATCGGTGGTCTAAGGCATCAAACATTCCAATTAAAGTTGAGTCATGATATTAACATTCAAGGAGACATGCACTCACCAACTTTACTATTCCACATTTAATGAGCCTTGGACTCTTGCTCTCATTTGGCCTATAAATAGATGTGTTGTATAAGCTTTGAAGTGTGCAAAAGTGTAGAGAAATTCCTCACTTGTAAAATAAATATTGTGTGTGTAAGAATAAGAGTTTGAGTGTGCATATTTCTCCAAGTTTAAGTATGAAATTTCTTTTATCCTTATTCTTGAGTCTTATGTTCATGGCAAGCTAAATCTTTTTATGTCAAGGTGAAAAGGTTTCATTGTTGGTCAAGTAAGATTGTTTATATTTTGTATATTCTTCCCTAACATTTTTATTTTATTTTACTAATTGATCTTTATTTGTAGGTATAATTTAGATGATTTATTGTTATCTATTTACATCAAATACTTTATACCTTGAATGTGGTTACCTTGATTTGTTGTATAATATGATACAATAAATACTACAATAATTATATACTATAAATATATGTATCAATTTATAATAAAGTCATATATATTATTTAGACAATAGCGTGACTCTGCTGGTTGTTCTAAATAATATATTGTGATTTGAACTAACATTTACTTTTACGCAACTAACATTTACTTTTCCGCAACTAACATTTACTTTCTTGCATCTAACATTTACTTTTCCGCATCTAACATTTACTTTCTCGCATCTAACATAAAAAAGTCATATATTTTATATGGACAATAGTGTGGCTCTTCCGGTTGTTCTAAATGAAATATGGTGATTTGATCTAACATTTAGTTTTATGTCAATTTATATTTACGCACTTACATATATTATGGGTACCATATAGTAATTATCGGTTAATCTGATATTAATATAGTGAGAACTATATTATATGATATATTTGTTAAAATATTTAATTGGTCTTTTATGTTTATATTTGGATACCATGTATTAAATATCGATTAATCTGATATTAATATAGTGAGAACTATATTATATGATATACTTGAATAAATATTTAATTGTTCTCTTATGTTTATTTTTATTTTAGTTTATTTTATTTATTTTTGTTAAGAAATCTTAAATAAACCAACAATGAACCTTTGAAGCCTTGACAATTTTATAATTTGTGTATAAGTTGATGATAAAACTCTCTTCAAATATACTAAAGGAGATCAAACCTTGCTTGTTCACATATATGTTGATGACATCATTTTTAGGTCAACTAACCCCAAATTATGTGAAAAGATTTTCGAGCTTATGCAAGATAAGTTAGAGATGAATATGATTGGAGAATTGACATTCTTCCTAGGACTGCAAGTGAAACAACTTGACAAAGGAATATTTATCAACCAGTCAAAATACACTATAGTGCTCATCAAACTCTTTGGCATGAAAAACTGCTCATCTTCTAGTACTCCAATGAACTCATCGATTAAATTAGATAAATATGAAGGGGGAATAACCGTTGATGTCACAATGTTTTGAGGACTCATAGGTTCATTACTCTACGTAACAGCAAGTGGCCAGACATTATGTTTACAGTTTCCCTATGTGCCAGATTTCAAGCTGCTCCATAACAGTCTCATCATATTGCAGCTAAGCGTATCCTTAAATATTTAAAAAGAACTATTATTGTTTGTCTTTGGTATCCCAAAGACTCTTGTTTTAATATAACTTGTTACATTGATGCAGATTATGCAGGGTGCAAGATTGATAGAAAAGGCACTGGTGGTTCATGCCAATTTCTTGGAGATAGATTAATATCTTGGTTTAGTAAAAAGCAAACTTCCATTGCAAAATCAACTGCTGAAGCCGAATACCTAGTAGCTGACACCTGTTGTGCTCAAATTCTATGGATTCGATAGTAATTGAGAGATCGATTGACATCCAGTCCGAAGAGGCTCCCATTTTCTATGAAAACACCAGTGCCATTGCTATAACTTCCAATCCTATGTTGCACTCAAGAACCAAGAATATTGATATAAGGCAACATTTCACAAGATATCATGTCAATAAGAAAGAAATCAAGATGGAACACATATCAACCGATATACAGACTGTTGATATTTTCACTAAACCACGGCCGGACGCTAAGTTATCCTTTTTAGAAATGCACTTGGTTTAGTTGATTTATCTTAACATGCACAGATTGAGGGAATTTCTTTACTCATTTTTATACATACATGATTAAATGTTCTTTGGTTTTTAGTTCAAATGTCTTTGCATTACTTGCATGATTCCTTGCATAAACTGAATAACATAAACTATAGAAATCAAAGAAATTTTATTATAAAAAGAAAATTAAATAGTTATATTTGAGATCTCTCTCCCTACTATTAATTTCCACAAGTTCATCCAAGATGAATGTCCACCTACGGATGTCCTAAAATATTCATTTGAAGAGCAGATCTTGTTAAGATCCTTTTGCTCTCGTAAGAGCATTAGGAGCAAGACACCTTCTGACTTAAAGATTTTTTTAGTGCTGGTGGTGCCCAGAAAGTGCTTGAATCTCCTCTCTTTGGTCACCAGTCTCCTGGTGACAGTTGGGGAAAGAAAGAAGAATGGTGTTTCTCTAAACCGCCGAAGTTGCTCAATTTGAAACCAGGTTCGCATCATCTTTCGAAAGACAATCTCCTCATATCTGGCTTTCCTGTTCTCCAGAATGGCCCGATCAAATTCAGCCACCAAATCTTCTAATTAAGAATTTGCACCATTCATCTTTGGTTTACCATCTTTTATTTAAATCTTAAAGATATATGATTTTAATACTAAGGCAGTTGCTTCTCTTTTATAGATAAAAATTTGGAATTCAGACAGTACTCCGACTGTCTAGTTTCCATTATGTCACTTCACAGACTACAATTTATGCAGAGACACAACGTTTCTATCTTGGAAAATGGACTTTAGAACAACTTGCTTTAAAAAAAATATCGTTTTTATCCAATTAATGAAAGACACTTGTGACTTGCCCGATTAAAAACTTGTATGTCATCAAGTACAAAGATTTTCTTGGTCACGTGTCAAGGAAAATCCTTGAAAAATGTTGTGACCTTATCTCACAAGCAGTCATAAAATCCTTAAATTATTATAATTAATGAATTCTTTTGGGTCTATTTCCATTTTTAACTCTTAGCGCTTCTTTTAAGCATTCTAAATCTCGTGAGCGCTATTTTTCAATTATTTTTTGAAATTTGAAAATTTTAAATTAACAAAAGAACACGTCACCATGTGGCCCATCTAATCCTATATATTCTAAATTGAAAGAGTGGGTGCCCGGTGAGCCAACTTGTGGCTAAGGGCTTTGATGACTCTTTGTATAAACAATCTTTTGTTTAATATAATTTACACTTTTATTAATGGCAATGACTTTATCTTTCTCCATATTGTTATATTGTGATATACTATTGTTGTTTTGATAAAGACCTTGAATATACTATAGTGTATGTAAGATGTGGTAGCACATGGGGATGGCTATCATGAAACACATCTTATAGTCACTGTATATTCTAAACTGTTCCTAGTCGATTGAGCCGTCCGATAATAAGGATAAGGATCGCTCGAGTTTGAGACTAGCATTTGCGATGCAGAGTACCACGTTTCATTGGTAAGGAACATAGAGATGTTCGAAGCATGCAAATGGATATTCATACGATGAATGATCGAACTACCCTATTCGGACTTTCCAAGTGGTTATCACTTATCGAGTGGATAAAGTCCGCGGTTTTGGTTGTACACCATTAGTCCTTACTACTTGAAACATCATTGAGACTCTATATGCTAGTACTGTGCTTTGACTCGTTTACCGACTCTATTGGGGTCATCAGGTGTCGGGATTGGGTACAGTTACGACACATATAGGAGTCGATGCTTTGTTGTCAAGGATTCACCACATACTTGCGAGTGTGGATATCCTATGCAATCTGAGGAGATATTAGTGTGACGAATCTCTGGCCAGAGTACATGATGTGTTTTAAGAAATGGTTTCTTAGTAGCACATGCGATGTCACTATTTGATCTTCAAGATGCGTTGCATAGTTATCGAATCTAGAACGACTCTCGATTTACCAATGGTTGTTGATTCGATCGGGATATATGGATGAAGGGACCGTATTGTACGCTAACCAAAATCTATTGGTTCTTGCAGGCACTATCAGTGATACCTAGGGAATCATGGGGCGATGTTGCTAGGCGCTCTTACCATGATTCGATGGGCAAGTCGGAAATCGTTGTTCCGAGTCACAAGGAGTTGTGAGCCCACGGCTAGCTGTATCCCTGAACCATTGAGGGTCACACAGAGTAATGGATTTTTAATCCCCGTTGAGATAGTTAAATTTAAAGAGTTAAATTTAATGAACAAAGAAGTTGGACTTCTTATTTAAGAGTAGAGGAGTAAGATTTCCTAAAATGACATAGGGATGGGCATTTTTGGAAATCACTGAATTCGGATTCAGAAAAATTTATCTTGACTTTAAAAGGTGCAGAAATGGTTTCTGTGCACATTGGTGAAATCGGTTTATCAATCGGAGTCATGATGAATTTTATATTAATTTCAGAACATGCGGGCTTTGCTTGTCGGGCTTGAACTTATGACTAATGGGCCCTAAGCTGTTAGCGGCCTACATTATAAATAAGTTATTGCAGTACAGAAATTACACACAACAGGTCACAATTTTCGAAAAAACCCTAGTTTTCTCTCTAACAGTGGCTGCCCCCCTCCCCTCTGCTCGGGAAAAATCCAGTCTGTGAATTTTGAATTACAGTCTGGTTTAACGGATCAAATTCTTTAATTCTCTTCGTAGAAACTTCTGATATATTTTCTAGTGCAATCTATCAGAGGGATTAAATCTCTGTTCATGGACCTGATTGAAGAACAGTTCGTCCATCAGTTCCTGGGAGATACAACAAGAGCAGAGCAATCTGTTGGTGTCCATAATCTCGATTCGAGATTGGAGGTAAAAATTTATAATTGTTATTTAATTTTTACACACACAATTTAATCGTAAAATTTTGATACCTATTATGGAATCGTTCCATATAAATTTTTAAACTTCCGCTGCACCGGGTATCAATTCTGATTGATCTGATCGCCGTTCTCCAACATAAATGACCATAACTTTTTACTCACACTCACTTATTATCTTTTCATCCTTAATCTCTATTATTGCATTATATCAAACACCTGGTGTGAAATATTTATCTACATTTCTTCGTGTTCTTTGCAGAAATCCTACAATGGATTTCCACGCAAATTCTTTGTCTTTTGATTTTGAAAGCACAAAAAATGTGAGGAAAGAAAATATCAACTCCATCTTGGATATGCTTAAGGCATCTGGACTTCGACATCTTTTGATGTGTGGATCAAACTATTTAACTGATGTGGTTACTGAGTTTTTAAAAAATGCTTCATTTCAGCATGAATGGATATGCATCACTGTTTCGGGAGAAAGTTACTCAATCTCTCAGAAATTCTTTGGAGACTCTATTGAATTTCCAACCACAGGAGCTCACATACTCTCTGATGTACCCGATGGCAACACTTCGGATCATCACTAGAAGAAACTCGGTCAAAAATATCCAGATTGAGGACATGGAGGAAGTGATCATACTTGGCCTCAGAACAGGTAGAGATATTCGGGAAAAATGGCAGTAACTCGAAGAACTTCTGCTGATACTCATCAACAGTCAAATTGACCTGCTTCAAATTCAAGATCTCAATGGTTTTGGTTTGGCCGAGTACATGAGGAAAATACGGCTTCAGAAATGAGTAACGAGACTCTAACCAAGTAGTTGTTTCACACTAATGCAACATGGGTGCGAATGTGGACTTCCACCATTTGCTAGTGCGTCCCTCCAACAAGAAGTTGACAGCCTCCGTACGTTGATCCTCAGTATAGTGGAATACACGAAAATAACTATCCATCCACTCTAACTAGTTCTCCGCATCCTCTCGAGTCTCGCCTCCAATCAGTGGCTTATGCCCCATCTGAAAAAACTTGTGCATGTAGAAGCGGAGGCGTACATCATGATGGTGACGATGGTGATCGCGATCATCTTCGTCACCCCAATCTCCACCAACACTCCTGTGACTCTCATCGACAAATTGCCATCTAAAAAAGGTAACATATATTAACCCCGAGACTGTTTTAAAAAATCCCAAAATATTATGCATGCTCTGATATCATAAATATAGTGACTTGCTCTGGCATCACCTGCTAAACAATCTTAAGCATGCGGTTAAGTCTTAAAACACAATAATCGATAAAACAACAAAAATGAAGTCTTACAAAAAAACCAACCGTCGGAATACAACTCGCCCAAAAACCAACGGTGAGACATAGTTTATAAAATCCTATCAAAAATAGTACTGAAAGATACTCTCAATAGAAACATGATACTGGAAACAACACAACCCATAGAACTGCTGCAACCTCAGCGACCGCTACCTCCGGGTTCATACAACCTAAGTATTGTCCCATGGAATGGGGTGTACAAAACAAAACCGTGGAAGTGAGCAATAACAACGCCCAGTACGAAAGTATGAGTATACACATGCTATGAGTGCAAATGCAAATGAACGGGTACCGGAAACCTATCACGATAAAACACTGCTCAGTCAAGTGACACCATGATATGTAGCACACTGGGCCGTCGAATCAGGAAGTGGCTCACATACAAGAAATATTCTGTGGATATCGATGACCTGATCCCATACCAACAGTTCCAACCATCCACTCAAGAACTCGGGGCTGAGCGACCCCACTATGGGTATATCAAGGTATAAGCTCAACATGATAATTTTTGCATCATGATAATCGTGACATAATATATGCACATAAAATATTCCATATAAACATGCAAACATAGAACATGCACACTCAACAAGGATATCTCGGATTGTACATCCGTACCTCTACTCAAGAAACCTAAAAACTCAGGTTCTCAAGTCCAAGTCTATAAACAAGTAATCACCATATCACTCTTTCCATACAAAAATCCTTAATTAGACTATTAGCTACTCCTAAAAGCTAATCAAAGTCTATAATTATACCTAGGCTCTTCGTCAGCCCTTTGATGAAGATAACCTCAAACTCTAGGAATAGCTCCGATACGATACCGATAGCGCTTTGTCACTGCCTGGACCTCAAGAAGACGCATGGAAACCCTTATTAGAAGGTTGGAATGAGAGAGAGAAGAGGAAAATGTGCAAATGAAATGGTTGCCTCGGCACTCTATTTATAGGCAACGATCCAACCTTCCAATCCCTATTTTGGAGCTTCTGATCTGATTTTGGAACAACCGAATGTGACTTCGGAGCTTCTGAATGATATCACCAAATGTGTGTCCTGTGATTGGACAACTCACTGTGCTTGTAGAATTCTGACCTTCCGAACTGGGGGTTTAGAGTTTCTGAACTCCCTTGAGTCCAATCACCAATCATAAAGCCCATACTTTCTTATCCAAAGGTATTCGGACCTTTCGATCTGCTGTTCGGAACTTTCGAACTACTCGACGCATCCGAGCTGCATCGCCCCTTTCGAACACTTCGGACCTTCCGAACCTGCCTTGGTTCATGTTCAGACCTTCCAAACTACTCGAAACCTTGAAACCTTCCCAACCATTTCCGAACGTTCTAAATCCAATTTTTGACTCATTAAACCAATTGAGGGTTCCTTAATCTTTTTTTGACCAATTAAACACGTTGAGGCAATTTATTAGCTTAATTAGGAATCGGGCTACTACAGGGATCGGACTTAAGGACTCAGAGACAATATATTCGGAGCATTTAAAAACTTGAACTTATGAAGACTAACTGACTCACTAAGAGGAATCCCTGCATCATCAAACAACCTGCTTAAAGGAATAGAAAAACCAAAGGAGTTCTTACCTGACTGAACCATAGCCTTCAATGTCTAGAAAATATTAGAGGACCAGTTAATATTCATTCCCTTGATGATTGTAATCATTATTTGAAACTTTTAAATTGTGATAGCAGCAAAGGATATTTATTTGGCCAAAATATCTGCAAGGATTTGGAACTCCATTTTCATGTTCTTCTTGGCTCCTGACGTATTGACATCTTTTACAGATGCAAAAAACTTGGTTTGCATTTCTTTGATGGAACTGGTAGCCACATCAAAAGACTAGCCATCCTCTCCGAGCGTAACTGAAATAAGGTTTCAAAGAATGCTCCATCAACCAAAAATCTCTGTTCCCCAAATGGCATAACAATCTTGCCCTCAACAGGGAAAGTCCCCTTCTCATACACATTCATCAGTTATGGAAAATAAATCTCCAAAGATGATCACAGAAAATTTTGAGTCTAGATGACTCAATTTGATTGAACACTTCAAAGATTTCAGTATCTTCTATCGGGTGGATTAATTCGAAATCAACATCTGGGGCATTCATGATGTAGGGTTGTGTTGCGGGTGCTACCATTTGTATGAATTTAAAATAAATTTGGAAACTGGTTAGTGTGATTGAAAGCAGGAAGCACAAGATCAAGACCAGTTGTAGAAAACATCAAGGAGGTAAAATGAATGTTAAAAGTCTAACTAATATATGTTGTGATTTTTTAAATTTTTTCAAACAATACACGTTTCCATCAGTCAGAGGAGAATACATTTTGAATTTATATATAATAATTTTTTAAGGAAATAAATAGTCAAAAGTCACATTATTTAATAAGAACTAAACTGATTCAAGAAGACTGAATAATAAATGACCAATTTTGTAAAAGAACTAAACTGTAGTCAGTTAGGCTCAAGGGTAACCGAATTTTTTTTTATCAGTATGCCTCTTAGAATAAATATTACCCTTAAATTATATATTTAAGACAAATCAATAAGTCTAAAATATTTAAAAAAAATAAGAAAACTTAGTCTCAGTAAGTGGCTTGGTGAAGATTTCTATATTAAGTTGATCAGGTGACACATATTCCAATCGAATGCCCTTTTTCAACACAAGACCTTGGATGAAATGGTGACGAACAAGAATATGTTTAGTTCAAGAGTGTAGAATTGGATTTTATGTGATGGCAATTGTGCTAGTGTTGTCACAGAAAATAGGTGACTCTTGAGCATTGATCCCATAGTCTCTTAGTTGTTTTTGAATCCAGATTAGTTGGGCACAACAACTTCCAACAACTAAATATTCAACTTCAGTGGTTGATGTAGAAATGAAAGTTTTATTTTTGCTAAATCAGGAACTCAGTCTGTCTCCAAGAAACTGACATGATCCACTAGTACTCTCTCGATCAAGTTTACACCCTGGATAATCTGTATATGAATATCCAATTAAAGTGAAAGATAAGTCTTTAGCATACCATAATCCAACATTTTGAGTTCCTTTAAGATATTTATGAATGCATTTGGCAGCTAAGAAATGGTATTTTTTGGGATCAGACTAAAATCTAGCACACATACATACATCAAAAACAATTTCAAGTCAAATGGTAGTTAGATACAATAATGAACTTATCAAACCTCGATGCGTTGTTACCTTGATTGATATTCCCGTGTAATCTTTATCAAAATTAACTGGTGATCTCATTGGGGTTGCTACTGCTGAGAAAATTTCCATCCCAAACTTTTTCGTAGCTCTTTCGTGTGCTTAGTCTAAATGATATATATTCTATTGTCCAACTACTTGACTTGTATACTGAAATAAACGGTGTACGTGGTTGGTTATGTAAAATAGGTAGTGTTGTCCTTTGTGTTGTAACACCACAGACAACACAGTGCAGCGAAAATTTAAAGCGTAAATAAAACACAAGTAATTAATTTTGCATGAGTATAAAAACTCGTGCGGGTGCCTTGGGGCTAAATATTACTAGTAAACGTAAGATCAGTCTTACAAAGCAATCCTAGTAATTTTATAAAAGTCATTAAATCCTAAATTTCTCAATAAGTTGAGAAATCAAACTTTCATCCTAAAATACAACAGAGTATAAAATACATTGGATGCAACTCCCGTAGACTAAATTGAAGAGACACAAAACAATCTTCAACAACACAGTTCCCATAGTGTTGTCTCTGATGTCTTCAACACGAACGGCAACACGGGGAAATGCAACAACGATGGTTGCAAAACTTGATTCAGAATCTTCTAATTCTTCAATGGAATTCTTCAGTCTTTGCGTAGAGAATTGTACGTCTGAAGTCATCCTCATCTTGTGCGTGAAATCCCCTTTTATAGATTAGCATTCAAATCTTGAAGATTTCCTTAGATAGATTCCTACAAGAATAAGCAACAATCTTTTAGTAGGAAATAAACTCTATCAAATCTTTGAAAATCAAATAATCACCTTATCAAGACATGATTTAAACTTAGCAAATATATAACTTAACATAATCGTGATATACACAATATATTTACCAAATATTCTATCTTGTCTAGAAAGCAAAATATAATAATATCCAATTAATTAGGGCCGAAATATTCAAGGAATAAAATTCCTTTTAATCTCCCCCTTTTTGCTTTCTGGACAAAACATCGCACAAGTATGAAATAATCATAAACTCCCCTTGAGTTTAAAAATCTTCTCCCCCTGAATTTTAAATTCTCCCCCTGAAGTGTTGTCCCCCGTGTCGTAACACGGTGGATAACATGGACAATAACACATGAGATTCTATAATTCATATATCAGAGCATAAGTGGGGTAGAAGATGTTAGTCTAGTTAAGGCATGTAAGAGCACTTGAGACACATAACTTTAACGAACAAAAACACTTATATTATAATCAAAATGAAACTAATAAAGCAAAGATGAGAGAAGAAGCAAAATCTAAATTTGATCACTATCAGATCCATCTTGATCAGAGGCTTCATCCTCATCATCTTTAGTCCCAGATGGACCAGCTTCAGCTTGTGCACTATCTCCCCTTGTTTGGCCAAAAATGCCAAGTTGTCTCCGACAATCAGCCAAGACCATGCTGTAGAAGGCAATATCTTCCTGTGCTTGCACGATTTTCTCTTCAGAACGAGTCATCAGCAGCTGAATAGTGGCAGTGGTGAATTCCAGGGTAGTAGGAGTAGGCACTGTTTCTTTAGTGTTGTCACCCATGTTGGAAACACCGGGTGCAACACCAGCAATGTCAGCAGTAGGAGAAGCAGTCCAGGGCAAATCCAGAACCCGATTTCCCTTGAGAAGTCCAGCTGCTAACTTCAAAATCTCAGGTTGATCAGTGAGATCTTCTGTGATATTGCGGATGAAAGCCTGAGATTTCAAAATGCCATATATCAAACATGGGAATGGAAGCTTTGTAGATTTGAGTCCTCCATCAGCAAACTGGAGCATTGTCTTGAATACCATCTTCCCAAAATTGAAGGGACTCCCAGTCCCAATGGCATACAAAATGACCGCCTGTGGTCTTGTGATAACTGTTGAGTTGGATGAAGGAGTCCAATTCCTTACAGCTATCTTATGCAGCACAGAATTAAATGAGGTGAGCTTAGTTGCAAAAAAATGGTCAGAGAATTGTTTGACCATACCACCAGTGAGAACAGTAATCACTTCATTGATATCTGGAGGATTGCCTTCATCAACGTCCGGGGTGGAATAGAGAGAGTTGATCACGGCTGGAGTGAATTCGAACAGCCGACCCCAAAGATACACCAATCAATACTTAGCAGATTCTGGATCTTCAATGCTTGAGGTTAAGTTGGCGTAGAACTCCAGAATCACCCTCTTACAATAGGGTATAACGGCAACAACAGTAGAATAGAGCTGTCTAAGCTTCAAAAAATCAATCAAATTGTACCTATCATAGGAGAGTACATCAATGTTCCTCTCATCCAGTAGACCTCTATGAGCAAAGAGAGGCCAAACAGCAGCAGCATCACCAGAGTAAAACATGAGGGAATGAGCAGCATCCATGTCATAGTCCTCATCAACAGTGTTGTCCGTGGTGTTGTCAGCACCAACAGCAACACGGGCATCAGCAGTAGACACAACCTCTTGGTCCAAAGGGTTTTCATCAGCATCCATGCTGGAAATATCTTCAGAGTCTTCTTCATCTCCAATATCAGCACTCTTATCAGAAGAGTCAGCATCAGACTTGGCAGAGGAGGAAGAATCATTAGCTTGATGGGCTTTGTTTGCAGCAAAATCCTCCATCATCTCAGCGTCAGGTTCATCATCGGAGAGATGAACAGAAGGAGGAACAGACAAGGAGGCCTTTCCTTGCTTAAGGCTTTCCAAAATTTGTGCCAAGGTGGCATCTTCATCGGAATCAGCACTTTCTTGAGGGACAGTAGCTGCAGGAGTGTCCTTAGGAGGAACGCCATCAGAAGAGTTTAAATCTTCGCTATCAGAAGCAGATTCAATGATTGGAGCAGAGGCAGAGGCAGCAGCAGAACCAGAGGGTTTCTTTCTCGCCACAAATTCATAGTTGGCATCATGAGAATCATCACCGGAGCTGCGATCTTCTTCAGCCATGGAGATGCGAGGACCCTTGTAAAACCTTTTAGATTGGGTAAAATCGGGGTTATACCCAGCTTGACTCTTCGATCGGCGAGCCATCGGTGGAAGAGGGTTTACACGATTCAGGACAGAAAAATCCGGTGGATTCTCGAGATCAATGGCATTCCCAGGTTCTCCAGGCATGAGAACAGCAAGTGTAACGGGTTCCATGGGAACTGGAACAATCGGCAGAGAAGACGCCATGGATGGGATTTCCGGTGTTGTAACACCGGCAGCAACATTGTGTTTTTTATGACCCATCTCGCTTCGAATGTATTGATGATCAAAGCCTGCCATTGCAATAAAATTTGAGAGTGAGAAACGGGTAGGGTTTGTAGAAAACTCAATCGGGTAATGAGAAAATCAGGAAGAAGATAACACCCGATACAAAGGAAAACAAATATATAAGAATCCTATCACAAAACGGTAACATTGTCCCTCTAACAAACTCATAATTACTCTGATCCCTTATCTCCCCAAGTTACAAACGGTAACTTTTTCTAAACGGCTAAGATTTTAAAAAGCCGAGATTTAAGAGATAAAATCCCATAAATAAGTCAATAATCCAAAATACGTATTTTAGCCCAAATCTTCCAGAATTAACTCCACATCAGCATAACTTCACTGAAACAAAAATCAATCACAAAAATTCAATTTTTAGTAAATAGGGTAAATCATCACAATTCGTCTATTTAGAACCTTACTCAAAAACAGAACCCTATTACCAAAAATGCATATGCATGACCTATTTTATGTCTAAACAGAGTGTAACATAAAATAAAAATGCAATCACAAGCAAATGATATGTTGACAAGTGTAGTGTTGCCTCTCATGTTGCCAACATCATCAACAACACCATAGTTTTTCAAAAAGCATTTGAGACTTACACACTTGATTACCCTTGATTTAGAAAGATTCCAGAAGTGGTAGCCTGCACGCTAAAAGAACAGTCTTCATTGGACTCAATTAGGTAGCTTTTTCCATTTTCTTCTGATTATTTATAAAGCTTGTACATATGACATTGGTCATCAAACTTTATTAAAAAGCTGAACACTGAATTTGCAAAACCACCTTTCACATGGGACAAGAACATGAAATACACGTACATCCCTCAACTACTTAGTGGTTTAGTCAGAGTTTGATTTGCAAGGGCCAATGTGTTTCAATAAAAAATTTGCAGAAAAACTTGGCATCGATTTTATCAATGAAACAGAGATTCAAACACTACACATAACAGAGTGAGTGCAGAATGCCTAAAATCCTAAATATGCATGACAGAAAAAACAACAGTGTTGTCGGTAGTGTTGTAACACCGCAGACAACACATGCAAAGAATTATAATGCACACATGCTGAGAGACCTCCGAAGAGTTGAGAATCTCTCATGATCTAATGCTTTAATAAAAATGTCTTCCAATTGGTTATTGGTTCCAACAAACTCCATTCGAATCATACCTTTTTCTACCAAATCTCGAATAAAGTGATGACGAATGTCAATGTGTTTTGTGCGTGAGTGTTGAACTGGATTCTTTGATTTATCAATAGCACTCAAATTATCACAATAAAAAATGGGGGGTTCAATCTTAAAACCATAATCTTCAATCATTTGGTTCATCCAAAGAAGTTGTGAACAACAACTTTCGGCTGCCACATATTCAGATTCAGCATTCGAAAGTGACACACAGTTTTGCTTACGACTATACCATGAAACCAAATTATTGTCAAGGTAAAAATACCCAACTGTAGTGCTCTTTCTATCATTCACATCACCAGCCCAATCAGCATCACTAAAACCTACAAGGTTAGTGTTGGTTTCCCTCGTATACCACAATCCCAAATCCAATGTACGCGAAACATATTTCAAAATTCTCATAACAGCTTTAAATGGGTTACCTTTGGATCAGATTGGTACCTAGCACATAAACACACACTGAACATGATATCAGGACGACTAGCAATCAAATACAAAATACTCCCTATCATGCTGCGATACATGGTGTTGTCAACACCAGCCGCAACACTGTCTTTTTCTAATTTTTCACTCGAGCCCATAGGAGTTTTCATATTCTTAACATTTTCTTTGCAAAACTTTTTCACCAAATTCTTTGCATACTTACTTTGACAAAGAAAAATCCCATCATTTGATTGCTTAACTTGTAGTCCAAGGAAAAAAGTTAATTCTCCTATCA
This sequence comes from Henckelia pumila, assembly GCF_033568475.1. Classification (NCBI taxonomy): domain Eukaryota; kingdom Viridiplantae; phylum Streptophyta; class Magnoliopsida; order Lamiales; family Gesneriaceae; genus Henckelia; species Henckelia pumila. The sequence continues at coordinate 129,942,045 of NC_133120.1, read as the reverse complement.
TGCTCATTTCAAACGTAGAAGACATGCATTCAACAAAACTATCAACATGCTTTTGAGAAGAAGCACCAAAGATAATGTCATCCACATAAACTTGACAAATAAGGATTTCACCTTTGGCCTTTTGAATAAAAAGGGTTTTGTCAACCTCACCTCGTTTGAAGCCAATTTCGAGTAAATACTCGGTCAACCTACCATACCATGCTCGTGGAGCTTGCTTCAAGCCATAGAGTGTCTTCTTCAACTTGTAAACATGATCCAAGTGGTGTGGATCCTCAAAGCCTTTGGGTTGCTTTACATACACTTCCTCATTTAAAATACCATTCAAAAACGCACTCTTCACATCCATTTGGTAAAGTTTTATACTCATATGACATGAAATAGCTAGCAATAGTCGGACTGACTCAATGCGGGCAACAGGAGCGAAGGTCTCATCAAAATCAACCCCCTCAACCTGAGTATACCCTTGAGAAACCAACCTTGCTTTGTTCCTAATGATGTTTCCTGATTAATCGGTTTTATTTTTGAAAATTCATTTTGTACCAATGACATTACCATGATCAGGAGGTGGAACCAAAAATCACACATCATTTCGGACAAATTGCTCAAGTTCTTCATGCATGACATTTATCCAAAATTCATCATTCAAAGCATCATTGACATTCTTGGGTTCAATATTGGAAACAAAATAGGAATGCATTACCTGAGAGAACACGTAACTCATGCATATTAACCCAAACATCTTGCAATAGTCAACTTTGTCCTTAGCACGGGTTTGCCTTGTTCCATGAACATCTCCAATAATCTGTGATGATGGATGATTCTTCTGTATCTTGCTTGGTATGTCCTTTTCAGAAATCATCTCAGCTTCCTCATTATTTTGGGAATTTTCCTCATGGACAGTTTCTGGAGGAACCAGTGTTGTGTTTGGTGTTGTAACATCCGGGACAACACTGTGTTTTTCGGGAGGAATTTCCAGCAAGCCTTCAATATCATCTTCAGCAGTTTTTCCTTTGAGATCTGCACCATCATCAAAAACAACATTAATAGATTCCATTATTGTTCTGGTCCTAAGGTTATACATCCTATATGCACGACTATTTGTAGAATAACCTAGGAACAAACACTTATCACTTTTGGAATCAAATTTTTCTAGGTGATTTCTATCATTCAAAACATAGCATACACAGCCAAAGATATGAAAATAATTGAGATTTGGCCTCTTTCCCATGAGGATTTCATAGAAAGTCATTGAAGAACCACTTCTCAAATAAACACGATTGGAAATATGACATGTTGTGTTTAATTCTTCTGCCCAAAATCTCTTGGAGATATTTTTTGAGTTCATCATCACCCTAGCCATCTCCTGCAACGTCCTATTCTTCCTTTCGGTAATTCCATTCTGTTGAGGAGTTTTTGGGGCAGAGAACTCCTGTGAGATGCCCATCTTATCACATAAAGAAGAAAAAGATGAGTTCTTAAATTCCTTTCCATGATCAGTTCTGATCCTTGCTACAGTCAAAGTATGTAGGTTAGTAATCTTGGTAAACAACTTCTTAAAAACATCAAAAGTGTCTGATTTTTCTCTAAGAAATCTGACCCATGTAAAATGAGAAAAATCATCAACACACACCAAAGAATACTTTTTACCTCCATAGCTTTCGACTTCCATGGGACCCATCAAATCCATGTGCAAAAGTTCAAGACACCATGTTATCCCACAGTATTGTAACACGGGATGCGCGTGTTTGCTTACCTTTTTGGCATGCACCAAAAACATATGGACCACCAGACTTTAGATTGGGAAGACCTCTGACAGCTTCAAACTTACTCAGATTCTTTAAGGTCTTGAAGTTTACATGTCCAAGCTTTTGGTGTCATAGACTAAACTCATCAATCTTTGAGTGTCTACATGTCAATTCTTCACCAAGTTGGTAGCAATTATCAACTGATCTTGTACCTGTGATAACACAACGATTAGCATTATCAAAAACTTCCCAAGTATTCTTATCAAACTTCACATACAATTCATCATCACACAGTTGACTAATTGAAATTAAGTTTGCATTAAGTCCTTCAATGTGTAAGACGTTATGAAGCTTTGGAAACCCTTCCACATTGAGTGTTCCTTTGCCAATAATTCTTCCTTTTGCACCACCTCCATAGGTCACTCTACCACCATTTTGTTCAATGTAGTCCGTGAGGTAATATTTCAAGCCTGTCATGTGCCGTGAGCTTCCACTATCAAAATACCAATTACCTGCAGTGTTAGCTTTCAAGGAAGTATAAATAACAAAACATCTAACATCAGGATTTTGTATCCAAACTTTCTTCATAGTGGGCCTCTTTTTGCCAGTGTTGCTCTTGGTGTTGGGCAACACGGGGGGCAACACTTGCTTAGATTCCCACAACATAGTCATTCTTCAGCTTTCGATAAAAATGCCTGATATGACCAGATTTGAGACAATAGTGACATACAAAAGAACGCTTCCATTGTTTTGTCTTAGGGACAGAAACATTCTTTTCAACAATGGGTTTCTTACCTTTCAAAGGAGTTGAAGGATGGTTCAAGGAATCATTACCTTCCTTCACAAACACTGGTGTTTTGGAAGATTCACCAGTTTCAAAAACACTTTCTTTAAAACCAAGACCAAACTTATCATTCTTACCCATAGTCAAAATGGAATCAAGTTTGCTTGAACTGGAATTAAATTTATCAAATGTTGTTTTTGCTCTTTCAAGTTCAGAATTCAGCAACCCTAATTCCAGATCTTTCTTACTCATGAGAATTTCCAATCTAGCCACAACAGCTTTCAATTCAGTATTCTCTTTTGTAAGGGTTGTGTTCAACTGATTCCTCTTGTTCCAATCACAGTACAACTCTTCATAGAGTTTTTGAATACCTTCCAGAGTATAAGGATCAGATACCTGTTCTTCATGATTACTGGAATTATCAAGGTTAGAAGCAACAAAACAAACAGATTTTTGAACTGTGTTGCGTCCAGGTGTTACAACACCGGAGCCAAAACCGAGTGGATTGATCTGAAAATTTTTCTTACTTTCCAGTAAAGCAGTACAAGATATGAGATCTGCCTGTTCAACCTTTTCTTGTTCTTCTTCCGAATCATCATCACTCAGAGAAACATTCATACCTTTCCAAAGGCGATTTGTGCATTCATAAGCATAGTGGCCATATCCCTTACATTCCCTGCATTGAACATTATCAAAATTTTTACTTGAGGACTGAACCTTACCTTCATACCTTTGTCGAGATCCCCGAGTAGCAGCAGGTTTTTGAGGCTTCTCTGAAGTAGGTAGTTTAGGGAATTTTGAAGGTTGTGCACCTTTCATATCATTCTTTTCTTTCATTACCTTGAGATAATCAGTGAACTTCTTCTAGATCAAAGCAATCGAATTCTCTTCAAGATCAGATTCCTTTACTTCTTGTTGAACTTCAAAAAAATCATTGTAAACATCATTAGAAACCTGAAAAGCAATAGAACTACCTTTTGAGTCATCTTTGGCTTCCAACTCCATCTCATAAGTGCGAAGAGAACTAATTAACTCATCCAAACCCATTATAGATGTATCTTTGGATTCATCTATAGCACAAACCTTGGTGTGAAATCTTTTGGGGAAAGAACGAAGCACTTTGGATACAAGTCTCTCGTTCGAAATAGGATCACCAAGAATAGATGCTTCATTTGCAAGGCTCTTCAATCTTCCATTATATTCCATGATGGTCTCTGATTTCTCCATTCTCATTTTCTCAAATTTTGAAGTTATGAAACGCATCCTTGTTTTCTTAACACTTGCCGAGCCTTCACAGTGGGTTTGCAGTTTCTCCCAAGAATCCCTAGCACAAGTACAAGTACCAATTAGATTAAACATGTTCATATCAACTGAAGTGAACATAGCATTAAGAGCTTTAGCATTATAAATAGCCGCAGTATTCTCATCGGCTGTCCATTGTGATCTTGGCTTTGGTCCTTGTACATCATCATCTCTCATAGGTGGTGTCCAACCGTCAAGAACACGTTGTCAAGCCCTGGACTCAATGGATTGAATGTACATGCTCATCTTCAATTTCCAAGGGCTGTAATTTGTTCCATCCAAAATAGGTGGACGAATTGCACTTGTGTACGGAGTGTCCATAACTAACCTGTAACACAAACCAGGAACTCACTTAGTAAAGTCAAGTGGTGGCTCTGATACCACGTGAAATAAACGGTGTATGTGGTTGGTTATGTAAAATAGGCAGTTGTTGGATAACGGTGTTCAGATCAATTAGAATTGATACCCGGTGCAGCGGAAGTTTTAAAATTTCATATGGAACGATTCCATATCATGGGTATCAAAACTTCACGATTAAATTGTGCGTGTAAAAATTAAATAACAATTAAATTTTTACCTTGAATCTCGAAACGAGATTATGGACACCAACAGATAACTCTGCTCTTGTTGTATATCCCAGGAACTGATGGACGAACAATTCTTCAATCAGGTCCACGAACAGAAGTTTAATCCCTCTGATAGACTGCACTAGAAAGTCTATCAGAAGTTTCTACGATGAGAATTAACGAATTTGATCCGTTAAACCAGACTGCAAATTCAAAATTCACAGGCTGGATTTTCTGACAGAAAGAGGAGAGGGGCGGCGGCCACTAGAGAGAAAACCCTAGTGTTTTCGAAAATTATGCCTTGTTCTATTCAATTTCTGTACTGCAATAACTTATTTATAATGTGGGCTGCTAACAGCTTAGGGCCCATTAGTCATAAGTTCAAGCCTGACAAGCAAAGCCCGCATGTTCAAAAATTAATATAAAATTCATCATGACTCCGATTGATAAACCGATTTCACCAATGTGCACAGAAACCATTTCTGCACCTTTTAAAGTCAAGATAAATTTTCTGAATCCGAATTCAGTGATTTCAAAAAATGTCCATCACTATATCATTTTAGGAAATTTTACTCTTCTACTCTGATATAAGAAGTCCTACTTCTTTGTTCATTAAATTTAACTCTTTAAATTTAACTATCTCAACGGGGATTAAAAATCCATTACTTGTGTGACCCTCAATGGTTCAGGGATACAGCTAGCCGTGGGCTCACAACTCCTTGTGACTCGGAACAACAATTTCCGACTTGCCCATCGAATCATGGTAAGAGCGCCTAGCAACATCGCCCCATGATTCCCTAGGTATCACTGATAGTGCCTGCAAGAACTAATAGATTTTGGTTAGCGTACAGTACGGTCCCTTCATCCATATATCCCGATCGAACCAACAACCATTGGTAAATCGAGAGTCGTTCGAGATTCGATAACTATGCAATGCATCTTGAAGATCAAATAGTGACATCGCATGTGCTACTAAGAAACCATTTCTTAAAACACATCATGTACTCTGGCCAGAGATTCGTCACACTAATATCTCCTCAGATTGCATAGGATATCCACACTAGCAAGTATGTGGTGAATCCTTGACAACAAAGCATCGACTCCTATATGTGTCGTAACTGTACCCAATCCCGACACCTGATGACCCCAATAGAGTCGGTAAACGAGTCAAAATACAGTACTAGCATATAGAGTCTCAATGATGTTTCAAGTAGTAAGGACTAATGGTGTACAACCAAAACCGCGGACTTTATCCACTCGATAAGTGATAACCACTTGGAAAGTCCGGATAGGGTAGTTCGATCATTCATCGTATGAATATCCATTTGCATGCTTTGAATATCTCTATGTTCCATACCAATGAAACGTGGTACTCGGCATCGCAAATGCTAGTCTCAATCTCGAGCGATCCTTATCCTTATTAACGGATGGCTCAATCGACTAGGAACTGTTTAGAATATACAGTGACTATAAGATGTGTTTCATGATAGTCATCCCCATGTGCCACCACATCTTACATACACTATAGTATATTCAAGGTCTTCATCTAAACATCTTATAGTATGTCACAACATAATAATATGATAAAAGATAAAGTAAACGCCATTATAAAAGTGTAAATTATATTAAACAAAAGATTGTTTATACATAGAGTCATAAAAGCCCTTAGCCACAAGTTGGCTCACCGGGCACCCACTCTTTCAGCAGTGTTGTCCTTTGTGTTGTAACACCACAGACAACACAGTGCAGCGAAAATTTAAAGCGTAAATAAAACACAAATAATTAATTTTGCACGAGTATAAAAACTCGTGCGGGTGCCTTAGGGCTAAATATTACTAGTAAATGTAAGATCAGTATTACATAGCAATTCTAGTAATTTTACGAAAAGTCATTAAATCCTAAATTTCTCAATAAGTTGAGAAATCAAACTTGCATCCTAAAATACAACAGAGTATAAAAGACATTGGATGCAACTCCCGTAGCCTAAATTGAAGAGACAGAAAACAATCTTCAACAACACAGTTCCCACAGTTTTGTCTCTGATGTCTTCAACACGAACGGCAACACGGGGACATGCAACAACGATAGTTTCAAACCTTGCTTCAGAATCTTCGAATTCTTCAATGGAATTCTTCAGTCTTTGCGCAGAGAATTGTACGTCTGAAGTCATCCTTATCTTGTGCGTAAAATCCCCTTTTATAGATTAGCATTCAAATCTTGAAGATTTCCTTAGATAGATTCCTACAAGAATAAGCAACAATCTTTTAGTAGGAAATAAACTCTATCAAATCTTTGAAAATCAAATCATGATAATATCGAATTGTATTATATCGAATAATCACCTTATCAAGACATGATTTAAACTTAGCAAATATATAACTTAACATAATCGTGATATACACAATATATTTACCAAATATTCTATCTTGTCTAGAAATCAAAATCTTATAATATCCTATTAATACCATGAAAGAAAGTCAGTTCACCCATCATACTCATCTAAATTTTTTTAGGAATTAGTCTAGCAAACTTCTCACTTAGTTTTGGGTTTGTATATCCAAAAATGATATCATCAACATAAGTTTGAACTAACAGGATATGATCACCTTTTGTGAACATAAATAATGTCTTGCAACAGTTCCAATAATAAAATCATGCTCAATGATGAATTTTGACAAGGTATCATACCATGTTCGAGGTGCAGTTTTTAATCCATATAAAGTTTTTTTAAATGAAATACATGATCAGGAAAGGCATCATTAATAAAACATGGGGTTTGTTCCACATGTACCTCTTCTTCTAGTAGACCTTTTTGGAATACACTTTTCACATCCATTTGATAGACTTTGATGTTTTAGAATGAAGCACATGCAATTAATATTCTGTTAGCTTCCATTGTAGATACTTGTGCATAGGTATCATCAAAATATATGCCTTATTCTTGTCTAAATCCTTGTGCTACAAGTCGAGCTTTGTTTCTTGCCACAGTTCTATCTTCATTTAGTTTGTTCGTATAGACCCATCTTGTTCCAATAACTGATTGATGTGATGGTCCAGGAACCAATTTCCAAACATTGTTCCACTTAAAAAACTTTAAATATTCCCACATTGCATCTATCCAGTTGCTATCAGTAAGATCTTCATAAATTTTATTTGGTTCAATGTTGGAAATAATTGTAGCGTGTAAAAATTGATTGAGCATCTGTCCTCTAGTTCTCAAAGGAGCAGATGGATTACCTATTACCAAACTAGGTGGATGATTCCTATCCCATCTATAGTTTGGTTCATCATCATTATGTGGAGTATCATTAGTTTGGTTCACCTAGGTTGGGTTCTCAGCAACCTGACTGCTAGTTCCATGCTCATCTTCAAACTGGTTAATCTGAGTGTCATCTTGTCCAATTGATTAATCCAACATCTCTGGTTCTGGTGATTGAAGTGTCTTTTTGTTCACATAGATTTCATCCTCACTTTCATTATTCAGATTAATGTATTATATTTTATTTCTCAGTACAATTGAGTTAGTTTACTTGTCAATTGACACTGTTTCATAAAAGATGTCATGCACAGTTTCTTCAACATTAAAAGTTCTTTTGTTAAATACATGAAAATCATTCTTACAGATGCATATCCAACAAAAATACACAATCTGACTTAGCATCAAATGCAGTAAAATGATTTTTACCATTGTTGTGAATATAACACCTGCAACCAAAAACTTTTAAGTATGAAATCACTGGTGGTTTGCCATTCCAGATCTCATATGGTGTTTTTCAAAGGTTCTTATTAATAATTGATATGTTCTAAGTATATCTGAAATGACCCTAACTCAAAATTAAATAATAATTAAATAAAATACGGATTTTTCAAAATATTAAAATTTCGGCATGACCTCTCTGTTTATATTACAACCCACATGTCTCAGACAACAACCAAAATAAAAATAAAAGAAATAGACGACTGACGACACCAAAAACTAGGCCGAGACAAGAACGAGGCCCAAGAGAGAGGTTCGACATATCAAATATCCACAAGATTATAAATCTAATATTTACATGCTCATAAACAATGCTAACGAAACAATACATATGCATTTGACAACTGAGCAAAATAAATGATCCATAACATAGAAATTCTAATAGCTATGCGGAAGACGAGCATAGGTCGGAGGGATGTGTCATGCCCGCATCGCAGTCCACTCGATAATCTTGCCTCTCGAGCTTAATGAAATACACCCCACCTGAAAACAATAAGTGTAGTGAGCCTAAAAGACTCAGCAAGAATATGGGGGGCCGGGGGAATAACGAGTACTACGTAAATACAAGCACACACAGATTAAAAATAGCTGATACTAAAAATACCTTTGTTTTGTGCCCTTACTTTAAACAAGTAAATAAACTTCAAAATGAATGAGAGAATATGAATGAAACATATGGATGGCTAAGTCATGTATAATCAATGAAACTGAATAAACTGTATCTGAATCTATAACTGTAAGCTTAAATCCTTGATTGTGACTCTGTGATTGCGATCATGATCATGGCTATAGTGCACAATGCCGCAAGGAGGTCGAGATGAAACCCAACCCGTACTTGCCCTATTGGTAAGGGAGACCAGAATAGCTCCGGCCCCACACGAACACATGCTAAGGTATGGAAACCCATAATGAATTGGTAAGGGAGGCCAAAACGTCTTTCAGCCCCACACGAACACATGAATATGTAGTCACAACCATCTCACTTTGTTCAAAAATATTTCTTTCCTTTATTGAATATGAGACTTAGCATGCATATGTAAATATGACGTACATGAAAATGTAAATCAATAATCATGCATATGACTCACATATGGATGATCGGGATGGTGATTTAGGTACTAAACCAAAGGATGGAGAATACTAAACCAAAACTTAGTGATTAAATACAAATTGAGCGATTTGCCTGAAAAATTCATAACTTACTCAATTCTCATTCAAAATCAGTTCCGCTCAAACCTACCACTTCCTAACACTTAGAATTAACTTAAAAAGTCATCCTCGGATTTTATTTTCCAAGCAACCAATTTAAGAAAATCGGATTTCCGGGCAGCAGCCCCTATTGCACAAAATTCTGCATGCACCTATCCATCCAATCATCTAAAACTCAACCAAGACTTAACCGACTTAATTCCCGCTTGAACCAACATATTCCCAACATCCTAGAACATTTCCGAACCCGAGCCCTTAACCAAAAACCCAAGTTTAGACCCGGTTTCGAAACAGCTTCCGGACAGCCCATATGCTTAGAAAACATTCTGCCCATAACTTGTTTCCAAACCTAACCAACACTTAGCTGCAAATCCTCCCATTTTCCAAGTCTCTAATCCTAGGACCAATACCAATATTCCACCTCATTTACATCCCCTACAACTCACCTAGAATCACCCTAAACCCGGCTCAATGACAGCACTTAATCATTTATCAAAACCGACCCTTACCTCTCAAATTACGAACTCCTCTTCCAAACCATTACCAGGCACGACTCCAAGCCCTCCTGCAAGCTACCATGTGAACTACATATCAACCGTGGTAGCTCCTCTATCACCATCCAAATCATCTCAACACATTGAAAGAAAGCAACACAGTTTTGAACTGCTCAAGGCGTGAAAACTTCAGAAAAATTGCATAATGAATTTTTGGAAATGTTCCGAGTTTGCACAACTTCACTTGTTTGCATTTTCAAATTCATATCTATAAATATCATACTTTTTAAACAACATGATTTCACAAGGAACAGAAGAAAATGTAAGAAAATCTCAGTTAGGAAAGGGAACAGGGAACTCGAGCAGGGCACCGATTCATATAATCATATAAACTTCAAAAATTTCCAAAAATTCAAGCCACATACTATCTAATCTACAATGGGCAAGGTAGAAACCATATCCTTGCCTATCAAAAATAAATTCGAATGATAAAGAACCCGGAGCCGAGAGAAGAATCGAAGCAGCAGGAATGGACAGTTCGAGCTGGAATCCGAGCTGGAAGTGAAGCAAAATCGAGCTTATGATCTCGGCCGGCTGCTAAGGGATGACTTTCCGGAGAGGAAATGAAGATTAAAGAACTAAGGAAACAAGAAGGGAAGGATGGCGCAGGTTTTCTCCAAGAACAGGGGAGACGGCTTCAAGTGGGTGATATGGGTGCGTGTGTGTGCGTGAGTTTAGGGTGAATTTGGAGTTTGTGTGGCTAGGATTAAGTCTTGAACTCAAGTGTACATGAATGTAAACCCTAGAAAAATGGAATTTTTATGAAATTTAGGGAAAAGAGCTATACACTAAAAAAATATGCCAAACCAATAAAGAAATTAGAACTACAATTTAAATCGCGCTAAATAAAAATGCAAGCTTAATATCCTAATTTAAAATATTAAATTGGATTTTACTAATCCGGGATTGAAAATGCTGTCCTAGAATTAAAAATCAATACTTTAAATATTTTGATATCGCAGCAACGAGTAAAATATTTAAACAACAAGCAGAGCGATAAAATAATTTAAAAAGGCTAGACTAATGTTTAAAAGCAATTTAAATAAATACACAAGCGAAAATAAAAGTCTTTAAAATGATTAGGACAATTAAAAAGGATTTAAATAAATAAGCTAGACATTTTAAAATAATTTAAAATAACTAGCCTCTAACTTAGACTATTTAAAAATAAGTTGGACACTCAAAATATTTAAACAAATAAGCTAAACAATTAAAATCTTTTAAATATGCAAGTTTAAACCTTTAAAATATTTAAACCAAATAAATTGCACAATAAAATCATTTGAATAAATAATCAAATATTCTATTAGCACACAATTCAAATAAGGAATTTAAATCAGATAAACTTAAAATACAAATCCTAATATTTAATAAATTAATGCATGCGATTTAGTAGATTGGATTTTAGGCGTTACAATTCCTTTTCCCCTTAAATGGAATTTCGTCCTCGAAATTCAGGACTTACTAACTAGGTCCGGATACCTTAGACCACATCAACACTAAATTTTCCAACTTGCACCTACATGAGTTGCACCAAATCAGCTTTCGCTGCGCACTCTGATACTTATTTATATCTATATCATCAAAGGTCTGACTAACTCTTATTGCAAAATAAATTTGCAAACTCCTATTTACCCCCGTATGATTGTAGCCTAAGAGAATTTTCTAATCACTGTTCCCATGTAACTGTAAGAGTTTTCAATTCGCCACCTAAACTTCTAAGATATCTGATGCCTATATTAGTTCGATAAACTTAAATCCTGGATCGCAGCTTGACCGGCTAAATCGGTGTGATATAAATCTACTGGCAAGCGTACCAGGTCAAGTAATAGTAAAGTGGACTAAGAGTCCAAGTATCGATCCCACAGGGACTGTTGTCAATTCTCAAGAATTAATTATTTTACTTAATCTAGAAAAAATAATAAAAAACAATTTGATTTAAATAAAATAAGAAAATAAAATAAAAACTGCTTAAGAAATAAGAATAAAAATAACTAAAGATAAAAATAATTAAAACAAAGACAACCAAGACACACGTAGGTACCGAACAAATCATGTAACATGTAGTCGATTCAGGACTCAGATTTAATCTTAATTCACGGGAATTCTCCTAATTTGTTCAAAGGACTATTTCTAGAACAATCAAACCTATTCAAATATTGATGAACTAATATTTCGTAATTCTAATCAAATTTGAATGCATTAAATATTTATGAAAATTCAGTTTGCACCCAAACCGCACACTGAAACCGAATTCTATTTCTAGTCGGTTTTACAATATGTTGATTATCAAAGTGATCAAAATCGAAACCTCCTCTGTAGACTTGGAATCAAATAACATGCAAGCAAACAGTTGATCAGACTATTCACAAGACAAATATAAATCTGACAATCAATAAAACAAAATCAACTCTGAAAAATCCCAAACAAACATCCAAGTTTTCTACATGAATTTTTTCGGCCCAATCACGCCGTCTTGGTTGAAAATAAACTACTCAATAATTGAAAACAATAGTCAAACAAAAATTAAGAAAGAAAAGAAGAAAAACTCTGATAGAGCGTCTTCAATCTCCACGCCCGTAGCCGCCTCTCGCCTCTTGTCTGTGTTCTCTGCGTGTTGGAACCCTTAATCTGATGAATAGATCGGTATTTAAGTGTCCAAGGATCTCTAAAATATAGCATCCTTTTCGACCAAGAGTTTCCAAATATATGGAATCTGCACGCCACGCTCGCTCGAGCGAGCACAGGTCTCGCTCGAGCGAGCAACTCTCTGTCCCGGAAGATTTTTGGCAAGTCTGGCTTGCTCGAGCGAGCATCGACTCTCGCTCGAGCGAGTGGATTTTTTTGCTCCGCGCGACGATGTTGAAAAATTCATATCTTAAGTTCTAGCCGACAGATCAAGCTAAAATTTGGACAGAAGCTTTAAAACATCTTAAACGTTATTTTGAACAGTATTGATTGGATTTAGATCTCTCTAAAATTAAATATGATTTCTCGACAAATCTGCTTCGTAATTCACTCTTCAACAATTCATTTTCCTACAAAATTAACCCGAGGAGTGAAATACACACACATAAACTAAAACACATAAACACACACATAAAACAATATGAATGCACACAAAATAGACATAAAAATAACATGAAATAATGTACACAAAATGCACTTATCAACACCCCCATACTTAAACCTTGCTCGCCCTCGAGCAAGACATGCAAAAACAATATGCAAACAATAACATAAGTGAGGACGAATCATGAATTTGCACAGCCTCCGAGAAGTTCAATCACAAAACAAAATCACACACGCTCTCAACTTTTCATAATACACCTTCGGTTTAACGTGAACGTGTGTGTGTGAGCTGTCATTCCAGTTTCATACAACTTAGACCGAATTCGTTTCAAAATTGCTTAGCGACCTATGACAAATCAGTGCAAGTTTCACTCTTCAATTGCTCATTCATTCCAATGACCTCTAGAAAAAAACCCACCTCCCTTGAGATAATGAATTACACACCTCCAGATTTTGCACCCGGTATTTCTTTTGCCCCAATAATTACCCGCTGACTTAGCTATAACTGGCTAGGATACAAAAAATCTTTCTCTTTTTTTTTTCTAATCCCCTCGTCTATAGCCCGGATGGAGCATAAACCCCATTTTACCCGCTAACTTAGCTATGGAACAATGATTAGGATTTCAATCATTGTCCAAGCCCGGATGGAGTTGTAAAAATATTTTTTTTTCTAGGTGCGCCCAAGAGCATAAGTGTAAACTAGAGCCTCATCAAAATTCATAGAACACAATCAAGATCCACAAACCACCTATTGCCATGCAATGGTCAAACAGACAGAAACTTCATCAAATCTTTCGTTACAGTCCACTGGTCTAACACAAGTGCTTATAAATATTCACGGTTCAACCTACAGTTTCTCAAGTCAAGTCAAGAGCAATTTTTTTTTAAAAAAAACAAATTTTCAAATAAACTTCATTATCATTGGCTATTATGACTCATCTTACTCATGCAAGACTAAACAAACTACAACAACAACAAACTAGATGCAAACAAACACAAAACATGACAGATGCAACACAAACATAACAAACAATGCAATAAACTAGTCTACCCCCCATACTTATCCAAAGCATTGCCCTCAATGCTTCAGAACAATGAACAGAATGTATAACAAACACACAAATGCAAAGATGAACAAAAACACAATGAGAACAAAAATAACACTCCCCTGGTTTTCGATTCATCCTCTTCCTTCATGACAGTATCTGCTGGGACAGCAGCAGCAGACTATGTATATCGGCAGGCTCGGCAAATTGGAATGGGAAACAAGTAAAAATTAAATAAAAAAAAAAAAAAATAATAAAATAAAAAAACAAGGGAAAGAACTCTGGGTTGCCTCCCAGTCAGCGCTAAATTTATAGTCTACAGCCCGACTATGCAGAAGCAACCATCAAAGAGTGGTTGCCGCCCATAGTAAGAATCATAAGACTCTACGTATGGGTTTTGATTTCCATCGCCCTCAAGCTTGGCGTGATATATGCATGGGAAGCTCGTCGGTCCAACAACACTCTTCAAAAACTGATTATTTTGGAAAGAGACTCTGAATATAGGCTGAAGCTCATCGAGGATGTAATATTGTGGTGTTGACGTCAATGGAAATAATGGATCTTCAAGTGGTGTGCTTGTAAAGTCCATTGACGAGTTCAAGTCCTCCGCCTTGAATGTTTCTTCCTCCTCCACTGTCACTTTTAGCTCATCTTCACATGAATATTCTTCAAAAAATAATTTCTCTTTCTCTGGCTCAATTACTTCATTCTCTTGGCAGATCTCAAAAATTGTTTCTCTAAGAAGCGCAATCTGTTCATCCAAAAGACTCAAAGAATTGATGCGGCTTTCTAAGAACTGATTTGTCGCTGTCTGCCATCGCACCGTGTTCTCCAATTGAGCCACATGATCCTCAAAATGTCCTATACACTCTTCTTGATTTGTGGAGTTGAATTGTGGAGGATATTGGTGACTCCAACCCTGTAGTGAAGGATCACAATACCAATGGTAGTCAAAATCTTCCATATCATTTAACAAGTGCATAGCACTGTTATAATCTCTGTTGAACAAGTGACTGCCAGTTGCCCAAGCTCCATAATCTATCCAACTTCTTGTTGAATCATCCAACCCACCATAGAAAATTTGAACTAGAGTGTAGTTTGAAAAATCATGGCATCGAAATCTGTTCGCCAAATCATTGAATCTCCCCCAAGCATCATAGAAAGGCTCCGAGTATTGTTGGCCAAACCTTGTGAACACCTCTCGATGATCCATCTCCAAGTACCTCACAAGCAAATGAAAAAAATAAAAATAAAAATTAAAAATAATGAAAAGAACGAAAAGATAGAAGGGAGAAAAATGTCTGGTCTCAAGCAAATAATCTATCCTAATATTAACTAAACAGTCCCCGGCAACGGCGCCAAAAACTTGACCGGCTAAATCGGTGTGATATAAATCTACTGGAAAGCGTACCAGGTCAAGTAATAGTAAAGTGGACTGAGAGTCCAAGTATCGATCCCACAGGGACTGTTGTCAATTCTCAAGAATTAATTATTTTACTTAATCTAGAAAAAATAATAAAAAGCAATTTAATTTACATAAAATAAGAAAATAAAATAAAAACTGCTTAAGAAATAAGAATAAAAATAACTAAAGATAAAAATAATTAAAACAAAGACAACCAAGACACACGTAGGTACCGAACAAATCATGTAACATGTAGTCGATTCAGGACTCAGATTTAATCTTAATTCACGGGAATTCTCATAATTTGTTCAAAGGACTATTTTTAGAACAATCAAACCTATTCAAATATTGATGAACTAATCTTTCGTAATTCTAATCAAATTTGAATGCATTAAATATTTATGAAAATTCAGTTTGCACCCAAACCGCACACTGAAACCGAATTCTATTTCTAGTCGATTTTACAATATGTTGATTATCAAAGTGATCAAAATCGAAACCTCCTCTGTAGACTTGGAATCAAATAACATGCAAGCAAACAGTTGATCAAACTATTCACAAGACAAATATAAATCTGACAATCAATAAAACAAAATCAAATCTGAAGTTTTCTACATGAATTTGTTTGGCCCAATCACGCCGTCTTGGCTGAAAATAAACTACTCAATAATTGAAAACAATAGTCAAACAAAAATTAAGAAAGAAAAGAAGAAAAGAAGAAAAACTCTGATGGAGCGTCTTCAATCTCCACGCCCGTAGCCGCCTCTCGCCTCTTGTCTGTGTTCTCTGCGTGTTGGAACCCTTAATCTGATGAATAGATCGGTATTTAAGTGTCCAAGGATCTCTAAAAGATAGCATCCTTTTCGACCAAGAGTTTCCAAATATATGGAATCTGCACGCCACGCTCGCTCGAGCGAGCACAGGTCTCGCTCTAGCGAGGAACTCTCTGTCCCGGAAGATTTTTGGCAAGTCTGGCTCACTCGAGCGAGTGGATTTTTCTGCTCCGCGCGATGATTTTGAAAAATTCATATCTTAAGTTCTAGCTGGCGGATCAAGCTGAAATTTGGACAGAAGCTTTAAAACATCTTAAACGTCATTTGGAACGGTGGAGATCCGATTTAGATTTCTCTAAAATTAAATTTGATTTTTCGACCAAAGCTGCTTCGTAATTCACTCTTCAACAATTCATTTTCCTACAAAATTAACCCGAGGAGTGAAATACACACACATAAACTAAAACACATAAACACACACATAAAACAATATGAATGCACACAAAATAGACATAAAAATAACATGAAATAATGCACACAAAATTCACTTATCACAGCTACATTCAATAAATATCCGCAAAACTATTAAATAATTTTTGTCGACCTTACTCATAACTTAAAAGCTTCCTAACAACGAAACTATGCTTAATGTCTAATCACCAGCTAACTTAACTCATATAATGTACAACTCGAGCTCTAAAGAAATTCACAAGTTCATAAAATACTTAGCAAATAACACTAATCTTTTCTAAATAGGGTTGCTAAGGGACTATACAATTCTACCTCGTTAGACCTCAAAATACGAGATAGATCTGACCCATACTTCCACATCTAAACTCTAGGACATTCCCAAACAATAAAATAAATTACCTATCTCCTCACCCATCGTGCACGGATCGACAAAACGAGTTATTTCACTTATATTCCCAAATCGTTAATATTACGAAACACTGACATCTTCAAGAACAACCTAACATCCAATTTGAAATTCTAAAAGTCTACGCCACTTATTAGTAGTGCTACACTTAATGATCCTGGGCTTATGTTAAATCCCTTACGCAACGACTAAGAAATCCCTAATTACACTACAAGTCAAAATACCACAAGCCATTATCCACTTATTGGATTAGACGCTCTTTAAGTACCAAATAATTCTTACTTATCGCTTGAAGACATATCTCAAATCTCTAGTTCAACTTGACAGCAAGTTTGTAAATCCAAAAATTCTCATATTATTATATGTATAACCTGAATTCATGTTTCAAGAACTTAATATACATTTAGACACCTCGAAGAGGTTGTAACTTGATCGTAAAGGCTTTCTAATTGATCCTCCAGTACCTTAGCATTTCATCAAAAAAATAAATCTACAGCTTATCCGAAAATCTTCCGAAATATTCTATTCATCCTTCTGTACCCATAGTTGGTGCAAAAGCCTTACCGATTGACATTCACAAAATCTTAGAATGCTGGAATATAGTACTCAAAAGTATTCTAAGGCCAGCTCTATTTCCTATCTCGCAACTGATCACCCATTTAGATTACCGAAATCATCTGTTTACTCTTAACGATCCTATTTAAAATAGGACAACCCAATCAGCTAATTCACTAACTAGCAATCTTCTCGCTAAAACTAGTTATAACTAGTAGTCGCCACTCCTCGGATCACAACAATAACTTAGGATTTGATCTAGTACTAAAACTAAATTCCAATAGTCTAAACTCTTACTATGCGGCTACGAGCCAAATCTCTACACAAGAATTCGAAATAATAATTGAAATTATAATCCACACAAATTCTCATTATGATGGATCATGAAAGGAAACATAATACAAGTAATACTGATTAATATGAGATGAATAATGCAAGAATTACAAACAAACGAGCTGAAAATGAAAATTTAGATAAGTGAAATCAACTCACTCATAATTCAATTCTAGGAGTGAATGAATATTAATAGAGGCTCCATGAATAATGAATATGAGTCAACAAGATAGCAATTCTTGTGATCACTCATCCATGAGTACTGAAATCATGCCCCAAACAAGCAGAGCACAATTAAGAGCAATCGGTATGACTTCAGCCGAGAGAAGTCCACGCAAGTCAATAATCAGGGAAAAACAAAGGTCTCAAAGTAAAATCATATGTCAGCCACAATATAAGTAGATCACTAAAAATAAATACAAGGTGAATCTTACTCACATCAACATGTGGCTCTATAACCGAAAAAAAAATTTCAAGAAATGAAAAATATAAACAATATTTTACTAAGAAGTTCAACTAATGCCAAAGTGGCAGAATTCAACGCTGATTAATGTCATACGAAACCATCAATGCTCAAAGGAAGTGCAAAGAAATTTCGGGTACTCAAAAAAATATGTTGCAACGGATTTGAGCACAAAAGAAGGAAAAAGAAAATAACGATGGGAATAATAATTTTCATAATCGAAAGGCTCATGGTAACTGACTCCCTAATTCCAAAATCATATCTGCCCAAATAGCAAAATAAACTCAAATTATCCATAATCATATAAACAGAGTACATATCCCAAATATTTGCACGGCATCGATTCATAAACTTAACTGAAAAAACATGCATCTATAAATTTCTAAGCAAACTATTCACTTAGTTTTATCATATCCATCCTTAAGAGAATAAATTACCACAAGGACAGATCAAATAATACCTTCTAATAAGAAAGTTTAATATTTCCGACAAATTTCTACAATCTCACCAAATATTGTTATCACCACCTAAAACTCAAACAACATCCACGTTCTGTCCAAAACTGGAAGGAATATTAGTACACCAACTTCGCTTAACTTGAAACCGCATGCTATAAAAATAAACATTTGAATGGTACTTTAAACTACTAAAACAAATTTTTAAACAAAAATAAGCACTAAATTACGCACTTAAACAAATTAAACATCTAGTTTTAAAAATATTCTAAAAAGGATGACATCAAAACATTTAAAGTATTCATTCAAGTATGACTAACATATAAAATTCTTTAAAAACATACAAACTTTGAGGCGAGACTTCTCGAGTTTCTTGCAACCGGCAGTAGGCACAACCCAAACCAGAACCATGCTCTGATACCAACATAAACGACCCCGACTCAACTTTAAATAATAATTAAATAAAATACGAATTTTTCAAAATATTAAAATTTTTATTAAAATTTCGGCATGAACTCTCTGTTTATATTACAACCCACCTGTCTCAGACAGCAACCAAAATAAAAATAAAAGAAATAGACGACTGACGACACCAGAAACTAGGCCGAGAGAAGAACGAGGCCCAAGAGAGAGGTTCGACATATCAAATATCCACAAGATTAGAAATATAATATTTACATGCTCATAAACAATGCTATCGAAACAATAAATATGCATTTGAAAACTGAGCAAAATAAATGATCCATAACATAGAAATTCTAATAACTATGCGGAAGACGAGCATAGGTCGGAGGAATGTGCCGTGCCCGCATCGCATGCCTCTCGAGCTTAATGAAATACACCCCACCTGAAAACAATAAGTGTAGTGATCCTAAAAGACTCAGCAAGAATATGGGGGGCCGGGGGAAAAACGAGTACTACGTAAATACAAGCACACACAGATTAAAAATAGCTGATACTAAAAATACCTTTGTTTTGTGCCCTTACTTTAAACAAGTAAATAAACTTCAAAATGAATGACAGAACATGAATGAAACATATGCATGGCTAAGTCATGTATAATCAATGAAACTACATAAACTGTATCTGAATCTGTAACTGTAACTGTAAGCTTAGATACTTGATTGTGACTTTGTGATTGCGATCATGATCATGGCTATAGTGCACAATGCCGCAAGGAGGTCGAGATGAAACCCAACCCGTACTTTCCCTATTGGTAAGGGAGACCAGAATAGCTCCGGCCCCACACGAACACATGCTATGGTAAGGAAACCCATAATGAATTGGTAAGGGAGGCCAAAACGTCTTTCAGCCCCACACGAACACATGAATATGTAGTCACAATCATCTCACTTCGTTCAAAAATATTTCTTTCCTTTATTGAATATGAGACTTAACATGCATATGTAGATATGACGTACATGAAAATGTAAATCAATAATCATGCATATGACTCACACATGGATGATCGGGATGGTGATTTAGGTACTAAACCAAAGGATGGAGAATACTAAATCAAAACTTAGTGCTTAAAGACAAATTGAGCGGTTTGCCTGAAAAATTCATAACTTACTCAATTCTCATTCAAAATCAGTTCCGCACGAACCCACCACTTCCTAACACTTAGAATTAACTTAAAAAGTCATCCTCGGATTTTATTTCCCAAGCAACCAATTTATGAAAATCGGATTTCCGGGCAGCAGCCCCTATTCCGCAAAATTCTGCACTCACCTCCTATCCATCCAATCATCTAAAACTCAACCAAGACTTAACCGACTTAATTCCCGCTTGAACCAACATATTCCCAACATCCTAGACCATTTCTTAACCCGAGCCCTTAACCAAAAACCCAAGTTTAGACCCGGTTTCAAAACAGCTTCCGGACAGCCGATATGCTTAGAAATAATTCTGCCCATAACCTGTTTCCAAACCTAACCAACACTTAGCTATAAATCCTCCCATTTTCCATGTCTCTAATCCTAGGACCAAGACCAATATTCCATCTCATTTCCAGCCCCTACAACTCACCTAGAATCACCCTAAACCCGGCTCAATGACAGCACTTAATCACTTATCAAAATCGACCCTTACCTCTCAAATTACGAACTCCTCTTCCAAACCATTACCAGGAACGACTCCAAGCCCTCCTACAAGCTACCACGTAAACTACATATCAATCGTGGTAGCTCATCTATCACCATCCAAATCATCTCAACACAATGAAAGAAAGCAACACAGTTTTGAACTGCTCAAGGCGTGAAAACTTCAGAAAAATTGCACAATGAATTTCTGGAAATGTTCCGAGTTTGCACAACTTCACTTGTTTGCATTTTCAAATTTATATCTATAAATATCATACTTTTTAAACAACATGATTTCACAAGGAACAAAAGAAAACGTAAGAAAATCTCAGTTAGGAAAGGGAATAGGGAACTCGAGCAGGGCACCGATTCATATAATCATATAAACTTCAAAAATTTCCAAAAATGCAAGCCACATAATATCTAATCTACAATGGGCAAGGAAGAAACCATATCCTTGCCTATCAAAAATAAATTCGAATGACAAAGAACCCGGAGCCGAGAGAAGAATCGAAGCAGCAGGAATGGACAATTCGAGCTGGAATCCGAGCTGGAAGTGAAGCTAAATCGAGCTTATGATCTCGGCCGGCTGCTAAGGGATGACTTTCCGGAGAGGAAATGAAGAGTAAAGAACTAAGGAAACAAGAAGGGAAGGATGGCGCAGGTTTTCTCCAAGAACAGGGGAGACGACTTCAAGTGGGTGATTTGGGTGCGTGTGCGCGCGTAAGTTTAGGGTGAATTTAGAGTGTGTGTGGCTAGGATTAAGTCTTGAACTCAAGTGTACATGAATGTAAACCATAGAAAAATGGAATTGTTATGAAATTTAGGGAAAAGAGCTATACACTAAAAAAATATGTCAAACCATTAAAGAAATTAGGACTACAATTTAAATCGCGCTAAATAAAAATGCAAGTTTAAAATTCTAATTTAAAATATTAAATTGGATTTTACTAATCCGGGATTGAAAATGCTATCCTAGAATTAAAAATCAATACTTTAAATTTTTTGATGTCGCAGCAACGAGTAAAATATTTAAACAATAATCAGAGCGATAAAATAATTTAAACAGGCTAGACTAAAGTTTAAAAGCAATTTAAATAAATACACAAGCAAAAATAAAAGTCTTTAAAATGATTTGGACAATTAAAAAGGATTTAAATAAATAAGCTAGACATTTTAAAATAATTTAAAATAACTAACCTCTAACTTAGACTATTTAAAAATAAGTTGGACACTCAAAATATTTAAACAAATAAGCTAAACAATTAAAATATTTTAAATATGCAAGTTTAAACCTTTAAAATATTTAAACCAAATAAATTGCACAATAAAATCATTTGAATAAATAATCAAATATTCTATTAGCACACAATTCAAATAAGAAATTTAAATCAGATAAACTTAAAATAAAAATCCTAATATTTAATAAATTAATGCATGCGATTTAGTAGATTGGATTTTAGGCGTTCCAATATCATGCAATTTTTACTGCTTCAGCCCAAAACTTCTGAGAAATTCCAGAATCATCAAGCATTGTTCTTGCAGACTCCTTAAGGGTCCTTCTCTCAGCAACACCATTTTGCTGAGGTGTTCTAGCCGCTGAGAACTCATGTCTGATTCCATGAATTTCTAAGTAATATGAAAAAGTTTGATTGACAAATTCAGTTCCTTTAACACTTTTGATTTTGTCAATCCATTTTGTTTTGAAGAAGTTTGAAATTTTTAATTAGGTGGGTAGTTGTCTGTTCTTTAGATTTTAAAAATATTACCCAAGTAAATCTTTAGAAATCATCTACAATAACCAGAGTGCATCTCATTCCCCCACACCAAGCTCATTACTTGTATTGGACCAAACAGATACATGTGCAATAGTTCTAAGGTTCGAGTTGGTGAGTTACACCCATTGTTTTAAAAAAATATACAAAAATTTCTTCTCAAACTAGCATGCAATGAAAAAATTTTACTTTGAAAATTAAATTTTGGGCAAACCAATAACCAAATCATGTTTGCCCATATAAGAAATATCTTTAAAATTAACATGATTCAATCTCATGTGCCACAACCATTTCTTAGTCATGTTAGAATCAAGAAGGAAGACAGGATCACTTGGTTGTTTGTACCATCTAACTTTGTAAGTGTTTCCACTTATTTCATCTATCATGATAATAGATCCTGATATTTTTTTGACAATGCATACATTCTCTTTTTAAATTCAATCAAATAACCATGATCATATAATTGACTTATGCTAATAAGATTGTACTTGATATTCTCAACAGCATAACATCTTCTTCAATAATATTACTATGGATAATCTTATCCTTACCCACGGTTCTACCTTGAGAATTATCCCCAAATGTGATTTTTGGTCAATAATGAGTTAGTTCAAAGATCAATTTGGCTTCACCAGTCATACGTACCTTGAACATCCACTATCCAAGTAAAAAACTAAATTTTTCAATAGTTCTGTTCCAGTTACATACAATAAAAAATAGAAAATAACTTTTGGTCCCCATACCTAATTTTGTCCAAACTAGATTAGTCCTTTAATACCCACACTTGGATTAGTTTGACATACCGACCACTTTGTTTGTTCATAGGCATGTGTGTAAAAATTTTTTATGAATCAACTATTATATGTTGTTTTCCATTTCCACCTTCATTGGTCTGCCTATCTTTTCTGAATAGGCTTTTAGTTATAGTATCGGTAGGGCTAAGCATTCATAGAGTTATGTTGTAGTAACCCGTAACCTTTTTAAGTTGATTAAATATTAAACATGATTATGGGTTAATAATTAAGAAAATCAAGGATTAAATTTAATTAAAATATTAATTTTGGACATCAGAACCATTGAAGAGATCGGAAGATCCGAACCATAGTTTGGAAGCACCGAACTAGGGCTTGTGCCTGTACGAATGCATGGCTAGTTTATCCAAACCCTTAATTCGGAAGCAACGAAGTGTGCATGGTTGGTTCAAAAACTGAGGAACAGTTCAGAAGTTTTGAACCCACGATTGGAACGTCCAGATCCCAGCAAAATCCAGTTGTTCCTTAGGTTTCCGAACCATTTTGACTCATCAATTGCATGTAGTGTTCGGAAGATACAAACCCAGCCAACCTAGATACGTGGCTAGCATATAGAGTTTGGAACTTCTGTACCCCAATCGGAGCTTCTGAACTCCACCTATAAATAGGGGCTCCGGCCTTCAATTTTCAGTCACCAATTCACTGATTTCCTTCTTGATCAGTGTAGAAATAGGAGGGCCCGACAATAATATTGATGTGCTTCTAGAATAACGTCAAAGTGTGAGTAGAAACTAGGTTATAGACATCAACGGGCTGACGATGGATTAAGGTATGGTCCGAGAATCCTATTTAAATATAAGAGTATCTGTTAGCTTAATAGAGGCTTTAAAATCATTTGTAGTGATATGATAATTACCTGACTGTAGGCTTGGAACCTAGACTCTGATTAGACTTGATCTACTACTAGAGGTACGTAAGTACTAAATGAGATTTTCAGCTGAGTATGCATGCTTATATGTTGCATTTATGCGTCATGATACATGTTTTACTGCTTTATAGACATATTGCATGTGTAAATACATGTTGAGACGTATCTTCTTTGAGATATAATTTCTCATAGGGTCGCTCAGCCCTACACCTGTTATTACTATATTACAACGAGAGTTATCGCAACATACGGAGACTGATACTATGGTGGTTTAGAAGAGTGTCTGAGTTACCCAGCGGTCGGATTCCTTTTATGGGACTACATACTCATTGCCGACTAGTTTGAGTAGCTCGGACTTGGTAGTTGACCAGTCATCTTAGTACGTTCCATGCATCATATTAGTTTTGTATACTTATATTTACGTACTGGGCATTATTTGCTCACGTCCATGGTGTTATTTTGGACACCCCATTCCACGGGGAAAGTCTCAGCATGGACGGAGCGAGTGGATCAAGGCAGGGTCAGATGCAGGTAGAGGAGCTACTAGGAGTTTATGTACCTAAAGTAAGTTTTATGTTGTAAATATGTATTGGTAAAATACATTTGGGTTTTTAGTACCGTTTGTATTCTACTGGTTTATTTTGTAGTAGGTTTTTAAGTTTCTGCAATATACTCTATTGTTTTAATAATGTTTTTTTAATAAGATGATTGCGTGCTTAAGACATCTAGTAATTAGGTGATCTAGACTGGTTCACTACATTTATGGTATCAAAAAAATGCATAATATTTTGGGAATTAGTGTGATACTTTGATTTAATGTGTATTAATCTTTCTGAGTAATGTTTGGACAAGGAGAAGAACCGCATTTTGTTATAGGCCCGATGGAAACAGAGGATGCACAAGGCTATTCTCACAGACACCATCACATCGTGAGGGTTGATGTTGTTTCACCATGCATAAGTTTTTATAGATTGGACCTAAGACAGTAGTGGGGGGCGAGACCCATGAAGCAGCGGAAGATTGAGTGGAACGGATGGAGAGTATTTTTTGAGCCTTTGACTGCACCAAAGAGCAGAATATGGAGGCCGTGAATTTTCTATTGGAGGGACATGCGAGAAAATGGTGGAAATCCAAATTTTCCCAGTTACTTCTGGAGAAAGGCTAGGTATTATTGGAGGATTTCCTTCAGTTTTTATGAAGATATATTTTTCTCCAGCTCTTCAACAAGCGAAAGTCATGGAGTTGCTGAACTTGAAACAAGGCTCTATACCATTGATTAATATCAACAAAAGTTCATGTTACGCATACAAATCTCATAAACGAGATTAATGTTTTTAATGTGATAACTTATCTTATTTTGATAATTACAAAACTAGGTTTTTATTACTGATCGTTTAAAGTGAGATCTTGCATATTAGATGCTTATTAACAAATTAAATTCATGTGCGGAATATTCTAACAATGGATTTGAGTAAAAGTAGCAAGCAAAATTATGGAGCAGAAACTTGAGAAAATTACTGGGAATTTTTGAATCATCCAAATCCAATCTCCACTGGTCATAATAAATTTTAAGATGCTCAAAATCTAAGTTCCAAATCTCAGCTCAATCCAACGGCTAGATCATGAGAAATAAATTTTTAAAATGTACCGCGCAGAACATAAAGCAAAAAGATGAAGGAGAGCATTTAGAAAATTACTGCAAAGATCTCAACCATTCACAATGAAGTTTAGGATGTTTTAAAGTTGCTGTACAAATTTCAGGTCGATCCGACAGTTAGACTGTGAGATATGAATTTTTGAAAATTGTCGCGCAGTTTGCATTGTGCAGAATGGACGCAATGATTTTATGAATGGATACAACGTTATTAGCCAAAAACATGATCAAAAATTTAAGGAAACAATTTGTCCGACCAAAGCTGCATTGCGCCGAACGGACGCAACAAACCTTAGAATGGACGCAACGTTCTACACTGGCGCCGAAAGAATAAAATGTGCGTCGAACGGACGCAACGAAGGCCAAAACGGACGCAACGAACCTGCTCGAGTTTGAAACTATAAATAGAGGCCATTCCAAGCCATTTTCAATCATCCCAACTCATTCTCCTCTTCTTTGCAAGCAATCTTCTCTCAATAAAAGTGTTCTATCAAGATTTGTACGATATATTAAAAAATCGAGAGTTGTTTGTAAATTTCATTTGTGAGTTGGATGTGCGATCATTGTAAATAATTGAGTGTGAAGCCAAGTGTGTTGTGTGAGTTTTCTAGGCTATCCTTGGAGCCCTTAAGGACAAATGTATCAAGTTGTATCGGCGCGGTGATCGTGTTGTTGTTGTACGACTATCCTTGGAGCCATCAAGGCCAAGACGTTTGAAGTGCTAGTGGATCCTTAGTTAATCGACCTTAACCAAGAAGGGGAGACTTAGACGATTTATCTTCGAACATCCATAAACATATCCTATCTCTTTTATCGCTTTATTTGCTTTAAGTATTCCGCTTATTTGATAATCGCTTTAAATTGCTAAAGTTGCCAACAGAACCTAAATCCCCCCCCCCCCCCCATTAGGTTCTAACAAGTGTTATCAGAGCCACACTTTTGAAAAACTTTCAAAAGGTTCTAATTGCAAATCTAGCAAGTGATTATGCTCAAGGGCAATCAACCAATCGTCCTCCTCTTTTCAACGGCATAAATTATGGCTATTGGAAGAATCGAATGTTCCTATATATCCAATCCGTAGATTATGACCTTTGAAAAGTAACAGTGAATTAAAGGTCCCTATATACTTATGAAAGAGGTTGAAGGGGTTGAAATTCCCAAGGGAATGGATGACTTTTCAAAGAAAGATATGAAATTAATCTCTTAAAATACTAAAGCTATGAATATTTTGCATTGTTCCCTAGATATGAACGAATACAACCGAATCTCAATGTGCTCCTCCGCAAAAGAGATTTGGTACAAATGGAGATATTCCACGAGGGAACCAACCAAGTCAAAGAAACCAAGATTGCCCTCCTACAGCTCAAATATGAGACCTTCAAGATGGAAGCCAATGAAGACTTAGATACAATGTTCCGGAGGCTCACTCAAATCATCAATGAGCTAGCCCAACTTGGAGAACAATATTCATCCAAGCAAGTTTGGAAGAGAGCTCTACGCGCCCTACCCAAGGAGTGGGATGCCAAGAGAACGGCCATCATTGAGTCCAACAAAGGCGACACCGCATCCTATGATCTTGATCAACTCCATAGGACCCTAAAAACCCATGAGTTGGAAGTATCCACAAGGAAAGAATCAAAGAAGGAGGATGAGAAGATCAAGGCAAAGGGGATTGCCTTATCCACCCAAGTTGAAGAAGAAGATGATGATGATGATATGACACTCTTCGAAAGAAAATTCAAAAGATTCATGCGAGGAAACAAATTCAAAAAGGAAAAGAAGTCGGACAAAGAAGTGACGTGCTATAACTGTCAACAACAAGGCCACTATGCAAATGAGTGTCCCCTCAAGAAGAAGGTTCACAAATGCAAGAAGAAAGCCCTAATAGCAACATGAAGCGACATAGATGATGACAAGGAGGAAGCCAACATCTGCCTCATGGCAAGGGATGATGACATCATCTCCGACAACGATGATGAGGTAACTTATTACGATGAGTTAATACATGCATATAAGCTTATGTTTGACATGACTAAATCACTTAGAAAAGAAAATATAAACCTCAAAAATGAATTAGAATCTAAGGATCATTAAACCCTAAGATTAAAGGATGATATAGCTCACTTAGAAAAATCATTTGACAAATTCAATGTTAGTAGTAATAAATTAAATAATTTACTAAGCATGCAAAAATGTAGCTTTGATAAAGGTGGAATAGGGTATGATAAGAAATCTATAGACTTTACTAGCCTTATTGCTAAAGCTAAAATGAGTTCACCCCCTACATGCTCTTACTGTTGTAAAATAGGACATGCTAGACATAAATGTAGATCCTTGAAATATCAATATGATAAAAAGAGCTATATGAAATGGAGGCCTAAGAGTACTTAAAAACTCATCAGTCGGCATTATGAGAACACGATCTAAGGGAGTTCATCATAGACCGGTTTAAACTGCCTTGACTTGCGACTGGTCTTCCTGATGAACGCTGCTCTGTCCAAGGAAATAGGTTTTTAAAGAGGCCATAGCCCTACCTACTACTGGAAGCACTCTTAATAAGTGTCGATGATGTCTCTATGGGAGACTGAACTCTTAGAAATCTATTTTATATCTCTCTTTTCTAACACTGTGGACCCAAAAGAACTAATGGTACCAAAATCAATTCTTGCAGGGAAATAGAAAAATTGTTCTTCCTAGCATATGGTATCTAGACAATTGATGTTCTAGACATATGACGGGAAACAAGGAGCAACTCCAATTGGTCAAACCAAAAGAGAAGGAAACTGTCACCTTTGGAGACAACAAAAAAAGAGTAATTGAAAGAATCGGCTCAATATTTATATATAAATCCTGCTTGATTGATGATGTACTCCTAGTAAAAGGACTTAAGCATAATCTATTAAGAAGAAGTCAATTGTGCGATAGAGGTTATGAAGTCAAATTCACTCCCCAACACTGCACAATATCACTTACATCTAACAAATCCATAAATTTCAAAGGATATAGAAGTGAAAATGTTTACAATGTTTCTTTAAATAATTTATCTTTGACAAATATAAAAAGCCTTGTATCCTTGAATGTTGATGACAACATTCGTCGACATAGACGATTAGGTCATGTTGGTCTTAGTACCATTGAAAAACTTTTTAAACTTGATCTAGTAGTTGGTATGCCAAAACTCAATTTAAAATTAGATTCTGTTTGTGATGCATGTCAGCTTGGCAAACACACAAAAAATCCTTTAAAAGCAAAAATTTTGTATCTACTTCTATGCCCCTTGAACTTCTTCACCTAGATCTATGTGGTCCCTCAAGGAACGCTAGTCTAGGAGAAAAGCTTTATGCATTTGTCATTGTGGATGATTTCTCACGTTTCACGTGGACATTATTTTTAGCCCACAAAAATGATGTCTTCGATTATTTTAAAACTTTTGTCAAACGTGTTGAGAATGAGAAAAATATTTCAATAAAGCAGATCCGTAGTGACCACGGAACTGAATTTCAAAATGATAGTTTTACAAATTTTTGTGAAGAGAAAGACACCGGTCACAATTTTTCTTGTCCTAGGACTTTTCAACAAGGATGTAGAGTTACTTGAATAAGAGATGACTTCCTCAAGTCTAAATGATATAGATGTTTATGTTGAGAAAACTCCACTACCAAAGGAATGGATGCTTCACAAAGATCATCCTATGGATCTTATCATTGAAAGTTCTTCAAAGGGAGTAACCACTCGATATTTTCTTAATAATATTTGCAATCATCTTGCTTTTGTTTCGCATGTTGAACCAAAGTGCATTGATGATACTTTGTTAGATGATGCATGGATTATTTCTATGCAAGATGAATTAAATGAATTCAAGCGTAATGATTTTTGGTGTCTTGTTCCTAGGCCGCATGATAGATCTATTATTGGTACTAAATGGGTCTTTAGGAATAGACTTGATGAGCATGGTACTATCACTAGAAATAAAGCTAGGCTTGTAGTGAAAGGATATAGTCAAGAGGAAGACATAGATTATGATGAGACATATGTGCTTGTTGCTAGACTAGAATCTATTCGTATGCTACTTGCTTTTTCCTGCTCTAGGAATTTTAAAGTATTTAAAATGGATGTAAAAAGTGTCTTTCTTAATGGTGAACTAAAAGAGGAAGTTTATATTGAACAACTCGATGACTTTGTTGATTTTTTATTTCCTGGTCATGTGTAAAAATCAAATTTCCGATATTTTTACAAAACCACTAGATGAAAATACTTTTATTCATTTGTGTGGTGAACTTGGCATTATTGAGTTGTAATCACTTGTTGACATATTCTAAAGTTAATGTCATATTAAGGAGGAGCTTAATATTAAATTCAAGCAATTTAATTTTGGATAATACAACTTAATTATATTTATTAATAATTATAAGCTCACATTTTATGTGTATTATTTGTTATAAATTTTTCATAAATATAATTCTAAGAGGACAAATCCGAAATGTGTATACTTTGTTCGAACGTTGCATCCGTTCCTAAGAACGTTGCATCCGTTCTCTGCCCGAACGTTGCGTACGTTCTTGGAACGTTGCTTCCGTTATGAGCTCTTCCCGCCTCAGTTTTAAATTTTTGACCAAAATTTAACGCGAATTTTTACCGCCAAGGGCTCCAACGTTGCGTCCGTAAGATGAACGTTGCGTCTATTCGTACCCCTTCCCGCCTACTTTTTAAATTTTTGGTTCAATTTTCCCGCATATTATTCCCGCCAAGACGAACGTTGCGTCCGTTCGTTCCCGGGCCTACATATAGAGGCCGAACTCAACCCAATTTTTCACACCAAATTAGGCCTTATTTCTTCCTCGTGTTTGAAATATTTCTTCCAAAATTCCTCCAAGACGTCAAGATGATCCCATCAATCCGAGGCGACGCACTCGTGCTCGTACCCAACCTTTTGTCCACAATCTAAACCTACCCGCTATATCTCGACCTATACCTGCCGACTACTGTGATAGGAAGATTCTTTCGGGTCGTATCCTTGATCACTCTTATTTAGCAAAATCTCATCTTCGTGTGTTGGACTTTATTGATTTCCAACAATGGGGAGCGTTTTTCCAGCTTTCTTATCCAGATTTCATTTATACTTCCCTCATTCATGAGTTCTACGCCAATTTTGAACTTGAATTGTGCAGCGATGAAATTTATGCTGTTACAATTAGGGGTGGGTTTTCGTTATACCGTATCCAAAATATTGGTATGAAAAAAATTCATACCGTTACCAATATCGAAATTTCAAAATTTTGGTATGAAAAAAATCCATATTTATACCGTAGAAATATAAAAAAAAATTCGATACAAAAAATGTTTATATATCAAAAAAATTTCGATACGGTATCTCGAAAAGTCGGTATTTTGGTTCGGTATCCCAGCCCTAGTTACAATTGTTCAAAATCGGTATATTTGTTTTTCTTTAGGCGATCTCTCTGCGTGGTTCTCTATTTCTAGAGATGGACCCAGCGAGTTCTTTGCGTTTAAATGGCCTGAAGATAGTCCTGAGTTTAGTCGTGAAGAAGCTCTATTTATCATTCTCGGTCAACCACCTCATGCTGGTGATGATCGACCAACTCTCAAAATGCTCTGTCCAGATTTTCAAATTATTCAAAAACTTATCACTTCTTCAATCATTCCTCGCGTTGGAGACCACTCCAAGTGCAAATATTGGACCTTTATGTCCTTTTTCATATTGTTGCTCAGCGACCTTTTAACCTTCCTTGTTTTATCATTCTGGTTATGCATCATACTGCCAAAAATTCAAAGAAAGTCAGTCTTCCTTTTGCTCAGTTTATTAACCGAATTCTGACTCATTTTGACATAGTTTTCGATGATTTGGATAAAACACCTATCACTGAAGCTTATACTCCTGACCATACCTACATTACTAAAATGTATTTTTCATGGAATCCTGTACTGTCTCGATGGGTGCATGACCCAGGTCATATTTTCTCTCGTTATCATCCCGAAACCGATTTTCACATTTCTTTTTCAAATCTTACTCCGTCCATTCATGAACAAGGATTTCCTGGTGGTTTTACTGACACCGATATTCCTTTCTCTTCTACGGTACCTCCATCTTCTTCACCTATGTTTGATTATGGTGATCTACCTTTTTCTCCACCTATGATACCTCGGCCTCCGCCTACACCAGCTCCATCTTCTGATCGTCTTTTTGAGTATTTTCAGCAGCTTAGCTCAATTTGGATTGCAATTTCTCTGCCATTCAGTATATTCAGACATCTATCACAAACTTGTCTTCAGAGATGCAAAACTCCTTTGATGTTGTCAACGATAGACTCACTGTGCTAGAAGACTACTATAATCAAGACCCTTTGGATGACGCTTCTTAGTTTAATATCTTTGTTGTAATTAAATTGTATTAGAAATTTTTCTATTAATGAAATTTATTACTGCATTGTTTTGTTTATTTATTAGCTTTTTGATTATCAAAAAAAGGGGAAGATTTAATTTGGTTAAATATTTAATAATTTAATAATAGAAAGAGGGAGAATAAAACTTGATTATGTGATAAACAATTTGTTGTTTAAAATATTGTTAAATTAAGGGGGAGATCTTTATATGTATTTCAATTTGGCTTAAATTATTGCACTTTATATTTCTTATCTAACCAAGTTTTGAGATTATCAAAAAGGGAGAAATTGTTACGCCTTAAACGCATACAAATCTCATAAACAAGATTAATGTTTTTAATGCGATAACTTATCTTGTTTTGATAATTACAAAACTAGGTTTTTATTACTAATCGTTTAAAGTGAGATCTTGCAGATTAGATCCTTATTAACAAATTAAATTCATGTGCGGAATATTCTAACAATGGATTTGAGTAAAAGTTGCAAGCAAAATTATGGAGCAGAAACTTGCGAAAATTATTGGGAATTTTTGAGTCATCCAAATCAAATCTTTACCTATCATAATAAATTTTAGGATGCGGAAAAGCTACGGTCTAAATCTCAGCTCAATCCAACGGCAAGATCATGAAAAATGAATTTTTCAAATGTACCGCGCAGAATATAAAGCAAAAAGATGAAGGAGCGACTTTAGAAAATTACTGCAAACGTTTGATGCATTCCATTCCGATATCTACCAATCACAATAAATTTGAGGATGTTTTAAAGTTGCTATACAAATTTCAGGTCAATCCGACGGTTATATGGTGAGATATGAATTTTTGAAGATTGTCGCGCAGTTTGCACTGTGCAGAACAGACACAACGATTTCATGAACGGATGCAACGTTATTAGCCAAAAACATGATCCAAAATTTAATAAAAAAATTCGTCCGACCAAAGCTGCATTGCGCCAAATGGATGCAACGAACCTTATAACGGACACAACGTTCTACACTGGCGCCAGAAGAATTAAATGTGCGCCGAATGGACGCAACGAACCTGCTCGATTTTGCAACTATAAATAGAGGTCATTCCAAGCCATTTTCAATCATCCCAACTCATTCTCCTCTTCTTTGCAAGCAATCTTCTCTCAACAAAAGTGTTCGATCAAGATTTGTGAGATATATTCAAAAATCGAGAGTTATTTGTAAAAATAATTTGTGAGTTGGTTGTGCGATCATTGTAACACTTGAGTGTGAAGCCAAGTGTGTTGTGTGAATTTTTGAGGCCATCCTTGGAGCCCTTAAGGCCGAGTGTAAGGCCCGAGATTATTTAATTTTAATTCGAGAATATTTAATTTGAGAATATTTAGAGTTTAGAATTAAATTCTAATATTCTTAAATTATTTAGGATTGAAATTGAATTCAATCAATTTTTTGGGGACTGAATTGCAAATAGCCAAAAGTTCAGGGACTAAACTATAATTTGGCTAATATTTATCTAAACTTATACCTATTTTCAGCCAATTCACATGTAAAAACCAGAAAGAAAGGGAAAAGAACAGAGTCTAAACCTCACGCCATTTTCATTGTGTAAAAGCTCCGATAACTTGTGATCTGGCCGTCAGAAATTCAACATAAATATATATCTGCGATCTTCGCTCCGAGACCTTCCTTTTGGTACAAATTTTATTTAGTTATTTCATAATTTATTTTTATGTTGAAGATGGAATTTATTTATTCTTGGATATATGCGTATATAAGCTAGCACCGACTGTATATTCACAGACGGAGCGGAAAAATACTATTGTTTGGATTTCTTATGAATTTTGGAAACAATATTCAAAAACCCCTACTTTTGAATTGTGTTGAACGTGGATATATATGGTTGGCATGTTGAAAGTTATGGTATAAATTGATGAGTATATTGATTTTGATATCGTTTCGGTTGTCGGGTTTTTAGCCGTTACGCCGTCGATTTTGAAATTGCAACACTTTCAAGCCTATTGAAGTAGCTATGTCGAGATGGAGTTGTTAGTTGATTTAATAGCTTATTATCACTTCATTTTCAGCCTTGTTTTGAATTATTCGAATTCGGGACTCCGGACTTGAATCGTCAAAGAGTTGAAGTTTGAGGTTTGAAGCCATTTGCATTGAAGTTTGAGTTGACAAGTTGAGCAGCCTTTTGATATGAATTCTCATTGATGTAATTGCAGATTTGACGTACTTTCAAATGCGATATTGAAAGGTATAAATGACAGCTAATCCAGATGGGATAGAATACTCGAAATAGCTATTGGTTTCGAGTAATCCCTTTTAAATCACATACTTGGTTTCTTATATGTTTTTATGTGCTTTTGCTTGATTAGTTTTGTTTGTTTGCGTATTTGGTTATGAGTTCAAGATGTTTTACAGTATTTAATGCATACAGATTATGTTGTATTCATATTGAACTCTACCTTGAAAAACACATAGGGTTGATTGGTCTAGAGTGCAGATGACGTTGGAAGGGCTGTAGTTGAGTATCACGGAATGTGAAGTTACTTCCAGACCCAGAAGACTCACTATAGTTGCACCAAAGTCATAGAAAATAAAATACTTGACTTCACCTTGATTGGGTGAGTTGGTGTTAGTTTGAAATTTTATTTCCTCGGGATCCCAAGAACCAATATTCAATTGAAATCAGATTTGATAGCTTGCCATTGACATATGCATTGCATTTATGTATATTATATGGCATGTATTGTTATTTATACTTGGAATTGTATTTCTCACCGAAGTTATTCGTCTATTGCTTTGTTTTGTATGTGTGAATGATAATAGGTGGGGCAGGAGCTGGTCAGAAGCGACAGGGATAGCTTGAGATAGAGTATTAACATGTGGTGATTCGGGTTTAGCAGTTGATGTATTAGATCTTGTATCAAACATGTTAGAAAACTAGATATTGGTATATATGTTTGATATTCGTCACTTTTTAGCTTGGTACATATTGTGTATTCTAGAACACGATGTTCATGTATGAATATATATGTTTGAATTCGTAGTTTGACAAGATTATATGAGATAATCATGATTGATATTTTATGTTATATTACAAAAATGAAATGGAAAGCATCAGAGGTAGGTTCCCATTTTTCTGGTTGGGCAGACCTCGCTCGAGCAAGATTTTTCCTCGCCCGAGCGAGATTCATCCAAGGGTCGCTGGTTTGTTGCCTCGCGCGCGGGCGAGAGCTCGTCTCGCGCGAGCGCGGGAAACCAATGATTTTGCTGGAATGCTGCCTCGTGCCCGCGAGAGATGCTCATTGCGCGCGCGCGAGACATGTATTGTCTTACTAAGTTGACTTACGTTGATATTTTATTTACTTATTATGTTTACTCATACATTTCCCCAAGTTAAGATTAGCAACCCGGGTCCCCACACCAAGTGTATCGAGTTGTATCGGCGCGGTGATCGTGTTGTTGTTGTACGTCTATCCTTGTAGCCATCAAGGCCAAGACGTTTGAAGTGCTAGTGGATCCTTGGTTAATCGACCTTAACCAAGAAGGAGAGACGTAGACAATTTATCGTCGAACTTCCATAAACATATCCTCTCTCTTTTATCGCTTTATTTACTTTACGCATTTATTTACCGCATTTATTTTGATTGTTTTAAGTCTTCCGCTTGTGTATTTGCATAATCGCTTTAAATTGCTAAAGTTTCCAATAGAACCTAAATCCCCCCCCCCCCCAATTTGGTTCTAACAGTTCATCAACTTGCTGTCATTCTGTCCCCACATCAATGCAAGTTCCGATGCCAAATATGATCATTTCTTGCAAGGCCTCAACCAGGAGATCTTTGATTGGGTCACTGTTTGTAATGATCCGACATCTTATGAGACTTAGGTAAATCGCTGCCATCAGGCATAGATCAGCGTGAGTCATGCCAAGGCACTCCTACCTACTCAGCCCAATGGATCCCTTGGACCCTGTGCTCAATATTTCAAGAAGCAGGGTACTACCTCTAGTTCTTCTTCTAATTCTACTTCTTCTGTTTCTCATTGATTATTCTTATTTGGTAAGAAGAAAAAAGAAAGGCGTTGTGATCACTGTGGGAGGAAACACCCGACAAAGGAATCCCAGAGGGCATCTGGTGTATGTTTTATCTGCGACAAAAAAACACATCTACGGAGGGATTGTCCTACTCAGACAGGAGGCACTAGTTCTGGAGCTGCTAGTGGATCCTAGTCCAACCACGCTAGTCACCAGCACATCCACGTACTTTTACCCTACGACCTCGAGCTCAGGGAAAATTGTATGTTATCAGCCAGGATCAGACTAATGCATAGGATGACCGCATGATAGAAGGTACTTTCTTGTTATGTGACATACCTGCTCTTGTTGTAATAGATACAGTGCATCGCATTCATTCATCTCGAGTCATTTTTTCAAGAGATATCATTTTCTCTATGTATCCCTAGACATTGACTTAGTTGTGTCCAGTCCTATGGGACTAGAGATAATTACTAAGAGTCTAGTGATGGGCTGTATTTGAGAATTTGAGGGACATTTCTTGACTGCTAACTTGATGATGTTAGCAATGTGCGACTTTGACTGTATATTGGGAGTAGATATGCTGACGTTGTATCATGCTATTTTGGGTTCTCACCAATGACTGGTACAGTTCAGCCAAATGAGAATGAAAGTTGGTTCAATTATGGTGAGGGAGAGCGACCTCCGATGGCTCTTGTGTCTGCTCCAAAGGCATATGGTGCCTTAGGGTCTGGAGAACAAGGGTACCTCATCTACAACATTGATACCACTACAATTAGTCATGGTATTGAGCATATACCAAGAGTCAGTGAGTTTCCCGATGTTTTTCCTAACGAAATTCTTGGTTTTTCACCAGTTTGCGATGTGGAATTTGACATTGATTTATTGCCAATAACTGCACCAATATCTAGAGCATCGTATCGTTTGGCTCCGTCAAAGATGCGAGAGTTGAAGCAGTAGTTGCAGGATCTACTGGATAAAGGATGCATTCGTCCGAGTGTGTCTTCGTGGGGATCACCAATTCTATTTGTCAAGAATAAGGATGGATCGATGTGGTTGTGTATTGAACAACTGAACTTTGTCACCAACAAGAACAAGTACCATTTGCCACACATTGATGAAGAGATTTTTGGTTTTACGTCACTTTGTGAGGTTGAATTTTCATTGATTTATTGCCATGAACTGCACCAATATCTAGAGCACGGTATCGTCTGGCTCCATCAGAGATGCGGGAGTTAAAGCAACAGTTGCAGGATCTGCTGGACAAAGGATACATTCATCTGAGTATGTCTTTGCAGGGAGAACCAGTTCTATTTTTCAAGAAGAAGGATGTATCGAAGCGGTTGTGTATATATTACAGACAAATGAACCATGTCACCATCAAGAACAAGTACTCGTTGCCACGCACTAGTTCTGGAGATGCTAGTGGATCCAAGGCTTTTGTCCAACCATGCCAGCCATCATCACAGCTGGGTACTTCTACCCTGCGACCTTGAGCTCAGGGAAAAGTGTACGCTCTCAACCAGGATCAGGATAATGCAGAGAGTGACCGCATGATAGAAGGTACTTTCTTGTTATGTGGAATACCTGATCTTGTTTTAATAGATACTGGTGCATAGCATTCATTCATCTCGAGTCGCTTTGTCTAGAGTTATCAGTTGCCCTATGTATCCCTAGACATTGACTTAGTTGTGTCCACTCCTATGGGTCAGGAGATAATTACTAAGGATCTAGTGATGGGTTGTCTTATAGAATTTGAGGGACATTTCTTGTCTGCTAACTTGATGATGTTAGCAATGTGCGACTTTGACTGTATATTGGGAGTAGATATGCTGACGTTGTATCAAGCTATTGTGGATTGTAACCAATGACTGGTACACTTTCAGCCAGATGAGGGTAACAATTGGTACTTTTATGGTGAGGGAGCATGACTTTTGATGCCTCTTGTGTCGGCTTTGAAGGCCTGATGTGCCTTAGGGTCTAGCGGTCAAGGCTAACTTATCTATGCTATTGATACCGCCACAGTAGCCATGCTATTGAGAAAATACCAGTTTTCAGCGAGTTATCTGTTGTTTTCCCTGAATATATTCTTGGTTTTCCACCAGTTCGTGAGGTGGAATTTGGCATTGATTTATTGCCAGGAACTGCACCAATATCTAGAGCACTGTCTTATCTGGCTCCGTCAGAGATGCAGGAGTTGAAGCAGCAATTTCAAGATATGCTGGATAAAAAATACATTCTTCTGAGTGTGTCTTTGTGGAGAGCACTAGTTCCATTTTTCAAGAAGGAGGATGAATCAATGCGGTTGTATATTGATTATAGACAACTGAACCATGTCACCATCAAGAACAAGTACCCAATGCCACACATTGATAACTTGCTCGATCAAGTACAGGGTACTTCTGTTTATTCCAAGATTGATCTCAGATCGGTATACCGCCAGATGTGTGTTCGAGACTCAGATATCTCTAAGAATGCTTTTCATACCAGGTATGGTCCTTATGAATTCCTGGTAATGTCATTCGGATTTATGAATGCACCTTAAGTCTTTATGGACTTTATGAACCGTGTATTCCGAGATTATCTTGATAAAATTGTCATCATCTTCATTGATGATATTTTGATTTATTCTCATAATCGAGATGATCATGCACAACATTTGAGAATCTTATTATAGATGTTACGCGAAAAGCAGTTGTA
Source organism: Henckelia pumila (assembly GCF_033568475.1). Taxonomy (NCBI): domain Eukaryota; kingdom Viridiplantae; phylum Streptophyta; class Magnoliopsida; order Lamiales; family Gesneriaceae; genus Henckelia; species Henckelia pumila. Next base: position 129,902,851 of record NC_133120.1, on the reverse strand, counting down.
TGCTATGTTGAGCAAATGTTAATTAGATTGATCGAGTCGTGTTTCTTGGTCATGTTATATCCAGAGAAGGAGTATTTGTGAATCCGAGTAAGGTTGAGTCGGTGTTGAATTGGGCACGCCCAACGACGATGGCTGAAATCCATAGTTTTCTAGGTCTAGCTGGATATTACAGTTGGTTCATTGAGAATTTTTCCCATTTAGCCAGGCCCCTGACAGAGCATACCCGGAATAATTTTCCTTTTGATTGGTGCTTGGATTGTAAGGAATCTTTTCACAAAATTCTTAAACCTCTGAATACTGTACCTGTGCTAGCTCTACCCTCTGGATCGGGAGGTTATGTTATCTACAATGATGCCTCTAGACAGGAATTACTTGTATGGAGAGAATTTTGAGATATTCACTGACCACAAGAGTCTGAAGTACTTTTTCAATCAGGAAGAGTTGAATATGCGACATCGTCAGTGGATGGATTTGATGAAAGACTATGATTGTGAGATCAAATACCATCTAGGATCTGCTAATCCGACTTCCGATTCCCTGAGTCGACATGTAAGACTCTCTACTCTTCACACTACTGATATCTCTAACATTATTCAGGAATGTTGATCTTTTGGATTCACCTTCAATCACATGAAAGAATTTGATGTAATTCGTCTGTATTCTATTCAATTTGAGCCAGTCATGTACTCTCGGGTCAGAGATGCTCAGATTTCTGATGCTAAGACGCAGTGATTGGCTCGTTTAGCCACTGGTGATAATACATCTGAATTTCATTATCAATCTAATGGATTATTGTGTTTATCCAAATGAGCGGTTGTACCTGATGACGCGGAACTAAGGAATGAGATTCTAACTCAAGCTCATAGAAGTCAACTGACAGTTTACCTTGGAAACGTGAAGTTCTACAAGGACTTGAGATCTCGATTCTAGTGGAAAGGGATGAAGCGGTGTGTATATCAGTACATTTCTAGATTCCTTGCCTGCCAGCAGGTCAAGGCCGAGCATAGACGACTAGGTGGGTTTCTATAGAGCTTAGAGGTTCCTGAGTGGAAATGGGAACATGTGACCATGGAATTTTTCACCCATTTGTCTATGACCTCTCGACAATGTAATGTTATCTGAGTCTTTGTGGATCATCTGATGAATTCTACACACTTTATTCCTTACAACCGAGATTATACTTTTGATCGCATGAAACATTTGTACATCCATGATATTGTGCGCTTCCATGGAGTTCAATCGAACATAGTCAATGACAGGGATCTGCGGTTTACCTCACGCTTATATGGTAGTTTTCACCACGATTTTGTAACCACTTTGAGCATGAATACAGCATATCATCCAGAAACTTACGGGCAGTTAGAACGGACCATACATACAATGGAGGATATGCTAAGAGCATCGGTAATGGACTTTGGCTTGTCTTGGTAGGATCACTTACCTTTGGTCGAGTTTTCCTACAATAACAGTTATCACCGTAGCATTGGCATGGCACATTTTTGGGCATTGTATGGACGACAATGTCGTACTCCACTATTATGAGATTAGGTTGGATAATGACATTTCAAAGGGCCAGAGTTGGTGTAGTAGGTTACGGATAAGGTGGACTTGATCAAATGCAGGATCAAAGATACCCAAGACCGGCAAGAGATTTATGCCAACACTTGGCGCAGGCCGTTACAGTTGGATCCATGAGAACATGTCTTTTTCCGAGTGTCACATTTTCGAAAGGTGATGAGATTTGTCTTGGAAGGCAAGTTGTCGCCTAGGTTCATTGGACCATTCCAGATCCTGGAGAAGATTTAAGACGTTGATTATCGTTTGGTGCTACAACCATAGTTCTCCAGTATCCATGACGTATTCCACGTAACGCTACTTCGACAGTACATAGCTGACGAGTCACATGTGATACATCCAACTGACGTTCCCCTAGAACCAGATTTATCATAAGTTTAATGACCACTCCAAATCCTGGACAAAAAAGACAAAGTACTCTGGAACAAGCGCATACCATTGGTCATGGTACAGTGGCAGCGTTTGGTTACTCAAGAAGCAACTTGGGAACTTGAAAGTCGTATGCGAACAGAAAATACTGAGTTTTTTTATACATATCCTGTAGATACTTATGGATTTTATGTAAATATGTATGATATCTTCTGATGAAATAAAGTATGAATTTTAGTTATCTTGATTTGTTACCCTAGAATAAAATTTCGATGATAGAATTTCTTAAGTTGGGGAGAATGTAGTAACCCGTACCCTATTTTAAGTTGTTTAAATATTAAACATTATTAAAGGTTAGTAATTAAAAAAATCAAGGGATTAAATTGAATTAAATTATGAATTATGGACTTCGGAACCATTGGAGAGATCAGAAGATCTGAACCATAGTTCGGAAGCACCGAACTAGGGCTTGTGAATGTTTGGATGCATTGCTAGTTCGGATGTTTCGAACTTGATTCGGAAGATCTAAAAACCCCACTTTGGAAACAACGAAGTATGCATGGTTGGTTCGGAAGCTGAGGAACAGTTCGGAAGTTCCGAACCCACGATCGGAACATCCGATCCCACCCAATGCCAATTGTCGTCCCTTAGTTGTTCGAACCATTGTGACTTGTCAATTTCATGTAGGGTATGGAAGGTCCAAACCCAGCCAACCAGATACGTGGCTAGCATACAGAGTTCGGAACGTCCAAATCCAGTTTGGGATTCTGAACTCCGCCTATAAATAGGGGCTCCGAGTTTCATTTTTTAATCACCAATTCATTGATTTCCTTCTTGATTAGTCTATAAATAAGAGGGCCCAAAAATAAGTGAGGTGCTTCAAGAATAGCATCAAAGTGTGAGTAGAAACTAGGTTATCGACATCAACAGACTGACTACGGACGAATGTATCGTCCGAGAATCCTATTTAAATATAGGAGTATCCATTAAACTTGTTAAGACTTTGAAAGCATATTTAGTGGTATAATAATTACTTGACTGTAGGCATGGAACATAGACTCTTATTTGACTTGATCTACTACTATAGGTATGTAAGTACTGACTGAGATTTACAGCTGACTAGGAATGCTTATATGTTGCATTTATGTGTCATGATGCATGTTTTACTGCTCTACATATATATTTCATGTGCACATACATGTTGAGTCGTATCTCTTTCGAGATAGTATTTCTCGTAGGGTCGCTCAGCCCTACACCTGCTATTACTATTTGACACCGAGACTTACCGCAATGCGTGGAGACTGATACTACAGTGCTGTAGACGAGTGTGTGAGTTACTCAGCGGTCGGATTCCCTTAATGGTACTACATACTCATTGGCGACTAGTCTGAGCAAGACTTGGTAGTTGACCAGTCATGCCAGTCATCTCATGTTACATGCATCATATTAGTTTTGTATAATCTTACTTACGTACTGGGCATTAGTCGCTCACGTCCATGGTGTTATCTTGGACACCCCATTTCACGAGGTAAGTCTCAGGCTGGATGGAGCAAGTGGATCAAGGGAGGGTTAGATGTAGGTCCAGGAGCTATTGGGAGTTTATGTACCTATTATATGTTGTAAATATGTATTGGAAAAATACATTTGGGTTTTTAGTACCGATTGTATTCTGATGGTTTTTTTTGTAGTTGGGTTTTAAGTTTCTGCAATAAACTCTGCTGTTTTAATAAGTGTTTTTATAATAAGCTAATTTCATTCTTAAGACTGCCAGATAGTAAGTGATCTAGAATGGGTCACTACATATGTATTGCTGAATTGAGTCAGTTAGGCACCTAGTGAAGCCTGACATAGGTACTCTCAGGTTCATAATGTACAATACCAAACTTTTTGCATTTGTTCATCTGTTCAACAGATTTTCCAACTTGATGAATAGATTCTTGATGTTCATATACCGTACTGGATTTAACAAAGTGATTTTATTTCACTTTTCACATATTTTGTTTCGGTTGATTACTTGATTCTAGAATGCTTTCATTGTTATGGAAACTTAGATCAGTCCTGTCTCCAACAGTTCTTGTAACTCTTGAATTTCTTCAAGAGTGACTGATGACTTTTCTAGATTTTGATATGATTAGTTAGCTTCATATTCTCATTTTGACTTCTAAAACTCAACCTGCACTCTCTCATTCTCAGTCATAAGCTTTGAAACTTCTGCTTTGAAACTCAACATTTCACCAAACTATTCCCAGTTAGGTCAGTATTGTTGTTTGCCAGAACTGACTGCTTGTCTTTGACTTTCTCGAATGATTGAGAAAGTATTTTGTACTTATCTACCATGTAATGTAGTGTTGTAATTAGATCTTCACTTGAAAAATCAGTTGAGCTAAAATCAAATACCACTTCACCGATAGAATCTTGCTCAGCAGCAACCATGAACATTGAATTTATTCTTCATCAATTTCACTACTTGAAATCTGTAACTTATATGAATCAGAGTCTAATCCAGCCCAATTGGACATGCTTTCCTCATTCACCAAAACTTTTTGGTCATCTCACTTCTTGAAAGATTTCTTCTCATATTTTGATCTTATCTTCTTGTCAAAATACCTCTAGTCTTTTTCTGTTGAACTTCAATCATATTTATTTGGATTTGTGAAGTCAGCTATGAAATGACCAACTTTCTCTTTCTTGTGATATTATCTTCTGTAGGATCCCTGATTCTTTCTCAAGAACTTGCCAAATTTATTCATAAACAGAGACATGACATCATTACTCAACTGCTCAATTGATTTATCCTTGGAAACTAAGGACTCAAGATTTACAAAATTCAAAGCTTTGGTCAGTTTATAGGTGGAATGAACATCATCTCTTAAATCAAACTCATATGCTTCAAGATCAACAAACAGATCATGTAGTTCTAGTTTTCTTAAATCCTTGGGTTCTCACATTGCCATAGATTTGACATTCCATTCTTTTGGAAGTCCTCTCATCACCTTTACTATCACTTCTCTGTTTCTATACACTTTTCCAAGTGCATTCAGTTCGATCATAATCCCGCTGACTCTTTCATCAAAATTTGACATAAACTCTCATGCTTCATCTTGATATTATCAAGCTACTATATTACAACAGATAGTTTGATCTCTTTGGTTTGTTAATTTCCTTCACACAGTTGGATCAGTTTATCCTACATCGCTTTGGCAGTTTTACACAACTTGATGTTGCTAAATGTGTTTTTTATCCAAAGTCTTGTACAATATATCTTTAGATAAATTATCAAAATTGGATTTTATCCAGCGGTGGCTTATGGCCATAATTGACAAGATTTTATAACTGCATTAGCATCTGTGTGCAGTGAATTTCGTATAATAACCTCAATGATTGGTTGTAGTACGGTTACATAGAGTGTTTCAATTGATTGGTTTTAGTCCAGGTGTTAGACATGTTGTTATGTTTCTCAGTATCAGATTGATGACATGTAGAGTGATTTTGAGTAGTAGCTCGATAGTATTTTCAGTTAAGATCTAGATCTGATTTCGAGGACGAAATCATTTTAAGGTGGGGAGAATTTAGTAACCCGAATCCCATTTTAAGAGCTTAATGGTTAAACTTGATTAAGGGATTTTAATACAATTAATCGAACCAAGAAATCGAATCCAAGATGTCAAAAAATGGTCCAAGGGTCAAAGTTGACTCGGGTAGTTCAGAAGGTCTGAACATGAACATAGGGAGATCGGAAGGTCCGAAGTGATAGGACCAAGCGAAGGAGTTTGGAAGAAATATTGGAACTTCGGAACGTGAGATCAGAACCTCAGAAGAGTTAGGCCATGCACACTAGTGACGTGTTGTCAGTGTTTTGACACTTAATTGCATGCATGAGATCGAAACGTCCGAAATGTGGGATCGGAGCTTCTGAACATGGCAGTTTGGCACGTATAAGACATGCGAGTTTGGAGCTTCCGAACTAGGGATCAGATCTTCCGAAACCTTGCCTATAAATAGGCGACGATATCCTCAAAATTAGTGTGTTTTGTATGGGTTTGAGTATGTATCAGTATATATTCTTAGGGTTTTAGCCTTATACTCGAGGGTCGAACATTAGCGATGTGATACGAGGCTTGTAGCAGAGTTGTGCTTGGGTCAAAGCCTTCGACATCAGTGGGCTGAAGACGGACACATGTATAGTCTTAGATTCTTATTAGTATTAAGGAGTATCTATTAGTTTAGTTATGACTTATAGACCAGAATAGTGATATGGTATTATCTTGGCTTTTAGGCTTCGACTGTAGATACTTGTATATCTAGGCCAGTTTTCGAGATACGTAATTATTGACTGAGATACCCAGCGAGTATGCATGCTTATATGTTACATATTATGTGCCATGATACATGTTTTACTACTTTGATATATTATGTTGCATGTGCATATTCATGTTGAGACGAGTCTCCTTTGATATTGCCTTTGTAGTAGGGTAGATCATCCCTATATTCCTTGTTATATTGTCTGACACCAAGAGACACTGTGTTGACATGGACTAACGCTGGTTCGGACGAGTGTGTGAATTTACCCAACGGAGTTGACCTTAGATGGCACTACGTACTCACTGGTGCCCAGACTAGCAAAACCTGTGATACCCAGTACCCAGTCATATGCATGCATCATAGTAGATTTTTATACTCGTATTTTACGTTCTGAGCGTAGTCGCTCACGTCCTTGTTGATGTGTTTCTTGTACACACAATTCGATGAGGCTGGTATGCTGGTGAACCAGGAGTGAGACCAGTGGTTAGTCGGTGATCAGGGCTTGATAGCAGGGGTCGCCGGTGGTTTCTAGATTAAGCTTGGTATTTATTGTTATTTGTTTTGTATTGTATTTACCAGTTGTTTTCCACTGGTTTATAATGTTGACTTAATTTTCGTAGTAACTCTGATTAAGTTTTTTGATTATTTTTATTACATGCTTAAGACTTTGGTTAATAGGTGATCCGGTTAGAGTCACTACACAAATACTGGAATCAAACCAAATAATACAACACTGAAAACAGTAAACTGCTGAACCAGGTTTAATACAATTCTTATTGAAAAACATTGGATACAACAAACTAAAAAATTCCCAAAAGTTTGAAACAATAATACAAATGATTCAAATTCTTACATAATAAAATCCATTATGAGTATGGATACTTACAATCCAAAAGTTTAATACAAGTTACGATATTCTAATTCAGTCTCCTTACTGCGACCTCTTCCTCTAAAGATCTACCTGATCTTTCTAATCCACCGGATCCTTCCAATATTGTGGGATACAATTATCTGGTAGATGGGGTTTAGGCTTGTGGAGAATATTAAAAATCTCTCCAACTGCTTGTGGAGAATCTTCACAGGTTTCTCCTCATATCTGGAAATGATTGAAAACACCACTCCATGCTCTCCAACCAATCATCTGCAACCTCTGGTGTCTCATTACTCACCAATGGTCTAGGCTTCAACTGGATAGATTTATGCGGATCAAACCTACACCGATCGTTCTTGTGACGGAGGTCTCTGGGATGCCTCTAGTCATCACCTCAACGTCTGTCACTGTCATGGCTACTCTCATCATCGATTCTATCCATTACTATAAATTTATAATAGAACTCAAACCTAACAGAAGTTTCTATATCCCAAAGATCTAATGCATTCTCTGGTACAATAAATTTAGTGACCCGCTCTAGAATCACTTACTAACATATTCTTAAGCAAGAAATTAAACTCAAAAAATAATAATTAAAGATAACTGCGGAAAAAATTAAAGCAAATACTAACTTGGCACTATACAACCGATAAAAAAAAAATCAAACCCAAGATAATATACAATTCAATCGAAATTCCAATGAACAAGAGGATCTATCCTAACTAACTCTGTTTGCATCAACTGAGAGCAAAACTCCTGGTCGCCAACTGCACACTGGTCCCAAAACCTGGGAAAACTGCAACTGCCCTGCCGAATAGGGTGTCTAAGGAAAAATACACGAACATGAGCGATAACAACGCTCAGCACAAAGATATGAGTATACAAATGAATGGGTACTGGAAACCTATCATGGTAGGAAACTATTGCTCAAACAAATGGCGCCATGGTATGTAGCACACTGGGCCGTCACATCAGGAGGTGGCTCCCATACCAAAAAGAATACGTGGATAAAAGTAACCAGATCCAAATCCACAGAATCCATCCACACAAGAACTCGAGGTTGAGCGACCACACTACTGATAATATCAAGGTACATGCTCAACATGATAATGCATGCAGCATAATAATCGTGACATAATATATGCATATAAGTCATGTCATATAGACCATGCAAACTTAGAACATACATACTCAACCATGATATCTCAGATAGTACGTCCGTACCTCTAAATAAGCGACTCAAGCAACCGAGTCACTCAGGTACTCAAATCTAAGCCTATAAATAGATAATCACCATATCATTGCTATTTATAAAAAAGTCTTAACTGACTAATAACCACTCACAGAAGCTAATCAGATTCTAGCAATATACCTGCATTCGTCATCATCCCTTTGATGGAGATGGCCTCAAAACATAGGCACAACTCCGCAACAATCCCAGTATCGCCTTGCTATCGACTGACCTCTGAAACGACGTATAGAACCTACTGAAAGTAAGCAAGAACGATAGGGAGAAGAGAGGGAAGTGAGTGAGGAATGAGAGTCTCGGCTCCCCTATTTATAGGCCACGATCGAAATGTTTGATCTCTCGTTTGGAGCTTTCAAACGCTTTTCGAAGATTCTGATCTCCTTGATCGGAGCTTCCGATCTCTAGCCATCGAACGCATGTCCTTTGATTGGACAGCACAGCTACCGACAATGTTCGGACCTTCCGAATGCACCCTTGTCAAATCACCAATCAAAAACTCATATCTGTCTCTCGGGGGAAAGTTAGGATCTTCTAAACTCAGGATCGGAACTTCCGAACTCCAATCTAGATTTCAAAGGGTTCGGAACCACCGAACTAAACCTAGCTCAAGTTCGCACCTTCCGAACTACTTGAACACTTGAAACCCTCCATACCATTTCCGAATGTCTTGAATCAGATTTTCTACTTATTAACCTCATCTGAGGATTCCTTAATCATGTTTTAACCATTCCAAACATGCTTAGACAATTAATTTCTCATTTTGAAAATCTGGCTACTACAGGTAAGGCAGCCTTCCCCACCCACCTCCAGAGCTCGACAAGATCTCAGAGCTGATACCAAAGGCATAAGGGGCCGCGCTCCTTCACCATAGAAAAACCATCAATCATCCTAAACCGGACAAAACATAACAATCTTCTGGTAGAATTCCACGGTAGCTCGATACAAAGTCAAAAGATCAATAACCAAAATACATTCAAAATTCTCCATCGCTAAAATCATTAGATTCGCTACCAACTCAAAACCCTCAAATGCTAGAGAGCAACCCATCACTAGACGCTTAGCCAAAGCTGAATGACTGCAAGGTGTAGATACAGAAAATAAAATGTTTAGGGACACATACAACAATTTATGACGTTTAAAAAATCGTGAAGAAATGAAAGAATACGATGCACCTATATCAATGAGAACGAATGCAGGAATCCCACATAAAAGAAATGTACCTGTGATGACCCCTTCTTTCTCATCCTGAGCCTGATCATGACTTAGTGCAAACACCTTCCCGGAACATGAGCTCTCAAATTTGTTCTTCCCATAGACTATCCCTATGGCCTCTACAGTACTGAGTCCAGATAACCAGAACCAGACGTTGATCCTCCAACCACATGTGGACAATCTCTCTTCATGTGGCCAACCTCGCCACAACGGAAGCAAGCCTCTGCAGCCATAAGACACTTGTTAGGCGGATGTCGGCTTCCACAATGCTCGCACTACCCCTTTTTCTTCTCAAAATGGAAAATACCGCCCGAACCATAAGAATAAGAACAAGATACACCATACTTCTTGAAAGATTGGGTCCTGTGACCCAAGGTGTTAGTTGGACGAGAAGACTGGAGGATTTTGTTATGCCAAAGACCACTCTCAGCCTGGCAACATCAGTTTACCAACCCTTCGTACGATGTCGGATCATCACAAACAGAAACTCGATTGTAGATCTTCGGATTGAGGCCCTAGAGAAAATGATCGTGCTTGGCCTCCGAACTAGCAGCGATGTGCGGGAAAAAGGGCAGCAACTCAAATAACCTCAACTGATACTTGAACAATCATACTACCCTGCTTCAAGTTCAGGAGCTCCATGGTCTTGGCTTGGCGTAGTGCAGGAGGATAATACAACTTCATGAATGCAGCACGGAACTCTACCCAAGTCGTTACACCACGCTCATGCACTATGGGTACGGACGCAGACTTTCACGATTTGCGAGCGCATCCTTCTAGTAAGAAATTCACGACCTCCATGCGCTGCTTCTCCGTGCAGTGGAAGACATGAAAGAAACTTTCCATCCACTCAAACCAGTTCTTCGCATCCTCCGCAGTCTCGCCTCCCACTAATGGCTTCGGCCACATCTACACAAACATGTGCCAATCAAATTGGCGGTGTCCATCACAGTGGTGACAGTTTCCTTGATGGTGTTCGCGATCATCTTTTTTGCCCCATCGTCCTATGCTCCCGTGACTTTTATCGCCGAAGGTTATCATCTCTACAGAAGGAAATAGATATTAACCTCAAGTATGTTTTCCTAATTCCCAAAATCTCATTCATGTTCTAATACCATAAATGTATTGAAACGCTCTGGGATCACCTACTAAACATACTCAGGCATACAATTAAATCTTAAAACATAATAATCAATAAACAGTGGAATAAATGAATACAATAAAACAACCGACGGAATACAAACGACCATTAAAACAACGGTGAAACATTTTTTTATACAAACGCATTGAATAAAGTACTGATAATAAAATTCTCAAATAGAAACCTGGTACAGAAAAAATGCCAACCCCATGATTGCTGCAACTCAACAACCGCTACCTCCCTATCCATCCAACCTAAGCCCTGCCCCGCGGAATGGGGTGTCCAAGAAAAAACCGAGGACGTGAGCGATAATGCCTAGTACAAAAGTATGAGTATACACATGCTATAAATGCTAATGCAAATGAACGGGTACAGAAAACCTATAACGGTAAAACTATTGCTCAGTCAAGTGGAGCCCTGGTATGTAGCACACTGAGCCGTTACATCAGGAGGTGACTCACACACCATATTTAAACTCTGGATATCGGTGACCTGATCTCGTAACCAATGGTCCAACCATCCACTCAAGCAACCCCACTATGGGTTATATCAAGGTACATGCTCAACATGATAATGTATGCAACATAATAATAGTAACATAATATATGTACATAAATCATTCCATATAAACATGCAAACATAAAACATGCATACTCAAACAGTATATCTCGGATAGTACGTCTATACCTCTAATCAAGCTACTCAAGCAACCTAGCAACACTCGAGTGATCAAGTCCAAGCCTATAAGCAAGTAATTAACATGTCACTCTCTACGTACTATAATCTTTAGCTGGACTAATAGCTACTTCCAAAAGCTAATCGGAGTCTAGAGTTATACCTGCATCTGTCATTAGCCCTTAGATGACGATAGCCTCAAACTCTAGGCAAAGCTTTGCTAAGATCCCAGTAGTACTTCGTCACTGCCTGTCCCTCGAGACGATGCCTGAAAACCATTAAAAGAATACTGGAATGAGAGAGAGAGAGAGAGAGAGAGAGAGAGAGAGGAGGGAAATTGGCAAGGAAAAATGGAGATTTTGGCTCCATATATAAACCATGATCGGACATTCGGATCGCAAGTTCGGACGTTCCAATCTCCCTTCCCGACTCTCACCACCGAACTTGGGATTGTGATTGGAACATAAGCTACCGACAGAGCTCGGACCTTCCGAACTAAGGATTCGGACCTTCCGATCTCACCTTTTTAAAATCACCAATCTGACTCATACTTGACTGTCGGAGTAGGGTTCGGATCTTTTGATCGGCAGTTTGGAACTTCCGAAGTGCTCGGTACCTTTGATCTTGATCATTGCCTTCCAAAGGGTTCAGAACCATCGATCTTGACTTGGTTTAAGTTCGGATCCTCCGAATTGCTCGAGCCCTTGATTACTACCTGACTATTTCCGGACGCTGTGAATCCGATTTTCAACTCTAATTACCCAAACGAGAATCCCTTAACCATATTTTGATCAATTAAACATGATTAGATAGTAGATTAGCTTAATTAAGAATCGGACTACTACATATTAGGTGAAGGACACGGTAGTATTGGGAAAAGTGGCGATGACACGACAAGTAGAGATTTCCATCGTAAAGATCATGACCACAGACACCATAGGGATTATGGTGGCAGTAGAGGTTCCAATGTATTTTTTTCTAAGCTTGTTAGCTAGCATGCCAAACATTATACACAAGCTAAAGTTATTAGCTAAGGGCTACGAGTGCGGTTAGATAAATCTTATTCACGCACACATGTAACTAATAAATTATTCGTATTGATGAGTACTAATATACTATTAATGGTTTCATTTCATTTAAAATACAGATCATGCTACCAAATTATATTTGTGTACTAATGGTGGCAGCCCCTAGTAATCTCTCACATTAATTTGGACTATATTAAAATGTCTATATAATTAATTAATCTAAATTAAAAGTTTTGATTTCTTGAGTAACCACCGTGGGCACTTACATGAGCACCGACTGACGTGAAATTCACTTATTCGATGTATAAGATGACATGTCAGCCGATACTCATGTAGGTGTTCACGGTGATTGTCTAGGAGATCAAAACTCTCTAAATTTAAATGTCTTTATATTTAATTAATAAAAGTAGTTTACGTACGTCTATGTAATACATATGTGAATTCTTTTTCCAATAAATATCAACGGCCGATTACATGCATTGCATGTGTTTAATACATTTTTAAATTAATATAAATATTTATCAAAATATTTTTAAAAAAAAATCAAAATGAGAAGCTTGAAAAATGTTCAGGAATAAAAAATTTATAAACCAATTTGGGGTTGATAATTGAAGATTAATTGTAACATCTTAGCACTACACATACAATATTGTACATTTTTTTTAAAGACCTGCGAACTAGGCAACTCATATATATATATTAGATAGGAGCGATGGTTCTATAATTGGTCTTGTAGGCTTGTCTACTTTTGTTTCTGATGTAGTTGCTCACAATCAGGTTTAATAATAAGATTTAATTTTATCTCAAAAAATGATATCTAATTTATTTATATATTTATCAATTTAGCTTTCAAAATTAATTACCTATGTTATAATCTAATACATTAGAAGATTATGGCACATGTGATACACATGTTGCGTGAAAAAAAAACTAATGAAGTATTTTTTTTTGTTTTAAAATACGAATTATTAACTTTTGAAATTGAAATGATAGGAGAGGAGAGGGAAAAAATAATATTATAATATAGTAAAACCATGTAGTTAGTTGATATTGTAAAAACGTATTGAGAGAATATATTTTTATATATTACTGAAAGAATTATACAATGTATATTTATATACAACTTAAAGAGCAAGTTAAAAGAGAAACAAATATAAAAAAAAATATACAAGAGATATGTACAATATATTAAAAGATATATTCCAATATTAAAAGAGAGATACTGCAAATATGTTGATCGGGCGCTGCAAGCATTTGTATCAATAGGGTTTTCGGGCCCGTACGTGGTAAGTTTCTTGCGTCCAGGATTCTTGTTCATTGATTTCCAGTTGGGGGAGGACATGGCTCGATTTTGGGTAAGAGACGGTGGTTCCTTCAAGGACACTTGATGCATGTATTCAAATGGACTCCAAAATTTGATTACCAGAAGGAGAGCTCGATCATTCCGCTTTGGGTAAGGTTCCCGGATTTGCCTATCTCACTATTTAATAAGAAACACTTATATTCATTAGAAAATTTGGTTGGAAAGCCACTGAAAATGGATGAGTTGACATCCAAATCGGAACGTCTAACGTTGGCCAGGGTATGTGTTGAATTAGATTTATTGAAACCGAGGCATGATCATATTTATTGGGCTCGGAGACAAGAGTATGCGATGTAGGCTCAGACATGGCTGCACGCCATCGAGGATCCTTGAGTGCAAGAGTATGCGATGTAGACTCAGACAGGGAAGTGTCAGTGATAGAAGAGAGACTAAAGCGAGGATTAGGCCGGAAGATATTATTTTTGAGCGGTTCACCATTGAATGGGTGTTGGGATAAGGGGCAATGGGAACGGGAGGGGGTTGTTTGGCGATTTGGACAGGGTGAGTGAGAGGTGGCTCGAAGTTGAGCTGGACGGCCGAGGGTGGCTCGGCAGGTGGTGTGTGGCGGTGTACTGGAGGTGCTGGGCATGGGTCAAAAGAGCAGACAGGTAAAGGATCAACAACACAGGAGTCCTCCACAGGCGAACCAGAGAGCGCATCGGATCATAGTCCAGCACCAGAACCACCACTGGAAAATGAAACTCATACTCAACAAAAACAACATGACGAGAAACAAATACTTTACCAGAAGAAGGCTCGTAGTAGAGATAGGTGTTCTGCGTAAGAGAGTAGCCAAGGAAGACACACGGGGAGGACTAATGTTTAAGCTTGTGAGGAGAGTAAGGATGGATCCAAGAATAATAGAGGCAGCCAAAAATGCAAAATTTGGAGAGATTCGGTGTGGTGGTGAAGAGATACTCGAAGGAGGATTTATTTGAGAGATTGTGTTTGGGTAGGCGATTGATCAGATAAGTTGCAGTGGAAAAGGCAAAGGGCCAGAAATGCATATGGACGGACGCGTGCTGGAGAAGGGATAGCCCGGTTTCGACAATATGACGGTGACGGCGTTTAGAGTAGCTATTGTGTTCAAGGGTTTGAGGAGGGGTGGTGAGGTGAGAAATTCCATGCAAACTAAGAAAACCTTTGAGTGCAAGAAATTCCCCACCATTGTCAGTATACAAAGTGAGGATTGGGCGGTTACACCGTTCTCGACAAGAGACTTGAAGAATTGGAACACAGGTAAGACATTCGATTTACGTTTTAGGTGATACAACAAGATATATTTTCTATAGTTATCAACAAATATAACGTAGTATTTATACCTGTCACGTTAGATATCCAGAGAAGTCTAGACATCAGAGAATATTGAATCAAGAGGAATTTGCAAAGTGAGTGAAGAATCATGAAAAGGAAGCATGTGACTTTTATTTCATAGACATGAGTTACAATGAAAATTACGAACGAAAGAAGAACATGACAGTGACTTGGACACTACTAAATGACGTAAGACTCTGGCAGACGGATGACCCAAACGAATATTCCAGATAGGGAGAGACGCAACAGACGCAGAGAGATCTAGTGGTGGAGAAGGCTGAGATACAGACCAGGAGTAGACACTGCTCTTAAGTGGGTCCTGATAGAGGATCCTTCTCCCGAAAAGCAGAGGAGGAGAAAACAACAATGACATAATTAGTTTTACATAGTTGAGAGACAGACAGGAGATCTTTATTAATTGAAGGAACACAGAGGGCATGTGGAAATAACATGGTAGGTGAGCTAGAAGGTGGTAAGAGACAACTTGTGTGAGTAATGGGAAGTCTAGTGCCATCACAAACAATAACACCATCAAATCCAACATATGGGGTGTGAAAAGAGAGATAGGAAATATCAGAATTCACATGATGAGTGGCACCAGAGTCTATGATCTAGTCAGATGTAGTGGGCGAGGCGGTGGTGTAGGAAGAGGCCGACAAAGCAGGTGGTACAGAAGCGGCACGGGGCTGGCCAGTATGGTGCGTAGTATTTCGGGCGGGCACAAACTAAAATTCGGGATAGCACCGAACAGAGTGACACTTACGGCGGCAAAGCTGACAGCGCCCCTGATATAGGTGCGAGAGATGCTGGCTCTGTTCCTGGTGGTACAGCTGGAACTTTGGCCATGAGGACAACGTATCTCCGTGGCGTGGAGGGGTGGCGGATTTTTGGCGGCAGTGAATGTGGCGACTGGTGGCTGTTGGCGACAGATCAATGGGTGGGTTGTGCAATTGCCGGAATAGTTCATGATTGAGAAGATTTTCATGGAGTTCCTCAAACAAGATTGCAGTGTCCCGAGCTTGAATGGCATGAGCAAGTTCCTTGTAATCATCATCAAGTTCATGAAGAACTTTGATGGTGAGATCTTCAATGTCAAGCTGAGCATTCATGAGTTCCAGTTCATCAGCCTTGGATTTGATAAACTGCATGAACTCAGTGATATATTGGGAGCCTTTCACCGGATTGCGAATTTGGGTTCTGAGTTGGGTGATGCGAACACGTGAGGGCTTTTCTCATAAGTGAGAGCAAGAGCATTCACTATGCTTGCTTGGTGCAGATTAGATTATCGTTGAGTTGAGGGGCAGGACTATCGAGTGGACTACGATGCAGGCACGGCACATCCCTCCGACCTATGCTAGACTTCCGCAAAAGTTTACTTTAATGCTTTAAAGTCGTTCAATTTTGTTGATTGGATAAATGTAAGCTTAAGAATTTATAGAATTATTTGCGGGCATGTAAAAGTCAAATTGTTTAACTTTTGGATGTTGTATTTTTGGAAGCTTATGTTTATCGTAATTGTTTTCCTTTTGGGTGTCTATTATATTTTTTTGAACTGCTGAGTTGAGACAGGTGGGATTTTGTATTTTCAAACAAGTCATGGCAAAATTTTTAAAAATCCGTATTGTTTTTATTAATTAATTTAGAGTATAGGTTAGGGTCATTTAAAAATCTCTTGATATTGTAGCTTGTCCAGATTGGAACCTTTGATCGAGAATAAGATATAAGCTGACATCGATCGAATGGGATTGAATACTCGAGATTGGTTTGATGCTCGAGTTTTCCTAAATCACATATTTGATGGTTTTTCTGTTCTTGATTGAGAACTTGAATTGTTGATTGATTATATGCTCTTATTTGCAATAATATGAATTGTATCCTTGTCATTTATATATGCATTCATCTTGAGTCTAAATCTTTGATTTTAGTTTCGAATTAGACTTTTTGGGAACTATAATCGAGTGGCCTGAGTTTTTGAGTACTTCCAGAGCCTGAATACTCCTTATAGTTGTACCAAAGTCTAGAGGATTGAGATACGTATCACAACTCGATCGGGAGCATCGGTGAGTTGTTGCGAGATCTTGTGCTCGGGATCCCAACTGAAGAATCGAGATTCCTTTTGATTATACGATTAGATAATCTTGAATTTTAAATGACATTCATTTCATTTTATTTATCATTGAATAATATTGATGTTATATCATGATTTTGAAATACTATTTTTTAATGCATGTTTATGTCTCTTTTACAGGGATTTATTCTCACCGGAGTTATCCGGCTGTTGCTTTGCTTTGTATGTGTGCATGGTAACAGGTGGGGCAGGAGCTGATCAATGACGTCATGATTAGCTCAGGATTTAGTGATAGAAGTGAGAAGTCGATTTAGATTTTGAATAAGATTCTCGAACTCATTTGTAATTGAAGTTGTATAACTTATCGAAGCATGCTTAAAACTTGTACTTGAAATGAATTATGTCGAATTTGGATATCTTAGAATCTTATAATTTGAGTTGTAATCAAGATTGGTTGTTGCTGTATATTTATTTCGAGTTTGCCGAGTTCGAGTCGATGAGCCCTTACAGTTTATTTTTTTGCCCTTTCGTGCTCACCCGCACTGGGAGGACGGCGCACCCGCGACCTGGGAGAACAAAATTTTTGCCCAGTTGAGCGCGGGGGCGCTGTCCAGCGTTGCACCCGCGCCCTATGAGAACAAAAGTTTTGCCCAGTTGTGCGCGGGAGCGCTGGCCAGGGGCGCACCCGCGCTCCATTTTTTTAAAAAAAATTAAGTGGGCTTATTTGTTGCTTATCGAATGAGTTATTCTTGATTAGTTGATTAGAACCGAGGTCTTCACACTCTAGAACTATACTAGCCCTAGCACTATTGCAGAGAACACTAATACTCACCTTACGGCTAAGTGCATCTGCCACTGGATTCGCAGTACCTGGATGGTACTTAATCTCACAATCATAATCCTTGAGAAGATCCATTCTGTGACGCTGTCGTATGTTCTACTCTGTCTGAGTGGACAAATACTTCAAACTCTTATTGTCCAAAAATATCTTGATATGCTTGCCATACAGATAATGGCGCCAAATTTTCAGTGCAAAGACGATCGCTACAAGCTCTAGATCGTGAACTGGGTAATTCTCTTTGTGAGTCTTCACCTGTCTAGAAACATAGGCAATCACATGTACATTTTGTGTCAACACACAGCCCAACCTTTAAAAGATGCATCGGTGAAAACCACAAATCCTCCGAGTCCTGATGGTAACGCAAGTACAGGCGCGGTAGGCAGTCAGCTCCTCAACTCGTCAAAAATCTGCTCACATTCTCTTGACCAGACAAAAATAACATCTTTCCTTGTCAGATGTGTCAGTGGCCTATCAATTAGTGAGAAATTTTCAATAAATCGACGGTAATAGCCTGTTAAACCCAAAAATCTTCGAATCTCCGAAGCTGTAGAAGGACGCGACCAATTCAAAATAACTTCAGTTTTACTTGGTTCCACTGATACTCCTTCCCTAGAAATAACATGACCAAGGAATACCACTCGATCAATTCAAAACTCGCACTTACTGAACTTAGCATACAACTTCTTCTCACGGAGAATCTGCAGTACAATCCTCAAGTTCTGCGCATGCTCGTCAATACTACGATAGTAGACCAAAATGTCATCAACAAAGAATACGACAAACTTGTCTAGATAATCGCGGAATACCCTGTTCATAAAATCCATGAACACCGCAGGTGCGCTCGTCAACCCAAAAGACATAACTAAAAACTCGTAATGACCATACCTGGTACAAAACGCTGTCTTCAAAATATCCGCATCTCGAACACAAAACTGATGATACCCTGACCTCATATCAATCTGGGAATACACGGAGGTATACTGAAGTTGGTCGAACAAATCATCAATCCACGGTAAAGGATACTTGTTCTTCACTGTAGCTTGATTCAACTGTCTGTAATCAATACAAATACGCATAGAACCATCCTTCTTCTTAACAGAAAGAACGGGCGCTCCCCAAGGTGAAATGCTCGGTCAGATTTATCTCTTATCCAACAAATCTCGCAACTGCTGCTGAAACTCATTTGTGAGGCCTCGAATCTAATCAACTAATTTAATAATAATCCACTCAAAAGCAAACAAGAACCCAGAAGGAAAACCAAAAAAAAAAAAAATTTGTTGATGAACAGTGCCCGCTCGATCGGTAAGATTCAACCGATCGAGCGGCTGATAATCTCAAGGTCTTAGCCCAGAAAAATTTAGGACCCCCGCTCGATTGCTGAAATATTACCGATCGAGCGGACAAGAAATGCCCAACCTACTGACTCGGTACAGGGGTGCTCGTTCGATCGGTAATATTCAACCGACCGAGCAAGATGCTCTGTACCAGAAAAATTCTTGTTTTCTTCCAAAAATTCAATCTCCAACTCAATCAATTCAACAACAACATATAATCTCATTCAACAAGATACAAAAGGATAAAAGTCTAGAGTTATACAATTCTTCCAAATAGAACATGCATCAGTTCCAACTAGTTCAAACTATTAAAAATACATCACAAGTTCGAACAGCAACTTCGACTTCTAAAACCAAAGACCTCACTTCTATCCATTCAACCACCTAGCCATGTTGCCTCTGACTCGGTCCTGCCCCACCTATTGCCAAGTACACATACAAACAAAGACAACAGCCGGATAAATCCGGTGAGAATAACATTCCAAGTAAAAGAGACTAACATGCAATATCACATAAACATATCAAAACATGATATGCATAAACTTCCACATAATATATCAACTAAAGATATATATATAAGAAATCCATTCAAATACGGAATTAAAATGATATGCATGAATTTAAAATTTCAGGATTATCAGACTCAGAAAATCGAAATGCAATTCTTCTCTTCTTTTCTTTGGTTGGGATCCCGAGGTTAAAATATCCAACATTCACACCGAACTCCCCTTTCGAGGTGGACGAGGTATACTTTAATCCTCTAGACTCCAGAGCATCATATTCAGTTAATCGACAAGGTAGTAAATCACCTACCAAAGCCACTCAACTACAATCCCTACATCGTCTAAATCAAAATGAATAATCAATAGGCTCAATATGAATGCATTTGAAATCTCATGCATTCAAATATAAGTCAAATAAGCATTCAAACATGCAAGTATGTGAGTTTCTCCTAGGACACTCGAATCAATCCAAATTCGAGTTAATCGTCTCATTCCATTCCAAAGTCGTCTTATACCTTCTCGTCGTTTCACAATCTTCAATCTGTAAAACAACAAAATATCAATTCAATAATCATACGAGCTCTTCGATCGATAATAAGAAAATCGATACTATACCGGCTTCGATCTTCCAACTATCCAATTTCTGAAAATCTCACAACTCAACGGCCTTCAAACAATTCTGTAAAAGAAGTAATAAAGGCTCTAGATCAGAATCGACATTCAAACTCGACTAAAATTGGCTCAAACCGAATCGACCCAAACGATAATCCAAAAACTCAAACCGGCGGCATAACAGCTATGTTCTGATAAACTGGAAACGTAGACAGCAATACAATATCGCTAACAACTCATATCAATGCCAATACAACAAATAGAATTCAAACCCATCAAATCCTAAAATCCACATTTTCAAAAATCACTTCAAAAATCATAACAATTCCGAATGACGCTCTATTTCAATTCCGTCTGAGAATAAACGATAAGAACTATCTCAAGAACATCATACCCGAAAAGAATCAAATTCCAACTACATCTGAAAAATAAAACATTTCTGATCGGAGAGAAACTTACGCGATAGAACGAAGCTCTCGATGCCGTGATCGCTAAACTGCCTTCAGAAATAAATTATAACGGACGGATCGATCGGAAACCAAAATCTAAAAGCTAGAAACTCAAATGGGGCGCTTCAATGGTAGGAGACGGCTAAGGAGAGGAAAAAGAGGAAGGAGATGAAAACTTTTCAACTCAACCAAGTGTAGATAATATATTAAAATCTAAATTTGTATTTTAGTCCCTGAAAAATCCTAAATTGCAAAATGATCCCTGATAAATATCAAAATGGCCCTCGAATAAAAAATTTCCGATTATATCAAATAAAGTCAATTTAGATAATTTCAAGGCGTTACCATTCTCCCCCTCTAAGAATAGATTTCGTACTCGAAATCAATAATATCAACTCATAAGAAAGAATAAAGAATCAAGAACAGAATTAAGGACTCACGTCAAATAAACAACTACGGAAATCTCTGTCGCATATCAGATTCTGTCTCCCAAGTCGTTTCCTTGACTCCGTAACGACTCCACTGAAATTTCACTAACAGAATCGACTTGGTTCTGAGTTGCTTTTCCTTTCTGTCAAGGATCTGAATCGATCTCTCGAAGTAGCTCAGAGTTTCATCAAATTCGGCTTCGTCAGGCTGAAGAACGTGAGAAGGATCTGGATGATACTTCCGCAGCATAGAGACGTGGAAAATGTTGTGAATACCAGATAAAGAAGGAGGAAGTGCTATTCTATAGGCTAGATCGTCTATCTTCTGTAAAATCTCATACGGACCGATGAATCTCGGAGACAACTTCCCTCTCTTCCCAAATCTAACCGTGCCTCTAAAAGGAGAAATTTTCAAGAATACTTGGTCTTCCTGATCAAAAATCAGAGGTCTACGTCTGATATTCGCAAAATTCGCATGTCTGTCCTGAGCAGTCTTCATTCTCAAACGAATAATCTTCGCCTGCTCCGCCATGTCACGAATCATATCTGGTCCCATGTTTGGGGACTCAGAAATCTCATCCCAAAATAGAGGAGATCTGCACTTCTTTCCGTACTATTTTTCGAATGGTTCCATTCCTATACTCGTCTGAAAGCTATTGTTGTACAAAAACTCCACAAGAGGCAACGAATCCTGCCAAATAGTGCCAAAATCAAGCACTAATGCTCGTAGCATATCCTCTAGAGTCTGAATCGTCCGCTCTGATTAACCATCGGTCTAAGGATGGTATGATGTACTCAAGTGCAAACGAGTACCAAGAGCCTCCTGTAGACTATGCCAGAAGTGAGAAGTAAACCAAGGATCTCGGTCTGAAACAGTTGATCTCGGCACACCGTGAAATCTGACAATCTCTCTGACATACAACTCGGTCATCTGATCATGACGATATGTCATCCTATATGGGATGAAACATGCAGACTTCGTCAAATGGTCAATCACCACCCAAATTGCATCACAACCTCGGATTGAACGCGATAGCTTCGTGACGAAATCCATAGAGATATGATCTCATTTCCATTTCGGAACAGATAAACTGTGCAGAAGACCACCTGGTCTCTTTCTCTCGGCTTTCACCTGCTGATAGTTCAAACAACGGGATACAAACCTCGTGACATCACTCTCCATCTTCTTCCACCAAAACTGATCTCTCAAATCGTTATACATCTTCAGGCAACCAGGATGAACACTGAAACGACTGCAATGTGCCTCACGAAGAATATGTTGTCTCAACTCAGAAATATTAGGAACGACAATACGGTTATTCACAAATAAAACATCATCCCTGACCTGAAACTCAGACTGATGTCCCGATCTGACTTTCTCAATCGAATTCTGAATACTCGGGTTCGATCTCTGTGCCTCTCTGATCCTCACAAACAACTCTGGTTTGGCCTGAATAGCAAAAACTCTAATAGAACGTCTGTAGGTTTCAAACTCCAACCCAAAAGTGCAAAAATCCTCGATCAACTGAGAAAGACCGATAGTAGAAAGAGATAGGGAACAAAGCTTTTGACTCAAAGTATCAGCAGCTGCATTCGACTTTCTTGGATAGTACTTAATCTCACAGTCAAAATCCTTCAGCAAATCTAACCATCTCCTCGGCCTCATATTCAACTCGGATTGTGAAAACAAATACTTTAGACTCTTATGATCAGAAAAGATCTCTAAAGACTCACCGTATAGATAGTGACGCCAGATCTTCAAGGCAAATACAATAGCAGCGAGTTCAAGGTCATGAACTGGGTAACGAGTCTCATGCGGTTTCAACTGCCTTGAGGCAAAAGCTATCACGTGCTTACTCTGCATAAGGACACAACTAAGACCTAAATGAGAAGCATCGCAATACAACGTAAAACCTCCAGTACCTGATGGAATAGAATGAATCGGAGTGCTAGTCAATCTCTTCTTCAGATCAATGAAACTGGCCTCACACTCTTCAGTCCAAACAAAAGGAGCATTTTTCTGAGTCAGATGGGTAATCGGCTTCGCAATAGATGAGAAACCCTGAATAAATCTGCGATAGTAATCCAATAAACCCATAAAACTTCGAATTTCAGGCACAGAAGTCGGCCTACGCTAGTTAATAACCGCCTCGATCTTGCTGGGATCGATAGAAATTCCATCTCCAGAGATAATATGACCAAGAAAAACGACTCGGTCTAACCAAAACTCGCACTTCGAAAGTTTGGCATACAATTGCTTGGCCCTCAAAATCTGCAAGACGGTCTTCAAATGCTCTGCATGGTCAGAACGGCTCTTCGAATAGATAAGAATATCATCAATGAAAATAATAACAAACTCATCTAAGTACCACTGAAATATACGGTTCATTAATCCCATAAAGGCTGCTGGAGCGTTAGTCAAACCGAACGGCATGACAATAAACTCAAAGTCGCCATACCTCATTCTAAACGCAGTCTTAGGAACATCCTCTTCCCGAACCCTCAGTTGATGATAGCCTGACCTCAAATCTATTTTTGAATAAACACAAAAACCCTGCAACTGGTCAAAAAGATTATCTATTCGAGGTAAGAGATACCTGTTCTTTACTGTCGCTTGATTAAATTGGCAGTAGTCAATGCAGAGTCTCGTAGAACCATATTTCTTTCGAACGAAAAGTACCAGAGCACCCCAAGGCGATACACTAGGTCGAATGTATCCCTTGGCAATCAAATCCTCCAACTTCTCGTTCAATTCCTTCAATTAGATCGGAGCCATTCTATATGTAGCTTTGGAAATTGGCTGAGTACCTGACAACAGTTCAATACTGAATTCTACCTCACGGATAGGCGGCAATCCAGGAATCTCATCTGGTAATACGTCAGAAAACTATCTAACCACTGGTATGTCAGTCAACCCAGGGCTAGACTTCAAAACATCCATGACATAAATCAAAAATCCTTCTGCTCCTTTCTGTAACAGTCGATTCATAGACATAACAGAAATCAAAGAGATTTTGGATCGAGAACCCTTACCAAAGAATTTTCATTCATCGGCCATCTCCGATCTGAATCTTACTACCTTATGAAAACAATCGATTGTAGCCCTGTACTTGGTCAAAGCATCTATACCCACAATGCAATCGAAATCTGATAACCCAATACAATACAATCAAATTAAATCACATTCTCATCAAATAGCAGTTCACAGCTCCTGACTAACCTCATCGAAACAATTCCTCCACCCAAAGGTAAAGTAACAGAAACTTCAGCAGGAAAAGGTTTGCAAGGTAAGGCATGCATCAAAACAAATTTCTCAGAAATAAAGGAGTGAGATGCACCCATATCAATCAAAACATGAGCAGGATAACCAAATATCAAACAGTTACCTGCTATGACGTCATCCGGTGCTGCCTGAGCCTGGTCCTCATTCAAGGACAAAACTCTAGCCTGTTTGCTGTCTAGGAGGTTGATTTGTGTTTTGCCCACCTCCTTGATGACTCTGCTGTGGCGGCTGAAAGGAATGAATAGTAGATGCTTGCCTCTCGGGCTGAGTTGACTGTCTCGACGAACTCCCACCTTGGGACCCCTCAAGAACACGCTGAGGACAGAATCTTGCGTGGTGTCCAGATTATTGATAGATATAACAACTCCCAAACACACCTCTACACTGATCACTAGATTGGCGACCTCCACACTTGTTAAAATTTTCTCCAGAGGATCCTGAACTCTGTCCTGAACTGTACTGCTTCGAGCCACCTGAACTCAAAGAATTGTTCCCTGATTTCTTAAGTTATTTTCCCTTCGGACGATAGTAATCCTTTCTGTTTCCTCCACTCCTACCACCCTCGGATCTCTGAGGCTGATTCTGATATTGGGAAGGTTGGGTCTGAAACTGTCTCTATTGCTGCTGAGATGCAAACTGATTCCGTCTCTGTCTCATCAGTTCTGCCTCAGCACCCTTGGCCCGATCCATTTCATCAGCAAATTTAATGGGCCTCCCAGTATTCACAAGAGTAAATATATCAAGATTCAAGCCGTTAATGAATTGGTCAGCCTTGGCTTCCTCATTGTCAGCAATGTGCGGTGCAAAACGCAACAAATTATCAAACTTAGTGACATAATCTTCAATATTCATGTTCCCCTGTTTTAGATTTGCAAACTCTGCACCCTTATCTTTTCTATAAGAAACTGGGAAAAACCTCTTATAAAAGTTTGATTTGAAAAGATTCCAGGTGATAGCCGTACCTCGGTTCTCAATAGCCTTTTTTGTCGTGATCCACCAATTATTTGCGACACCTCGCAATTGATGAATGACTAACCTGGTCCAGCGGTTGGTAGCGCTTACTCGTGTCGCGCCCAAATTAACCCAACTCAGATTAAATAAATAAACATGTAATAGCGAGAGTAGGGATCATTCCCACGAGAAAAGTGAAATTTATTTGTGTTTTTAAAACTACTGAAAATAAATAAAAGGGAATTTGGGAATTTAAAAACTACTAAGCAAGAATTAAAATAAGAAAGATCTATAAATTAATAAGACTTGGTATCGGTCGACTACACCCTTGAAATTATTCATTCGATCATCGATTCCCTAAAAATAATTAATTCTCATTGAATATTCACCATTGGAAATTTAATTCCTGTTTCACCTTAATTTTAGTTAACTAGACACAAGCGTTCTAAGTTAACCCTTACCAATGAATTAACCCAATACAAGCGATTAGATTTAAACCCACGGTAGCATTCAAATTAGCAAAACTGATAAACCTAGACAACACATACACAAGCGGATGTATTTAGCCTAGTCAATTATTATACCTATAATTCATAAACTCATAAGCGGACGATTATTAATTGTAGTTGCTTCGCAAATTAGATGATTCAAACAATTATGGATTTGAATTCTAATTTAGCATTAGATTGTATAGCTAAATCACAGGCCTTATAATCTCACACACAAGCATGGCAATCAATTCAGAACAACTCTTGATACTCAATTCGAATTAAACAAATAAAAACTGAATCTCACAAATTAAATAAATTCAAGGGTTTCGTCTTCCTCAGCCAAGAATAAAAACTAGAAAATTAAAAACTAAGAACAAAGAAGAACTTAGCCGCCTCCAGATGAATTTCTTCTGCTTCAGCCGTCTCTGCGTTTTTCTCTGATCTCCTCCTATTTTGCGTCTAAATATTTGTATTTATATGGCTTTGAAAAGCCCACGAAATAAAGCCCGCAAAATAATAGTTTAAAGATCTCAAAATTCTAAAATCGCGATGGCGCGGGCGCTCACTTGGATCGCGCGGGCGCACCACCTCTTCGCATCTTGCATTCTTCGGAAATTTCCACACCGCGCGGGCGAGCCAATGGATCGCGCGGGCGCGCCTAGCCCACGACTTCAATTCTTACTCACACAAAAACTCTTGCACCCTTCACTTCCTCTCTTGCGCGACTGCGCACCTCTTCAGCGCTTCACCATTTCTGCCTTGCACGATAGCTCTTCAGACTTGCGCGATTGCGCTCCTTTGCCAACAACAAGCGCCCTTCACCAAGCATCCTGCGCGTTTGCGCTTCTTTATTCTTTCAACAGCGCAGCAGCCTTCATGCTTCACCATGCTCTTCATTACGTAGCAGCAGAGCTCTTGAACCTGCGCTAGCCACAATGCTCCAAAACATACACAACAGCTCTCCTCCTTGTCTTCACCTTGCTCGTTTCTTTTCTTCTTATCATGCAAGCACACCAGCCATTTTCCTCAAGAGCAGCGGCTCTTTATCTTTTGCATATTTTTTGGCCAATTTGTTACATCCTACACAATAAAACCGGGAGTATGTAATGTAGACACGATAGAAGAAATACGAACAAAATATTTAATTAAACACAACAATGCATGCAAAACCTGACAATAAAACGACATTAACAAATGCAAGATAAACACGATTATCAGCGGTCATCAGAATAATCGAGAGAGTCAAAAAGCTGATCTATATCATCTAACCAGCTCTCACAATCAACCGGGTTCTCTGTACCCTTCAAAGTCGGCGGCTTGAAAGATTGGAACCTCTTCAATAAAGTTTCCATTGGCGTAGCGGTGGCATCCATCTGGTTGGTCACTGTACTGCCTTGTTCATTCGAAGGAGTGATTACAGGCGGATTCTCATTTGGAGGAATAACTGGAGGTGGGTTCCTATTCAACATCCTTCGAGGACCCATAATCTGATAATCAAAGGTTAGGACACAGATAATCCAATTTTCATAATTCCATTAGGTGTCCAAAATCTCCTCCTCGAATAATTCAACCAATTCGAGAATATTCGTATTCGATCTAGAAAACCAAAAATTGATATCTCAAGTAATTTCATGCTTTATAAATTTAAATCACATAATCATGTAATTAAAATAATTCTCAATCAATAAAGCATGCTCGAATCGTATTAAATGAATCAATTAAATAACTCAAACACATGCGAAAAGCCAGTGCAAGCGGACTTGATCTACCCACTCACTTCTAATTTCGGTCCAAGATCTTATCTCTCTGATACCACTTAATGTAAGGCCTCGATTCTAATCAACTAATTTAATAATAATCAACTCAAAAGAAAACAAGAACCCAGAAGAAAAACCAAAAAAATAAAAAATTTTGTTGATGAACAGTGCCCGCTCGATCGATAAGATTCAACCGATCGAGCGGCTGAAAATCTCAAGGTCTCTGCCCAGAAAAATTTAGGACCCCCGCTCGATCGGTAAAATCTTACCGATCGAGCGGACAAGAAATGCCCAACCTACTAACTCAGTATAGGTGTAACGCCCCACTGTATCAAGACGGGTCTTTTCAGCGTGCTTTTGTCCTCACTCACACGCAACCTGGAAAACTTTCCAGGGGGTCACCCATCCTATAATTACCCCAAGTCAAGCACGCTTAACTTTGGAGTTTTTATGTGATGAGCTTCCGAAAAAAAGATGCACCTTCTTGATATGAGTAGCACATATGAAATCTTTTTAAGCTCTCCTCAACTATGCAGTCCCATACCTACACAGTCTTAGAATCCCTCTCTTTCCGGCAGAATCGGTTCATTCATGTCTCCCTCCGCCTAGAAGCCTTTCAGGAGCCGCTCATTGTCCGTGCAACCTCTTGGCACCGGCGATCACTCCCCGCCTCCTTAGCTCCGGGCGTCACAACAGGGGTGCTCGCTCGATCGGTAATATTCAACCGATCGAGCGAGATGCTCTGTACCAGAAAAATTCTGGTTTTCTTCCAAAAATTCAATCTCCAACTCAATCAATTCAACAACAACATATAATCTCATTCAACAAGATACAAAAGAATAAAAGTCTAGAGTTATACAATTCTTCCAAATAGAACATGCATCAGTTCCAACTAGTTCAAACTATTAAAAATACATCACAAGTTTGAACAGCAACTTCGACTTCTAAAACCTAAGACCTCACTTCTATCCATTCAACCACCTAGCCATGCTGCCTCTGACTCGGTCCTGCCCCACCTGTTGCCAAGTACACATAGAAACAAAGACAACAGCCGGATAAATCCGGTGAGAATAACATTCCCAGTAAAAAAGACTAACATGCAATATCACATAAACGTATCAAAACATGATATGCATAAACGTTCCACGTAATATATCAACTAAAGATATATATATATATATATATACATATATATAAGAAATCCATTCAAATACGGAATTAAAATGATATGCATGACTTTAAAATTTCAGGATTATCAGACTCAGAAAATCGAAATGAAATTCTTCTCTTCTTTCCTTCGGTTGGGATCCCGAGGTTAAAATATCCAACAATCACACTGAACTCCCCTTTCGAGGTGGACGAGGTATACTTTAATCCTCTAGACTCCAGAGCATCATAGTGAGTTAATCGACAAGGTAGTAAATCGCCTACCAAAGCCACTCAACTATAATCCCTAGATCATCTAAATCAAAATGAATAACCAATAGGCTCAATATGAATGCATATGAAATCTCATGCATTCAAATATAAATCAAATAAGCATTCAAACATGCAAGTATGTGAGTTTCTCCTAGGACACTCGAATCAATCCAAATTCGAGTTAATCGTCTCATTCCATTCCAAGTCGTCTTGTACCTTCTCGTCGTTTCACAATCTTCAATTTGTAAAGAAACAAAATCTCAATTCAATAATCATTCGAGCTCTTCGATCGATAATAAGAAAATCGATACTATACCGGCTTCGATCTTCCAACTATCAAATTTCTGCAAATCTCACAACTCAACGGCCTTCAAAAAATTCTGTAAAATAAGTAATAAAGGCTCTAGATCATAATCAACATTCAAACTCGACTAAAAATGGCTCAAACTGAATCGACCCACACGATAATCAAAAAACTCAAACCAGCGGCATAACGGCTATGTTCTGATAAACCGGAAATGCAGAGAGCAATAAAATATCGCTACCATCTCATATCAATACCAATACAACTGTGAGGACCTCGGGTTGCTAATCTCATCTTAGGGCAATTAATGAACAATTAACATTCATTAATCATCAATTACATAAACCAAGAGCAAAGTAAAAAAAAAAAAAAATTAAATTAGAATAAACAGTGCCTCGCTCGATCGGTGAAAAACACCCATTCGAGCAGGCTTCATAACCCTGCTCTCGGGTTCCGAATATTTATGGCCTCGCTCGATCGGGGAACTTCATCCGATCGAGCGAGCCATAAACTCGATTCCCTTGTTTTTCAAAATATAGGGCCGCGCTCGATCGGTGATAATCACCCGATCGAGCGAGCATGTTTTCTAGAAAAACACAGCAAAACTCTTTGCTGTCAAAACCAATTCTATATAAGTATTTTCATGCCAAATCTATACCACGAGCATGATATAACAATTCCAAAACAGGTATAGACATACATACTAAGTCTCCAACATAGTAGACTAGTTTTACAATTACTACAAGATCACATACTAGTCCAAAGCATGAAGTTGTACAACATGTTTCCAAGTAAATCATACTAAACATGTTCCACAATCTATAATACATGGTCTCTTGCTTAAAAACCCGAGTCACCATGTGTTAAGACTCTATCTCGAGCTATCCATGTCAAGTCTGACCAGCTCCTGCCCCACCTATTGCAATGCACACATACAAAACATAGCAATAGCCGAAAAACTCCGGTGAGAATAAATCCCAGTATAAATAACAAAACATGCAATAAAAATAGCATCTCATCTAATGCTATAAAATAAATGCAATGCATGTTTGAAGAATAGGCTATCAAAGCTGATATCAATAAAGCTTGGTTCTTTGGGATCCCGAGGAATAAAATAACGATCAAACCGCCGACATTCCCAATCGAGGCGGCATCAAGTATTTTAATCCTCTGACTTTGGTGCAATTATAGAGAGTCTTCTGGCTCTGAAAGCGAAGGTTGCAATCCATGCCACTCAACTATAATTCTCCAAACGTCATTTCGCACTCTAGGCTAATCTGCCATTTTTGCTTTACAGGCTGGAGTTCAAGATGAATGCAACATAAGCTGTATGCATTAAAGACTGTAAAACATCTTGAACTTGTAATAACATAATCAAACAAAGCATCAAAACTCATATAAATCACATAGAAGCACATAACAAAACAATAGCAAGAACGTATGTGATTTACTCGAGAATAATAGCTATCTCGAGGGTTCTATCCCATCTGGATAGCTGCCATTTATACCTGTCAATGTCGAGTCTGACAATACTTCAAAGCTGAAACTACAATCCATAGAATCATCACAAAATGCTGCTCAACTTCTCAATACAATATCAATTGCAAATTGCTTCAACCTTGCTTCAAACGTTTCTTGTTTCGAATCGGAAATCTCGAGTCGGCAAAAGATTTTGATCAAATCAATTCTGAAATGCATATATAGACAATCAAACAAGATCAATACCAACTCCAATCAAGCTTCATTCAATCTACAATAACAAAGGCTTGACGTTTTGTAAATCGGCGGCGTAACGGCTAAAAAAACCGGCAACCGAAACAAATTCCAAACTAATATAACAATCCCTTCTCATCATCTTCCTCAACATATCTACATTTACATACACGTTCCATCACATATTTAGAATTCAGAATTTTCGAATAAACTTCAATAATTCATATCAAATTTGAACAATAGTCTTTTCCCATTCCGTCTTTGAATATACAATCGATGCTAACTCATGAACATATATATGCAATAATAATCATACCCCATCTTTTATCAAAATTCAAAGTATGATAGAACTCAATAAAACTTACACCAAAACGAAGCTCTCGAAGTGGTGATCGCGAATATATGTTCACATCTGAATTCTGACGGACGGTTATCAAATTACTGGAGCTTTAGAAGACCAAAAATGGCGTTTGAAAAGAAATCTTCTCTTCTTCCTTTCCTACTGCCTATTCACGTGAGAATGGATGAGTAATCAATTCAATTTGAGATATATATTACATAATGGCAGTTTAGTCCCTGAAAACTTCAGTAATTGCAATTCAGTCCTCGGCCAATCTTTTAATTCAATTTCAATCCTTATTAATTTAAGAATATTAGAATTTAATTCTAAACTCTAAAAATTCTAAAATTAAATATTCTCGAATTAAAATTAAATCATCTCGGCCTTAAAATTGCAATATTTGCAAATTGACTCCTGCGCGAGTTTTACCTCTGAATTAAATTCTCTTTAATTCCCAAAACATAGAATTTAAATCTTAAATTCCATAAATATTCAAATTGAATATTTCAATCTTTTAATTTAATAATCCCGGAATTTAAATCTCAAAATCCGTACATTCTCAAATTAAATATTTTCAACTCGAAAATTTAATCTTTAATTTCCATAAATTCTCCAATCAATATTTTCTCACATTCGGAATTGAAATCTCTAATCCCGAAATTAATAATTGAAGATTTTTAAGATCTTGCAATTCTCCTCCTCTAAGATATGATTTCGTCCTCGAAATCGCATTCATCCATATTACGAAATCTGGTAATATAGATAGTTGACTGAAGTAATATTTACTTCAATTCTATAAGTTAGAATAAGCTCTAGATATATTTTCTGATATCTTATCTTATTCTTCTTTCTGATCTCTTCTTCCATCATATCGATTCTTTGTTATGTAGTCACAAAAGTAACTTACATCTGAACTGTTCTTCTTTTTGATCTCAAATCTAGATCACTTTTGCTAATGACTTCAAAATCGTATCAACTTTTGCTTCAACTAATTGAGATTCAAAGAGAATTCTAGCTGATATTCTTCAGCTTATTCATAAGAATCTCATCGCATCAATCTGATACATCAATCTAATAAACTGACTGAAATATAAAAGTAATACTTACTCAGTCATGTAGTTCTGATTCTTTTCTTTCACTTCTTTATCTGCTTTGGATCTAGTCTTAAATTCTTTTTTTTTTCCATTCTGTGTCTCTTTTCGTGTACTTTGCTTAGCTGCTGTGATTGCATCTATTTCTTAATTGCTTCTCTTTTTCCGATCAATCTCTGATTCGGAATGCTTGAATTAGCTCAAGCTCTTACTAACTCTAACTCTGCTGATTAAAGTACATAACAAGTATCTGACTGATACTTCCTCAGCTTAGACACATGGAATATAGTTGATCAATCTGATCGAACGAAAAAGAATAAAGCTGTTAGTGAAAACACTAACTCGGTCTGAAGTCTCATACAATGTCATTCAGCTTTGATGACGACTTGCTATTCTTTGCTAAATAGTTCTCTACACTGACAAAACATCATGTCTTACATTGATAATGTCATTTTTCTTATCGTTTCGAGATCTGAAACATCAATCTACATTCTGAATATGTAGATCTTATCTGCTTTTCTTGTCTTCTGACTTAATCTGTACTTTTCTTTATCCTTTTGCTGATTAAGTCTGGCCTGATGTCTGAGGCCGCTGAAACATATTTTTTTTCAAAAGAAACACTACTAGAAAAAATGCTTATAGTGACACTTTATTGTGGAAATTTTAAAAAAAATGTCATTAAAAGATTTTAATAATGACACTTATGACAAACGCTTAATTCTAAAAATAAAAAAACATATTAGACTACTTATTATGACATTTCTAATAGATGTCATGCTTGTTAATGGAGGGATCCATTTATTTTTCCCTCCCAATCATTTTAATCTTTTATTTTTCAAAAATTTATTTCCACACTCCCACCTTATAAATCCCTCCTCACGCTAATTTTGTTATGTTTTGATTTGATTTTGATTTGATAATAGATAAGTGATAACAGACTAATGAAGAAATACTCTCTCGCCTCTCTCTCCTCTCGATCGATCCCCAATCTTTTTTTCCCCTTTTATTCGTCCGCTTCTTTCTATGGTCCATAGAACCTTCGCCCGTCACCGAAATTTAAAATTTTTTAAGGGGTTTTGTTGCTGTTTTTCTAGTCAACGATTCAAGCCTAAAATCAACGATTTTGGGCAAAGAATGGGTATGTTCGAAGTTGCAGCGCATAGTACTGATTTTGCACTGTTTCAGTTTCGATTCGGGTCTTATTTTCAGTATTTCAGGCCTTAGAATGTTTGGATTCAAGTTCTATATTGTTTAAGGTTCTTTTACGTTGAAACAATTTGTTTTCATGCTAGATATGCATATGTGTTGAATTCAGATCTGATTTTATTCTTTATGTTGAATTGTTCAAGCGTGCTGATGTATGGATTTGTGAGAGTGAGAACAGTCTCTTTGCCATTAAGATTCTATGTTGTGGGTGGAGATTCTGAACTTTGGTCAAATGCATCAAAGATTTGTTTTGAGTAATTTTCCATGTTATTTTATCTGCTAAGTTAGTCTCTCCTTAACTCTAACGTGCTGCTGCTTTGTGCATTTAAATATCTTTATTGTGTTATGTTAGTATTCAATCTTGTTACAGATGTGTAGTCAACACTACTATTCCACGTATTAAGTGAGTGAAAAATTATTGTTTCACCCTTCTAGGCATGTTCGTGCTCTTTCAAGTGGATACATCGAGTCATTCATTAGCCGTTCTAGTGGGCACGCCAATGAAAGAATATCAAGTCTGTTACTTGGAGCAAATATATTCATATACTTCAATACAAATTTTCAAGCTTTTCTATCTTTCTTGCACGTGGATTGGTGAATATATATATTAGAAATTCCATCAAATGTTTAATTTTGTCTAAGACTCATCTAATATGTGTCATGTCTCTGGTAGATGCTGCATCTGGTAGTAATTTAAATTTTTCTGTAAGCACTTTTAGGCCATTGAACTGTGTGATGCATCAAAGCATCAAATGAAAATTATTTCGGTGCTTATTGTGTTAAATTTATCATCAGTATATGTTTTGTTGTATTATGGCATAGTAGGTGTCGATTAATTTGACCTGTGACAAGCTGAGTTGACAAGGTAATTTATTTAAAAATATATCTCTCTTTATATTTTTGCATGTGAAAATTTTGCAGCTTCTAATGTTAGAACATGGTGTGTTAAGTTTCTGCTATCTTTCATTTGATTCAGCTGATATGAACTCCTATTTTGTTTTGGCTTTTTTTATAAATTTTTGAGATCTAGCATCTTCCGATGAAGATCATGTATACAAACATAACGAAAAATTGTTTGTTTTCTTGTAATTTAAGTTGTGTGGTGGTTTATAATTATCTTCAACTAGTTTTTTCTTTATTGATTTAGTATGGTATATTTTGGTTGTAAATATAAGTTAGATGACTAATGATTTATTATTGCTTGTTTTGATATTTTTCCTTGTTTTGGCATAATTCGTTCTAGTTTGACAGGCCAACTTTCTACTGTTCCCATTGTTTTCCTCTATAGATCTGTTCTGGAGGTAAAGCTTTGCTTTTATATTCAATTATTTAATTGTATGCCTTCTATTTGTCAATCTGCAATCATTTTTTCTAGCTTTCTTGATACATTCTATAGGCCCTGTATGAATTCATCTTAACCTTATCCTGACATAATGTGCGATTTTACTCTACCTACCGCTGCTACATTATATTCCACTCAACGGCTCACTTTACTTGATATTGAATATACTGGAGGTTCTAATGTGCAATTCCTTCCATTAAAAGAACTGTTTACAACAAATAATTTTGCAAACTCTAAATGTTTCCTCATTTTTAGCTACTTAGAGGCTATATTCTAATCTCAATACTTGAACCAGCCCCTGTTATTCTAGCACATTCCAGTTATTTTCCGGTGAGATTTTCGGAGGAGCTGTTGTTCGGTTTCCAGCTTACTTTTAGCTTTGAGTTGGGATGATTTTAAGCTCGATTTACAGCATTTAATTCAAGTTTCCAAGATTTATTAAGGTACAAAAGCCTGCTCGAAAATGTATTTTGACCTGCATTGATTTATTTTGTTTTCGTTACATTTATCACACTATATTGATGAATTATTTTGGTTTATGTTGTTGGTTCTAAAGCCAAATGAAATCGAGGTTAGCTTCTAAAAAACCATTTTTTGTAGTGATTCCTTCGGCTTGTAGCATCAAAGTTGGTTTCCCCGTTTCCATGAACACTAATTTTGAAAAGTGAGTGACTTTGTGTTGTTCACTTCTCATCTAACAATATTTGTCAGGTTTTTATTAATTGTCTCTAATAGTGGGATTATTTACAATCTGATCATTTTATTCAGTTAAACTAAGATTATAATTCTTACTTTATTTTATCTTTTAGGTTGGATCGAAGCTCTATTTGATCAAAGGTTCACATAGATTGATCCAAGCTCGTGACCAAATGAATTTCATCGTAGTATTTGTGCAGATGGTGAAGGATGATCTGAAGAAAAATTTGGCTTCTCTTTTTATTATTAAGTCATTTGATTTTAGTGCACTTAGATTTTGCTACATTAATACATTATTAGAAAATAATGTAAGTTAGCCTTTAGATATATTATGAGAATATTTGTATGAATGTTTATGTATCTAAACTTTGGTTGTTAATAAATTATTTTTTCGATTAAGTATTGTGATAAATTTCAATTATTTATAATTTTTAGATTTTTTAGTTGTTTCTAAATATTGAATTTGTGATGTATTTGAAAATATAAACATGTGATATTTGTAAATGAACTTTCTTAAAAAATTTAATGAATTTATATATTTAAAAAAATGACATTTATAAATGTCATTACATATCTTAGTGTATTTATATATAGGAAAAGGTGACATTTATAAATGTCACTACAAAACTTATAGTGTATCTATATATATGAAAAGATGACATTTATAAATGTCGGTACAAATCTTATATTGACATTATTTTTGTCAGTATAACAATTATTCATTACATTAGTGGTGTAATTATTTTTATGTTATAGTGACACTAGGAAATGTCACAAGACTTTAGACGACATCATTATAGAGGACATTTTAATCTAATGTCACTATATCTAAAGTGTCAAGATAAGTAGTATACGGTGACACTTTTAAGTGTCATTAAAAGCATTTTTTCTAGTAGTGAAAAGAAGTTCGATCTTTTGTATCTTCTGCTGCTGTCTGAAACAACTATTTCTATATCAATCTGATAGCTGCTGATAATCAATATAATCACGTAGTGCCTAAATCTAGCACCACAATTCTTACCATATGCCACAATCTAGATAATCCAATCTGATTATCTGTCAAATCTGATTATATCCTCAAAATCTGGTTAGTCTAATCTGACTATCCATTAGGCTAAGGATATTATGTTATACTCTCATATCTAAGAGTATTCAGAGTTTCTGACAATCTGTACCAGAACTCCATAGTAAACCTAAAGTCTCAATCTGAAACAATAATTCTCGGCTTACAATGTAATCTCACACAATTCTGACCTACATATCAGCCATCTGGTCACATTTATCTGTCATCGTATAGAGTATATCTACTCAATCTGACAATAACTATCACAGTCTGTATCAAAATTCTTACTGATTTTGATAGTGTAGAAACATAATCTGTTGAAATACATTCTTATTTCGATTCTGGAGTTGCTAATATATCATTTAACCCATCTGGTTAATGCTTTGCAACTCGTTCAACTGAAACTCTTTATATGTTGTGACTCTGAAACGTATAATTTCTGTCACATATGCTTTCTTTTCTTCTAACATAAAGCCTATTGAATAGATAATGTACTTACCGTTGGGCATTTCCTTTAGAATCTGATATCTCTTTTCTGAAGTATCTAGCGCCATCATATAAGTATTTACACAAAATCTATCCATTCTGATCTGAGGTCTTAATTCATGTCTTAAGCTGGTATTTTCTACTGAATTCATAACTACTTTGATCGACTTTCTGTGTTTATTCAATCTGCTTAAGAAAATCTTGCTCAACTGTGATTCAGTTATCTGCAAATTCAAATAAAAAAAACACAGAAATCTGAATTCAATTTATTCATATGCTCATGTGCTTTTCTCTTTCTGTTTCCCAAATTGCTGACACTGCATACTATTAACCCAAAAATTCTGGATGATATTCTAACTAACTATCAGTTACGAGTCATCTTAGAATATGCTGAAAAATTCATCAAGGATTCATAATTCTCAAATAAAAAAAAATAAATCAAGATTAAGAAAATCTCTCAATCAAGGTCATCCAAAATCAAATCTTCTGGATAACAAACTCTGCTAAGTGAAAACAACTCACTTGCATCGCATAACTCAGAATGAGTAAATCAACACAGGCTCTATACAGAAAGAAATGCGCGCTAAGAGCCAATCAATATCCAATAATTCAAGAATTATAGCTCCAATCTGATGTAATAGTTTCAGCATAATCAAAGAAATACTCCACTGTAACTGTTGTTCGTATCATGATCTGATCTATATAACCTTTATTATCAAGATTCAATTCATAAGCTGATCAAATCTCTATTGATTCCCATTTTCAGCTGAACATAAAGTTCAAGATCTTATCTAGAATATCTCTGGAATTCAAACCATTGGCATATCTACCAATGCTGGTTCAGTTCATAGCATATCTAGTGCATAAAATATACTTATGTCGAAACTTTTCTGTAATCAACCTGAATATATACCAACATAAACAGAATCTGAGTTCGAGATTCCATAGCATAACATCATATTTATATGCACTTTTTGCTCATACTGCTCTAGCTTACTTATGTCTGGCACTCAATCTTATGATATTTCTGCTATTCTGTACTTGGTTAATGCATATTCATCTATCATGCAACATAAATCAATATTCCAAGTACTAGAAAAATTATAATCAATCTGATTTCTTTAAATATATAGCTCAATTTCTCTGTTAAATTTACTGAATCTGTCTGTTGATACCAAGATCATAGCATAGCAAAACTTTTAGCTTTCAATATATATATATATATATATCCTGCACCAACAACAAAAACAGGTTATTAATAACAAAACAAAAATAAATGTATTACCTGTAGTTTTCTGTCCAGGTCCAATATACGTCTGAGCCACTGTATATCTCTGAAATTGTTCTTTAGTCTGATTTCCCTTTAATCTTTTCTGGGTAGGATACATTTTTACAAGATATCTCACTTGTTTGTACCGATTACATTTGTCTGAAATTCCTCTAAACTGATTGCCAGGACATCTCCCTCAACAAGGAGTACAAGAACCACAATCATACTCTGCATTCTGACTCAAATTAGTTTGGGTCTCGGTACATTTAAACTCAAGCAAATACTTCCATATCTCTTAAGCTGTTGCTCTTAAACTTCAGGTAATCTTTACTGTTGCTGCCACTCTCTCTTACCTCTGATCTACTTTGTATTGAAAATTTCGGCTGAGATTGTGATTGTCTCACATACTGTGGCGTATCTAAAATTTCCTTCTGTCTCAGAAAATCATCTTCAGATTAGCATATTCTATTTTCTAGACATATTTTGCTTTGTTATCTGTTCTATCTACTGCGAAAAGGAACTATTAATGACAGTCTATTCAAAACATCTGTCACTAAATTAACATATCGCTGCTTTCTACAAATTTTTTTTTTTTAACAATCCACTATCTTTTGCTTAATTTTGAAGTTCATAATCAATCAGCTCAATTCTATGTTCATGCTGAGTATTTAAAACGAAAACTCAAACAATATATCAAGATTTTTGAATCAACGAGTACATGCAATAGCATTTTCTGTACCATTCAAAATTGTGGATTATACATCTGAAATCTCTGTAGAAATAGCTCCATCAATGTCAATGTAGTATCCACAGTTCTATGGTATACTGTTCTGCTTATTTTGATGTGTTTACTGTACCTGAGATGTACTGTTCTATTTAATCTGGGCGCTTACCTCACCCAAAGAATACCATTCTGTTCAATCTGGATGCTTACTTCACCCAAAACATAATATTACAAAATTTAAAACAAAATCTTGTAAACATCACAGAGATTATAAAATACAATCAGTATCAAAGCTTATAATCTCAATTCTATTCTTGCATACTGAATTTACCAATCACATGGTTTTCAGAAATAAAACATGCTTATAAGCATTCACATAATCATCTAAGCATGTAATTCTTAAATCAGTACAGCATGCATTTTCTGTAACAGTAAATCATACTCGCATGCAATTCATGTAACATCAAGTAATGCATTCATCTATGCAATACAATACATGCATGCGACTCAATCTACCCCGCTCAACTTCTATCTCAGTCCAAAAATCTTATGCTTTGATACCACCTGTTGTGAGGACCTCGGGTTGCTAATCTCATCTTAGGGCAATTAATGAACAATTAACATTCATTAATCATCAATTACATAAACCAAGAGCAAAGTAAAATTTTTTTTTTTTTAAATTAGAATAAACAGTGCCTCGCTCGATCGGTGAAAAACACCCGATCGAGCGGGCTTCATAACCCTGCTCTCGGGTTCCGAATATTTATGGCCTCGCTCGATCGGGGAACTTCATCCGATCGAGCGAGCCATAAACTCGATTCCCCTGTTTTGCAAAATATAGGGCCGCGCTCGATCGGTGATAATCATCCGATCGAGCGAGCATGTTTTCTAGAAAAACACAGCAAAACTCTTTGCTGTCAAAACCAATTCTATATAAGTATTTTCATGCCAAATCTATACCACGAGCATGATATTACAATTCCAAAACAGGTATAGACATACATAC
Source organism: Henckelia pumila (assembly GCF_033568475.1). Classification (NCBI taxonomy): domain Eukaryota; kingdom Viridiplantae; phylum Streptophyta; class Magnoliopsida; order Lamiales; family Gesneriaceae; genus Henckelia; species Henckelia pumila. The sequence goes on along the minus strand of NC_133120.1, from coordinate 129,862,375 downwards.
TAAGTCTCCAACATAGTAGACTAGCTTTACAATTACTACAAGATCACATACTAGTCCAAAGCATGAAGTTGTACAACATGTTTCCAAGTAAATCAAACTAAACATGTTCCACAATCTATAATACATGTTCTCTTACTTAAAAACCCGAGTCACCACGTGCTAAGACTCTATCTCGAGCTATCCATGTCAAGTCTGACCAGCTCCTGCCCCACCTATTGCAATGCACACATACAAAACATAGCAATAGCCGGAAAATTTCGGTGAGAATAAATCCCAGTATAAATAATAAAACATGCAATAAAAATATCATCTCATCTAATGCTATAAAATAAATGCAATGCATGTTTGAAGAATAGGCTATCAAAGCTGATATCAATAAAGCTTGGTTCTTTGGGATCCCGAGGAATAAAATAACTATCAAACCGCCGACATTCCCAATCGAGGCGGCATCAAGTATTTTAATCCTCTGACTTTGGTGCAATTATAGAGAGTCTTCTGGCTCTGAAAGCGAAGGCTGCAATCCATGCCACTCAACTATAATTCTCCAAACGTCATTTCGCACACTAGGCTAATCTGCCCTTTTTGCTTTACAGGCTGGAGTTCAAGATGAATGCAACATAAGCTGTATGCATTAAATACTGTAAAACATCTTGAACATGTAATCACATAATCAAACAAAGAATCAAAACTCATATAAATCACATAGAAGCTCATAACAAAACAATAGCAAGAACGTATGTGATTTACTCGAGAATAATAGCTATCTCGAGGGTTTTATCCCATCTGGATAGCTGTCATTTATACCTGTCAATGTCGAGTCTGACAATACTTCAAAGCTGAAACTACCATCCATAGAATCATCTCAAAATTCTGCTCAACTTCTCAATGCAATATCAATTGCAAATTGCTTCAACCTTGCTTCAAACTTTTCTTGTTTCGAATCGGAAATCTCGAGTCGGCAAGCTTTTGATCAAATCAATTCTGAAATGCATATATAGACAATCAAACAAGATCAATACCAACTCCAATCAAGCTTCATTCAATCTACAATAACAAAGGCTTGATGTTTTGCGATTCGGCGGCGTAACGGCTAAAAAAACCGGCAATCGAAACAAATTCCAAACTAATATAACAATCCCTTCTCATCATCTTCCTCAACATATCCACATTTACATACACGTTCCATCACATATTCAGAATTCAGAATTTTCGAATAAACATCAATAATTCAGATCAAATTTGAACAACAGTCTTTTTTCGTTCCGTCTTCGAATATACAATCGATGCTAACTCATGAACATATATATGCAATAATAATCATACCCCATCTTTTATCAAAATTCAAAGTATGATAGAACTCAATAAAACTTACACCAAAACGAAGCTCTCGAAGTGGTGATTGCGAATATATGTTCACATCTGAATTCTGACGGACGGTTATCAAATTACTGGAGCTTTAGAAGACCAAAAATGGCGTTTGAAAAGAAATCTTCTCTTCTTCCTTTCCTACTGCCTATTCACGTGAGAATGGATGAGTAATCAATTCAATTTGAGATATATATTACATAATGGCAGTTTAGTCCCTGAAAACTTTAGTAATTGCAATTCAGTCCTCGGCCAATCTTTTAATTCAATTTCAATCCTTATTAATTTAAGAATATTAGAATTTAATTCTAAACTCTAAAAATTCTCAAATTAAATATTCTTGAATTAAAATTAAATCATCTCGGCCTTAAAATTGCAATATTTGCAAATTGACTCCTGCGCGAGTTTTACCTCTGAATTAAATTCTCTTTAATTCCCAAAACGTAGAATTTAAATCTTAAATTCCATAAATATTCAAATTGAATATTTCAATCTTTTAATTTAAGAATCCCGGAATTTAAATCTCAAAATCCGTACATTCTCAAATTAAATATTTTCAACTCGAAAATTTAATCTTTAATTTCCATAAATTCTCCAATCAATATTTTCCCACATTCGGAATTGAAATCTCTAATCCCGAAATTAATAATTGAAGATTTTTAGGATCTTACAACAACAAATAGAATTCAAACCCATCAAATCCTAAAATCCACATTTTCGAAAATCACTTCAAAAATCATAACAATTCCGAATGATGCACTATTTCAATTCCGTCTGAGAATAAACGATAAAAACTATCTCAAGAACGTCATACCCGAATAGAATCAAATTCCAAATACATCCGAAAAATAAAACATATCTGTTCGGAGAGAAACTTACAATAGAACTAAGCTCTCGATGTCGTGATCGCTAAACTGCCTTCAGAAATAAATTCTAACGGACGGATCGACCGGAAACCGAAATCTGAAATCTTGAAACTCAAATGGGGCGCTTCAATGGTGGGAGACGGCTAAGGAGAGGAAAAAAGAGGATGAAGATGAAGACTTTTCAACTCAACCAAGTGTAGATAATATATTAAAATCCAAATTTTCATTTTAGTCCCTGAAAAATCCAAAATTGCAAAATGATCCCTGATAAATATCAAAACGGGCCTCGAATAATAAAATCTCCGATTATCTCAAATAAACTCAATTTAGATAATTTCATGGAGTTACAATTCTCCCCGTCTAAGAATAGATTTCGTCCTCGAAATCAATAATATCAAATCATAAGAAAGAATCAAGAATCAAGAACAGAATTAAGGACTCACGTCAAATAAACAACTACGGAAATCTCTGTCGCATATCAGATTCTGTCTCCCAAGTCGCTTCTTCGATTCCGTGATGACTCCACTGAACTTTCACTAACGGAATCGACTTGGTTCTGAGTTGCTTTTCCTTTCTGTCAAGGATCTGAATCGGTCTCTCGAAGTAGCTCAGAGCTTCATCAAGTTCGGCTTCGTCAGGCTGAAGAACGTGAGAAGGATCTGGATGATACTTCTGCAGCATAGAGACATGGAAAACGTCGTGAATACCAGATAAAGAAGGATGAAGTGCTATTCTATAGGCTAGATCGCCTATCTTCTGTAAAATCTCATACGGACCGATGAATCTCGGAGACAACTACCCTCTCTTCATAAATCTAACTGTGCCTCTGAAAGGAAAAATTTTCAAGAATACTCGGTCTCCCTGATCGAAGATCAGAGGTCTACGTCTGATATTCGCATGCTTCGTCTGTCTGTCCTGAGCAGTCTTCATTCTCAAATGAATAATCTTCGCCTGCTCCGCCATGTCACGAATCATATCTGGTCCCAATTTTGGGGACTCAGACATCTCATCCCAGTACAGAGGAGATCTGCACTTCTTTCCATTCAACGCTTCGAATGGTTCCATTCCTATTCTCGTCTGAAAGCTGTTGTTGTACAAAAACTCCACAAGAGGCAACGAATCCTGACAAATAGTGCCAAAATCAAGCACTAATGCTCGTAGCATATCCTCCAGAGTCTAATCGTCCGCTCTGATTGACCATCGGTCTAAGGATGGTATGATGTACTCAAGTGCAAACGAGTACCAAGAGCCTCCTGTAGACTATGCCAGAAGTGAGAAGTAAACCGAGGATCTCGGTCTGAAACAGTCGATCTCGGCACACCGTGTAATCTGACAATCTCTCTGACATACAACTCGGTCATCTGATCGTGACGATATGTCATCCTATATGGGATGAAACAGGCAGACTTCGTGAAACGGTCAATCACCACCCAAATTGCATCACAACCTCGGATTGAACGCGATAGCTTCGTGACGAAATCCATAGAGATATGATCTCATTTCCATTTCGGAACAGATAAACTGTGCAGAAGACCACCCGGTCTCTTTCTCTCGGCTTTCACCTACTGACAGTTCAAACAACGGGATACAAACCTCGTGACATCACTCTTCATCTTCTTCCACCAAAACTGATATCTCAAATCATTATACATCTTCAGGCGACCAGGATGAACACTGAACCGACTGCAATGTGCCTCACGAAGAATATGCTGTCTCAACTCAGAAATATCTGGAACGACAATAGGGTTATTCACAAATATAATATCATCCCTGACCTGAAACGCAGACTGATGTCCTGATCTGACTTTCTCAATCGAATTCTGAATAATCGGGTCCAATCTTTGTGCCTCTCTGATCCTCACAAACAACTCTGGTTCTGCCTGAATAGCAAAAACTCTGATAGAACGTCTATCGGTTTCAAACTCCAACCCAAAAGTGCAACAATCCTTGATCAACTGAGAAACACCGATAGTAGAAAGAGATAGGGAACAAAGCTTTCGACTCAAAGCATCAGCAGCTGCATTCGACTTTCCTGGATAGTACTTAATGTCACAGTCAAAATCCTTCAGCAAATCTAACCATCTCCTCTGCCTCATATTCAACTCGGACTGTGAAAACAAATACTTAAGACTCTTATGATCAGAAAAGATCTCAAAAGACTCACCGTATACATAGTGACGCCAGATCTTCAAGGCAAATACAATAGCAGCGAGTTCAAGATCATGAACTGGATAACGAGTCTCATGCGGTTTCAACTGCCTTGAGGCATAAGCTATCACGTGCTTCCTCTGCATAAGGACACAACCAAGACCCAAATGAGAAGCATCTCAATACACCGTAAAACCTCCAGTACCTGATGGAATAGAAATAATCGGAGCGCTAGTCAATCTCTTCTTCAGATCAATGAAACTGGCCTCACACTCTTCAGTCCAAACAAAAGGAGCATTTTTCTGAGTCAGCTGGGTAATCTGCTTCGCAATAGATGAGAAACCCTGAATAAATCTGCGATAGTAACCTGCTAAACCCATAAAACTTTGAATTTCAGGCACAGAAGTCGGCCTATGTCAGTTCATAACTTCCTCGATCTTGCTGGGATCGACAAAAATTCCATCTTCAGAGATAATATGACCAAGAAATACGACTCGGTCTAACCAAAACTCGCACTTCGAAAGTTTGTCATACAATTGCTTGGCCCTTAAAATCTGCAAGACGGTCTTCAAATGCTCTGCATGGTCAGAACGACTCTTCGAATAGATAAGAATATCATCGATGAAAATAATAACAAACTCATCTAAGTACCGCTGAAAGATACAGTTCATTAATCCCATAAAGACTGCTGGAGCGTTAGTCAAATCGAACGGCATGACAATAAACTCAAAGTGGTCATACCTCATTCTAAACGTAGTCTTAGGAACATCCTCTTCCCGAACCCTCAGTTGATGATAGCCTGACCTCAAATCAATTTTCAAATAAACACAAAAACCCTGCAACTTGTCAAAAAGATCATCTATTCGAGGTAAGGGATACCTGTTCTTTACCGTCGCTTGATTCAATTGGCGGTAGTCAATGCAGAGTCTCATAGAACCATCTTTATTTCGAACGAAAAGTATCGGAGCACCCCAAGGCGATACACTAGGTCGAATGTATCCCTTGGCAATCAAATCCTCCAACTGCTCCTTCAATTCCTTCAATTCGATCGGAGCCATTCGATGTGGAGCTTTGGAAATTGGCTGAGTACCTGACAACAGTTCAATACTGAATTCTACCTCACGGATAGGCGGCAATCCAGGAATCTCATCCAGGAATATGTCAGAAAACTCTATAACCATTGGTATGTCAGTCAACCCAAGGCTAGACTTCAAAACATCCATGGCATAAATCAAAAATCCTTCTGCTCCTTTTGTAACAGTCGAGTCATAGACATAACAGAAATCAAAGGGATTTTGGATCGAGAACCCTTACCAAAGAATTTCCTTTCATCGGCCATCTCCGGTCTGAATCTGACTACCTTATGAAAACAATCGACTGTAGCCCTGTACTTGGTCAAAGCATCTATACCAACAATGCAATCAAAATCGGATAACCCAAGTAAAATACAATCAAATTCAATCACATTCTCATCAAATAGCAGTTAACAGTTCCTGACTAACCTCATCGAAACAATTCCTCCACCCAAAGGTAAAGTAATAGAAACTTCAGCAGGCAAAGGTTCGCAAGGCAAGGCATGTATCAAAAAAAATTTCTCAGAAATAAAGGAGTGAGATGCAACCGTATCAATCAAAACATGAGCAGGATAACCAAATATCGAACAGTTACCTGCTATGACGTCATCCGGTGCTGCCTGATCCTGGTCCTTATTCAAGGAAAAAACTCTAGTCTGCTGTCTAGGAGGTTGATTCGTGTTCTGTCCACCTCCTTGACGACTCTGCTGTGGCGGCTGAAAGGAACGAATAGTAGATGCTTGCCTCTTGGGCTGAGTTGATTGTCTCGACGAACTCCCACCTTGTGACCCCTCAGGAACACGTTGAGGACAGAATCTTGCGTAGTGTCCAGACTGTTGATCGATATAAAAACTCCCATACATACCTCTACACTGATCACTGGAGTGGCGACCTCCACACTTGTTACAAGTTGCTCCAGAGGATCCTGAACTCTGTCCTGAACTGTACTGCTTCAAGCCACCTGAACTCGAAGAACTGTTCCCTGATTTCTTAAATTGTTTTCCCTTCGGACGATAGTAATCCCTTCTGTTGCCTCCACTGCTACCACCCTCGTATCTCTGAGGCTGATTCTGATATTGGGACGGTTGGGTCTGAAACTGTCTCTGTTGCTGCTGAGATGCAAACTGATTCCCTCTCTGTCTCATCAGTCCTGCCTCAGCACCCTTGGCCCGATCCATTGCATCAGCAAAGTTATTGGGACTCCCAGTATTCACAAGAGTAAAGATATCAGGATTCAAGCCGTTAATGAATTGGTCAGCCTTGGCTTCCTCATTATCAGCAATGTGCGGTGCAAAACGCAACAAACTATCAAACTTAGTGACATAATCTTCAATATTCATGTTCCCCTGTCTTAGATTCGCAAACTCTGCACCCTTATCTTTTCTGTAAGAAACTGGTGAAAACCTCTTATAAAATTCTGATTTGAAAAGATTCCAGGTGATAGTCGTACCTCGGTTCTCAATAGCCTTCTTTGTCATGATCCTCCAGTTCTTTGCGACACCTCGCAGTTGATGAATGACTAACCTGTTCCGGCGATCATCAGAATAATCGATAGAGTCAAAAAGCTGATCTATATCATCTAACCAGCTCTCACAATCAACCGGGTTCTCAAAACCATCCAAAGTTGGCGGCTTGAAAGATTGGAACCTCTTCAATAAAGTTTCCATTGGCGTAGCGGTGGCATCCCTCTGGTCGGTCACTGTATTGCCTTTTTCATTCAAAGGAGTGATTACAGGCGGATTTTCATTCGGAGAAATAACTGGTGGTGGGTTCCTATTCAACATCCTTCGAGGACCCATAATCTGATAATCAAAGGTTAGGACACAGATTATCCAATTTCCATAATTCCATTAGGTGTCCAAAATCTCCTCCTCGAATAATTCAACCAATTCGAGAATATTCGTATTCGATCCAGAAAACCAACAATTGATATCTCAAGTAAATTCATGCTTTATAAATTTAAATCACATAATAATGTAATTCAAATAATTCTCAATCAATAAAGCATGCTCGCATCGTATTAAATGAATCAATTAAATAACTCAAACACATGCGAGAAGCCAGTGCAAGCGGACTCGATCTACCCCACTCGCTTCTAAATTCGGTCCAAGATCTTATCTCTCTGATACCACTTAATGTGAGGCCTCGATTCTAATCAACTAATTTAATAATAATCCACTCAAAAGCAAACAAGAACCCAGAAGGAAAACAAAAAAAATATTTTTTTTTGCTGATGAACAGTGCCCGCTCGATCGATAAGATTCAACCGATCGAGCGGCTGAAATCTCAAGGTCTCTGCCCAGAAAAATTTAGGACCCCCGCTCAATCGGTAAAATCTTACCGATCGAGCGGACAAGAAATGCCCAACCTACTGACTTGGTACAAGGGTGCTCGCTCGATTGGTATTATTCAACCGATCGAGCGAGATGCTCTGTACCAGAAAAATTGTGGTTTTCTTCCAAAAATTCAATCTCCAACTCAATCAATTCAACAACAACATATAATCTCATTCAACAAGATACAAAAGGATAAAAGTCTAAAGTTATACAATTCATCCAAATAGAACATGCATCAGTTCCAACTAGTTCAAACTATTAAAAATACATCACAAGTTCGAACAGCAACTTCGATTTCTAAAACCAAAGATCTCACTTCTATCCGTTAAACCACTTAACCATGCTGCCTCTGACTCGGTCCTACCCCACCTGTTTCCAAGTACACATACAAACAAAGACAACAGCCGGATAAATCCAGTGAGATTAACATTCCCAATAAAAGATACTAACATGCAATATCACATAAACATATCAAAACATGATATGCATCAACTTCCACGTAATATATCAACTAAAGATATATATATAAGAAATTCATTCAAATACGGAATTAAAATGATATGCATGACTTTAAAATTTCAGGATTATCAGACTCGAAAAATCGAAATGCAATTCTTATCATCTTTTCTTTGGTTGGGATCCCGAGGTTAAAATATCCAACAATCACATCGAACTCCCCTTTCGAGGTGGACGAGGTATACTTTAATCCTCTATATTTCAGAGCATCATAGTGAGTTAATCGACAAGGTAGTAAATCGCCTATCAAAGCCACTCAACTACAATCCCTAGATCATCTAAATCAAAATGAATAATCAATAGGCTCAATATGAATGCATATGAGATCTCATGCATTCAAATATAAATCAAATAAGAATTCAAACATGCAAATATGTGATTTTTTCCTAGGACACTCGAATCAATCCAAATTCGAGTTAATCGTCCCATTCCATTCCAAAGTCGTCTTATACCTTCTCGTCGTTTCACAATCTTCAATCTGCAAAACAACAAAATCTCAATTCAATAATCATTCGAGCTCTTCGATCGATAATAAGAAAATCGATACTATACCGGCTTCGATCTTCCAACTATCCAATTTCTGCAAATCTGACAACTCAACGGCCTTCAAACAATTCGGCCTTCAAACAATTCTGTAAAAGAAGTAATAAAGGCTCTAGATCAGAATCAACATTCAAACTCGACTAAAAACGGCTCAAACCGAATCGACCCAAACGATAATCCAAAAACTCAAACTGGCGGTATAACGGCTATGTTCTGATAAACCGGAAACGCAGACAGCAATACAATATCGCTACCAACTCATATCATACCAATACAACAAATAGAATTCAAACCCATCAAATCCACATTTTTGAAAATCACTTCAAAAATCATAACAATTCCGATTGACGCTCTATTTCAATTCCGTCTGAGAATAAACGATAAGAACTATCTCAAGAACATCATACCCAAAAAGAATCAAATTCCAACTACATCCGAAAAATAAAACATATCTGATCGGAGAGAAACTTACGATAGAACGAAGGTCTCGATGCCGTGATCGCTAAATTGCCTTCAGAAATAAATTCTAACAGACGGATCGACCGAAAACCAAAATCTGAAAGCTTGAAACTCAAATGGGGTGCTTCAATGGTGGGAGACGACTAAGGAGAGGGAAAAAAGGAAGGAGATGAAAACTTTTCAACTCAACCAAGTGTAGATAATATATTAAAATCCAAATTTTCATTTTAGTCCCTGAAAAATTCGAAATTTCAAAATGATCCATGATAAATATCAAAACGGACCTCGAATAATAAAATCTCTGATTATCTCAAATAAACTCAATTAATATAATTTCAGGGCGTTACATCACTCATCTCTACTGGTGCTAGACATAAGGTGCACGAGAAATCAGTGACATCCCGGGCACAAGCTCAATCCCGAACTCGAACTCTCGAACTGGAGTAAAACCTTGAATCTCATCGGAAAAAACATTTGGGTACTCACAAACTATTGGTAACTCCTCAAAAGACCTGCTACCTACGAACATATCAATCGCATAGATAAGGTAGTCTTCCCCACCCGTCTCTAAATCCTGACAAGCCTTCAAAGTTGAAATCAGAAGCACAAGGGGTCGCGCTCCCTCACCATAGAAAAACCAACTATCGCTCTCTACCTGACGAAATTGAACAACCTTTTAATAACAATCCACGATAGCTTTATAAGAGGTCAACACATCGATATCCACAAAATACAATCAAAATCCTACATCGCTAGAATAATAAGATTCACTAATAACTCAAAGCCCTCAAACTCTAAAGTAAAACCCAAGACTAAATGCTTGGCCAAAGCCAAATGACCAGTCGGGGTAGATACATAAAGTACTACGTCTAGGGATATGTACGGCAATCTATGACGCTTAACAAAACATGCCAAAATGAATGAATATGATGCGATGCCCCAGTATCTATGAGAACGAAAGCAGGAATTCCACACAAAATAAATGTACCTGCGATAACTTCGTCATTCTCCTTTTGAACCTGATCTTGGCTCAGCGCAAAGACTTGGCCTGGAAAACGTGGCCTTTGGTTGGTACTCCCAACCGAATGTTCTGATGGCTTCTGCGAAACTGAGATTTGAGAACCCGAGCTAGATGATGATCCTTCAATTAACTGTGGATAATCTCTCTTCATGTGACCAATCTGAACACAACAGAAACAAGCTCAACCTGCTCCACGACAATCGTATGTAGGATTACGTCCCCTACACTTCTCACACAGTCCCTTCTTCCTAAAGTGGAACACACCTCCACCAGATCCTGAACCTGATCCTGAAGAAGAAGACGCACCAGGTTACTTGAAAGACTAGGCTTTGGGCCCCAAATAATTACCTGGACGGAAAGAAGAGAAGTTCATGTTTATCTTGATGTTTTTCTACGCTTGGCAACAACGTTTCACCAACACCTCATACGAAGTCGGATCGTCGTTGATAGCTGCCCGATCATGAATATCCAAGTTAAGACCCTGCAAGAAAATATCATACTTGGCCTCCGAGCTAGTAGCAACATATGAGTATTAAGGTAGCAGCTCAAAGAACTTCTGTTGTTACTCGTCAATCTACATTCTGCCCTACTTCAAGTTCATCAGCTCGTTAATCTTAGACTGACGGGGTACTGGAGGAAAATAAAGTTCCCTGAAAGTTGTATGGAATTCAACACAAGTGGTTGTGGCTCGCTCCAATATCCATGGCGTTGTAGTAGACCTCCACCACTTGCGGGCACTCCGTTCCAAAAGGAAGTTAACAGCCTGCATCTTCTATTCATCGATGTAGTGGTACACCTCAAAGCAGTTCTCCATTCTCTCTAACCAGTTCTCCACAACTTTCGGAGTCTCCCTCCAATGGCTTAGGAGCCATTTGCACAAATTTGCGCAAGTCGAAACGGTGCCTGTCATCCCTGTGGCGATGGTGTCTTTGAGATTGCTCTCTATCCTCGTCATCTCTTCAACGACCACCATCTTTCATATGGCTCTCATCTCCACGTCCAGCCATCTATGAAAGTATCAAAATTAAACCTCAAGACTGTTTATCTAGATCCCGAATATTAATGCATGCTCTGATACCATGAATGTTGAACCCGTCTCAGAATCACTAATTAATCAAAACTTAAGCAAGAAAAATGACTTAAATACAATAATCAGATAATACAGCGGAAACATAAATAATTCAAACTAAAAATACCGACAGAATACAACCCATCCAAGAGCAAATATTTAATACAACCCAATCGAAGACAATACTAAGTCCCACAAAAAATAAACCTGATACAGTACAATCCACCCTGCTTCTCAACGCTCGCTACCACCCGGTCCGTCCAAATTATGTCCTACCCCATGGAATGGGGTGTCCAGAACAAAAACCGAGGACATGAGCTAACAACTCTTAGTACAGAATTATGAGTATACACATGCTATGAATGTTAAATGAAAGTGAAAGGTACCTGAAACCTATCATCTACAGAAATACTGCTCAGTCAAAGGCGTCATGGTATGTAGCATGTTGGGCCATCGCATCAAGATGTGGCTCCCATATCATAAACCATGGACATAATCGGATCCAAAGCCATGGCATCCATCCACACAATATAATGGGGCTGAGCGACTCCTCTACTGGTTATAACAATGGTAAAGCTCAATATGATAATGCATGTAGCATAATATCCGTGACATAATATATGCACATAACATTAATGACACATAAAACATGCAAACGTAGAACATGCATACTCAACCAGTATATCTCGAATTGTACGTCCGTACCTCAGAATAAGCAACCTAGCGATACTGGCTCCCTAGTCCAAGCCTATAAGCATACAATCACCACATCACTACACGTGTACTAAAAGCCTTAACTAGACTAATAGCTACTCAGTGAAGCTAATCAGAGTATAGAGATATACATGCGTCTGTAGTCATCCCTTTGATGGCGATGACCTCAAAACCTAGACACAACTCTGCTACAATTTTGGTAGCGCCTCGCTATCTACTGGTCTCCGAAATAACGCCAAAATCCCACTAAAAGCTAGCTAGAATTGAGAGGGGAGAGCTAGAGATGAGCAAGGAAGATATGATCTCGGCCGCCCTATTTATAGACCAAGTTCAGAACTACCTAACTCACAATGAAAACTACTGAATGCACTGCGGAGCTTTTGATCGTCCTTCCGAACATCCTCCTCCAAACACGTGTCTCTGGTTGGACAACACGGCTGCCGACATTAGTTCGGAACTACCTACCTCAAGTTCAGAGCTTTCGAACTCTCTCAAGTCCAATCACCCAATCAAACCCATACCCTATCTGACTGTCACTCGATCAGAACATCCGATCTCCAGTTCGGAGATTCCAAACTTCTTGAGGCTTTCAATCACTAACACCAGCTTCCGAACATGTTCGGTGCTTCCAAACTACACTTCAGAACTTCCGAACTGTCCCAACACTTGAAACTCTAGAAAGTATTTTTGATCTTCCTTTATTCAATTTTCAACTCCTTAAGCCCAACTGAGAATCCCTTAATCATGTTTAGAAATTAGATTAGCTCATTTAGGAGTCGGGCTACTACTGTGACGCCCGGGGCTGAAGAGGGTGGGAAGTGATCGCCGGTGCCAATAGGTTGCACGGACAATGAGCGGCTCCTGGCAGGCTTCTAGGCGGAGGGAGACATGAATGAACCGACCTAATGCCGGAATGAGAGGGATTCTGAGACTGTGTAGGTATGGGACTACACGGTTGAGGAGGGCTTAATAGATTTGATAGGGACTACTCATATCAAGAAGGTGAATCTTCTTTTCGGGAGCTCATCATATAAGAACTTCAAAGTTAAGCGTTCTTGACTTGGGGCAATTATAGGATGGGTGACCTCCTGGGAAATTTCTCGGGGTGTGTGTGAGTTATGACATAAGCACGCTGGAAAGATTCGTCTTGATACAGTGAGAACGGTCGTCGAATTTGGGGTGTTACAGTTGGTATCAGAGTCGACCTCTCTTAGTACGATATGGTTCGGGGATGAACCAGACGAAAGCTGGTGGGCATGTGAAGCCTGGGGCTGAAGAGGGCGGGGAGTGATCGTCGGTGCCAAGAGGTTGCACGGGGCAGGCTTATAGGCGGAGGGAGACATAAATGAACCGACCTAATGCCGGAATGAGAGGGATTCTGAGACTGTGTAGGTATGGGACTACACGGTTGAGGAGGGTACATAAGCACGCTGGAAATATTCGTCTTAATACAGTGAGGACAGTCGTCGAATTTGGGGTGTTACAGTTGGTATCAGAGTCGACCTCTCTTAGTACGATATGGTTCGGGGATGAACCAAACGAAAGCTGGTGGGCATGTGACGCCCGGGGCTGAAGAGAGCGGGGAGTGATCGCCGGTGCCAAGAGGTTGCACGGGGCAGGCTTATAGGCGGAGGGAGACATAAATGAACCGACCTAATGCTGGAATGAGAGGGATTCTGAGACTGTGTAGGTATGGGACTACACGATTGAGGAGGGCTTAATAGATTTGATAAGGACTACTCATATCAAGAAGGTGCATCTTCTTTTTGGGAGCTCATCATATAAGAACTCTAAAGTTAAGCGTGCTTGACTTGGTGCAATTATAGGATGGGTGACCCCTGGAAAGTTTCTCAAGGTGCGTGTGAGTTATGACATAAGCACGCTGAAAAGATTCGTCTTAATACAGTGAGGACAGTCGTCGAATCTGGGGTGTTACAACTACAACGAGTTTCTATTCAATTGGGTCGTCCAAAAGAATGATAAAGATTGCTCGAGACTAAAATCTGTGATGTTGTGTACCACGTTTCGTTGGTACATACATAGAGATGTTCAATCATTCATATTGATGCTCATACGATGAGTTCGCTGAACTACCCTCCCTCGGACTTCCCAAGTGGTTATCATTCATCTAGTGGATAAGTTTGTGTATATGATTGTACATTATTAGTCCTTACGAACAGAGACAACATTGAGGCTCTATTGCTAGGATTGTACTTTGACTTGTTTACCGACTCCATGAAGGTCACCAGGTGGCGAGATTGGGTGCAATTGCGACACGTGAAATGAGATAATAGCGCATGGAATCTCTGGCCAGAGTATGAGGTGTGCATTAGGAAAATGAGGTTCTCTAGTTGCACATGTGATGCCACTATGTATTCTCAAACATACACATCATTATCAAACTTCACATGCAACTCTTGATGAACCAATGTTTTCAGATTTGATCGAGATATATAAGATGAAGAGACTTTACTGTACAATAATCATAATCAATTGGTTCTTGTAGGATTAACTGTCAATTATACCTAGGGAATCCTGGGGCGATGCTATCTACTAGACGCTCTTACCATGATTCGATGAGTCCAATCAAAAATGAATTTTGGCATTTTTTAACTAGGTGTTGGTGCATAGAATGGAAAAGATTAGGGTAAGCCCGCATAAGGGACGGTGTTCTGAATCACAAAGACTTGAGAACTCATGACTAGTTGTATTCCAGAACCATTGAGGGTCAAAAAATTATTTGTTTATTTTTTCTCGTTGAGATAATAATTTCAAATAGTTGAATTTATAAGAAATAGATTTGATTGGATCAAACGATAAGCTTATAAATGAGTTTATTTTTGCTTATAGAAATTTTGAAAGCATGACTACTAAAAACAGTCAAGGAGAGTACTGCAACTGTCTAATTTGAGTGAAAGTGTTTCAAAATTAGCAGTTGTCTTATTTAAACATCAGTGGTTTCAAAAATTAAAGTGTGTGTCATGATAATGAAAAAATTAAATTCGTCACATTGGTGATATTAGATCGTTGATCGGAATTATGATGAGTATAATATAATGAGTGCACGGATCGTGGCTTGTAGGAATGCAAGTTCATCATGTTAAATTATTAAATTAAGTTAGACTTTGATAACTAAATGATATTCTAGCTATACTAGAATAAATCTCATTAGATTTTATAATATATGGTATTGATTTATGCTATAAGAAACATTTCTGATACCATATTATACTACTTGCACACATAGAAATATTTGATATACATGACATTTGATTTTTGAAGCTCACGTCATATTGGGCAATGCAATTTTTGAACACTGTATATATATATATATTGCATGCAATTTTCGGACACTGCAAAATAATATATCACGTGCATATTTCTGGAAAAATATATAAGGGATTTTCGAAACCCTAGCATCATAATTTTGGATGCGATTTTCGAAAATTGCTCTCAAATTTTTTGAAGAATTCGGCCACCTTAATTAATAAGGGTTTGAGTCGATTTCTTCTTCTTGTTCAATCTCTATGCAAACTTCTTCTGTATTCTCTAGTGACATTTAGAAGAGGATCGAGTAATCAAGTTTTGGACTCGATTAGGAGCTTGAAGAATGATTTGAAGAAAAGTATTTTTTTCAAGTGATTGTTTGTAGGGGATTACAACAAAAGTTATCTTCGTTAATCCCGCAATAGTTGGTGTCAAGTGATCAATTCACTAAAGGTATAAATTCGTTAACCCCATATGAATGTCATTTAAACCATATAAGTGTCCGAGTTCAATTTGAATGTCAAATAAATTTTTAAAACTTTCACTGCGTCTTGGGCACGAGATAACGATTCTCTAACAACAGCAAAATCATGGAATGTGTCGAAATGACAAATGTAAATGGGCAACAGTTGGTCTAAATAGAGCAGATCCAAGTTCTTTGACAAAACCCTATTCAAAAAAGAAAGCTAAACTCGAAAAATATGAAATAAGTATCCAACATATTC
Organism: Henckelia pumila; assembly: GCF_033568475.1. Classification (NCBI taxonomy): domain Eukaryota; kingdom Viridiplantae; phylum Streptophyta; class Magnoliopsida; order Lamiales; family Gesneriaceae; genus Henckelia; species Henckelia pumila. Next base: position 129,846,273 of record NC_133120.1, on the reverse strand, counting down.
ATTTACCCAAAATTTCATAGAAATGTAGCATTCTGTTGAGCCATCAATCATCAAGAGCAACATTTTCACTATTAATATAGATCTCTGAATTGAGCATAAAATCAAAAACGTACATTTAGTAGAGTTGTCGGGATCTCTAGAGTACTTCAGTCAGCCATGAGTATTGCATGAAGAAAAAACCAAGATTTTGATCTACCAACAAATATTTTTTGAAATAGTTGTTCAAACAGACCCCGAATGTTACTTTTCTCATTTGTTATTTACCCTCAATACACGAGGATAACATATGTCAATATATACGTGAGGAGTGAGGACTAACAATTTTAGTTACAACCGGAAGGAACTATCACAACTATTTTATATATATAAATATGTGTAAGTTTTATGTGATACAGTCTCACGAATTTATGTCTATGAGATAGTTCGAATCGACATATTTACAATTAAAAGTAATACTTTTGACATAAAAATTAATATTCTCATGGATCGAAACGAATAGAAGATTCGTCTTATAAAATTGACCTATGAGACCGTCGTATCTTACAAAATTAACCTATGAGACCGTCGTAAAAGTTTGTGTGTATGTGTGTGTGTGTGTAGGCTGAGGTGGCGACCTGAACATCTAATAAGTGGACATCACATTAGTAGTTTCTCACGGTTGATGTTCATCATACCAAAGTATATATATTGTGTGTGTGTGTATTTTTTAACTATGTATTTGAAATTAGCCTAACTTGTCGAGGACTTGTAAGTTTTGTTTTATGATAGGACTTGTAAGTTATAGCTCAACTGATATAAAGTTTTTAAGTTTGAGACGAGATGTTGAGTTTAAGATTGAGTTCTTACAATCAACTCCTCAAACGTACCCAAAAAAAAATAAATAATAATAAAATAAAAACCTAACTTGGATTATAATTAAGTTTTATAAGTTTCTTAAATCGATGTATATCTCTTTACAATTGTTTTGAGGAAATTGCATACTTCTCTCTGAGCTATTTTGATCGTCTATGTTACAAATTTCAGTCTTAGTTTTTTATTTTTATTTTTCATAATTTTAGTTCTTTTAACGATGTAACGTTGATATGACATCAATATATATATCAGTACTACTGATTAAAAATAATTAAAATTTCCAAATCTCGATATATATATATATATATATATATATATATATATATATATAACCAAACTAAACTTTAACTTGAACACTGTTCAAGATCACTGAATCTCGATCTCATCGAATCATATCACATTGCGTTCAGTTTTATCTTCAATATATTTTTAACAATTCTATAATAAAAATATATTATACAATTAATTTTTTTACGCAAAAAGTTGTGAGGGGGTTAATTGGGAAAATAAAAGAGGCCGAGTGAAGTTTGAGGACCACAATGCAATCCAATAGGAGAGTTGACCTAAAAATGGAGCGATGTTGTTTCATGCCAGCTTTTATTCATGTGCTTCCATCGATGGCTTGTGCTTTTATAAAAGATCGATGGACCTAAAAATAGATTCATTTCAATTTCATTTTGTATTTTAAAATTCGGCGCACATATAATATAGCTCAAGTCGTTATAGTAAGGCGAGTTGACGTCATTCTTCCTTAAAATCCGTCCATGTCTAGAAGTTGGGGACTGATTTCAATTTTTTCTTTCTTTTATTTTTTTTTAATAAAGGAATTGTGATTGGCATTTTAGTTATTTGGAAAAATACAATAAGAGATATCTCTATTGGATCTGATCTCTTAAAAAGTATTATTTTTTATATCAAAATTATTATTTTTTATCGTAGATGTGGAATGAGTCAACATCTCAAGAATCTAATCCGTGAGACCGTCTCACAAGTGTCTTACACTGACAGTTGTGAGTCACCTAGGTAGTATATATTGAAATGTATGTATATTTAGCAACTTATCAAATGATTATATCTGAATTTTTATGAATTGAAGATAAAAATTTAATTTTTCTGCTTGTATATTTTAGTTGAGTTGGGCCTTCTTAAACAAAATTTCTCCCTGAACGCTGATAATATCTTAAATAAATTTCATATTTTTAGCTCGGATATATGTTCCTAATCACTCACCGTTGTTATAAAGGGGCCATGATTTTGACTGGTGGCTCCATCTCCTTTTCCTTTTTGAAAAGCACAGAGAGCTGGCTCCATCTCTCGTGGTGAAGGTCCTTGTCAATTCCCCATTTTCTTCTATTTTTGCGGGGAAATAAAATGGATTCGAGCTAGGATTATTTTATTATTGAATATTCAGTTGGCTTTTTTTACTTCATTTTTATAAACAAAAATTTTCTAATTTCAATTAGATCTCTTTTTTGTGTTCCGTTAGGACTACTATTTTTTTTAAAAAAAAATTTAGTGTTTTATAAGTGAAAATTTTTTTAATTATGTGCTTGGAAAAAAAAATTTAATACATTTTAGAAAAAAAAAATATTTAAAAGTCTTCTTCAAGCATACTTTTTAAAAGAACAATTAATAAGTATTTTTAGATATTTTTAAAATGGAAGACATTGATAGAAATCAAATTTCATATGTTTTTATAGAATATTTGTTCAAACACATATTCTTAAAGCAAATTTTAAAATATTTTATAAAAAAATTTAAAAGACACTTTTATATATTAAAAAAAAACTAAAATGCATGTCCAAACCGCGTATTAAATGTTTTGAAAATGTTTCAAGGATTCAAATTCATATATACATTTTTTTTTGAGAAAAAATTCATATATACATAATCATAACTAGGGCTGGGGAAAAATACCGAAATACCGTCATATCGCCTTTATCGTAACGAAAAAAAATCGTATATACCGAAAACGGTATCGATCGGTATAAGATTTTCAAATTTTTGGTATTTCGGTATACCGAAAAAAGTCGGTATACACGGTATCGGTATGAAAAAAATCAGTATACACGGTATCAAACCGATACCATACCGAAATTTCGATACGGTATGCGGTATTCGTTGAATACCGCGGTATACCGTACCAAATCACCCCTAATCATAACAAAGGTTAACAAAAGTTTAGAACATAAAAAAATCCGGAAAAATAGCAAATTTATTCTTCTAAGTTGTCTTTTTTTTTTTCCTTTTAGCTTATCAAAGTTGTCTTTTAGTTCTAAAACTTTGATGTTTTTTGGGTTTTAGTCGTATTTTTCGGAGCGTTGTTGTGACATCAAATGCATAATCAATTTTTCGATGTCACGTCAGTATGAAATAGAACTAGTTAAAAACCAACAAAACGAAAGGTTACATGATTAAAACACAATTTTAACTAGAGTTAAAATTGTGTTTTAATCATGTAACCTTTCGTTTTGTTGGTTTTTAGTTCTATATAGATATGACCAAAAAATCTAAGATAACAACTTAAAGAATTAAATTGATCATTCACAAAATCGTATCGTATTAAACTCTTTAAAGCCTATGGCATAAAAAATATTTCCAATATATATGGTAGATTTTGTCATAGACTCATACTTGAGAACTTTACATGTTTTATATATGCAAGTTAAGACCTCACACAACAGTTACAATCCGATAAACTTAACATTGCTAAATCATAGAACAAACAAAACCTTCCTCATTAATGAAGCAGTAGCCACCAAGGAGAAAGATAAATGGATTGAAGCAAAGACTGAAGAAATTAAAGTTGGAGAACCACTTTCTCGTGTCCAAGACGCAGCGAAAAATTTTAAATTTTTAATTTTGACATTTAAAATTGGAGTTATTTGCACCAAACACCCCTATGAAATATTGAAAATGCACACTTCTCGCTTGTGAAATTTTAATAGGCATCTTCAACCCTTACCTTTTATAAAATTAGCACACGTGCCTCTTCATATGAGCGATTGTTGCGCACGCGCCCCTCATGCGATTGGGCTAACATTTTGATTTTTTTTGCACCAAATATCCCTGTGAAATATTAAAATTACATATTTTACCCCTTGAGAGTATAATTTTTAAATATATTCAACCCATAAAATCCAATTATAAAATATTTATTAAACATTTACATTTTATGATTTTTTTATTTTTATTTTAAATTTATTATTATTAATTAATTTTTTTCTAAAAAATATTATTACTTTATCTTGATATCATTATTTTATTAAATAACTTCGTGTTTCCAACTTCTCCATTAAAATTGCATTTATAAACAAGGATTTAAAACTTAAAAGTACCAAAATATTGAACCAAAATGATAAATTCATGTATATTAATTTTTCAATTTAAAACTATATATATTTAACCAAAATCTAAAATTTTTCGAGAATATTTATTGCATAATTTGCAGTAAATAATAAAAAAGAATAAAATGGTTATATAATGAAAAAATTTACTATTAAAATATATTTTTCGTATACCTAATACTAAGATAAAATATTAATATTTTATATAGTTATTTAATCAAAAATATTATTTTATTCAATTAAATATAGAATTAATAGTAAATTTTATCATTATATAACTATTTTATTTTTTTTAGTATTTATTATAAATTGTGCAATGCATCTTTTCAAAAATTTAGATTTTGGTTCGATACTATATAGTCGTAAATCGAAAAAGTAATATGTTTGAACTTATCATTTTAATTAGTTCAATATTTTGGTACTTTTAAGTATTTAAATCTTTGTTTATGAATGAATATTTAATGAAAAAGTTGGAAACACGAAGTGAGATTAATAAAATAATGATATCAAGATAAAGTAAAAATATTTTTTTAGAAAAAAAATTAATAATAATAAATTTGAAGTAAAAAATAAAAATTCATAAAATGTAAATGTTTGATAAATATTTTATAATTGGATCTTATGAGTTGAATAAATTTAAAAATTATACTCTCCAAAGGTCAAATATATATGTAATTTTAATATTTCACAAAGGTATTTGGTGCAAAAAAAAAATCAAAATGCTAGCCCAGTCGCATGAGGGGCGCATGCGCAACAATCGCTCATATGATGGGGCACGTGTGCTAATTTTATAAAAGGTCAGGGTTGAAGATGTCTATTAAAATTTCACAGGAGAGAAGTGCGCATTTTCAATATTTCACAGAGATGTTTTGTGCAAATAACTCTTTAAAATTTCTTGGGCACTCATTGTTTAAACATCATTCATACTGTGTTAGAGTGTTTATACTTTTAGTGAAATATTCACTTGACTCCAACTATTCCGGATTTAGTGGATATAGCTCTGTTGTAAATCTTTATGTTTCTTAATTCGATCTCCTAATCAATTCCATGATCGGATTGTCTATTCATATTCAAACTTGTACTAGAGAGAAAAGAAAAAGTTTTCGTCGAGATTTCAAACGAACAAGAAACACTACGCTAAATCCTTTATCAATTAGAGGAGGTGTCTGATTCTTGCATATAGAAATTAGGTTGTGATTTTTCAAAATAATGCATATATATATATATATATATTATGTATTTCTTGGTGAACAAGTTGTGTATTAAGACAATAATATAATTATTATATATCATTGCCATATATATGTATCATATACATATATATCTACACACTCAGATGTCCATATTTACATATATATTCTACCAAATTTACACATACATACATATATATATATATACATATATATATATATATTCATATATATATATAAATATTAATATATGATATATACATATGTGTGTGTGTGTGTTATGGTAACTTAATGAGACCTTTTAATTCAATTTCAACTAGAATAAAAAGACAATTTAATCCATTCAAGATTTTAGTTGTTTTGCATGTTGGACTTGTACTCTTACAAGCCCATGAATCATGCACCCACTATAATGCTCTAATCGTAATCCCGATTAATGATCCAATATCATCGATGTGATGACTTTAATTTATTCGTTATTATGATGCACACTTCAATTTTTGAAATCACTGAAGTTTAAATAAGAGAGCTGCTAATTTTGGAACACTTCCATTGAAATTAGGCAGGTGAATGAAAATATCTATAAGCTATTATAAACTCATTTGTAAGCTTATCTTGATCCTATCAAACTTATTTCTTATAAATTCAACTCTGTAAATGTATTATCTCAATGGGAACAGGGAAACAGTTCTTATGTGATCCTCAATAGTTCAGGGATTTAGCTAGCCGTGGGTTCACAATTCTTTGTGATTCTGGACATTGTCTTTATGTGGGCCTACCCTAATTCGCCACGTTCTATGCACCAATACCTTGATCATAAGAATGTTAGAATTTATTTCTAATTGGATCCATCGAATTATGGTAAGAACATCTAGTAGAATCTCCCCATGATTCTTAGGTATCACTGATAGTTCTTGAAAAAACCAATCGATTATAGTTATCGTACAGTACAGTCCATTCATCTTATATATCCCGGTCGAATATGCAACCATTGGTTCGTCGAGGTATGTATGTGATGTTCGAAAATGATGTGATGCATCTTTGAGAATACATAGTGTCATCACATGTGCAACTAGAAAACCACTTTACCCTAATGCACATCTCATACTCTGGTCAGATATTCCATGCACTATTATCTCATTAGATTACATAGGGTATCCACACCCGTAGGCGAGCGGTGAATTTTCGACTACAATGCATTGGCTTCTACATATGTAGTAACCCGATTCCCAATTAAGCAATTATACTGTCAAAACATGTTTAAATGGTTAAAAATGATTAAGGAACCCTTATTTGAGGGAAATAAGTATAAAATCGGATTCGGGACATTCAAAAATGGCCCGAAGGACATCCAGGGTCTGAGTAGTTCGGAAGTTCTGAATTAGAGCGTGGGAAGTTCGGAAGATCCGAACTAGTTCGGATGGCAAGGATGGTATTCGGAAGTTCCGAACTCCCTCAAACCGACAGAGTATGGGTTTTTGATTGGTTATTTGACTCAAACCAGTTCGAAAGATCCGAACCCCCAGGTTTGAAGCTCCTAACTCAGTCTGCACAGTGAGTTGTCCAATCACTAGACACGTGTATAGTACGCGCAAAATCAAAAGGTCCAAAGTTGAGATCGTAAGCTCTGAACCTGTTTGGAAGTTCCGAATGGAGGATCGGATGATCTGAAATTCTGTCTATAAATAGGGACCGAGGAAGTCGTTTATAATTTCCAATTTCCTTAGCTTTCTCTCTCGTTTTTAGTCTCTATTTGAGACTTTTTAGGCGTTGTCTCGAGGGTCGAGCGATAGCGAGGCGTTACCGGGATCAGAGCGAAGTTGTGCCTAGAGTTTGGGGCCATCAGTGGGCTAACGACTGACGCATGTAATACTCCGGAAACCTTGATAAGCTTAGGAGTATCTAATAATTTAGTTAAAGCTTTTATAATTGTATAAGTGATACTCTATACATTTTATTATAGGCTTGGATTCTAGGTTGTTCACCTAGACTTGACTTATAGAGGTACGTAAGTACTGACTCAGATATCCAGCTGAGTATACTTTCTTATGTGTTGCATTTTATCTGCCATTATATGCATGTATTATTGTTCATATGTTTCATGTTCATGTATCACGTTGAGCCGAATCTCCTTCGAAATAGCCATGATTAGTAGGGTTACTCAACCCTAGTTTGTGGATGATTGGACATCATGAGTCACAGTGGCCGATGGGTCAGGAGGGCTGAGATGTTTTCAAGACATTTCAGATCCACGTCTGGATGTTTGTGCTAGTTATCCACGGGTATTTCCGAGTCGGTAATATGCACTCTGGCACCTCCGGTTTGAGCATGAGTTTTCTTTGTTGATCCAATTATCCAATTCACATCATATGCATGCACATATATTGAAACGACTCGATCCTACTACTACATTTTTTTTTCTTATATAAATATTTAATATATATATATATATATAAAGATATTAATAGTAATGAAACTTATAATAATACATAAATATTGAAATTTAGAAAATAAACTTACACAAATTATTTTACAATAAATTTCATAATTCTACATGCAAATAGTTATATTTAAAAATAAACATAAATTCATGCATAAAAATATCACCACTCGAACTCACATAAAATCTTTAACGTAAAATTCATAAATTCATAAATAAATTATAATACTTGTGCGGAAAAATATAGTATTCTTCAAGACCACTTGAAAACATAAACTGAGCATAGGTCACGTGCTAGCCAACTGTCGGGAACTCATACGTCCTCACCGTCAGTCGGGGCAATATACTCTACATCAGTGTCTCTCTGCTTACCTGCACCAATTAAGTCTAGTGAGCCTAGAGTCTATCTCATAATAATAACATGATTAAAATAATGCATCACATAACACATGCACGATACATAATAAATAATATATATACATGCATGTCATAAAATACATAACTCATGATCATCTTATAACATAGCATACATATTCATATCATAATCATCATGCATCATAATAAGGGCATATCCTCATTTAAAACTCTGAAGATTTATATCCATGTGGTGTGACCGTATAAGTGATTGATCAATCAAAAAACCAACGTACGTGGTGGTGAGATCTCCACCTCTTGGCCCCTTCACCGGGCTGACCCTGGATCCGTAGGCAAATCATCATAACATATGAAAAGGCAATCGGGCCCCAATATCCCGACTCTCAATCCCGTACTCTATGGAAAGGGCTCCGGGCCTAGGTATCCCATCTCCAATCCCGTATTTGTCACACATCCACTTCAAATTTCTTAAAATATTTCTTATGACCAACATTATACATATATCATCTTTCATCATGCACAATCATAAAAAAATTTTCATGATCATATTTTCATAAAATTTTGCCCGCAAATATATATTTAATTATTTTATATAAAAATAATAATTTTTACATATTTAAAATATTCATGCAATAATTAATTATATATTAACGGACTATGCATAAATTTTCATGGATTGGTTCAGGCTGTTGAATCCTTAAACTTAGGCCCATTAACTTCTAGACTGGCCCAATGGGCCTAAACGTCCCAAAACTGGCCCAATATCTTTCATGAACTATAGGCCCATAAAATTTAATGGATTAACTTAAATAATTATTTAAGCCCAAAATATTATCCCAAATAGCCCATTTAAATTCATTAATTCAATTTAGGCTTAATTTAACACTTAAACTAATAATAAATCCTAAAATAAAAATACCCGAGCCCGACTAACACGACCCGGACCCAAACCCAACCAACATGACCCGTGACCCCTCGGACCCGACCCGGACCACCCAGCCCAAGCCCAGCCCGAAGCAAACCCAGAACTCAGAACTTAACCCAAGCAGATTTCTGCTTACGACCAGCTCTGAGCAGCTGTACTAATTCCTTTCGTTCTCCTTGATCCGACCACCTTTGGCCATAAAACCAACGCCTATACTTATCCAACATCTAGGGGGTTCTAACCCAAAAAATATTACCTCAAACAAAGCCCTGTAGAAGGAGAACGAACCATTACAACCCAACCTATTTTTTTTCTCGCGCGCAGAACACTAATCCCATCTTTAGGCTATTCGGCTGCCAAGATCCGGCCACCACCAGCCGGAGGACCACAAGGAGGACCTTTCCCAAGGTCTTGGGGTTCTAAGAAACCAAAACCCAGACCCTAACGCAATCTATGGACTGAGAACGATCCCCTACACTGAAACTGCTCAACCTGCGCGCCATGATGCATGTTTTTGTTCCTGTTTCGTTTCCAGCCTATTCCTTGTTCATTAACTTTTCCAACTCAACCATAGGGATCCTAAGACACCTCTTAGTCATGAGTCAAAAAATCTTGAACGATCCAAGCAAGAAAAACGTGAGGAAAAACTTGAAGAGAGCAAGAAAACGAGTCTGCTCAATATAATCATGCAAATTTCATATCTAAGCCATATCAAACATACATGGTTAAATATTTCATGATGAAAGAAGAATATTAGAGCTTAAATGGTGAGAAAATAAAGAGAATTTGAACGTGCCTTTGCGAATATTTCAATCAAAATACGATACCGATGCATATTGGTTCTCCGAGACGAACGGAACTTAAAACCTTGCTTGAACCTTCCAAAAGATCGTGTATGGTATGTGTTATGCTATGAAGAAGAAAGTGTCGGCAGCTAAATGGAAAGGAAGAAAGAAGAAAAGAGATGGTGGATGGAATGCTTCACGTGGTGTGATATAAAATAAAATGAGATGGCCCAAATTAAACATATTGAATGCATGGTAGATAGTTGTCTCCTAGCCTTCACGTGAATGGGTTGTGAATTATTGGGTTCAATCATGGCATTTGTTTAGTGATTTTTAAATGGTCTCTTTACTAATATGCTTAATAATCATCCAAAAAGGTATTTAAATTTTAAAAGTGTACTAAAAGCTCTTAAAATGGACTTAGTAGGTGAAAAATAGGTTTCCAATAATATGTACTTAACAAACAACTATTTTCTATAAATTAAGTCTTTAAATTAATTTTTTTTTTAATTATGCATGCGAAATCACTTAGAAAAATTTCGGACGTTACAACTCTTCCCCCTTAAATTGAATTTCGTCCTCGAAATTAAGTTACGTACCGAATAACTCTGGGTAACGAGCCCTCATATTGGCCTCGGTCACCCAAGTAGCTTCCTCCTCGGAATAATTCAGCCACTGGACTTTGACCATCGGAACAACCCGCGTCCTAAGCCTCCTTTCCTCATGAGCTAAGAGCCGAATGGGTTTTTCCTCAAATGCTAGCTCTGGAGACAGTTGTAGAGGTTCAAAATCCAAAACATGCGATGGATTAGAAGTATACTTCCAAAGCATAGATACGTGGAACACGTTGTGGACTGCCGCCAGGTTCGGTGGTAATGCCAAACGGTAGGCCAACATGCCAATCCTCTCCAAAATTTCGAAAGGACCAATATACCTCGGGTTGAGCTTGCCTCTCCTACCAAAACGCATCACGCCTTTCATAGGCGAGACCTTCAGGAACACATGATCTCCCATGGCAAATTCGAGGTATCTTCGTCATTGATCAGCACAACTCTTCTGACGACTCTGTGCGGTCCTCATCCGCTCTCTGATCTGAGTCACAATATCCGCGGTCCGCTGTACTAAATCGGGTCCTAGAAGAACCCTCTCTCCAACTTCGTCCCAATGTACAGGAGATCTACACCGTCTTCCGTAGAGAGCCTTGAATGGAGTCATACCTATGGACGCTTGGAAACTATTGTTATAGGTAAACTCCAGCAACGGCAATCTTGACTCCCACGAGTCCTGGAAGTCGATCACACATGCCCTCAATAGATCCTCAAGTGTCTGGATTACTCTCTTTGTCTGACCATCTGTCTGAGGGTGAAATGCAGTGCTGAACAATAACTTAGTCCCCAAAGCTGTATGCAGACTCTTCCAAAATGCAGAAGTGAACCTTGGATCTCGATCTGACACGATAGACAGTGGAATACCGTGCAGTCTGACTATCTCCTTGATATAAAGCTCTGCAAACTGAGTCAAAGTGAAAGTAGTCCTTACTGGCAGAAAGTGTGCAGATTTGGTGAGTCGATCGACAATCACCCAAATTGTTATCGATCCTCTAGCACTCTTCGGTAGTCCCACTACAAAGTCCATAGATATATTCTCCCATTTCCACTCCGGGATAGGGAGTGGTCGTAGCAATCCCGCTGGTCGCTGATGCTCTGCCTTGACTTGCTGACAAGTCAAGCACTCGGAGACAAATCGACCAATATCTCTCTTCATACCTGGCCACCAATACAAGTTCATCAAATCATGGTACATCTTCGTACTCCCAGGATGGATGGAATACGCTGATGCATGTGCCTCAGACATGATATCTGCTCTCAACTGATCAGTTCTCGGCACCCACAAACGTCCTCTGTATCGAATAATTCCATCATCCACTGTATAGAGAAGACTACCTTTTGATTCATCCTTGCGCCTCATGCGCTGTAACTGCTCATCAGTGGTCTGTCCTTCTCGAATCTGTTCCTTAATAGTCGGCTGTAATACAAGGGCAGATAAACTTGGTGCGCGTCCACTGGGGTAGATCTCTAAGTCAAACCTCCGAATTTCAGCCTGTAGAGGTTGCTGAACTGAAATATAAGATAACGCGGAAGTCTTCCGACTCAACGCATCGACCACTACATTAGCTTTACCTGGATGATAGCTAATGTCACAATCATAATCCTTAACTAATTCCAACCACCGGCGTTGTCTCATATTCAACTCTTTCTGAGTGAAGAAGTACTTGAGACTCTTGTGATCAGTAAAAATCTGGAATTTCTCACCGTACAAATAATGTCTCCATATCTTAAGTGCAAACACAACAGCTGCAAGCTCTAAATCGTGGGTCGGATAGTTCTGCTCATGAGTCTTCAACTGTCTCGACGCATAGGCAATCACCTTACCATTATGCATAAGAACAACACCTAAGCCCATCTTAGACGTATCTGTATATACCACAAACTCCTCATGATCTACTGGAATCACCAACACTAGTGCAGAAGTAAGTGCCTCCTTAATATGATCAAAGCTCCTCTGACACTCGGGACTCCAAACATACTTGGCGTTCTTCTTGGTCAGTGATGTCAAGGGTACTGCTATAGAATAGAAACTCTTGATGAACTTCCGATAATAACCGGCTAAGCCCAAGAAGCTGCGTATCTCAGAAGCATTCTTCGGAGTCCCCCAATTCTGAACAGCCTTGACTTTCGATGGATCCACTGCTATACCCTCCTTAGAAACAATGTGGCCCAAGAATGCCACCTGCTCTAGCCAAAACTCGCACTTGCTGAATTTTGCATACAAATTATGCTCTCTCAAGGTCTGCAAAACTGTCTGCAAATGTTGTCTATGCTCCTCCAAGATCCTCGAATAAATCAATATATCGTCGATGAAAACAATGACAAACTGGTCAAGATATGGCCTAAAGACACGGTTCATGAGATCCATGAAAACCGCTGGAGCATTAGTCAGTCCAAATGGCATTACCATAAACTCGTAATGCCCATAACATGTCCGAAAAGCAGTCTTGGACACATCCTCCTCTCTGACTCGAAGCTGGTGATAACCAGATCGTAGATCGATCTTAGAAAAAACCAATGCTCCCTGCAACTGATCAAATAAATCTTCTATCCTCGGCAGTGGATACTTATTCTTCGCGATGAATCTGTTCAGCTCTTGATAGCCAATACAAAGCCTCATGTTGTCGTCTTTCTTCTTCACAAATAAGACCGGTGCACCCCAAGGTGACACGCTGGGGCGAATAAAGCCCTTCTCTAGAAGCTCCTGAATATGTTCTCTCAATTCTTTCATCTCTGTGGGAGCAAGGCGATACGGTGCCTTAGAGATAGGCACAGTGCCTGGTAACAGCTCGATACTGAATTCAACCTCTCTAACTGGTGGAATTCCTACCACATCATCCGGAAAGACATCCGAAAACTCACGAAAAATCTCCACATCTGTTATAGATCTAGTAGATGACTCGCCTGCTGCTATTACACTTGCAAGAAATCCCTGACAACCCTTCCGTAACAACCTTCTTTCATGCACATAAGATATGACAAGCGAAGCACTACTACTCTGAGCTGCGAGAAAGACAAAAGAATCTCCGCCTGATGGGTTCACTAAAACTGTCCACTTCCGAAAGTCTATCGAAGCTCCATTAGATGTAAGCCAATCAATGCCAAGAATAAGATCAAATCCTGACATCAGTAACACCACTAAATCGGCACTAACCAAGTTTCCCTGAAGCTCCAACTCCACTTCATTAAGTACACTGGAGTTAGTAAGAATTTCGCCAGATGGCAAGGTAATATCATATCTTGTAATAGCATCCTCAGGTATTATGCCTACTCGCCTAACGAATTCTTGAGCAATAAACGAATGTGTAGCTCATGAATCTAGCAACGCATACGTAGCATTACCTCTAACGAGAATCTTCCCTGCACTCATAAAAATGTCCCCACGAGCATACATCTTAAGAATAGTTAATTAAACCAAAATAATGTCACATAAACATGAATTTCCTATGCAAATTCTAATAATTATGCAAATTATCGAATCTTAAATACATATGTTAGGATTACCCGTGATCAAAGACGTGTCTGGGTCAGCCTCCTCTGTCTGCATGACATATGCACGCCCCGGGATGTTCCTTGTAGTAGGACAGTTCATTGCGACGTGACCTGGTAGCTTACATTTGTAGCAGACTCCCATACCATACATGCACTGGCCCGAATGAGGCTTCTGACAAGTCTTACATAAGGGAATACCTCTGGGATTTGGGGCGGCTGCCCCATTCTGCTGTGGCCTCTGCTGGCCCTGTTGTCTCTGCTATGGTCGGGGAGGATTCGGGCCATTAGCCGGCCCGGTGAACTGTTTCTTCACAGGCTGCGAATACTTACCTCTGAAGGGTCGCTGTAACTGCCTCTTATGATGATAAGCTGCATTCATCTCCTTCCTCCCCTGCTCGGATCTCAACGCCCTGTTTACTACCGCCTTGTAGTTCGCCACCTCAGCCATAAACACATCATGCTTAATGTCAGGTCGCAATCCATCTGTGAAGTGCCTCAATCTTTCCTGCTCATCATTCGCAATCAATGGTGCAAAATGACATCCCCGCTCAAACTGCGTCACGTACTCAGCAACAGATTTGTCTCCCTGACGGAGACTCATAAACTCCCGAATCAGTTGTCCACGTGCCTCCACAGTGAAATACTTCTCGAAGAACATCTTCTTAAGATCTCCCCATGACAACATAGCCAAGTCCACCCCGATCACTGCTCCTTCCCACCACAACGCTGCATCTTCTTTCAGCATGAAGATAGTGCACCTTACTTTATCAGCATCAGTGATCCCCATGTATGCAAAAATGGTCTCCAGAGAACGGATCCAATCCTCAGCAACAAGTGGGTCAGTAGTACAGCTAAATTCTTTAGGTCCCTGCTTTTTGAATCTCTCTGCCACGTCCTCTTCATGGGACTTCCTTGGCTGTGCAGTCTGGTGCTCAAGCAACCTTGTAATCCCAGTCAACATATCCACACTGGCTCTCTCAAACGGAGTAAGCTGAGGTGGTGGAGGTGGATTCCGACGATTTTCATCACCTTGGTCGCCATTGATGGTGTTCGATTCCTGAGAATTCCTTCGGGGAGCCATACTACAATTTTCATAAATCTCTAACGTGATCACAATGCATAACTAGTATATTTAAAATCATTCATAACATAAATCATTAAATCATAAATCCTAAGCCCCATAAATAACATAATTAAAACATTAAAACTTACAGACTGGTAGTGCGACTTCTGAGCTCCACGTAGCAGGATATTACCCTCCAAGGACCTTGCTCTGATACCAACTGAAACGACTCGTTCCTACTACTACAATTTTTTCTTTCTTATATAAATATTTAATATATAAAGATATTAATAGTAATGAAACTTATAATAATACATAAATATTGAAACATAGAAAATAAACTTACACAAATTATTTTACAATAAATTTCATAATTCTACATGCAAATAGTTATCTTTAAAAATAAACATAAATCCATGCATAAAAATATCACCACTCGAACTCACATAAAATATTTAACATAAAATTCATAAATTCATAAATAAATTATAATACTTGTGCGGAAAAATATAGTATTCTTCAAGACCACTTGAAAACATAAACTGACATAGGTCACGGGCTAGCCAACTGTCGGGATCTCATACGTCCTCACCCCTAGTCGGGGCAATATACTCTACATCAGTGTCTCCCTGCTCACCTGCACCAATTAAGTCTAGTGAGCCTAGAGTCTCAGCACGTTCTATCTCATAATAACAACATAATTAAATTAATGCATCACATAACACATGCACGATACATAATAAATAATATATATACATGCATGTCATAAAATACATAACTCGTGATCATCTCATAACATAGCATACATATTCATATCATAATCATCATGCATCATAATAAGGGCATATCCTCATTTAAAACTCTGAAGATTTATATCAATGTGGTGTGACCGTATAAATGATTGATCAATCAAAGAACCAACGTACGTGGCGGTGGGATCTCCACCTCTTGGCCCCTTCACCGGGCTGACCCTGGATCCGTAGGCAAATCATCATAACATATGGAAAGGCAATCAGGCCCCAGTATCCCGACTCTCAGTCCCGTACTCTATGGAAAGGGCTCCGGGCCTAGGTATCTCATCCCCAATCCCGTATTTATCACACATCCACTTCAACTTTCTTAAAATATTTCTTATGCCCAACATTATACATATATCATCTTTCATCATGCACAATCATAAAAATTTCTTCATGATCATATTTTCATAAAATTTTGCCCGCAAATATATATTTAATTATTTTATATAAAAATAATAATTTTTACATATTTAAAATATTCATGCAATAATTAATTATATATTTACGAACTATGCATAAATTTTCATGGATTGGTTCAGGCTGCTGACTCCTTAAACTTAGGCCCGTTAACTTCTAGACTGGCCCAATGGGCCCAAACGTCCCAAAACTGGCCCAATATCTTCCAAGAACTATAGGCCCATAAAATTTAATGGATTAACTTAAATAATTATTTAAACCAAAATATTATCCCAAATAGCCCATTTAAATTCATTAATTCAATTTAGTCTTTATTTAACACTTAAACTAATAATAAATCCTAAAATAAAAATACCTGAGCTCGACTAACACGACCCAGACCCAAACCCAACCAACATGACCCGTGACCCCTTGGACCCGACCCAGGCCACCCAGCCCAAGCCCAGCCCGAAGCAAACCCAGAACTCAGAACTTAACCCAAGCAGATTTCTGCTCACGACCAGCTCTGAGCAGCTATACTAATTCCTTTCGTTCTCCTTGATCCGACCACCTTTGGCCATGAAACCAACGCCCATACTTATCCAACATCTAGGGGTTCTAACCCAAAACATAGTACCTCAAACAAAGCTATGTAGAAGGAGAACGAACCATTACAACCCAACCTATTTTTCTGCTCGCGCGCAGAACACTAATCCCATCTTCAGGCTATTCGGCTGCCAAGATCCGGCCACCACCGGCCAGAGGACCACATGGAGGACCTTTCCCAAGGTCTTGGGGTTCTAAGAAACCAAAACCCAGACCCTAAGGCAATCTATGAACTGAGAACGATCCCCTACACTGAAACTGCTCAACCTGCGCGACATGATGCATGTTTTTGTTCCTGTTTCGTTTCCAGCCTATTCCTTGTTCATTCACTTATCCAACTCAACCATATGGATCCTAAGACACCTCTTAGTCATGAGCCAAAAAACCTTGAACGATCCAAGAAAGAAAAACGTGAAGAAAAACTTGAAGAGAGCAAGAAAACGAGTCTGCTCAATATAATCATGCAAATTTCATATCTAAGCCATATCAAACATACATGGTTAAATATTTCATGATGAAAGCAGAATAGTAGAGCTTAAATGGTGAGAAAATAAAGAGAATTCGAACGATCCTTTGTGAATATTTCAATCAAAATACGATACCGATGCGTATTGGTTTTCCGAGACGAACGGAACTTAAAACCTTGCTTGAACCTTCCAAAAGAACGTGTATGGTATGTGTTATGCTGTGAAGAAGAAATTGTCGGCAGCTAAATGGAAAGGAAGGAAGAAGAAAAGAGATGGTGGATGGAATGCTTCACGTGGTGTGATATAAAATAAAATGAGATGGCCCAAATTAAACATATTGAATGCATGGTAGATAGTTGTCTCCTAGCCTTCACGTGAATGGGTTGTGAATTATTGGGTTCAATCATAGCATTTGTTTAGTGATTTTTAAATGGTCTCTTTACTAATATGCTTAATAATCGTCCAAAAAGGTATTTAAATTTTAAAAGTGTACTAAAAGCTCTTAAAATGGACTTAGTAGGTGAAAAATAGGTTTCCAATAATATGTACTTAACAAACAACTATTTTCTATAAATTAAGTCTTTAAATTAATTTTTTTTAATTATGCGTACGAAATTACGTAGAAAAATTTCGGACGTTACATATATGTTTGTATAATCATATTTATTATATTGGACGTTAGCGCTCACGTCCTTGTTTTCATCTTGGACAGCCAATTCTGCGGGGCAGACCTCAGGTTGGATGACGCAGGCAGGAGTGAGCCACGAGGCAAGGAGCAACGCCATTGAGATTTCGATTACTTGGTTTAGTTATTTTACCCTCAGGTTTTTTTCTGATACATTTATTCAATATGGTTGTACCTTGTTGCGCGATTTTCGCTCGCAAGCGTACAATGTCAAGTTTTAATATAGGATTTAAGTCTAAGTCGATCCCACAAAGAATGAATAAAATAATACTATATTAAATATTTGTAAATAATAAATCTCATTCCTATTTAAAGCTACGATGATAGTTTGAATTAAATTAACTAATAATTTCAGGAATTAAAATTAACCAATGATAGTTTGCAAGAAGGAAAATCAATGATAAATAAATTCTAGAGTTTCAACTTCACTTGACTATCTATCATTATTAATTCCTATTGATTTCTTAATTATAACTTTTTTTAGTTTATTAGCCAAGAATCCAATTATTTTCTACCCTCTTTTCCAAGTGATAGTAGAAGTTCGTATCTAATATTAAATTCAATATTCCTATCAAATTTTGAATATTAAATCCGATAAACAGTACATTAATTCTTATAATGAATTTAATGGAGTACACTTTCTGAACAATATAAACACCAAAAATGTATTTTCCTATTCCATATTCAAAATTCTCTCTCTCGAGTGTTGGATTCTAAACAATAGATCATTCAATCTATGACCAATAAATTGAAAGAATACGAACGGAAAAACACAAATAAACTATCTGAATAATTCAAATATATAAATCAAAACATCAAAATCATGGGTTCAAGTCAAGATCCATCTATCCTCCAGACTAGATGATTAGTTCACGATGAAGTTAAGCAATAAACAAAGCATGTTCTTCCAAAAATTCATCTAAACAAAAATCTAGAATGAAAGAGAAACAAGAACGAATTTAGAAGAATAAGCTTCTCCATCCCCGGATTCCGTTGTTTTCCGTCTTTGTACAGAGTTCTCTGGCTTTGTGCGCTCCAAAATTCTCCTAGTCATCCTCCTTGCTGCAAACCCTCGAAAATTCCTCCAAAAGACGCCCAGAATTCCTTTTAAAACCATCTTGAAAAGTTCCCAAAAATATTCAAACACGTTGCGTTAGGGAACCACTTTTTCGACGCTAGGGCGCTGATAGCCAAAACTTTATTTTGAAAACAAGACGTCAGGCGGGGGCTCCTGTTTCTCGGTGCTGGGGCGCCCCTTCTTTACTTCTTCACGCTTTTTTCTCTTTCCCTCTTTTTTGTTCATTTCCTACTTTTTTATCCAAATAAAATGGTCGTCACTCAAATTCCTACAAACGGCACAAACAAACATAAACACGCATAATATCTCTTGATACATAACAAAATTCAAGTTAAATCATATAAAATATAAGTGCAAAATTTGCAATTATATACCTTAACCAGTACTTAAGTTTGATACCTTCGATTTTAGTTTTATGCATTCTAGTTTCTTCTGATTTATCTGATTATTGTTATTGCATTCTTAAGTCTTGATTAGTAGGTGATTCGGGAAGGGGTCACTACAACATGTGTTGCAACTGCACTCAATCTAGCCACCTGATGACCCTCATAGAGTCGGTAAACGAGTCAAAGTACAGTCTTATCACGTAGAGCCTCATTGTTGTCTCGGGTCTAGGGACTAATGGTGTACAACCATGACCACAGACTTATCCACTCGATGCATGATAACCACTTGGGAATTCAGAGGGAGGGTAGTCCAGTGAACTCATCGTATGAGTACCAATCTATAAGATTCAACATCTCTATGTCTATACCAATGAAACGTCGTACACAGCATCACATATTCTAGTCTCGAGCTCGAGCAATCCTTATCCTTATTTTGGACGGCCCAATCGATTAGGATCTCGTTTTAGAATATACAGTAATTTAAGATATGTGTTTCATGATTGTCATCACATGTACAACCTCATATTTATTTATTATATTATATTCAAGGTCTTTATCCATGCAGCTTGCATGAGTATGAAGATAAATTAAATGCCAAAATTAAATAAAACATATTTATATTTAAAATAAATATTGTTTATTACATTTGAGTCAATAAAATTCTTAGCAAACGGTTGGCTTGCAGGGCATCTACTCTAACAATGATTTCATGACAAAGAATAATACTTGGCAGCTTGTAGACAAGCCGAAGGAAATAAAAACATTTGGCTAAAAATGGATTTACAGGATAAAGAAAATGAAGTCGGCAAGTCAAAGACAAATTAAAGTGGGGCTAATTGCAAGAGTATATGCTCAACTATAATAAATAGCATCAACGAAGTCACTGGTCAATAAACATTGGTCAATAATAATTATACTAGCCCTAGACACAAAAATAAAAACTTGATCTTGAGTTGGAACAAATCGATGAAAAGACCCCATTTTTACACATTGATCTCGTGATCAAGACCATTTATATGGACCAAACGGATGGGTGTGTCAAATTAAAAAATAAGAATAAAGTATGCTTATTGAAGAAATCATTGTATGGACTTAAGCAAAGTCCTAGACAATAGAACAAGAGCTTTGATGAATATTCATGACAAGAATAAGATTTTCTAGAAGCAACTTTGATAGTTGTGTCTATATAAGGGGAAGATGAGAACAAGAAAAGACGTATCTCCTTGTATATGTCAATGAAATACTTATTGCAAGTAGTATCAAGTCGAAAATAAGAACATCTTGGTTCAATGTTCAAAATGAAGCATCTATGGGAAGCTAAGAAAATTCTTGGGATGCATATAACAGGGATCAAAGAAGTAAAATTCTATACCTAAGCCAAGGGGAAAACTTAAGGAATTTTCTAATGAGGTTCAATATGTAAAACTCTTAAGGTTTTAACCACCCCTCTCGGATGGACAGCACCTAAAGCTCTCGGTGGAACAATCATCAAAGAGTGAAGAAGAAAAGGATGAGATGCAATATGTACCTTATGCTAGTGGAGTGTAAACATGTAGTGACCCACTGCGAAATCACTTACTAAACATACTTAAGCATGCAGATAAATCTAAAAGCACAATAATCATTAAACATTGGAAATAAAGTCTTACAAAAAACCACCAATGGAATACAACCTGCCCACAAAACCAACAGTGAAATATTGTTATACAACACCAACGAACATAATAAGGAAAATATCCTCACAAGATACCTGATAATGGAAACAAAGTCCAACCACGGAGCTGTTTCAACCTCACCGACTGCTATCTCCTGATCCATCCAACTTGTATTGCTCCGTGGAATAGGGTGTCCAAGACACAACTGAGGACGTGAGTGATAACAACTCCCAGTACAAAATTATGAGTATACACATGCTATGAATGCTAATGAAAATGAACGGGTACTGGAAACCTATCACGTTAAATATCTTTCTCAATCAAGTGGCGTCATGGTATGTAGCACACTGGACCATTGCATTAAGAGGTGGCTCACACACCAGAATAAAATTGTGGATATCTGTGACCTAATCCTACAACCAACGGGTCCAACCATCCAATCAAGAACTCGGGGTTGAGCAACCCAACTACGGGTTATATCAAAGTGCAGGCCCAACATGATAATGTATGTAGCATAATAATCGTGACATAATATATGCACATAAAACATGTCATATAAACATGCAAATATAGAACATGCATACTCAACCAAGATATCTTGGATAGTACATCTGTAACTCTACTCAAGCAACCTAGCAACTCAGGTACTCAAGTCCAAGCCTATAGGCAAGTAATCACCATATCACTCAATGCGTAATAAAAGCATTAACTAGACTAATAGATACTACCAAAAGCTAATCAGACTCTAGCATTATACATGTGTCTGTCGTTAGTCCTTCGATGGCGATGACCCCAAATTCTAGGTACAACTCCGCTACTATCCCAGTAGCGCCTCACTATCACTCGGCCCTCAAACCGACGCCTAAAAACCCTTAAAATATGGCTAGAACCGAGAGAAAAATGGTTGGAATGAGCAAGGAAAATGGTTGCATTGATCCTTTATATATAGGCAAAGTTCTTATCTTCCAATCCTTGGTTCGGATCTTTCAAAAACACTTCAGAGCTTCCGATCTACCAATCGAAGCTTTCGATCTCTTGCCACCGAACATGTGCCCTTTGATTGGACAACTCACTCTGCTTTGCAAAGTTCAGACCTTTCGAACTTGGATTAGGAGCTTCTAGAATCATTCGAGTCAAATCACCAATCAAAAAGCCCATACATTCTTATCCAAATGTGATCGGATCTTTCGATCTGCAGTTTGAAACGTTCGAACTGCTCGGTGCCTCCGATCTTGTACATTGCCTTCCGAACTTCTCTTTGGCCGAACTTCCCAGATTCTTGAAGCCCTCTGGACCATTTTTTATCGTTCTGAATCCTATTTTCAACTCTATAATCCCAAAAATGAAGATTCCTTAACCATGTTTTGACCAATTAAAAACATGTTTAGGCAATTGGTTAACTTAATTAAGAATCAGGTTACTACATTCTCCCCACCTTAAGAGATTTTGTCCACAAAATCCGGACCAGGGTAAACAAAATTCATTGAAGATAAGCTCTATTATAACACTATAGTTTACAAATACAACTGAACTGTTCAAATAAAAGTACAATCAAAACAACTCAAGATAGTCAGAACGCATCCGACTCTCTGATTCCCAAGTTGCTTCCTCAGTGCCTAGATGTTGCCACTGAATCATGACTAAGTGAATGCTCTTGTTCCGAAGAACCTTGTCTTTCTTGTCGATAATAATGAGCGGTTTCTCCACTATGACAATTCAGGCTCTAACTGGACTTCCAAGCGATAAGCCACATCTCTGACTTTCTCGAAGATCTCAAACGGACCAATGAATCTCGGCGCCAACTTGCCCTTGAGACCAAATCTCATCACCTTCCGGAAAGGTTAAACTCGCAAGAACACATTCTCTCCTAGCTCAAAATGTAGAGGTCTATGGTTTGGCATAACTGGCCCGGCTCTGACTTTCTTCTTGATCAGTTCAACTATAGTAGCCAGTTATATTTTACAAGATTAAGTGATTTAAACATGTTTAAAATGGATAAAACATGATTAAGGAAAATACAATTGGGTTGTTGGAGTTGAAAATCGGATTTAAGACGTTCAAAAATAGTCCAAAGGGGTCCAAGTATTCGGGTGGATCGGATGATCCGAGCCCAAGTTTAGATGGTTCGAACTTCAGCAGTTCGGAAGCTAAGTTGGGGTTCGGAAGGAGGGTTAGATCATACGATCCAATCCCAATATTGGACCATTCAAACTCAACCATTTAGGTGTTTGATGTGTTGTCAACTTGTGTTTGGCATGTGGCATAGATTGAACGATCCGAAGTCTATGATCGGAGCGTCCGAAGATGTGGCACAACATGTGTCGTAGGATTGGACAAGTTTATTAATCGGTAGAGATCGGACAATCCAAAGTGCAGATCGGAGCATCCGAACTTTGCATGCAAGCGACGTGGCTCTCATGCAGGATCGGAACGTCCGAACTCAAGATCGGACGATCCGATCTCCGCCTATAAATAGGGGGTCCAAGATTTAGAATTTTGCACCAAATTCACTTCTTTCCCTCTCAATTCGTAGTAGTTTTTAGGGGCTTCCAGCCTTCTTTGGCAAGGTGCGGGCCTTAGTGAGGCATTTTCGGAGTCGTAGAGAAGTTGTGCCCTAGTTTTCGGGCAATCGACATCAACGGGCTGACGACGAACGGAGGTATTCCTGAGATTTTATAAATAGCTTGAGAGTATTTAAAGGCTTAGTTAAGGCTTTTAGAGTATTATTAGTAATGCATGGTTATCATGATTTGTAGTGATGCCCTAAGAACAATGAATATAAGTCAACAAGATATCAAATATCGTGATCACTCATCCATGATTAATGGCATCATGCCCAAAGAATCAAAGCACAATCAAGATAATCAGTGTGACTTCAGTCGAAAGAAGTCAAAACAAGTCAATAATCAGGAAAAACAACGGTCCTAAGACATATTCAGATGTCAACCACAACATGAGCAGATCACCAAAAAGAAAGACAAAGTGAATTTTACTCACATCAACATGTACTTGGACATCAAGGACAATTATTACATACGAAAGTACTGTTCGAGATAACCATACTGAGTATGCATGTATTATGTGTTGCATTGTTTATATGACATGATTTTATCTGCATATTACTTGTCACAATATTATACTTCATGCATTAGCATATTGAGCTTATATCCTTGAGATAGTTCATAGTAGGGCGCTCACCCTACGTGTAATGGATGGGTGGACATGTGGACTCGTGATCTGGTCACATATATCCACATTGGATATATGAGCCACCTCCTGGTGTGACGGCGCAGATGGGTATATACTTAGGGCCCGAGTCAGCGAGCATGATTTCTTGACCTAGTGTCTTGGTACTCGTACACTTGCATTCATGCTCATATAGTATTTGTATTGTGAGGCCTCGATTCTAATCATCTAATCTTAGGATAATGCAATCGACCAACGCAATTAAACAATATGGATTAAAGAATAAATTTTTTTTTTGAAAATAATAGTGCTCGCTCGATCGATAAGATTCAACCGATCGAGCGGCTGAAAATCTCCAAGTCTCTGCCCAGGAAGTTTAGGACCCCCGCTCGATCGGTAAAATCTTGCCGATCGAGCGGACAAGAAATGTCCAACTTACTGCCTCGGTACAGGGGTGCTTGCTCGATTGGTAAGATTCAACTGATCGAGTGAGATGCTCTGTACCAGAAAAGTTCTGATTTTCTTCTTTCAAAACCAAACTCAACTCAATCAATTTAACAATAACAAGGTAAATTCCATTCAACGTGATATGAAAGTATTCAAGTCTAGATTCATACAATCCTCAAAATATACCATGCATAAAATCCATCTAGTTCAAACTTATTCAAAATACAAAAGGAGTTCGAATACATAAACGAATCCTAAACATCAAAGCCTCACTTCTATCATCTCAACCACCTAGTCATGCTGCCTCTAACTCGGTCCTACCCCACCTGTTGCCAACTACACATACAAACAAAGACAATAGCCGGATAATCCGATGAGAATAATATTCCCAATAAAAGAGACTAACATATAATATCGCATAAGCATATCAAAACATGTTATGCATCAACTTCCACATAATATATCAACTCAAGATATATATATATATATATATATAGATATATATATATATAGATATATATATATATATATATATATATATAAGAAATCCATTCAAAAGTGGAATTAAAATGATATGCATGACTTTAAAACTTCAAGATTATCAGACTCAGATAATCGAAATGCAAATCTTCTCTTCTTTTCTTCGGTTGGGATCCTGAGGTTAAAATATCCAACAATCACACCGAACTCCCCATTCGAGGTGGACGCGGTATACTTTAATCCTCTAGACTCCAGAGCATCGTAGTGAGTTAATCGACAAGGTAGTAAATCGCCTATCAAAGCCACTCAACTACAATCTCTAGATCGTCTAAATCAAAATGAATAATCAATAGGCTCAATATGAATGCATATGAAATCTCATGCATTCAAATATAAAATCAAATAAGCATTCAAACATGCAAGTATGTGATTTTATCCTAGGGCACTCGAATCAATCCAAACTCAAGTTAATCGTCTCATTCCATTCCAAAGTCGTCTTATACCTTCTTGTCGTTTCACAATCTTCAATCTGTAAAACAACAAGTCTAAATTCAAAACTCATTCAAGTTCTTCGATCGATAATAAGAAAATCGATACTATACCGGATTTGATCTTCAAAACTGCACAAAGCTGCAATCTCGCAACTCCACTGGCTTCAAATCAATCTATCAAAAGAAGCCATAAAGATCAATATCAGCATTCAATCCTTCAATCAAACATCGTTCAATCAAAACAACGAAACGATATCCAAACTTCAAACTAACGGCATAACGGCTATATTCTGATAAATCGGAAACGCAGACAGCATAATATCAATCCAAACAACTCATATCAATCATCATTCAAACATTCAAACTCAAATCCAACACATCCCAAAATCCAAGTTTCAAAATTCACTTCAAAAAAATCATAACAAATCCGAACTACGCTCTATTTCAATTCCGTCTGAGAATAAACGATAAGAATTATCTCAAGAACATCATATCCGAAAAGAATCAAATTCCAACTACATCTGAAAAATAAAACATATCTTATCGGAGAGAAACTTACGATAGAACGAGGCTCTCGATGTCGTGACTGCAAATATCACTTCAGAAATAAATTCTATCGGACATATTCATCAGAAAATGAAATCACAAAGCTTGGGAAAAGCTTTGGCCGCCTCTAATGGAGAAGGATCGATGGAGGGGATGAAGTGGTGATGATGGAATGACTTGGTCAAATTCATATATATATAACAAAGTCTAATTTTGCGTTTTAGTCCCTAAAAATTCTGAAAATTGCAAAATAGACCCTGATCAATAAAAAGTCGGCTCTCGAATTCTGAAATCACTGACTATCTCAAATAAAGTCAATTAAGATAATTTTGGGGCGTGACATGTATACGCATACTCTCGTATTGAGCGTAGTTTGCTCATGTCCATGTTTCTGTGTTTCTTTGACACCCCATTCGACGGAGCAGTTGCAGGTAGTTCTCCCGGGGATTTGGAGATTAAGTGGTGACCAAGACAGGATTGCAGTGTTAGCTCTTAGGTTTTTACTTCAATTGTATTAAGTTAATTTGATTGGGTTATATTATTTGGATTTGTTTAAACCGGTTGTATTCTGTCGGTCTAGCTATTAATTGGTTTTCGCTGTGATTTATTTGATTATGTTTAATTAAGGTAATTGAATGCCTAAGCTTTTGTTTAGTACGTGATCACGGAGCGGGTCACTACATCAACTTTATCAACAATCTACTGAATCAACTCTGGTCTCTCTACCTGTCGTTCCCCTACTTTATCCCAGAACAAGGGTGTTCGACAACGACAACCATAGAGAAATTCAAATAGTGTCATTTCAATACTGCGATGATAGATATTATTATAAACAAACCCTATCATCGATAATTGATCCTATCAGGATAACCTAAAATCCATCACTGAAGTCCTCAGCATATCCTCTAATATCCTAATAGTCCTCTCTGCTGACCGTCAGTCTCAGGATGATATGTTGTACTCAAACTCAAGGTAGCCCAAGGCTCGTTGAAAGCTACCCAAAACAGTGAAATTTCATCCTTATGTATTCTAGGATTGAGGTTAGAGCAATTAAGTCATCTTAGATCAGTACCTGCTGTGACTTCAACTCCATCCGTCAACACATTATCCAGAAATTTTTAAAACCATCCATTTGGAGTTTAATTGATCTTGTTGACTTATTCATTTTGAAATTGGATAACTAGAATGTTTCTGTTATTGATTATAGATTTTATCAAAGCAGTAAACTTGTTTGGTCTTGATGCATAGTAGTGTGAGATGGACAGATGAATCTGAAATTTTGACTCGGAATGTGTTTTCTTGTAGGCAACTTGGTAGTAATGCATAAGGTTTTGATGCAAGAAGGATTGAACTGTGTTTCAAGATCGCCTTGGTAATGCGTAGAAGCCATGTCGTGAACATCATAATCAAGAATATGTGATTTATGGTTTGATACTACTAAGTTTGATGATATTTTGGGTTTTGATTACATAGCTATATTATCTTCCAATTTAGATGCGTGTAATTATTTTTGGAAACTTTAATATAACATTTCCATGGATTGAATGTAGTAAATATTTTATTTTATATTGGTTGTTTGTTAATTTTATATTTCGTAAAAAGGCAACAGTTTTTTTTTTAACTTTTGGGAAGAACTAGACAACAGTTTTGAAATATGAAAAAAAAAACTAATTAACTAAAGTCAACGGTTTTAACATGTGGTCAAACAGTATAAATTTTATTAGTTCTAATAAACGACAACAGATTTAATCTGTTGCACAACCGTTCTTGTATGCCTCCAAAGACAACAGATTTAAACTGTTGCAAAACCGTTGTCATATGCCTCCAAAGACAACAGATTTAAACTGTTGCAAAACTTTTGTCGTATGCTCCAAAGAGAATGGATATAAACTGTCGCAAAACCGTTATCGTATGCCTCCAAAGATAATGGATATAAATTGTTGTTGTTGTGCATGCTTTTTACAACACCAACAATGTAAGGCCCAAAATTATTTAATTTTAATCCGAAAATATTTAATTTGGGAATATTTAGAGTTTAGAATTAAATTCTAATATTCTTAAATAAATAAGGATTGAAATTGAATTAAATCGCTTTTCCGGGAACTGAATTGCAAATAGCCAAAAGTTCAGGGACTAAACTGCAAATATGCTTATATTTATCCATTTCACTTGATTTCTCCTCATTTATATGTGTATCATCAGAAGGAAAAGGCAGAGAACTCGACTTATTTCTCCAAGACGCCATTTTAACCCGTGAAAGCTCCGATAACTTGTGATCCGGCCGTCAGAAATTCGAGATAAATATATATCTGCGATCACCGCTCCGAGAGCTAAGTTTTGGTACAACTTTTATTGAGATTTCTCATATTTGATTTTTATGATGAAGATGGAATTTCATGATTTTAAGATATATGCATATTTGAGTTGTACCGATTATGTATTCGCACACGGTTCGGAAAAAGACTATCGTTCGGATTTTTATGATTTTAGAAAGCAAAATTCGAACACTACCATATCTGAATGTTACTGATTTTTATGTTATTCAGTTGATATGAGAGAGATTATGGTTGGTATGGCTTGGTAGATTGATTTGAATATCGTTTGGATTGTCGGTTTTAGTCGTTACGCTATCACAAGCTGTTTTGAGTTGTATGGATTAAACCATAGATTGAAGTGGTTGGAATACTGATTTTCAGTTGTACATACATATTATTTTCAAATTGTATTGATGTGATCAATTTTAAGAATTCAGATTTTGAATCGGCAAAAAAGTCAAGAAGGTTTGAAGCCTTTTGCAATTGAAGTTTGAGTTCAAAGTTGAGTAGCCTTTTGATATGAATTCTCATTGATGTAATTGCAGATTTAAAGTACTTTCAGACTCGATATTGAAAGTTATAAATGACAGCATATCTAGATGGGATAGAACACTCGAGATAGCTATGATTCTCGAGTATTCCCTTGTCAATCACATACTTGTTTGATTATGTGCCTTATGTGATTAAATGATTGTGTTGCTTTGATTGCTTATTTGATTAGATGTTCAAAATGTTTTACACTATTTAATGCATACAGATTATGTTGCATTCATCTTGAACTCTAGCCTGAAAAGCACAGAGGACTGAAAGGCCTAGAGTGCATATGATGTTTGGAGGGCTATAGTTGAGTGGCACGGAATGTAGATTTACTTCCAGAGCTAGATGACTCACTATAGTTGCACCAAAGTCAGGGGATATAAAATACTTAATGTCACCTCGATTGGGTGAGTTGGTGATTTTTTTAAGAATTTTATTCTCCGGGATCCCAAGAACCAATATTCAATTGATATCAGATTTGATAGCCTTCATTTGAAACATGCATTTCATTCATGTTTATTATCTTTCATGTTATGTTATTTATACTGGGATTTTATTCTCACCGGAGTTATCCGGCTATTGCTTTGTTTTGTATGGGTGCATGAAAATAGGTGGGGCAGGAGCTGTTCAGAAGCGACAAGGATAGCTCGAGATAGAGTTTTAGCATGTGAGGACTTGGGTTTTAGCAGAACGACTTGTATTTTGAGTTGGTTAAACATGTTAGAAATGATACAAGAACTTTGTATGTTGTTGTCAAGTACTTGTTAGCTTTCATATTATGTTTGTAGATGATAATATGATGTGAGATAGCATGTATATTATTTTATTGCTTGACAAAGATTTTATATACATGTTGGTTTTAGAAATTCAGACATGAACCAAGTTTTGACAGCAAAAATATGTTCTGCAGATTTTCTGGAATTGAAGCCCGCTCGATCGGACGAGTTCACCAGTCGAGCGCGGCCTTTAAATGTTGAAACAGATCGGACGAGTTCATCCGATCGAGCGAGGCCAAATATATTTTGGACCCGAGAGCTATTAATTTTTAGCTCGCTCGATTGGGTGAGTTTACCCAATCGAGTGAGGTACTGGTAATTTTTTTAAAAAAAAAAATTAGCTCTTGGTTTTAGGCTTCCTTCATTACTTGGTTAATTGTTTTATTAATCATTAATTGCCCTAAGATGAGATTAGCAACCTGAAGTCCCCACAACAAGTGGTATCAGAGCATAAGTTTTTGGATTAAGATAGAAGTTGATGAGCGGGGTAGATTTAGTCTGTCTGATTGCTTTATATTACATTAGATTACATGTTGTATCTGATTATGTGCAGTATATTCTAGCATGCTTTATATTGCAAGACTTATGTGATTGCATGATTATGTGCATTCATTGCTACTGCATGCTAGATATATGCAATTGTATTCCAGATTATCCTCAGTCAGAACCTGAATTCTCATGAGAATGCATGAGAATGCTTATTAGAGAAGGATGGAATAAATTGCTGCATATAATATGGTTTATGCACTAATATGCTTGATAATCAGATATGCCTCCCCGTAAAGCACCGGTCACTAGACAGACATTGGTTGTTCCCCAGGCCAAACCAGCACCAATACCACCGCCAGTTGCTGAACCACAGAACGCACAGGGTAGTACATCTGTTTATTCTATGGATGATACTGCTACTCCTATGGAGACATTGCTGAAACGATTTCAGTCGTTCAAACCGCCAAAACTGAAAGGAATAGAAAACTCAGTTGATTGTGAGAATTGGTTAGAAGACATTGAACAGTTATTTGATTCGCTTGATTATTCCGATGATCGTCGTATCAGACTTGTAATACATCAACTTCATGAAGTTGCCAAAAGTTGGTGGATTACGACAAAACGGGCGTTGGAACTTCGAAGTACGACTATCACTTGGAATGTCTTTAAAACTGAATTCTATCAACGTTTCTTTCCAGCCTCCTACAGGAAAAAAAAGGGTGCTGAATTTTCCAATCTGAGGCAAGGAAACTTGAACATTGAAGAATATGTGGCCAAATTTTCAAGTCTTTTGAAATTTTTCCCATATATAGCAGCGACTGATGAAGTCATGGTAGATCAATTTATTAATGGCCTCAATCCAGATGTGTTTATTTTGGTGAATAGTGGACGACCCAATACCTTTGCTGATGCCTTGAATAAAGCGAAGGGAGCAGAAGCGGGTTTATTGCGACAAAGAGGAGTACCATTTATTTCAAATCCATCTCCACAACCTGTATCCGTATCAGTGCATCAGAATCCACCGCAGTTTCAGCAACCATCTCCCAGATTTGAGAGAGGAAGCAGTGGCAGAAAGGATTCTAGATTCAGGCCAAAAGGTAAACAATTTAAGAAATCAGGCAGTAGTTCATCCAGTTCGAGTGGACAGAGGCCATTTTGTACAGGGAAGAGATCTAGTGAGTCAGGATTATTTTGTGGCAAGTGTGGTGGGCGACATGCTACTGATCAGTGCAGAGGTGTGTCAGGTAATTGTAATATATGTCGCCAACCAGGTCACTATGCCAAGGTATGTCCTCAACGAGCAACTGGTGCAAGTTCTTCTCGACCAGTACCTCGGGCAGCAAGGCAATCAGTGCATTCATTTCAGCCTCAGCAATAGACCAGAGCAGGAGGAAGCCAGACTGTGACTCAACCTCCTAGGAAACAGGCACGAGTGTTTGCATTGACAGAAGAGCAGGCTCAGGCAGCACCTGACGACGTTATAGTAGGTAACTGCTTTATCTTTGGTTATTCTGCTTATGTTTTGATAGATACAGGTGCATCACATACATTTATATCTGAAAAATTTGTTATGATGCATTCTTTATCATCTGATCCATTGCCTACTGTTGTTTCTATTTCTTCACCTTTGGGTGAAGGTATTGTATCTGTTCGAACGATTCGAAATTGTGCTTTGCAATATGATGAGAATGTGATTGATGTGGATTGTATAGTACTTGGATTATCAGATTTCGATTGTATTATCGGTATAGATATGTTAACCAAGTACAGGGAAACTGTAGATTGTTTCCAAAAAGTGGTCAGATTTAGACCAGACATGACAGCTGAATGGAAATTCTATGGTAAGGGTTCTCGAGCCAAGATCCCTTTGATATCTGTGTTATCTATGACCCGTTTATTGCAGAGAGGTGCAGAAGTATTTCTGATTTATGCAGTTGATGTATTGAAAACCAGTACAGTAGTGACAGATATTCCAGTGGTTCATGAATTTGCTGATGTATTTCCTGATGAAATTTCTGGTTTACCTCCAGTTTGAGAAATAGATTTCAGCATCGAATTAATGTCAGGAACGCAACCAATATCCAAAGCTCCTTACAGAATGACACCTATTGAATTAAAGGAGTTGAAAGATCAGTTAGAAGATTTACTGGCCAAATGGTACATTAGGCCGAGCGTTTCACCTTGGGGCGCTCCGGTACTTTTTGTACACAAGAAAGATGGTTCAATGCGATTATGTATTGATTATCGACAATTGAACAAGGTAACCATAAAGAATAAATATCCATTGCCTAGAATAGATGATTTGTTTGATCAGCTACATGGTTCAGCTATCTATTCTAAGATTGATTTGCGATCCGGATATCATCAGCTGAGAGTACGAGATGAAGATATCCCTAAAACTGCTTTCAGAACAAGGTATGGACATTATGAATTTATTGTCATGCCTTTTGGTTTAACCAATGCTCCTGCAGTATTTATGGTATTGATGAATAGAGTATTTTAGAAATACTTGGATGACTTTGTCATTATTTTTATTGATGATATCTTGATATATTGAATGTGCATGATCATGCCAAACATCTCAGAATCATTTTATAGACTTTGAGAACTGAAAAATTATATGCCAAGTTATCGAAATGTGAGTTTTGGTTGCAGAAAGTTGTGTTTCTTGGGCATATCATTTCAGGTGATGGTATTTCAGTGGATCCAAGCAAGGTAGAGGTTGTACTGAATTGTCCTAGACATACATCAGTGCCAGAAATACGGAGTTTTATGGGCTTAGCAGGATACTATCGCAGATTTATTCGATATTTTTCCAGCATTGCCAAGCCTATTACGCAATTAACCCAAAAAAATATGTCGTATGTCTGGACTGAAGCTTGTGAAACTAGTTTCTTGGAATTGAAGAAGAGGCTTACAAGTGCACCTGTCTTGACGATTCCATCAGGTACGGGTGATTTTGTTGTATATTGTGATGCTTCTCACAAGGGTCTGGGTTGTGTGCTTATGCAGTGAGGTCATGTTATCGCTTATGCTTCAAGACAGTTAAAGCCACATGAGACTCGGTATCCTATCCATGATTTGGAGCTTGCCGCTATTGTCTTTGCATTGAAGATATGACGACATTATCTTTATGGTGAGAAGTTTGAAATCTTTTCTGATCACAAAAGTTTGAAATATCTGTTTTCACAATCAAAATTGAATATGAGACAGCGTAGATGGCTTGATTTACTGAAAGATTTCGATTGCAAGATCAAATATTATCCAGGAAAATCCAATGCAGCTACAGATGCCTTGAGTAGAAAGGTATGTTCTTTGTCCTTGTCTACGATAGGTGTATCTCGCAATGTGGAATATTTTTGTATTTCTGGATTAGTATTTGAAACAGATATACAGCCTATCAGAGTTTGTGCTATGAAAGCTGAGCCATAATTGTTGATACGAATCAAAGAAGCACAGAAAGTGGATCAGAATATTCAGAAATCGATTGAGATGGTCAGATCTGGGCATCAATCCGAATATCAGGTCATTGTTGAAGATGTGTTATATGTGAATAATAGACTTGTTGTTCCATATGTTTTAGACTTGAAACATCAGATATTGAAGGAGGCTCACACCAGTCGATTCAGTATTCATCCTGGTGGCAGGAAAATGTATAATGATCTAAAGATGCAGTATTGGTGGAAACAGATGAAGTCAGATGTGACTGAATTTGTATCCAAATGTTTGAATTGCCAACAGGTGAAAGCTGAACAAAAGAAGCCAGGTGGTCTATTGCAGAGTTTATCAGTTCCAGAATGAAAATGGGATCATATTTCCATGGATTTTGTCACACAGCTACCACGTTCATCCAGAGGGTGCGATGCCATTTGGGTGATTATTGATCGTTTGACGAAATCAGGATGTTTCATTCCGTACAAGATGATGTACAGACATGATCAGATGGCAGAAATCTACGTCAGAGAAGTGGTAAGATTACATGGTGTGCCTAAATCTATCGTTTCAGATCGAGACCCTAGATTTACATCACACTTTTGGCATAGCTTGCAACAAGCTCTTGGTACTCAATTGCATTTGAGTACAACTTATCATCCTCGAATAGATGGACAGTCAGAATGGACTATCCAGACACTTGAGGATATGTTGAGAGCAATAGTACTAGAATTTGGTACTAGTTGGCAAGATTCATTACCACTTGCAGAATTTTTTTATAATAATAGCTATCAGACTAGCATTGAGATGGCTCCTTTTGAAGCACTGTATGGAAAGAAATGTAGATCACCATTATATTGGGATGATATCTCAGACGTACCAGATGTTGGGCAAGATATGATCCAAGAAATGACTAAAAAGGTGAAGCTTATACAGAAAAGAATGAAAATATCTTAAGACAGACAAGCAAAGTATGTGAATATCAGACGACGACCTCTATCTTTTGATCATGAAGACAGAGTTTTCTTGAAGATTTCTCCATTTAGAGGTACAGTCAGATTTGGAAAGAGAGGAAAATTATCCCCATGTTTTATCGGTCCTTATGAGATTATCGAGAAGATAGGCAATCTTGCTTATCGACTCGCTCTTCCTCCATCTTTGTCTGGTATTCATGATGTATTTCATGTCTCTATGGTGCGGAAGTATCAGCCTGATCCTTCCCATATTCTTCAGCCTGATGAAGCTGAACTTGACGAGACTCTTAGCTATTTTGAGCATCCTATTCAGATTCTTGATCGCAAAGACAAACAACTCAGAAACAATACAATTCAGCTAGTCAAAGTTAGTAGAGTCGACATGGCATAGAAGAAGCGACTTGGGAGACTGAGTCAGATATGAGACAGAGATTTTCAGAGTTGTTTCATTGATGTGAGTTTTTATTCTGTTTTCCGTTATTTCATTATCTTATGTGTGTACAGATTGCATATACATCATGCTTATGATTTCAAGGACGAACTCATGTCTTAGAGGGGGAGAAATGTAAGGCCCGGAATTATTTAATTTTAATTCGAGAATATTTAATTTGGGAATATTTAGAGTTTAGAATTAAATTATAATATTCTTAAATGAATAAGGATTGAAATTGAATTAAATCGCTTTTTCGAAGACTGAATTGCAAATAGCCAAAATTTTAGGGACTAAACTGCAAATATACTTATATTTATCCATTTCACTTGCTTTCTCCTCATTTATACGTGTATCATCAGAAGGAAAAGGCAAAGAACTCTAATTCTTTCTCCAAGACGCCATTTTTGCCCGTGAAAGCTCCGATAACTTGTGATCCGGCCGTCAGAAATTCAATCGCTTCTGAACGCTACGTTTTGGTACAACTTTTATTGAGATTTCTCATATTTGATTTTTATGATGAAGATGGAATTTCATGATTTTAAGATATATGCATATTTGAGTTGTACCGATTATGTATTCGCAGACGGTTCGGAAAAAGACTGTCGTTCGGATTTTATATGATTTTAGAAAGCAAAATTCGAACACTACCATATCTGAATGTTACTGATTTTTATGTTATTGAGTTGATATGAGAGAGATTATGGTTGGTATGGCTTGGTAGATTGATTTGGATATCGTTTGGATTGCCGGTTTTTAGTCGTTACGTCGCCGGTTTACGATCACAAGTTGTTTTGAGTTGTATGGATTAAACCATAGATTGAAGTGGTTGGAATACTGATTTTCAGTTGTACATACATGTTGTTTTCAGATTGTATTGATGTGATCAAGTTTAAGAATTCAGATTTTGAATCGGCAAAGAAGTCAAGAAGGTTTGAAGCCTTTTGCAATTGAAGTTTGAGTTGAAAGTTGAGCAACCTTTTGATATGAATTCTCATTGATGTAATTGCAGATTTGAAGTACTTTCAGACTCGATATTGAAAGGTATAAATGACAGCATATCTAGATGGGATAGAACACTCGAGATAGCTATGATTCTCGAGTATTCCCTTGTCAATCACATACTTGTTTGATTATGTGCCTTATGTGATTAAATGATTGTGTTGCTTTGATTGCTTATTTGATTAGATGTTCAAGATGTTTTACAGTATTTAATGCATACAGATTATGTTGCATTCATCTTGAACTCTAGCCTGAAAAGCACAAAGGGCTGAAAGGCCTAGAGTGCATATGATGTTTGGAGGGATATAGTTGAGTGGCACGGAATGTAGATTTACTTCCCGAGCTAGATGACTCACTATAGTTGCACCAAAGTCAGGGGATATAAAATACTTGACGTCACCTCTATTGGGTGAGTTGGTGATTCGTTTAAGAATTTTATTCCTCGGGATCCCAAGAACCAATATTCAATTGATATCAGATTTGATAGCCTTCATTTGAAACATGCATTGCATTCATGTTTATTATCTTTCATGTTATGTTATTTATACTGGGATTTTATTCTCACCGGAGTTATCCGGATATTGCTTTGTTTTGTATGGGTACATGGCAATAGGTGGGGCAGGAGCTATTCAGAAGCGACAAGGATAGCTCGAGATAGAGTTTTAGCATGTGAGGACTCGGGTTTTAGCAGAACGACTTGTATTTTGAGTTGGTTAAACATGTTATAAATGATACAAGAATTTTGTATGTTGTTGTCAAGTACTTGTTAGCTTTCATATTATGTTTGTAGATGATAATATGATGTGAGATAACATGTATATTATTTTATTGCTTGACAAAGATTTTATATACATGTTGGTTTTAGAAATTCAGACATGAACCAAGTTTTGACAGCAAAAATATGTTCTGCAGATTTTCTGGAATTGAAGCCCGCTCGATCGGACGAGTTCACCCGATCGAGCGCAGCCTTTAAATGTTGAAACAGAGAATTGAGCATTTGGGCTCGCTCGATCGGACGAGTTCATCCGATCGAGCGAGGACAAATATATTTTGGACCCGAGAGCTATTAATTTTTAGCTCGCTCGATCGGGTGAGTTTACCCGATCGAGCGAGGTACTGGTAATTTTTTTAAAAAAATAAAAATTTTAGCTCTTGGTTTTAGGCTTCCTTCATTACTTGGTTAATTGTTTTATTAATCATTAATTACCCTAAGATGAGATTAGCAACCTGAGGTCCCCACAAACAATTACAACTGTTTTTACCGCCCTACAACAACGGATAAAATCCGTTGTCGTTCTCTGTTTTTCTTGCAGTGTTTGGAAACAATTATACGAAAGAAAGCTCTACAATGACACTTGTTAGGAAATCAAATATCTAAGTTTTGGTGTTTAACAAAACAACTTTGCACATCAACAACAGTAGCAGAAGACCGCGAAGCAGAAACAAAAATAGAAGAACTTAACCGCGAAGAAGAAACATAAGCAAAAGAGCTTAACAGCAGAAGTAGAAGCAAAAACTCAAATAACAGAATTAGAAGAAGATCATATCAGAACGTGATCAGAACGCCCTATTAACCAGTCCAAGCTATTATCCAAAGGTTTCTAGTACACTGAATAGACTTTGACTTGCGCAGTCATAGTGTACCTTTCTATAGTGAACAAAAGGACAAGAAAACAGATATTTTATCAACGGATGTATTTGAATCAAGATGACCATTATCTTGTACATATAAATGGAGACCACAACATACAGAAGAATGGACCGGCTTACAAGAACTCACACCACTTACAAAGAGCAATTGAACACTTTCAGTTGTTACATACATACAAGAAGAGTTCAACGCCTACAATAGAAGATCATTTACAGAAGCCGAAGAACACTAGCACATACATCAAGATATATCAGACCTCTTAGAATCACTTTGTGTTATGTGTTGAGTT
This sequence comes from Henckelia pumila, assembly GCF_033568475.1. NCBI lineage: Eukaryota > Viridiplantae > Streptophyta > Magnoliopsida > Lamiales > Gesneriaceae > Henckelia > Henckelia pumila. Next base: position 129,808,081 of record NC_133120.1, on the reverse strand, counting down.
GTACAAACTCTGTAAACTAATCAGTTGAGTAAACTGATCAAAACACTCTTGTAAGATCAGTCGAGTACTGATTTATTGAATCTAGGAGTCTCAGTTGTAGGCAGTAGAGTAAGTCTTGGCTGAGGTGGGGTGTTGCAAGGGTTGTAATACTCAAAGTCTTCTAGTGGTACCTTCTGGCAGAACCAGAAGAAGGGGTGACGTAGGAGCAGTTGAGTCTCCGAACATCCAAAAACAATCTACTGTGTTATTTACTATTTCACATATTCACAGACAATAGAACAAACTGATGCATTCCATTCCCCTAGTTGACCACTTTTCGTACAAGTACACTTGTTGGTAGAATTTCGAGAACCATGTTTAACACTACAGAACTCACTAGCAGCAAGTAGCTACTGTCACTACCGAACCAACTTCAGGACAGTAGTAACTCACTACTTGTCTATCCAGCAGCTATAGCAATTCTATCCTGACAAGTGGTATCGGATAGAGGATCTCTTTCTCATTCCTGAATGACGCATCAGAACCAGAAGACACGTTATGAAAGAACAACTCATTCAACACCTCTGACAGTTGTACCTGTCAAGAAGATTATTGTCTGCCTTACTGTTAAGAAATTTTAACAGAATTGTATCCAGATAGAAGAAAGATGATGCTGATTGCTGAACCAAAATGACCATAAACAACTGAAGTTGTTTACCAGGCAGCCTTGAAGCAGATTATCAACGAGTGCCTCGACATGACTGGAAAACTGCATCACGACTAAGCTTTCTCATTCCCTATCTTTTAATCTACTGAATTTTATTTTTAACATTAGATAATACGAACATAAAACATGGAATGTAAATAAGATTCACATCTAACTCCTAGATTTACATATCTTCCTTAGGATAGACATTTTCCACGAATCTATCCAGACATCCAAATCTACTGATGGACTCTCTAGGATTACTGGATCAGTAGCAATTTTGCATAAAATCTTGTATCGCTTGATAAGTGAAAGAAGATGAATGCCCTTAGAACTGAAAACTTCTTCAGACACAGTTGCACCCAATAGCCGCTTGTACTTATCGTACTTGTGATGCCTCTCCTTAGGATAGATGGCCAAACAATTTTTGGCAAATTGGATATTTACCTCCAACAAATTTACCCTCAGTGCAACTTCTCTCTTAACATATTTTTTACGCATGAACACATCCATGATTAGCTACGGTGCATACAAACCTCTATTCCCTTTATAGATATAGATATCAATGTAATTAATATGATAGTTGGCATGTTCAAATTTTCCAACAACAAAACAGAGTGTCAGGAATATGGAAGGACATCTATCTTGAAGAATCCAAAACGCTCAGACGTGTCAAATCAACGAAAGCAGACCAGAAGCTACAATTAGACAATATCAAGACATCCTTGGCAGAACGAGAATAAAAGAAGATCAGCACAAGTAGACCATGACTAATTCTGTAAATTGTCTACTTAATCAACCCAAACAAGTGAGACGAGTAATATTTGAGCAAGACCATAAGCTACAAGATCAACCACTGTTGACCGTTGTAGCAAATATCATCATTAACAGAAGCAAAAGCCAAAAATTAGCAGATTAGAATCCATCTTGAAAGGATAACTGAAGATAGGAGGAACTACATCATCTCAAACAATGTTACAGACAATACAAATCTGGCGAACAACAATCGATCATTCAAGACTAAGCTTTCTCATCCTTAATCTTTTATTTTTATTCCTTTTGTGTATTTGTGTTTGCCTTATATTTGCCTCTTTATGTATTTGTGCATTATTAAGTAACATTGTGCATAAAATGGAAGGACCATCTCAGTTAATAATAGTAAATATCATTCATAGACATTGAATTACAATTTCTATCTCCATCTCTACCACCTCTTTTCAAAAATCTATCCAAGCGATCATTTCACCTTCTGAAAATTCACCATAGAGGGAAAAGAGATTCAAAATCTGAAGATATTTTTTCAGTATCAGCAGAGGATACCTTTAGCACTTAGGACATACTCTGTGTTGGTATTGTTAAGCCTATGCTTGTACTTCTCAAGCCTTCTTCTCTCCTCTGGCCAAAGAAGCACAGCGCCACATGATTGCAATTTTATTGCCTTCGCCTTAAGTGGATCAAGCTTCTGAAAAAGGAAATCCTTAAACCCTTTATTTTGTGCTGTGATATTAGCAGATATTCTGTATCTGCCATGTTGTGTATTTTAATTTTGCAGTTCAAAATGTTCATTTTATAGACACATTCACAGTATAAGAAGAGTCATATATATACATGCTCACTCTTTCCAATGATGTGACATACATGCTTACGAATATGGAGAAACTATTTCTCATTAGAAGCTGCAACGACCTACGAATCGCATGACAGAAAGATCAATCGCAATCCACATGATGGACCAGGGATAAATGCAACAGCACATACTCAACTACTGAGAAACAGCAATCGCTTACTACGATTAAGACTAAGCATTCTTATCTTTTGCTCATTCATAACATTTTCACTTTTTTTTTTTTTTGAAAAAACTTATTCATGTTTTAAAATGCTCATAATTAAGTCCTCATTATATGAAATAAATCAAAATAGGAGCAACATTAACAAGGAAACAAAATTTATTTATATTTGCCTCTTAGCATTACAAATTTGTCTCTGAACGGCCATCCTCCACAACCTCAAATAGATACTTAGTTCACCAGCTAAAGCCCTATGGTATCTTGGATGCGCAGAAATCTTATCTAGAGAACTTAGTTCATTCATTAGTGAAAGAAGATAGCTGCCATTCGATCTAAACATTGCCTCAGGATTGATTGTACCAAGTATCTCCATATACTTCTCCAACCTTGCAATCGCTTGACGAGGGGAAATTACTAGAACTCTTCTGAGAAACTCTATCTTTGCCCTTAGTAACTGTATCTTTGTTGCAATTTCATCTTCACAAATATGTCTAAATACCTCTATAATTTAACCTTGTGACTAGTTCTTCTTTTATAAATGAAAATTCGAATATAAAGAACTGTTTTTATAATCACTTTTCCATGAAATGACATGTACTGACAAATATGAAGATATCTTCCTTGAAAACACCAACCTCATAAATTTTGATCTTTTAAAAAAAAATCTCTAGACCGAGGTCTGGCTACTACTGAAAAGACATCCTGTAACGCCCCAAATTTATCTTAATTGAGTTTATTTGAGATAATTTGGTATTATAGAATTCAAGAGCCGATTTGTTTTTTATCAGGGTCTATTTTGAAATTTTTGAATTTTTCATGGACTAAAATTAAAATAGGGGATTTGTTATAATATCTTAGTACTTTGACTTAGTCTCTTCACTCCATCTTCCTCCTCCATCTCGCCTCTTCACCATTGAAGACGCCCAAAGCTTTCTCAAGCTTTCAGATTTCATTTTTCGGTCGATCCGTCCGTTAGAATTTATTTTCGAAGGCAGATTCATGATCCCGGTAGCGAGAGCTTCGTTCTTTAGTAAGTTTTTCTCTGATCAATTATACTTCTATTTTTGGATGTTGTTAGAATCGATTTAGTTTTGGTTATGAAGTTCTTGAGATAGTTCTTATCGTTTATTCTCAGTCGGATCGGAAAAAGAGCGTCGTTCGGATTTATTATGATTTTTGTAGCATATTTCAAAAAAGTGGATTTTGAGATGTGTTGGTTTTGAATCAATATTGTTGTTTAGGTATTGGTTTGAGTTGATTGCGATGCTATACTGCTGTCTGTGTTTTCGGTTTGATCAGATTATAGTCGTTATGCCGCCGGTTTGAGTTTTGGGATTTTGATTCATTTGAATTGTCGAACCATTTGCAGTTGGGTTTGATTGTCGTTGTTGATCTTCTTTTGCCTTCGTACAGATTTGTTTGAAGTTGGTTGAGCCCAGAGTCAGCAGTAATCGATCGTCTAAGAGTTGGTCGAAGAGCGGTAAAGAGTTTACCTTGAGCGTTTGTTGTTTTTGGTTGTATAGATTTTGATATAACCTCTTTTGTAGCTTATCCAGAGTTGGAGCTATTCGAATCAAAAGGAACAAGCAGTCATCGTTTAAGCGGGATAGAACACTCAAGACAGATGGTTCTTGAGTTTCCCTTAAATCACATGCTTGCATCAATACTTATTCTAGAATGGGGAACTTGTAATTCGTGATTAAATTCTTGTTATTAATTGAATTGTGATTTAAATGCCTTGTGTTTTCTGTATGCATTCATCTCGAGCCTAAATCTTTGATTTCAGCGGGCTGTAGACCCTTTTTGTTTAGACGTTTTGGGGGCAATATTGCGAGTGGCATGGGTTATAGAAGTTCACCTAGTATCAGCATACTCCTTGTAGTTGCACCAAAGTCTAGAGGATGGAGATACATTGCACCACCTCGATCGGGAGAGTCAGTGAGTTGTTACGTGATCTCATCCTCGGGATCCCAAAGCATAGCAGCAATTCCTTGATTATCAGAGTTTATATCCGGTTTTAAAGACATGCATTTCATTTGTATTAACATTGAATATGTTGTCTTTATATCATGTTATTGATATATTACTTGTTATTGCATGTTATGTTGCTTTTATTGGGAATATCATTCTCACTGGAGTTATCCGGTTGTTGCTTTGTTTTGTATGTGTACTTGGCAATAGGTGGGGCAGGATCGAGTCAGAGGAGACTTGGTTAGCATTGAGATCAAGGAATAGAAGTGGGACTCGGTTTAGAAGTCGAACAGCATGTCAATATAGTTTATATTTTGAAGCATGTTTAGAACTCAAACCTGTTGATGTTTGTAGTATCTAATACTCGAATATTGTGGATTGAATGTTATCGTTGCATGTATTGTATTTATCGTTATGTATTGAATGGATATTGTAGTTGAAGTTGGTAAGTTTATTTGTGGAAATTTGTTCAGAGTTGTCATCGCTCGATCGATAGAGTTTGACGGATCGAGTGAGAGAGTTGTAGCCTCCTTTCTGTTTTGCAAAAAAAAAAAAAAACTTGCCCGCTCGATCGGTTGAGTTTTACCGATCGAGCGGAGCTGGTCCTTGAGGCGGACAACAGCAGGGCAGAAGTTGCCCGCTAGATCGGTTAAGTCTTACCGATCGAGCGAGGCACTGTTCACCTGAAGAATTTTTTTTTAATTGACTTATCTATTGGTTTATCTTAGCTTATTGTTTTAAGTACTCGAGATCAGATGTTTAGAACCGAGATCTCACACATCCCTCAGCAAAAGAAGTTAAAACAATTAGATTAATTCCAATCAACAACAACAGAATACCAGATGACTGGACTTCAGTGGAAGCAGTAACTTAGGTAGAATGCTAACCAATTAGCAGAAGAACATATCAACAAATCCTAATCAGCAGAAGAACAGATCAGTATATCCTAACCAAGTGCTATTAGAAGATGCTTACCATTAGCACAATCAACAGCAGATAAAAACCCCAGCATATTGAAAAATCAATTGCACTATCAAGAGATATCAATCAAACATCAGTAGATTATTCGAATTCTATAGTGTCTCTTCTACAAGAATTCAAGAGTTGATGTGTTTGTCAAAAAAAAAAAAAAGAAAGGAAAATGACAAGGTGATACACTGCTTAATGTTTTGTCAAACACCAAAAAGAAAAAAAAATTGTTAAGAAATCAAATATCTAAGTTTCGGTATTTAACAAAACAAATTTTCACATCAACAACAGTAGCAAAAGACCGCGAAGCAGAAACAAAAGCAGAAGAACTTAACCGCGACGAAGAAACAGAAGCAGAAGAGATTAACAACAGAAGAAGAAGCAGAAACTCAAATAACAGACATTATCAGATCAGATCAGATCAAATCAGATCAGATCAGAATGTGATCAGAAAGCCATATTAACCAGTCCAAGTTATTATCCAAATGTCTCTAGTACAATGAGTAGACTTCGACTTGCGCAGCCACAATGTACCTTTATATAGTGAACAAAAGGACAAGAAAACGACTATTTTATCAACGGATGTATTTGAATCAAGATGCCCGTTATCTTGTACATATAAATAGAGACCACAACATACAGAAGAATGGACCGGCTTACAAGAACTCACACCACTTACAAAGAGCAACTGAACACTTTCAGTTGTTAATTACATATATACAAGAAGAGTTTAACGCTTACAATAGAAGATCATTTATAGGGCTGGGGAAAAATATCAAAATGTCATCATACCGCCTATATCGTACCGAAAAAAAACCGTATATACCGAAAATTTTGGGATACCGAAAATGATACCGTACCAAAATTTTCGGTATATATCGGTATAGAATTTTCAAATTTTCGGTATTTTGGTATACCGAAAAAAGGTCGGTATACACGGTATCGGTATGATACCGCGTATACCGACATTTTTTAAAAAAATAGTTTAAAAAAATCGGTATACACGATATACCGTACCGAACCACCCCTAATCATTTACGGAAGCCGAAGAACACTAGCACACACATCAAGATATATCAGATCTCTTAGAATCACTTTGTGTTATGTGTTGAGTTCTACAAACTCTGTAAACTAATCAGTTGAGTGAACTGATCAAAACACTCTTTTAAGATCAGTCGAGAACTGATTTGTTGAATCTAGGAGTCTCAGTTGTAGGAAATAGAATAAGTCCTAGCTGAGGTGGGGTGTTGCAAGGGTTGTAATACTCAAAGTCTTCTAGTGGTACCTGCTCGCAAAACCAGAAGAAGGGGTTGCGTAGGAGCAGTTGAGTCTTCGAACATTCAGAAACAATCTACTGTATTATTTACTATTTCACACATTCACAGACAGTAGAACCAACTGATGCATTCCATTCTCCTAGTTGACCACTTTTCGCACAAGTACACTTGTTGGTCGACTTTCGAGAACCAGAAGAAAGGAGAGTTCAGTGGTTAACACTACTGAACTCACTAGCAGCAAGTAGCTACTGCCCCTACCGAAGCAGTTTCAGGACAGTAGTAACTCACTACTTGTCTATCCAGCAGCAGTAGCTATTCGATCCTGACAACACCTATTCTTCATAATTTTTTTGTTGTGATTTGACAACGTATCACTACATATTTTGAATTCCATGTGAAAAATTGGAAATGAAATCCAACTAGATTTAAATTTTCAAAAAAAAAAAATCAATAATAAAATCACATTTTATTAAGGTAGCATTTGCAATCTCTAATAATAAGTGATTATGGAGATTCATCCTGGTTATATATGTAATTATATGTTATCATTAATTTTTGATAATGATATTGGTAGCATATGTTATTTTATATAAGAGTATTTCGAAACATTAGTTGTTCGTTAATTTGTCGAAATTACTAGGTATTATATTGACTCAAGGTGGGACCGACAAAAAAAGAATATTTTAGAGATGCTATTAATTAATCAAGTATTAATTTATAAGTGTTTTACTATACTCATTCATAAATATAATCATTCCTAAAATATTATTGAATATAAAAATACATTCAAATAAATATTATATTTAAAAATATATGTAAGGTCCAAAAAGTCCACTAGCTTAACCACGATTAATTGATTTAATTATATGATTTAATGCATGTTATTTATAATATTAATTGTTATGTGAATTATGTGTTATATTATTTTTAAAAAAAAGTTTTAGGTTGGGTTTAATTTTGGATCGTAGGGACGAGCCTAGCCTTGAAACGAGTTAAGAAAAATATTTTAAGTAAAGTTAGTAGATGCAGAAGTATTTTATGGAGAGAGTAAAAATTTTAAAGAATTTTAAGTGTAACTAATGGGCCGGGTTGGAGCCCATTAGTCACAGAAGAAAAGCGTTCAGAATTTTTCTGAACTCTCATTTGAACGCTCACTCTTCTTTCTCAAAATCTCTCTCAAACACTGCGATCTCCAAGCTAGGGTTCTTCGGCTTCTCAAGGCTAGATCGTTCCGCAGTCCAGGTTAATCCCAATCAGACAATCCAAGCAAGTTTTTACTGTTTTTAAACCCATTCAAGAATATAGTTATTTTCAAGATAAAACCCTAGATGTTTGATTGATGATTTATGAATGTTTTCTTGAAAATTTCTATGAGTATGTTGCTTGATTGTGATACGTGAAGCATTCCTGAGGTGTTCGGTGCATGTTTATTGAGTTTTAAAAGTTTTGAATGCACTATATCAGATTTTTTGGGTAAAAGTAGTTTTGAAGATTTTTAATTCAACATCTTTGAAATGATTGATGTATTGGTACAAGTTATTTTGAGATTATGATGTTGTTGAATGGTATTTTTGATGGAAAAACGTCCCAAAGCATTGTGGGTTTTGAAGAAAGTGCAGAAAAGATAAGTTTTCGAAATCAGACGCCGCGACGAGCGCGCCCGCGCCTGAGATGCGAAATCTCTGCGCAAAGACGGCGATCCCGCGCTACTAAGTAGCACGCCCGTGCCGCTTTGTCGCATGAAGTGTGAGCGGGCGGCGCACCCGCGCTGTTGAGACAGCACGGCCGCGCCTCAGGCTCGATTTTCCCATCCCATTTTATGAGTTTTTGAGTCCTAAAAATTATGATTTTGATACTTTAATGTATTTTAATTATTTTTAAGAATGTTCATGAAGAATTTTAAAGTTTTCAAGGTCCGAAACGGATGGAATGCCTCACGTGGATCAGTCAAGTTATGTATTGTATGATTATGTGATTTTCTCATGAAAGTTAATTTCTCATGAAATGTTTTGACGGATGTTAAGCATGTAGCATCACGAGAAATTTATGAGCATGTACGAGATTTATGAAATTACATGATAAGATGAATGATATGATGCATAGAAAATATTTTGATGATTTATGCGTCTTGTGGTGATTATATGGGGTATGCACTTCGGGATGAGCTCCGGAGCGGCTATCCAAACATGGCTCACGGGATGGTTATATGGGGTATGCACTTCGGGATGAGCGCCGAAGCGGCTATCCAAAGAATGAAAGTTTACGGGCGTAATGTCATATGCTTGTTGATCAACAGGAAACTATGAATGGCTCGTTATGACGGTTACCACACTACTCATACTTAATCTCCCCAAATATTTTTATGATATGGCTATATTAAAGTTATGTTTATTGCATGGGAGTTTAAGTTAATGTTTTCCTTTTAAAGTTAGAAAATCCTTTTCTGCATGCTCTTGCTGATTCTTTCGACTCACTATACTTGAATGGTGCAGGTAATGATGATGTGGATGCTTTTATTGATGATTATGTGGGCGGACATGAAGAAGAGGCAAGGGGTCGGTCCAACGGGCAATGCATGAGTGTGAATGCTTTAGAATGGAAGATGTTTTAAACCTTTTTATTTGATGAGAGGCAAACAAGTTTTAATTTTTTTTTAGTTGATGGCCATGTTTTGGCAAATATTTTTAGATGCTATTTTATTTTGTGCACATTTTATACGCTATTTTAATAAATAAGATGATGCTTCCGCAAAGTTTTTATTTTTACCAAATTTTTAAGTGAGTATGTTTGAGTAACGTTTCAATTGAGAAATTGGGACGTTACAGCTTGGTATCAAAGCAGTTCGCTCTGGGTTTGTTTGCACGCATGCATTCTCGCCACGACCCTGTGCTTCGTCTTCATGTCTGTAAGTTCTATGTTATGGATTATTTAAGATGCATGATAGCTTTTGCGATTAATATTTATGAATGTTAATTATGATGTTATGTTTAAATAACGTAATTAAGCATGTGGACTGTATGGACATCAGGATCATGGCTAACCGTAGGAATCCGAAATGAGGACAATCAGAATAACCAGTTTTTGGCTGGGTTGGCGACTCTGTTGCAAGAGCAGAGTAGAGCCCAAGGGGAGCAGATTCAACAGTTAATCCAAGCACAAGCGGGAGGACGGAACAACAATCAGCCACTACTAACTAATCCGATCTTTAAACAGTTTAAGAATCTAGGGCCGCAGGAGTTCAGAGGAGGGGCTGATCCCCTTGTAGCCGAGGAATGGGTGCAGTCAGTGGAGACCATTTTTGACTACATGCAGCTCACTGATGCAGACCGTGTGAGGTGTGCCATCTTTATGTTTCATGATGATGCAAGGGTTTGGTGGCAGGGAGCCCGTTCTGCTGTGGATATGACTACGTTGACTTGGAATGGATTCAGAGATGTGTTCTATGGGAAATATTTCACTATCAGCACCAGGACTAGACTTGCTAGAGAATTCCTGGAGCTCCGCCAAGGGAGCATGTCCATTGCTGAGTATGTGAAGAAGTTTGAAAGGGGGAGGTATTTTGTGCCCATGATTTTGGGTAATGCTGGAGAGGAGTTGAAGCATTTCACGGAGGGATTGAATGCCACTATTCGTCGTGATGTCAGATTGAGTGGGGCACAAACGTACCGAGCAGCAGTCGATGAGGCTATGTTGTCAGAGAAAGATGGGAATGATATTATCAAAGAATCGCAAGCGAAAAGAGCCAGTTACCAAGGGAGAGAACAACAAGGGTCTAGTCAGAAGAGGCCGTACCAAGCTCCAGCTCAGAGGAGACCGCAGCAGCAGTAGCGCCAAAACCACAATCAGGCGCGACCTCAGGGACAGAATCAGCCGAACGCCAATGCTCCAAGGCTGGCGAATGCACCTATCTGTCAAAAGTGTGGGAAGTCACACTCAGGTCAATGCATGCTTGGGACCAATACTTGCTTTCTTTGCAAGAAGCCAGGGCATTTCGCCAAGGATTGCCCGCAGTCAAAGGATCCTATCAGGGGAAGAGTGTTTGCTATGACTCATGATCAGGTGGACCCAGATTCTGCAATTGTCACAGGTATGATCCGTATCGCTGGTTTACCTGCTTTCATGTTGATTGATTCAGGAGCTACGCACTCTTTTATATCTGTTAATTTTATGATGAAATTGGGGGTCTTGCCGGATGAATCTAGTTCAAAATTTTGTGTGTCGTTACCCTCAGGAGAAGAACTGGAAAGTAGTAGTGTGGTAAGAAATTGCAAGGTTCAGATGCAGAGTCTAGTTTTGTGTGCAGATTTTATTGTTTTGAAAATGATGGATTTTGATGCGATTTTTGGGATGGACTGGTTGTCTCGGCATGAGGCTATTATTGACTGCAAACGGAAAACTGTCTCATTGAAAGAACAGAACGGGAAACCGTTTGCGTTCCGCACTACCTCTAAGAAGAACGCACCAGGTATGATTTCTGCAGGAACAGCCTGGTAATTATTGAGTAATGGGTGTACAGGCTTTCTTGCGAGTCTAATTGGTGATCTGGAGGTACAGCGACCGAAACTTGTGGAAGTGGAGGTAGTGAAGGACTTTCCAGAAGTTTTTCCCGATGATGTTGCGGGATTGCCTCCAGTCCAGTGAAATGGATGCCAGACTTTTCCTACGAGGAGATGCCTGTTCAAATCTTGGACAGACAAGTTTGTAGGTTGAGAAACAGAGAGATTCCAATGGTGAAAGCCTTATGGAGCAACCAGTTGGTTTAAGAAGTTACTTGGGAAACAGAACAAGATATGCGAGCACGCTATCCTAAACTGTTTGGTAAGTCGAATTTCGAGGACGAAATTCTTTTAAGGAGGGTAGAGTTGTAAGGTCCAAAAAGTCCACTAGCTTAACCACGATTAATTGATTTAATTATATGATTTAATGCATGTTATTTATAATATTAATTGTTATGTGAATTATGTGTTATATTATTTTTTAAAAAAAGTTTTAGGTTGGGTTTAATTTTGGGTCGTAGGGACGAGCCTAGCCTTGAAACGAGTTAAGAAAAATATTTTAAGTAAAGTTAGTAGATGCAGAAGTATTTTATGGAGAGAGTAAAAATTTTAAAGAATTTTAAGTGTAACTAATGGGCCGGGTTGGTGCCCATTAGTCACAGAAGAAAAGCGTTCAGAAGTTTTCTGAACTCTCATTTGAACGCTCACTCTTCTTTCTCAAAATCTCTCTCAAACACTGCGATCTCCAAGCTAGGGTTCTTCGGCTTCTCAAGGCTAGATCGTTCCGCAGTCCAGGTTAATCCCAATCAGACAATCCAGGCAAGTTTTTACTGTTTATAAACCCATTCAAGAATATAGTTATTTTCAAGATAAAACCCTAGGTGTTTGATTAATGATCTATGAATGTTTTCTTGAAAATTTCTATGATTATGTTGCTTGATTGTGATACGTGAAGCATTCCTGAGGTGTTCGGTGCATGTTTATTGAGTTTTGAAAGTTTTGAATGCACTAGATCAGATTTTTTGGGTAAAAGTAGTTTTGAAGATTTTTAATTCAACATCTTTGAAATGATTGATGTATTGGTACAAGTTATTTTGAGATTATGATGTTGTTGAATGGTATTTTTGATGGGAAAACGTCCCAAAGCATTGTGGGTTTTGAAAAAAGTGCAGAAAAGATCAGTTTTTGGAATCAGACGCCGCGACGGCGCGCCTGCGCTGTCAAGCAGCGCGCCCGCGCCTAAGCTGCGAAATCTCTGCGCACAGACGGCGCGCGCGCTACTAAGTAGCGCGCCCGCGCCGCTTTGTCGCATGAAGTGCGAGCGGGCGGCACGCCCGCGCTATTGAGACAGCGCGGCCGCGCCTCATGCTCGATTTTCCCATCCCATTTTATGAGTTTTTGAGTCCTAAAAATCATGATTTTGATACTTTAATGTATTTTAATTATTTTTAAGAATATTCATGAAGAATTTTAAAGTTTTCAAGGTTCGAAACGGATGGAATGCCTCACGTGGATCAGTCAAGTTATGTATTGCATGATTATGTGATTTTCTCATGAAAGTTAATTTCTCATGAAATGTTTTGACGGATGTTAAGCATGTAGCATCACGAGAAACTTTATGAGCATGTACGAGATTTATGAAATGACATGATAAGATGAATGATATGATGCATGTAAAATATTTTGATGATTTATGCGTCTTGTGGTGATTATATGGGGTATGCACTTCGGGATGAGCTCCGGAGCGGCTATCCAAACATGGCTCACGGGATGGTTATATGGGGTATGCACTTCGGGATGAGCGCCGAAGCGGCTATCCAAAGAATGAAAGTTTACGGGCGTAATGCCATATGCTTGTTGATCAACAGGAAACTATGAATGGCTCGTTATGACGATTACCACACTACTCATACTTCATCTCCCCAAATATTTTTATGATATGGCTATATTAAAGTTATGTTTATTGCATGGGAGTTTAAGTTAATGTTTTCCTTTTAAAGTTAGAAAATCCTTTTCTGCATGCTCTTGCTGAGTCTTTCAACTCACTATACTTGAATGGTGCAGGTAATGATGATGTGGATGGTTTTATTGATGATTATGTGGGCGGACATGAAGAAGAGGCAGGGGTCGGTCCAACGAGCAATGCATGAGTGTGAATGCTTTAGAATGGAAGATATTTTAAACCTTTTTATTTGATGAGAGGCAAACAAGTTTTAATTTTTTATTAGTTGATGGCCATGTTTTGGCAAATATTTTTAGATGCTGTTTTATTTTGTGCACATTTTATACGCTATTTTAATAAATAAGATGATGCTTCCGCAAAGTTTTTATTTTTACCAAATTTTTAAGTAAGTATGTTTGAGTAACGTTTCGATTGAGAAATTGGGACGTTACAATATATTTCATCAAAATTGTGTTAAAAAATAGATTAAAATCCAATTTTTCTCTTTTGTAAATTAAAAATTTTCAAATAAAATGACTATTCATTTTTGTTTTTTTTTTTTTAATTATTTTTTTGTCGACTTTCTTTGAGAATTAAAAGGACAAATCAGCATTATTTATTAAAGATACGTAGAGGATATATTATATATATTGTCCCAAAAAGGCTATAAAGTTGAGGATTGATTGTGTTAGATATTATTGATTAATATGATTCTTTGTTTTCTAGTTAATATTTTGCTCCTGGTTTTTATTAAAGTTGTGCGTGCAAGTCAAAATTTGGGGGGAAAAATGAATATATTTTTTCATGAATTTAGAGAAAATTTGTTGTTCGTTTTCCCAAAGTAATTAGAAGACTTTGATTAAACATAAACAAAATTATAGAAATAAAGTTGTATTTCTAGTGACCTCTTGAGAGTACCAAGACGAGTGATTTCTTGGAAAGCTCTTGTGCGTCAAATTATAAACAACAATGTATGATTTGCATGACTGTGTGAACCATAAAAAAGTAATTTTAAATTTTCCCAAGTAAGACTAATATTTACAAAAGATAACCTACTAGCCAAAAAAAAAAAGAAAAGATAAGACTACATATGTAAGGTGATACAAGACACATCAACAATAGATACAAATCTCTTCAAGTTCATAAGCCTAAAAACCCGATCGATTAACATAGAATAATGCTAGAGGTACAATCAATATATCATACAACGATATTTACAACAATTATGTCGTGATATTTTGCTATTATCTCGTGAGATTTTGATATGATATCGTGAGATTTTGCATTTAATGTATCGTGAGATTTGATAAATTAAAATTTTTTATTGAATTTTTTGTGGTGTAAAAATTATTGTACAAATTTGGTTGTACATGTAGCATTATTCATTAACACAAGGGCACTCCTCTGTCTTGACTACTGAGCTTGACATGCTGATCTATTGTCACCTAACTAGGTGCACAGTCTCTGATATCTACTCATCATTTAGTATAAGTCTCTATATTAACACAAATATAATAAATAATCTGCTGACAATTTTATTTTTTAAAAAATATAATGATAAACGTTTAATCCACCCAAAGTTCTTACCATTGTACAAGAAATAATTATAGCAAACTGCATTTTTTTGACCGTTTAAAACAAGTATAATTTTAAATAAATTTTGTTTTGAGTTATTTTAATTATATAATTTTATTTTTTTTACCTTTCGAAGTAATAAATATATGTATCTATACAATATAATAATGTCTAAACCCCTTAGAATAACCACCTTGATCAAATTAATAAATGAACAAAAATGTCTTTTATCACTTATAACTATCATATTTTAATTTTATTTTTCAATTTAAAAATATAAAAATATATATTATTTTTAGTTGTAGTATGAACTATTTATGCACGCGAATTTTCGCGTGCGTGGATTACTAGTATGTATAATGATATTCTTTTTTTTCTTCTTATTTTATAGGTTTTCGAGCTCTGTGTTGTAAATGAGGTCATATATAGACATTAGATTTTAAAGAAAAATACTAATTTATGTCATAAAAGTGATAACTTATCGACACGTAGACAAATACAACGTCTTATATCTGTGTGGTTTGTTTAGCATGAGATTCAAATATTACAATAGAAAAAATTTAAAGTTGTTCTTCCATTGACATCGACATCTTTGGCGTTTCACTTAATTATAAAACATTTGATTCAAGAAACTTTCATAATTATGAAATTATATAATAAGTTTTGGTAAAATCTCATGTTGAATTATCTACAAATGTTTAGAAGCTAATTTGAGTTAAATTTAATTTTAAATTTAAATTTAAAAGGAATAAACGTGTTATTGGTCTCTTTCTACCACTCCCACTCCGTCTCCCTCACATGCACATCTTCACACACTAAAGCACACACTTGTGCTGTTAATCATCAGAATCCATTGAATCATCACGTCCACCTCCGCCGTTCGAGCTGTCGCTGTCCATTTCTCCAGCCTTCCGCTTCCTCGCCGCCGGCTACTTCTTTGAAAAGGTAGTTGCTTTTCACGGTCCTTGGCGAGCTGTACGGTTGCATTCGGTGTAATTGTCGCGGTTCTGATTCTACATGTGGAATTGGAAGTTAAAGGTGAGGAGAAACGGGGGAAGTGTTGGGCAAGCGTGAATGATTGGATCGATTGCTGGGGTTTGGGTTTTAGGGTTTGTTTGGGAAATTTGGAGCTGGGTTTCTGAATCCTGATATCTGGGAACAACGATAGGATGAGCAACTCTGATGTCAGCAGAGCTGGTGGGCCAGTGGAGAGAGACATCGAGCAGGTGAGATTTCTTGAATTTAATGAGCGTGGAGCTGGTCCGCTTGAGCTACTGTCAGTTGAGTTGTGTAATCTTTTGTTCAGTAGATCTACTGTGCCTTTTGTTCTGTTATTTTTGCTGATTTCTGTGGTTGATGATTAATCGTATTTATGACTTCCTTTTTCAGTCGAAATTTTTAATTGCGCCGCTGTTACATTTGTGATCTTTACCGCAAGGGGCCAGAAATTTTTTTCACTTGCTTGGGAAAATGGAACTTATCTTATAATAAAAATTGCTGGTGACATTTGAATTTTTTTGATCGAGACTGTGGCAAACCCAGCTCTCCTATAGGTTTGAAATATATATTCTCTAAGTGATGGCCAGCTTAACTTCCTTCAATGGAGGTCATATATCTTATGATGTGAATCTGTGAATGTATTTGGAGAAGCTCCATAGTGACATTTCTGGAAATTGGATGTTTTGCATTTGTGTTTTGTCCATTCAGCATTTCTTTGCTTCATAAGTTAATGTCATGCATATAACTTCGTTGTAAATGTATCATGATATTATAGATGTAGGAATTTAAGAAGCACTTGTGACATTTTGACTGTGTCTCTAAAATACATTCTTCTGCATTCCTGTATTAATAAAATGAGTGGTTTGCTGCTTCAACATCTCATTATATTTTTTATTGTTATTCTGGCATTGTTATCAATTCTATCAAACTGTGATTGACATTGTTGCCTCAACTTAAAAAACGATCTATCTTGTTATAAGTATAACAACTTAATTATTTTATTCTAGCATTTTAAATTGTAATAATTTATTGCTGTGAAATATTTCTGTTTCTTTACAAAAATTTATTCAAGATTCTCATTTTCTTTACCAATTTTAGGAAATGGAGATCATTAACACCTGTTATACTTATTGGTACTCTGCTCTCTTTCTTTTAGTAGGGTGTGACAATACTTGATCAGTATGTTCTTTCACAAAGTATGCTGACTGTGCTTAATATTTGCTTTTAGATCTAGTAAGTTATCTATAAAATAAGCAGGCTATTGGCTGATCTTTGTCGCAGGCCATTACGGCACTTAAGAAAGGTGCATACTTACTCAAGTATGGAAGAAGAGGAAAGCCTAAGTTTTGTCCATTCCGGCTGGCTAATGTAAGGTTCAGTGAAGTTTCTTGATGTGGTGCATTTGGGGTTTCATATGTTCATTTTTTTGTTTCAAAAGTGAGCCTGGGATGAAGTCTCGTCCACTCCTAGTCTCCGTCGCATGAATTTTATGCAAAACTTCTTGTTTTCAATTACCATGCATGTTGTGGTCTGAGTTCCAAAGCTTGTTTCACTTGATAAATGTGTGCAATGGGCTTGCAGGACATGAATGCTCACACTCCTGATTGTCTAATGTTAATTTACCAACGTTGCATGATTGCATGGATTCAAAGTTTATTTCCATAATGTCATAACTACGAAGGTTGTTTCTGTTTCCAAGTTATGGCCCACTTGGTATATATTTTGAGTCCTCAATTGTGATTTTGTCCATGTACTAGGAGGATGATGTTGTTAGCATGTAATGAAATTTGATTATGTCTAGTCGATCGATAGTCTGAACAGCAGTCTGTCTCCTTGGCTCCAATTATTTTTTGTGAAGCCTTGGCTCCAGTTATTTTTTGTGAAACATTCTTTTGGTTTAGCTGCTAGAAGATACTACATCAATATAAATTTTTACTATCTCTGAGAAAGCTTTTTGTGTTTCTTCATTCGATGTAAAGGCCTGACAAGACACTGAAAGAACCCACCCTTGATTGGCTTACTTGATTTCAGGATGAATCTGTTCTGATATGGTTCTCGGGTAAAGAGGAGAAACGCCTTAAACTTGGCCATGTGTCCAGGATTATATCTGGTCAGAGGACCGTAAGTTTCCACTTCTGTGTTGACGTTTTATTATTGTTATGCTGTACAGTGACAAATTTCGAAAAAAATTTTGGTTTAAGTGTGGAGAGGATGAAAGGCCGAGAGCTAGGTCATGATTGCTAGATATCACCAATGGAAGCTTAAATACAAATTTTAAACATGAAATTTCATGATTTATAATGTTGAGAAAGCTATCAGATTCAGAACTGCTTTTCTTTCTGCCAAGTAAAGGATATTTTGGATTAGTTGCAACAGAATTATTTAGAAGTCATAACTTTTCATTGAATTCCTCTAGTGATTATGCTAGAAGAATCACTGCTCTTATCCTCTCTGTGATGAGCTGTTGATAAGGTGTCCTGGTTGAAAGGTCTCAAACATGATTTTTTATGGATTTGATTTTTAACTGTGGTGCGGTAGTACTGAATGGATGTTTTGTTTTGTAATAGGAACTTATGCAACTGAACTATTATATGTTTGCTTCAATTTCTGACATTGTTCTGGTGACCTTTTAATTCTCATTTGGTATCCTGATACTTATTGCTTTAAATTTATATTCCAGCCAATTTTTCAAAGGTACCCACGACCTGAGAAGGAGTATCAGTCCTTTTCTCTTATATACAACGACAGATCACTAGATTTGGTATGAGACCCTTTTGTCTCATCCTCAAGTTATTTTTGTAGTCAATTGTCTACTGCCTTTTTATTATTCTCAAACGTCATTCCTTTATACGTGTTTTATCCACTTAATTTGGTAGATATGCAAGGACAAGGAAGAAGCAGAGGCATGGTTTAGTGGACTCAAGGCATTGATTTCACGTGGTCATCAGCGTAAGTGGAAAACTGAATCAAGGAGTGATGGAGTTTCATCTGGAGCTAATAGCCCCAGAACATACACTCGGAGAAGTTCTCCGCTACATTCTCCATTTGGAAGTGGCGATAGCTTGCAGAAGGTGGAGTGAATTTTATTTAATCTGCTTCACATGCATGGCATATTTGTTCTTATTTCAGATTTTCAAAAGACATCTACTCAAGATACCTTTTCTCCATTAGAAATGTTGAAATAATTCCCGAGTCACTTTGGCAGGATGGACCTGATCAACTTCGCCTGCCCAGTCCATGTGAAAGCCCTCCTAAATATGGTCCAGATAAGACATTTTCAGATGTGATTTTATACGCTGTGCCTCCCAAGGGTTTCTTCCCTTCAGAATCCGTCAGTGCTTCTGTCCATTCACAGTCGTCTGGTAACTCAGAAAGCTTACATGGTCACATGAAAGGAATGGGAGTGGATGCCTTCAGAGTAAGTCTTTCTAGTGCTGTAAGCTCATCAAGTCAGGGTTCTGGTCATGATGATGGTGATACCTTGGGGGATGTTTTCTTTTGGGGGGAAGGCACTGGTGATGGTGTTATCGGTGGTGGACCAAACAGAGTTGGAAGTTGTCTCAGTGCTAAGATGGACTCTATGTTACCCAAGGCATTGGAATCTGCTGTTGTATTGGATGTTCAGAATATTGCTTGTGGTGGACGACATGCTGTTCTAGTGACTAAACAAGGAGAAATATTCTCCTGGGGGGAGGAATTGAGTGGTAGACTTGGTCATGGTGTAGATTCAGATGTCTTGCATCCAAAGCTAATTGATACCCTCAGCAACACAAACATTGAACTTGTTGCATGTGGGGAAAATCATTCTTGCGCTGTCACACTTTCTGGTGATTTGTACACTTGGGGTGATGGCCGTTTCGGCATTCTGGGGCATGGGAATGAAGTGAGTCATTGGGTACCAAAGAGGGTGAACGGGCCACTGGAGGGAATACACGTTTCTTTTGTCTCATGTGGGCCATGGCATACTGCTGTTGTGACCTCTGCTGGTCAGTTGTTTACTTTTGGTGATGGAACTTTTGGGGTTCTTGGTCATGGAAATCGGCTAAGCGTTTCAAAGCCTAGAGAAGTGGAATCCTTAAAGGGTCTCCGTACTGTCCGAGCAGCTTGTGGTGTTTGGCATACTGCTGCCGTTGTTGAAGTTATGGTTGGGAGCTCAAACTCAAGTAATTGTTCTTCAGGCAAACTTTTTACATGGGGAGACGGGGACAAAGGTCGACTTGGACATGGCGACAAGGAAGCAAGACTTGTTCCAACTTGTGTTGCTGCTCTAGTTGAACCAAACTTTTGCCAGGTTGCTTGTGGACACAGCTTGACAGTTGCTCTTACAACCTCTGGCCATGTATACACCATGGGAAGTCCTGTTTATGGGCAGCTTGGCCGCCCTCAAGCTGATGGGAAGTTCCCAGCACGTGTTGAAGGAAAGCTTTTGAAGAGTTATGTGGAGGAGATAGCTTGTGGTGCCTATCATGTGGCCGTGTTGACTTCGAGAACTGAAGTTTATTCATGGGGAAAGGGTGCCAATGGGAGATTGGGTCATGGGGATACCGAGGACAAAAATTCTCCGACTTTGGTGGACGCTTTAAAAGACAAACAAGTAAAAAGTATTTCCTGTGGTACTAATTTCACCACAGCTATCTGCCTACACAAGTGGGTCTCAGGGATTGATCAGTCCATGTGCTCTGGATGCCGTTTACCATTTAATTTCAAAAGAAAACGCCACAATTGTTACAATTGTGGACTCGTGTTTTGCCATTCATGCAGCAGCAAAAAGTCACAGAGAGCTTCCATGGCACCAAATCCTAACAAAGCATGCCGAGTTTGTGATAACTGTTTCAACAAATTGAAAAAAGCTATTGAAACTGACTCGTCTACTCAGTCATCTGTTAGTAGAAGAGCGAGTATGAATCAGGGGATAAGTGATATTGTAGAAAAAAATGAGAAGTTGGACACGAGATCCCTTCCCTATCTAGCTAGGTTCTCTTCAATGGAATCCTTGAAACAAGAGGAGAGCCGCTCTTCCAAAAGAAACAAAAAACCAGAATTCAGTAGCAGCCGTGTATCACCAATCCCCAATGGAAGCTCCCAGTGGGGGCCACTTAATATCTCCAAGTCTTTCAACCCAGTATTTGGCTCATCAAAGAAGTTTTTCTCAGTTTCAGTTCCTGGATCAAGAATTGTTTCTCGAGCAACATCGCCAATTTCAAGACGACTCAGCCCCCCTCGATCTACTACACCAACTCCCACTTTAGGAGGACTTGCATCTCCTAAGGTTGTGTTGAATGACACAAAGAGGACGAATGATAGCCTTAGTGAAGAAGTTCTTAAGTTAAGAGCGCAGGTACTACAAGTTTCCTTCTTATAATTCTTCCGGGCGGTTTTATTCTTTTTCATTTTGCCATATTTTTATTTTATTTTGATGCTTGCCGGTGCATTTAAAGAGAGAAAATGCTTTTCAGATCATAAAAAAATGGGCTTACAGGTCCTGCTGGATGGGATGATGCTGAAGGGAGAACTCACCAACATAGATGATATTTACAAAATATGACATTTTTTTCTTGGGGTAGTGAATGTTAGATAGATAGGGAGCAATAAGTAGAGAGATGGGAAGCAATAATACTTATATATTGCAAGTAGTTTAGCAAGTCGAACTTAATTTATGTCAATCATTCACTCCGCCCGTGTGGAAATGTGAGGAATGGTTACAAGTAGTTTAGTAAGTTGAACTTGATTTTTTTCAATCATCCACTCCACTTGTGTGGAAATGGGAGGAATGGTTACAGTTTGTGATGTTGCCCTCCATCAGTCATGGAGACTGATGGTAAAAATAAAAACCTCATCCACATTTAATGAGGATGTGATCTTATCTGAATTGACATTACCACTAGTTAAGTTTTATGTTCATGGAGATAATTATAAATATTAATATTATTAATGGTGCACCCGAAAATCCAACCTAACACCTTTTGATATATTGAAACATTAGATGTGATTATTGTGTTGCAGGAAAATGGACTAGGGGTATACCATACATTTTCTGGTCCCCTGATTTTTCCTCTGCTTTTCTCCTTCCACGTTTGGATGGTGGAAGGTTGTTTCAGAAGTTCACAATTCGAATGGACTATTGGAATTTGATATCATATTTTGTACAGGATAACTGGATAAGGCTTTATGATGATTTGGATGACAATCTATGTGTGATTATTGGATGCATTCATGACGTGCTTTTTATGACCTGATTACATTATATTGAAGTTTTAAATGTTGACCTCCTTTTTTACAGGTGGCAAGTCTTTCCAGCAAGGCTCAATTTCAGGAGATAGAGCTAGAAAGAACAACTAAACAGCTTAAGGAGGCAATAGCAATTGCGGGAGAAGAGGCTGCCAAATGCAAAGCTGCAAAAGAAGTGATAAAATCACTAACTGCGCAAGTAAGATGCTCACTTTCTGTTCCTCAATTGATGGTTTGGAAGTTGTGGATTCACTTGAATGTATTGATGAACAAAAGGCTTAAAGTTAAAACATCATAAACGTCTTTAGTAATGGAATCACTATATCATTATAGTGAAGTTAAGCTCGAACCAGATTGCTCTCTTTTGATTTTATGTTTCAAATCATGGCATCAAATATATAGGGTGTGGGTGTCTCCTTCATGGTTATCTGCAACAGTAGACACCAATAGATGATGCCGCTAATACTTATAATATTATTGAGGTGTTGGAGATTCTTGTTGAACTGCTTCTTGTTGATTGCAACTGCATTTAATCTTGTCTTGGGCAGTGTCCCTCTGAAATGTCCTTGCAAAAACTCTCGGGTGTCTCAGATGTTGTCCGTTCGGTTTAGAAAGTTAATCAAACTGAAAAGTTTTATCTGTCCGCTTTTATAAGTGATTTTAAGTGATGGTGGTCAACATGAGAGCACTGAGCACTATTGATATCCGATGGAGCTTTCCTATGCTCATTAACCAAGATTGACTATTTATACTTTCTTGTCTATGACTATTGGGTCAGAAATTGTAGAATGACAGCCATACAAATTTTATTCAGCATCAAAATACCAGTGTCTAGAAACTTACTGTCAAGGAATTCATTGCTAATCTGGAACTTTGATAATAAATGCAAAATTGCTGGCGCACAAAAGAATTTTCACGAAGTTCTGCAATCATATTGGAAGAATGGTCCAAGGCACCTATCTGTGTCTTTGATCGCTTCAATTGCTAATTATCTATTTTATCATCTGTAGCTGAAGGAAATGGCTGAAAGACTTCCTCTCGGCTCTGCTAGGAACACCAAATCTCCGACTTTCACTTCTCTTGGCTCTCCTTTAGCAATTGATGTTTCAAATGCATACGTTGATCAGTTCAATTGTCAAATTAACGGTCAGGCACAGGAGTCTAATGAGTCAAACAACCTGCTTTCTAATTGGTCCAGCACTGTTAGTAATCGCAGTTTGGGTACCATCAGACAAGGTCACACAGAAGCAGTGATGAGAAATGGAAACAAAACAAAAGAAAGTGATACACATAGTGAGAATGAATGGGTTGAGCAAGATGAGCCTGGTGTTTATATAACTCTTACCTCCCTACCTGGAGGGCTTAAAGATCTGAAGCGAGTTCGTTTCAGGTAAGTAGCATAGTCCTTTGCCCTCTTTTTTCCCTTTCTTGAATTTGGTTAGACGCAAATAAAAATGGATCCCCATCGGTATTTGCATATTCTCTCAACTTAGCATGCATTTCTCTGGAGGACCCCACTTCAGGCGCAAAGCTTGCAGCAAATACTGATTGGTTTGTCTGAATTCCTAAATAAAATCAACAATCATATATTAGTAACTAATGACACTATTTTATAAATTTTCTAAGTTCACATTTGTTAATATCTAAAGTACAGAAAAATCCCATATCTAGTTGCTAAGCCACATCTATTCCCACCAACGAAAAAGGGGAATATATCCAGTTTTGGCTACAGAAATTATTATACTGCTACAATTAGTATGTATGTGAAAGTGAACATAGTTGGATATGGTTGAATGCAGTCGGAAGAGATTTAGCGAGAAGCAAGCAGAACAATGGTGGGCTGAGAACAGGGCTAGAGTATATGAACTGTATAATGTACGGGTGGTTGACAAATCAAGCATTGGCGTAGGAAGTGAAGACTTAGCGCATTGACATGCAGACCTCTAGTATGTACATCGAAATTTTTTCTTTCATTTTCACCAAATACATGTCTTCAGTCACAGGAACTGTCCTATCTGATTAAATATGTTCAGCATTCGTCTTCCGGAAGGAAGCCAGGATTGCTATAAGACTACAAAGTAGAGGTTTTATTGTGGGATTTTCTGATCTTTCATTCCCTCACACCACCACCCCCCACCCCCCACCCCCCAACCACCACCATTTTTTAACTTCTGTTCGTTGTTCCTAGGATATACGTATTTTTTCGCAGTGCCCCTTGTGTGTTGGGAGGATGAGTTGAGGATAAGAAATGTAAATTCTCGCTAATATGCTGGCTCTGATAAAGTGAGCAGCGTCCATGTAAATTTCATAATCAAATGCATATTGAGTTTTCTGCTTAATTTTCCCTTTGCTTGATTAGTAGTTTTTTCTGTTAATTTCGCGTGTAGAATTAAATTTCTTTCTACCTTTCTTTCTGGTATTGCAAATTATTAGCTTTTGAGTTTTGAGTTTTGGTTCACACTTTTCCTCTGGTTCACTAGTTCTTCATTCCAAAATTAATTATATATATATATTACACCGCCGTGGGCAACTACATGAGTACCGACTTGGCATGTTCTCATCCAATAAGTGATTCGCAAGCCTTCGAAAAAAATAACTTTGATATCACCACAGCTTGAAAAGTATTTAAAACAGGTCAAAGTCGGTATGCATTCGATTATTTGGATTCAAATCATATTTAACTCCCCGTGCTAGCACTCTAGTCTAAATTATACACATTTTTTTCCCCTTAAAAAGCATAAATATATTTTGGTTGCGTTTATGAATTAATATATTTGGATGTCATGGGATTTAAAATCGAAATATTAAAAGTATACTGATTTGTGTTCATATGTAGTTGACAATCATTTAGAAACTCTTTGAAACATACATAGGAGGAAAAGATGAAAATGGCGCACGATAATTATCCAAATCAGCATCATAATGAATCTAAGTTGAGAACTTGAACTTGAAATCTACTTCAAATTTACTTATCCATTAGACATGCCCGTTTGATTTAGGGTAGGTTTCTTATGGGACAGTTTCACACGTCTATATCGATTCAATCCATATTTGCCATGAAAAATAATACATTTTATAGTAAAAATAAAAAAATAACACATTTTTAAGAATCGGGCCGTAAATTTGTCTCATAAAATTGACCCGTTAGACGACCGTATAAGAGTTTTTGTATTTGTGATGTCCAAAGGAGGTAGATATCAACGTTGAGAGGCATCATCTCCTTCTCAACCTCACAGGAAAGCCCCCTTTCATCTTCAGAAGAAGCGACAAAATATACGGTGGATTCGAAATCCTCTCAGGAAATCCACCCCCATCAACAGCAACAACCTCAAATCCATACATTATAGCTGCAGCAACAGACTTCATCTGCACATAAGCCATGTCCTTCCCTAGACATATACGCGGCCCGCAATGAAAAACAGGAAACTTGAACTGATCAGAAGCTTGAAAAACTCCATTTTCATCCAACCATCTCTCGGGAAGAAACTCTCTGCAATTAGCACCCCATAATCTCTCCATTCTCCCCATTGCATAGGCCGAGTAATCAGCAAACCAGCCTGTTAGGAATCAAATATGATATGCTTTAAGGTACTCTACCACATCATCCCAACATATTCTTACCATAATATTGTAATTTGTAACTAAAGATTTATCTGTGCCAAACCATGTTACGTGCTTTTTTCTGTATTCAGCCTAATCTTTACTATTCAAGATTTTGACACTACCTTTGCCCACAAATGTGCCACTGCTTAAAAAGTCATCTGACATGGTTAATCTTGAATTGATTGGTATAGGAGGAAATAGCCGTAGGGACTCAGTCAAAGCAGCATGCAGGTAATTGAATTCTTTCAGCTTCTTGTAGCTAAAAATTCCGGGTGATTCATCAGGAGATGCTCCTGATAATTCGTTATAGATTAAGCGCTCGCACCGAGGATGACCAGCAATCAACCAGAAGAACCAAGTTAGTGCTGTTGAGGTTGTATCTTTGCCTGCATTGAAGCAAAATTTCAATCCTTAAGAATGATTAAATTCTATAATTTTGGCA
Organism: Henckelia pumila; assembly: GCF_033568475.1. Classification (NCBI taxonomy): domain Eukaryota; kingdom Viridiplantae; phylum Streptophyta; class Magnoliopsida; order Lamiales; family Gesneriaceae; genus Henckelia; species Henckelia pumila. The sequence continues at coordinate 129,782,107 of NC_133120.1, read as the reverse complement.
TAAACAACGGCGGTGTCGATTTAATTTATCCAATACATATATTTTTTTATTTGCGTACCTGCAAGCATGAAGCTGATCACTATATCCCTCAAGAATTTCCGTTTATCATCTTCATCATGAAACTTCAGGTTTGAGGACGAATACATAAACCTTGACAGCAAATCTTGAGGAGATTCTTGCTCGTTTGTATCTCCAATTTGACAGCTTTGCTCTTTCAATCCGATGATATTCATTGCAAAGTCATCAATAATTCTAACCGCTTCTCTGAATCGTCTTTCGCTTCCTATGCAAAGTGACCTTTTGATTTTCCATATTAAAGGTAATGGAAGCATGAACCTCCTTGAACTGTGGTCCACAGCATAATCAAACGCACGAACGAATAAGGAGGCCGAGGAACAAAAGTCATTCTTTTGCAAGTCCAAAGATGAAGGATCGACACTAAAAGCAATGTTGCATATATTATCAAAGGTGAATTTACTAAGAACATCTTGAAGATCGACCACTTCTCCATTCTCACAGACAAAGGATAAGTAAGGAATCAACCGGTTCGAAAGTTGGGACTGAACTGTATCTGATATGAAATGCTTAAGGGATTTGGTGTTGAACTGGTGGCTGGCAATCTTGCGTTGAGTGAACCAGATTTCACCATCCACATTAAAGATTCCATTTCCAAGCAGTTCATTGAGGACAGACTGGAATCGAGAGCCTTTCACGTAGTTGGAGAAGTTGGAACGGAGGAGGTGGTCGAGATTAGCAGGATCAGCTGTGCAAATTCCATGTGAGAGGCCAAGAAAGAAGTTTACTTGGATAGTGAGGGATGGTGATGTGGAGAGTAAGTCGGCAACCCAGTCATGGAAGCGATGACGATTGTAGAGGAAGCCTACTACGTTTCCAATGAGAGGGTATGATTGCGGGCTCGGGTTCTTACTATAACGATCAGTGTAGTGATGGAAGAGGAAGTACATCACACAAAGGACACAGCAAATCAAAGTAATGAAGCATAGAGAAGCTACACTGAGATCCACCATACTGCCAACTTGTTAGCACATTATTTCGTCGCAAATCAAAGCCTGAAAGAAGAAAAAGATTGGAGGGGAAGTTCCATGCACATATATAAACAGCAAACAGTTCATGTAGAACTCCTAAAACAGTTCTTTTGCAACTTACCAAGTCATTTAAATGAATTGTGGATGGCAATGGATCCGGGAAGGATGAGACTAGACCTGGACCCGTCTTATTTGGGTCGGGTTTAGGCTGATGTTTCTACCCACAACGTGTTCATTCGTTTTGACTACTTTAAGTTTTAACAATTATATTTTCTCATGGTAATTTCGTGTTTTATAGGACCTAACATATTTAACAAATATGTTAAATCTTATTATCAATCAAACACATATATTAAATGTGGGCAAAGAAACTACAAATTAAACTCTATCAATTCTTTTATTTATTTGTAGGTAATGACTAAAACGTTGGTTGATTTATCAATTTGTCCTGCCATATTTAATCAGGAAAAAAAACTAGGAATAATTTTGAATGAGACAACAATTATTAGCTATTTAATCTGATCGTGTTTGAGTGCACAAACAAAGACATATATAGGATATCTCGTGCTATCAACCACGAATATCATTAGGATGTAAACGAACCGAACGCATCGCGAGCTATTCAAAACTCGGCTCGGTAGAGAGCTCGTTCGGTAAGCTTATCGAGCCGAGCCCGAGCTTGAATTTGAGCTCAAAAATTTTCACGATCCGAGCTTGAGCTTAAGGATGTTCGCCTCGTGAGCTCGCGAACATTTTTGTTAATAGGCTTGGGAGCCCGAGCTCGGGCTCGAGCTTGGCTCGTTTAGGAGGCCCGCGAGCTCCAGCTTGGGCTTGGATCGTTTCGGAGGCTCACGAATATGTTAATTTAGTTCATGTGGCTTTAACTAGTTTGAGTTTGAGTTTGAGTTTGAGTTTGACAAATAAAAAATATTAATATTAATGCAAATGACATGATTTAAACATGATATTTTGTTGAAATAAAGATGATTTTACAATACATAGGATGTAGCAACAATTTGTATTTTTTATTTTAACTTTAAAATCATTGTATTAAAATTCTCTTAAAAACACAATAAATAAAATATTTATATGTGCAATATTACTAAGGAATGAGAATTCAATCAATACATTTTTAAAGAACTGAAATAAAAATTTTATTTAAAATATCTTACGAGAATTAGAACTATATGCAATGGATGAATGATATTAAAACATTTTAGTTAAAAGAAGAAGTGAAATTATCTAAATTAAATTTGTTGAGTTAAAACTTGTTAACTCATATGTGTATATATGCACAACATTTTAATAAAGTTATATAATATCATTAAATAAAATATTTCATATACGGACAGATCGTAACACAAGTAATACTTATATCTCATTATAAAAAATAATAGTTTGGTGGTTTAAAAACATTTTAAAATAAATATACATTTTTTTGAAATCTTAAAAAATATATATTATAATAATTAAGCCACGCAATAAAGTTTTATATACTTGTGAAATAAACATTGACAGTGTTGATTTTCTTCAAGGGTAAGTGCTCGAAACTTGAGTTTAAGATTTTTAGTTGGGAGCTTCAGATTTTATTTGAAAGAAATAAAGAATAACGAAACTTGAATTTTAAGTTTATTAATTATTTGAACGTGTGGTAAAATTTTTGGAATGATAAATACAATTGTGTACTATATAGCATAAGATAGTGAACATTGAACTTGTACAGATTGAAAACAGTTGAAGGATTGTGGTTGAAATTTGCATCTAGAATTTGATCTATAATAAATTCGGAGATTTCAAGATATATCATGACTTGAGCAGTTAGTAATGATGTTATAAATTCATAAAGATCGAAAACTTTGATAAATGAAATTAGTGGATTTTTTGAATTGGGCTGTGTTGGAGGTTGAAGTTTTAGATCATGGTAAGCTTATAAATCAAGTTATAGTCAATTTGATCGAAAAATTATAATAATAAAAAAAAAATCAAACTCAAGCTCTGTTATATGTCTGACGAGCCTGAAAGCGAGCTCACTAACAAGCCTGCTTAACGAGCTCACTTAATGAGCCTGAGCTTTCTCAACGAGCCTTGCTTAACGAGCCAAAAAACGAGCTCACTAACGAGCCTGAAAACGAGCTCTCTAACGAGCCTGAAAACAAGCCGGATTTGATCCAGGCTCGTTTAATATGATAAACGAGCCGAGTCCGAGCCGAGCTCGAGCCGAGCCCGAGCTTTTATATATACTAAACGAGCCGAGCCCGAGCCTTATAATAAAAGCTTGGATCGAGCTCGAGCCCTTATTTATGTCAAACGAGTTGAGCTCGAGCCTGATACTATTCGGCTCGGCTCGGCTCGGCTCATTTATATCCCTAAATATCATGATTGATATATACAAGCTATGTTGCACAGATACGGGTACGAGTATCAGATCGGATACGATACGGGTACGACAATACGGAAAATTTTGAAAATATAAAACACGATACGGCTAGGATACGGCTATGATTAAAAAAATATAATATTATATATATATATATAATATATATAAATTCAGTATTAAAAAAAATCTGCAGGACTGCGTGCGGCGTCGAGCGCCGAGCAGAAAACTTCAAGTCTAAGGAGTGGTGTTGGTGATGATAGACGATGAGAAGCAGAGAGAGGAGAACTGACGAACCGAAGCAAGAATCAATGACTTAGGGCTTTTAAGCCCAATTCATATTAATACATTTATTAAGTAGTCCTCATACATTTCTAATTTTTCAATTGAACCCTTAAAACTTTTAATTTTTTGCAATTTAGCCCTTGCCATACCCGGAAGCCGCACCCTTGCCATACCCAAGCCGTACCCAACTGGTAAAATTTGAAAATGATCAACGACACGGGATTTTCCGTATCCGACACGCGGTACCCGTACCCGATACTAAAAAAAAATAAATTTGGAGTACCCATGCTACATAGTATACAAGTTTTATGACTCTTGAAATGAGAGTTCATATATGGAATGAATTGATAGATATATAAAATTAAAATAACGACACGACTCACGAGTGAAATGAAAGTAGTTCGAGCACAAATAAGGGGAATATGATATTTTTAAAATGAACCTCAACCCACTGCTCAGCTAACCAAGAACCTCGGTAAATGATGTGTAAGTGGACCTGAGATCCACAAATGATTAGAAATGTCAAAGTGGGTGGGTCCGTTGGGTTGCCCCGCCCCGTTAAATAGACGGATTGGGTTGGCGATTTCAACCCACCCAAATGCGGGCCGGCCAGCCAAGTGGTAGGTTGTGGCGGGTTGCGAGCCAAATAGAAGAGTAGAGTTGCTAATCTCAACCCGTCCTGTATCGCCAAATAGAAGGGTTGGTTGCTAATTTCCCAACCCGGCCCGCTCTTCTCGCCAACCGGTGAGTTTTGGTGGATTGCGGGCTGGCCCGCCCCGTTGACCGTTTTAAGTAACAGCTCTAAGTGACACAAGAAGCTTGATATATGATTTGCACCTCGATGCTTTGCTTATAATTCGACGAGACCCGTAGGTATCGTACATCAACACACCGGATTAGGTGGATTAAAAAAATATAGGGAATAAATTTTGGTTAACAATATTCTTTATAAAAATAACATTTTAATCAATAATCTACCTTTAATTTTATCAACAAAATTAATTAATAACTAGCAAAGAGTCAATCAATTCAAAATTATTATTATTATTATTATTATAATTATTATTATAATAATAATAATAATAATAATAATAATAATAATTTAAAAAAAAAAAAAAAAAAAAAAGGTGTTAAGTTCCCGGACCAAATTTTATAAATTCTTTAATGCATATAGAATTAATACATATTCAACAACCTCATATCATAATTTCGGTAAAAAAAAAAAACTTAATATTGAACCTTTTTAATTAAAGTTTGTTGCAAATGTAATACTTTTAAAAAAGGTCAAAGAATAGAACGAGTATAATTTTATACTGAGCCTAACAAGTTGAATTCATTAGTATCCGAATTGTGGGTTGAGGGACCAAAGGAAAAAGATCCTCGGACAGAGAAACATCACAAGATATTGTGCATTAAAATATACATGATTTCAATATTCTATGTGTGTAATTAATTAAATAATTAATTATTTAATCATGTGATATGAATTACAAAAGTTTATATATTGCACAGTATTCTGTGCTATTTCTCTCTCCACAGCAGAGGATTCAGATCCCTAAGTTCATACTAAGGTAAGGTTAGTATCCTGACCTTAAATTTAATGGTCCAAAATTTATTCGAACATTTATGGACTTCACGTAACCAAATCATAAGTAGACTCTTATATGTATTACAACCATACTACACTTATGTAAGCATCACATCAACTAAGGGAGTGTTTGCAATTACTAAAAAAGTGATTGTTAGCTTTTGATTTAAAAAAATCATTTTTGTATGTTTTTTAAACCTAGATTATGTATTAGCTTATTCTTAACTTACTTGAAATTCAAAAACTAGTCATGTGGTGATTATGATTCTCCAAAAGTGATTCTATTAAGAAGTTAATAGCTAAAATCACTCTAATTACTTATTTATCAAACACTACCCAACTATGATTTTTAGATTTTCACATTTGTTTCCAAACACTACCAACTTTTGATTTTTCTTTAACTTTTTTATAATCTGAAAAATTAATCACTTCTAAAAAATCTTAATTTATTGCAAAGACTCCTTAAGTCGAGGTGTGTTTTCGGTTTAATTAAGATAAAACGGGTAGGAGTCCTTGAATATCTTAATGCAATAATAACAAATGTTAAAAACATGGGCATCGGAAAAGCCTCGTCAAATTCCCAAACAGTATATCTCCAAGAATTGAGAAATTGAATGTCAAAATAAGCAAAAACAATTGAACAGATACACAATAAAAGCACGTGATGGGATTTAAACTTTCGAGTGATGAAAAATCAGTTGAAATTTTCAGAAACCATATATAACCAAGAAAGTAAAAATCAAGAAACAGATGAGCTCTAAAATTTGCAGCTGATTTAAACAAAAATTAATTAATTAACTCATTGAATACAAGAAGAAGACCATGCACATGGAAATTAAATCAGGGTGTGAAAGTGTAAAGAAAACTGCGGTTAGAAAGATTTGATGGAACCTGCTGGTTGTGGTTGAAGATGAAGACCGCTGCCCAAATGAATCTTGATATGGATTAGATAGAGTAAATTGATTGTTTGATCGAACAAATATAGTTTAATATTCTTGTGTTTTTAAAAAAAAACATAAATGCGACCGACTCTTGATTTTCTAGATTTTCTTTTTGTTTTAATTTAGACGATCTCACGTGGACTTACTATATTATAGTGAGAAAATTATAATTTTATAAAAATCTTATTAAAATGGGAATTCGTTACTAGTTTTTTAGTAAGTTTCTCGGATATCTATGCGATAAATTAACTTGATTCGTCTACAATCAAATCAAATCAAATAAGAAATGTCTCTGAAAATTGACCAATGAGATTGTTTCATAGCAGTTTTTGTTTATTTTCATTCATTAATTAGATAATTAATTGATGAAAACTAAACAAAAATATAATTAATAGAATATAGTTGTCATTAATTCTATTAATTATTGATGCATGTATATATTAATGTTTTTCAAGAGATTAATTAGAGATGACACCAGGACTGGTGTTGCCAAACAAGGGACTTACTTCGCCTCAAAACCAGTTGCATAGGGATTCTTGCTTTCGACCATATTTCGATTGTTAATACGATATATAAGAACCGTTAATACGAAGAGTATTACACTCTTGTTCGTGAAATATCGATTGTTTGTTGAACCCTGTGAATTGCGTGAAAGTAGGATACTCAAAATTCGAGGGTCAAATAGTTTTAAAAAATGTTGAGACAAAAGATCTTCATTCTAAAGAGACTTGCGAACTCGCTTCATTTAATTAAAAACCATAAATAATTTATTATTTATAATTTATAATATATGTATAAGTCCATATTTATGTATTGTGTGTGTCTATATATATATATATATATATATATATATGTAAAAAATAATTATTATAGAGCATAGTGCGGTTTATTTGGCTAGCGCGTTTTGCAGGCTAAGCTATATATATACAGAGTAAAATATAGATAAAATGTCAAATTGGTACACGAACTATTGAAAATGGCTTAAATATTAGTAAATGATCCAACTAAAAAGAAGATTTTATCCTTTTGTAAAATTTATTTTAAGTCCAATTATTTTTAGTAAATTCAACTAAGTGCATATTTTATATTTCAAAGTAATTTTTATTGATTAAAATTGTAAAAAAATTATATAAGCTTAAAAATTATAAGAAATAAGTATTTTACTATTTTTAAATATATTTATATTTTTAAATGTGTGCATTTTTACCAAACCAAATTGGTTTGTCCGAAATCCGAACTTTAACCGAATTTTTGGTTTTTTCGATTCCAAATCAAAAATCAAACTGAATTTAATGGTTCAGTTTCTGTTTTAACCGAAATTTAATTTAATTTATTTTATTATTTTTATATTTATTATTATTTATTTTATTCATACAAAAAATGATTTTAAAAAATCGGTTTTCGGTTCGATTGGGTTAACCAGGAGAAAAACCGAATCAAACTCGAATTTTTAGTTTCGACTCGTTTCGGGCGGTTAACCGATCCGTGAACACCCCTTATTTTTACTCATTAATAAATTATTTATTCAAATATAAAATATTTTTAAAATATTAATAAATATATAATAAATGATATTTTTATGCATTCATTAAATAATTATCCATTTTTTTGAAAAACAAATTGATATAAAAATTATATATTAATCATATACACGAAATATATTTAATATTGATAAAAATACAATAAAATAAATATTTATTTATTTATATTTATATTAAATCATAAGAAAAAAAATATAAATTTACAAATTCTTAAATAGAGAAATTTTAGGTTATTAGAATCACATAAATCGAGATAATGAGTGAGATTTTTTAATATGAGATGTACTTTTCATGATCTAAATCTTTACCATTGTATATTTTTTTGAACTCCCAACATAACAATTATATCAGATTTTTGAAATACTAAAATTGTGATTATGTTTGCTACAACAGTTTAAAAACAAGATCAACAAGTTTTGATTACATATATTTAATTTTTATTATATTTTTATCAATATATTACAATATTTGTTCTATATAAGTTGAGTCGACAATAATATTTATCATGATATAATTTAAATAAATATGAAATCTTTAAAATTAATCAATAAATAACTTTGAAAGCAAAATTATGTACTTAATAATTTTTTAATAATAGTAATTGGACTTAAAAGAAATTTTACAAAAGTATAAAATAGATTTTTTAGTTGGATCATGTACTAATTAAACTATTTTCAATAGTTCATGTATCAATTTGACATTTTATCAATAGTTCGTGTAACAAAATGAATTTTAATATATATATATATATATATATAGGGTGAGTCCACTCAAACCCATAAAATATTTTTTTTTATTGTAAATATGAGTAAGATTGATCTGTCTCACGGATCCGTGAGACCATCTTACAAGAGATCAACTTCTTAACAATATCATCTATATCATTTATTACTTTTAACAAAATCATTCAATAAACAATATTATTATTACCACAAGAAATTAAAATTCCATCAATTAAAAACTCCATAGTTACCTTTTTCTGGCAAAGATTTGAATGCTTGAATCTTGAACAATTAATTCCATCAATTTGTCTGCTTTTGATGTATGACTCTTCTTTCACGAATATTGAAGTTGATGCATCAGTTTGATGGTAGTAAATCCAATAAAAAATTATTTTCAGTCCTTTAATGGTTTTGAGCCGTTTGAGCTTGTCAGCAGTTGGATAAATGAGCGGTTGCAGCTATTTAAGACTGGTTGAACTGGTCGAGGCATTGATCTGTTTTGACTTGTTCTTTCACAAAATTTGAACGGTTTGCAGTTCTGAGCAGTGTTGAATGCCTGTATTCCATGTGAAGGTGGTTTGTACTATAACAAAGATATGTTTGTTTGTTATCACCACAATTAAGTGACCTAACAATTTTTATTTTTTGGTGATGACAAAACCTAAAATAAGTAGTGACCTAAATAGGGTTTTTTTATAATTAATTTAAAAAATAAATAATTTTTTAAAAAGTACTGTGTGTGGTGGAGTCTCCATCATCTGCAGCGGACGCTGCAGCCTTTAATTTTATTTTTTTTTGGTTTGTTAATTTTTTAAAATGTTTTTTATGGTTTGAATCGGGATAAGAGATCCGTCTACCAGATATGGTTGTGATTTTAAAAATTATTGTTGATCGGATAAATTTTTTTAAAAATATTAGTTGATTTATCTTTAATTTTTTTTAAATCAACTAATTTTTTTAAAATAAATTAATTTTTTTAAAAAACAAATGGTTATCCGGTTAAGTATGATTTTCAAAATCACAAAAACTCTAGATAATGTCTCATATATCTGATAGACGAATCTACTATTCGATCCCACCCATAAAATATTAATTTTTAAAAAATTAACAAATACTGATAAGTCAACTAATATTTTTAAAATAAAGAATTTTTTTTATAACAAAGGTTATCTATAGACGGATCTCTTATTCATTCTAACTTACAAAAAATATTAATTTTTTTGATCAACAAATATCTGATAAATCGACTAATATTTTTAAAATAATTTTTTTTAAAAAAATTGTTTTCGAGTCAACAATTTTTTTAAAAAAATAAACATTGTTTTTGAGTTAACAATCATTTTAAAATTTCAAAACTTTTAATGATAGTGTCTCATATATTTGATATATAGACGGATCTCCTATCCGATGTAACTCATGAAAAATATTAATTTTTTAAATAAAATAATATATGATAAATCAAATAATATTTTTTAAATAAATATATTTTTTAATAAGATGATTTTCTAGATAAATCAACTAATATTTTTTTAAAAAAATAATCCGATTAAATGATTGTTAACCGAATAATCATTTTTTAAAAAAATATTATTTATTTTAAAAATATTAGTTGGTTTATCAGATATTAGTTGATTTAAAAAAATTAATATTTTTTATAGGTTTTATCGGATAGGAGAGTCATCTATCAGATATATAAGAAAATATTATTGGTATTTTTGTAATTTTAAATAAAATAATTGTTAACTGAAAAATCATCTTATTAAAAAATATATTTATTTAAAAAATATTAGTTGATTTATCATATATTATTTGATTTAAAAAAATTAATATTTTTCATGAGTTGCATCGGATAGGAGATTTGTCTATATATCAGATATATGAGACAATATCATTAAAGTTTTAGAAATTTTAAAATGATTGTTAACTCGAAAACAATATTTTTTTAAAAAGAATTATTTTAAAAATATTAGTTGATTTATCAGATATTTGTTGATTAAAAAAATTTAATATTTTTTCATAGGTTAGATTGAATAGGAGATCCGTCTATTAGATATATGAGAGAATATCTAGAGTTTTTGTGATTTTAAAAATGATTGTTAACCGGATAACCTTTGTTATAAAAAAATTTCCTTTATTTTAAAAATATTAGTTGATTTATCAGTATTTATTATTTTTTAAAAAAATTAATATTTTATGGGTTGGGTCGAATAGTATATTCGTCTATCAGATATATGAGACATTATCTTGAGTTTTTTGTGATTTTGAAAATCATATCTAACTGGATAACCATTTGTTTTAAAAAAAAGTTAATTTATTTTAAAAATATTAGTTGATTTATCATAAATTAGTTGATTTAAAAAAAATTAAAGATAAATCAACTAATATTTTTTTAAAAAATTTATCCGATCAAGAATAATTTTTAAAATCACAACCATATGTGATAGACAGATATCCAATCCCGATTCAAACAATGAAAAATATTTTGATTTAAAAATAACAAACAAAAAAAATTAAAAAAAAAGGAAATGTTGCAGTGGATGCGGACGCTGCAATTAAATTGCAGCGTCCGCTCTTCGTGGTGGTGTTTTTGAGTTTTTATGCAAAACTCCACCACGCACAGTATTTTTAAAAAATTATTTATTTTTTAAATTAATTGTAAAAAAACCCCGACCTAAATACCATTTTAAGTCAATATAATGCTAAACATGATTATCTAAGCAAATCAAGTGGTTAATCGGCTTTAGAACCAAGAAAATAGGCTTCGAAACGTTCGAAGTGTAGTTTGGAATCACAGAACTGGTCAGTGTTGAGTTCGGAAGCAGAGGAAGAGTTCGAAAGGTCCAAACATAGATTGAAAGGTCTTATCAGTAGTTAGGCCATGAAGTTAGTGAGGTGTCAATAGTGCACCAACATGTGGAATATCGGAAGCTCCGATCCTGAGTTTGGAAGGTTGGAATGCAGCTATCCATTGATGTGTCAAGACGCCATAGACATGTCACTGCATGTAGAGTTCGGAACTTCCGAACCCAGCCTATAAATAGGCCATCCAAGATTCAGATTTTTTTCTCATTCCACATTTTTCTCTCTCGTTCTTAGTGTATTCCATAGTGTTTCTAGACATATTATCGAGGATTGAGTGATAGCACGGCGCTTTCGGGATAGTAATGGAGATGTGCCAAAGTGTTGAAAAATCAATTATCAAGTTTTGGTGTTATAAAAAATTAACTAAGGCAAAATAAAAGACTACATAAAGAAACTCAATTGGACGATGTTAGCCATCTGAATCAAAGAGGACCATGATTGGACGATGATCAAGTCAACCAAAGTTAGGGAACTAGTACAAAAGCTAAATTAGAATATTACGTGAGTGGACTAGACAAATTAAGTACGAGAAGAAATCATAACTGGGTACAACCGAGTAATTGACAACTGAAAACTACGACTGAACCATAATCAGAATATTGTCTCGATTAGTCAAGAATGCTCAACTAGTCTGATCGCAACTGGAGTTAAGGGCGACTGACATATTTCAGGGATATTCAAGAATTGCAGTCTTGATCCTTAAACATTCCCAAAACATTTGGAAGACTCCATATTTACTATTAGCTATTTTTGGATATAAATATTCGTATACTGTAGACGCCGCAGCAGTGGTAGTGCGCATTATTGTACTGAAAGTGTATACAAGAGTTACAAGACAAGACAACGGATATTTATGAGAGAAATGGATATATTTTGAATCCATTTATGACCATTGCAATCGGTGCCTATAAACAGGCTTGAAGATAACTTGAAAAACCTCTCCAAATTTATACGCATTCTAAGCTATCTTTGATTTCAAGCTTTCAGCCGTACTTCCAAGATCACGAGTTTTATGACAACTAATATAGCATACTCTTTGAAGTTCTTAAATGATCAAGTTAGGATCTTTTTGTGCTAAGTTCTTAAAGTGTAATGTTGTAAACATTCAATCAGCCGAGAATTGTTTATTGTATTTAATTGAGTGCTAGGAGTTTCAGTCGAGGCACTATTAAGTTGTGACTGAATCGGGGTCTTACAAATTACTTGTAATATCCAAATCTTCTAGTGAATCTTTCCCAAAATGAAGAAGGGGTGACTTAGGATTTTTTTAATTTTCGAACATCCAGAAACATCTCTTGTGTCACTTACTTTCAGTTGATCCATCAGTATTCTATTTTTTTGCACATATTTTTGGCTAATTGACATCAACGGTCAAGAAAGAACAAGTGGTTCAGTTGACATCTCAACTGAACTCATCATTCGAAGAAGAAAATTTTGAAGTGTGTATTCAACCCCCCTCCCCTCTCCCTTTCTACACACGCTTAATCGATCCAACAAGTGGTATCAGAGCAAAGACCTTTCTTGATTTGAACACATATATCAAGATGACTTTATTCAGTAAAATTCTCATGTTCTCCAAAGAAGAATTTGACGATTTGAAGATTCGTATGCAAGCTCACTTAGCAGGTCAAGATGATGACTTATGGTAAGTCATCACTAATGGACCTATCACTATTACCAAATCCAATACATCCATCTCCATCCACAGTGGTGCTCCACAAATGATAGAGAAATACAGAAGCAAGTGGACAACAGAAGATAAAAAGAAAGAAAATCTTGATAATGTATCCAAGGACATCCTCTACAAGACTCTCAACAAGAATACCTTCAGCAAAATCAAAATGTGTAAAGCTGTCAAAGAGATATGGGAGAAGCTCATCCAGATTTGTGAAGGGAATGAGCAGACGAAAAAGGAAAAATTGTCAGTAACCACTCAAATGTTCGACAATATCAAGATGAAGCCAGGAGAGTCAATTATTGAATGTGATAAAAGAATTAGCAACATTGTCATTGATTTGCTTGCTCTCGGGAAGACTTATACTAATTGAGAAATCATTTTAAAGGTGATGACAGGGCTACACAAGGAGTGGGACGTCAAGACCATGGCAATGCTTGAAGGATCCAGGAATATGATTTAGGATGGGCTTGAACTTAATGTTAAATAAATTATATATTATTATGAAAAATGTATAAATTATATGTGCGTGTGTGTGTGTATATAACAAAAGCCAATATATCATGTTGTTCAAAGTAATGCTCTGCAAAATTTTGAAATATAAAATTCATCTATAATAGAATCAACATATATATAATTAGCTAAATCTCGTTGAATAAATAGAGTGATAAAAAATCACAAAAAAAGTCATCCTCAATTTTATTGAGAAGTATCATCTTAACATGTTTAATTGTTACAAAAAAAACTCACCGATGAATAGTGGCGATAAAAACATATAACATCAAAACCAGATGAATCAAAGGGATTTTATTTGTCACTAACTATCTCATCATCATATACACATTTATATAATATAATATAATATAATTATAATAAATTATTTTTATTATTTATACTAAATTATAATGAAAGAGACGTGAGAAAAAAAGAGTTTTGGTTTCTTAAGATTTTAGCCCATCGCTATATATTTAAATCCAAAAATTTTTAACACCTGAAAACAAGAAAAAATAAAATAAAAATCCTAATGAGTAATGATAGACTGAATTGATAAAAAAAGCAAATACTTATTATATATAAAATAAAAAATTTATAAACAGATGATACATTACTATAATACATATATAAGTTAAATAAAAAAAATTTGTATTGTCAACATGTTGAAGCCTGAGTTGCAGAGCAGAGAGAGTGATCAGTTGACCACCGCAGTCACCAAGGCCTTAGCTGCAGTAAAATTGGAATCACCATGTCCAGTCGATAATATTGTGGAACAATTGAGCAATGATATAACTTATCAAATCAAACAATGAAACGTATCAAAATCACACAAAAAAAATAAAACTTCAAGTTATCGTCTTCTTCAACCAAGAATTAAAACTTAGCCACGAAGGGCTATGAAATTTTTAGAAAAATTAATGAACGAAAAGAATCTAAGAACAAGAGAGAGAAACCTAGCCGCCGAACGTCTTCCATAGCTTTCTGTCATTTTTTCCTTCTGGTTTTCGTAAGTGTTTATCTAAGTAAAACCCTAGAGTCCTTCCCATCCTTGTTTCTTTTTAAAAAAACTTTATTTCCTTATCTCGGGCACTCCAGCGGATAAAGTTTACGGCTCGAGCCCGATGTTTTTTGTTCTTGTGATTTTTTTTTTGTGTAGGTGGCGCCTAGCGCCGCTGACCATCACCTAGGCACTGATTTATTCACTCCAGGGCGTAGATGCGCCCTTCCTACAGCACAGGGGCGTTGTCCCTTCCTTTATTCGCGCTTGAGCGGCCAAATTTCACGTCTCGAGCGTGAATACTTATGTCCAACATATTTTCTTGATCCTCGAATGCGCTAGAGCGGTTAAAATTTGCAGATCGAGTGCAATACTCTCTGTCCATTATCAAAAATTCTCTCTTTTGCACCATTTCTTCTCTTGTTCCTATATCAAATCGAAAACCATGATTAGAAACTATAAAATCAATTTAATCACTGCGTATTCACCCAATCATAACAAATTAACCCAAATAAACATAGGAAAATATAACCACATCAATAAGTTATAGTGATATGACATTTTCTTGACTTGTAGGCTTGTATTGTAGACAGTTGTTATGCTAGACTATTAGTTGAGGTACGTAAGTACTGACTGAGATAGTCAGCTGAGTATACATATCTATGTATTGCATTATTATTTTTCATGAGATGCATGATATTACTATTCATGATTTGTATGCGGCATTGGGATACCATGTTGAGCATATGTATCCTTTCGATATAGCCAGTTGTTATAGGGTCGCTCAACCCTAGGGTTTTTATTGTACGATTGGGTATCATGTGACACCAACCAGACCAACAAGGCACCGTGTGCGGTTTACCCAGGACAATGATAGTCCAAGATCGAGTTTAGTATATGTGGCACCAAATGAATCCAACAAGAGCAGCATACGTATACTAGAGGCACCTATGTTTCTGAGCATGATATTCCAGATCTTATCCCAGTATACCAGAGCATTTAATATTTCATGTAGCATGCATCATAGAGACTAGTGTACTCGTACTTTATGTACTGGGCGTTAGCGCTCATGTCCTTTCTTTTATCTCGGACACCCAATTCGATGGGACATGTTTGCAGGTGGACCAGGAGCGAGTTCAGTGGTTGGTTAGGTGACCATTGCTTGGTGGCAGAGGACTGGTGATTCCATGCTTCAGATTCTATTTCGGTATTCATTCAATTGAACTCTATATTAATTGTCTTAGGTTTTCAATGATTTACCGTTTGTATTCTGCCGGGTTAGTATGTAATTGAGTTTTCATGTTTAACTCTGATTGTGTTTATGTTTAAGTTTAATTGCATACTTAAGTTTTTGGCTAGTAGGTGATTTCGGAGTGGGTCGCTACAATCCTTGATATATATGTAGACTAAGATTTTAATTTCTCTCATAATATTTTGAAACAAATTATGAGATATAGTCGTCTGGATGAATAAACTAGATAGATCTTCATGTGTTTATGAAACACTTCTTCAGTAGACTGATTCTGATTCTGTCTCTCCATCAGATTCTTTTAAAAACTTTCTTTTCCTGGTATATACTTTCATCTAAGGGGATATCCTCAAACTCGTATACCTGAATCTAATCTTGATAATAAACCGTCTCTTCAATATCTAGAGTTGGTTTGAGGCGCCTTATTCTTATTTTCTCATTTTTTTGGTCAGTTAGTTGAAATATGTCCTCTCGTTCCACATATCCAATAGTTTCAATCTTTAAAACTTTTCAATAGCTCGGGTGTGAGATTTTTTGGAATTTTTCCTTGTTGGTGTTCGTCTAGTGCTTAGAGATAAACTTGATGTTTGAGACAAAATTCTACTTTTTGATGTCCCACTTCTTTGTTTAGATTGATAAGTTCTGGCTTTTTGTCATCACCATATTGTTTTTGATTTCCAAGAACTTCTTCCACTTCTAGCATAAGAATGAGTTCTGGATTTCTTCCTTTTCTAATTATGTGGATTACTTCCAATAAAAGTTGGAAGATCATTTCGTCTACAACATAAAGGAGTACGTTTGTTAATATCCCTTAATATTTTGTAGTTCTTTTGTAATGAAGTGGGTGTTTGGTTGAGTTTATAAGCTCTCCAAAACAGCTTCTAAGATGTTTTGGAGCTTATAAGCTCCACAAATTTGTTTGGTAAAAAAAATTAAAAACAGCTTATAAGCTGTCAAACAAAGTTGTTTGACAGCTTATAAGCTGTTTTTAAAAAAAGTAAGGGATGAGGTACTTTCTTCAAAAAGATCTTATTTTAACATTCTATCTTTCTAAAATATCCTTGAATATTTTAATAAATATCCATCATATCCTCTACCCATTAAATATTAAATATTATTTTAAAAAAATTCCAAATCACATAAATTTTTCTAAAGTAAAATATTAAAAAAATTTATTTTTTAATATAGGTTTATTCTAAAACTATTTTCGTATATGTATAACTCAAAATATTATTTTCATATAATTATACCCTTTTTGGTAATTTTGACAATAAAAAGATCTATAATACCAAACATAACAACATCTTTAAGTTATTTAAAATAAGTTTACCCAAAAACTTTAACAACTTATTTTTAAAATAAGTTCTAACAGCTTATAAGCTCATAAAACTCTAAGCTCTAAGAGCTTATAAGCTCTTTTTAATAAGCTTAGCTAAACACCCTCGAAGTCAGATGAAACCATTCTGCCAATTTTTCTTTAAGAAAAGAGGCTATTCTAGGCTCTATCCAAAATATCTGGATCTCCCTTATAAGAATTTTGTTAGAGTAGATGACCTACAAATCAACTATTGGCTAGAGATTTTATTGACTCATGTATAATAAATAATTTTTATTTTAATATAATTTATTTTTTATATTTTTGGCAACCACTTTATATGTATACTCTTGCAAGATGCATATATAAAGACCTTAAATATATTATTGTATTATAAATAAGAGGTTGTACATATGATGACAATCATGAAACAAATATTTGAGTTACTATATATTGTAAACAAGTTCCTAATCAATTAAGCCGCCTAAAAGAAGGATAAAGATTGCTTGAGCATGAAACTAGCATCTGTGATGTTGTGTATCATGTTTCATTGGTAAGGATATAGGGATGTTCAAACATACAAAATGAGTGTTCATTTGATGAGTTCACTAAACAAATCTCCTTAGGACTTTCCTAGTAGTTATCATTTATCGAATTGATAAGTCTCTGATTATATTAGTACATCATTAGTCATTATGACCCGGGACAACATTGAGGCCGCTTTACATGCTAGGGGTCAAGGCTGCACTTTTATTCGTTTATCTACTCCATGATGGTCATTAGGTGGCGATTTTGGGTATAGTCGTGACACACGTAGGAGCCGGTGCATTGTATTCGAGGATTCACCGCTCACCTATGGGAGTGGATATCCTATGTGATATAAAGAGTTAATTGTGCAAGGAGTCTCTGACCAGAGCAAGATATGTGTTTTAGATAAATGAGTTTCTATATTTGTACATGTGATGCCAATATATCTTCTAATGTATTTCAAACGGTTATCGAATCACGATCAACCCTTGGTGTACCAATGGTTGAAGATTCGATCAAGATATATGACATAAAGGGACTGTATTGTACTATAACCATACTCGATTGGTTCTTGCAGACACTATTAGTGATAACAACGGAATCATGATATGATGTTACTAGATGCTCATACCATGATTCGATAGGTATAGTCAGAAATGATTTCAGATATTTTGTGATCAAAGAGTTGATGCATGGAATGGGATTGATAACTGCATTTTACGTGCATATTTTGGTGTTGTTTTTATATTTATTTTGCATGCATTCATATTTTTTATAAGTTTTATTCATGATTTATTCCATGTGTGTGCATTTCACTCCCTGGGTTGATTTTTGTAGGAATTTGGAAATTTTGAAGAAATTTCGGGCAGAAAGTTTCTCGCTCGAGCGCAATTTCTTGTCGCTCGAGCGAGCTCGGTGGAAAAAGAAAAAAAATTGCAAAATTGTTTGCGCTCAAGCGCAACTTCTTGCCGCTCGAGCGCGACGCGTACAGAGTTCTATTCTGAGAAGACTCTTTGTGCGGGAAGGAAACCTATTATTTTAAGATCTTGGGCATATAAATAGAAAATCTTCCATCAGATTAAGGGTTCTGAGTTAAAAATGACAGAGGAGGCGGCTACAGCACGTTTGGAGTGAAGATTTCTCCCATCTTCATCCTTTATTTGAGTTGTTATTTTTGATTCGTACTTTTTGTTGAAAAAACTTTAGTTGGGAATTATGTTTAGTTTTGAGTAGCCGTTTTTCTTTGATTGAGGCCACGAGATTGGGCCGAACAGATTGTTGTTGAATACTTGGATGCTTATTTGGGATTTTTCAGATTTTTATTAAGATTATTGATTGTTGGATTTATATTTTGTTCTTGTGAATAATCTGGACAATTATTTACTTGCATGTTAATTGATTCTAAGTCGAAACATTAGGAATTAATTTTGATCATTCCAACAATTGACACAGGGTTAAATCGAATAGAAATAATATTCGATTTCATTGTGCGGCTTTAGGTGAAAACTAAATTTTCATAGTTCCTAATGCATTTGAATTTGATTAGAATTACTTAGAGATAATTAATCCGTTAATATTTGAATAGGTTTAAATGTTCTAGAAATAGACTATTAAATAAATTAGGAGAATTCGTCGTGATTTAAGATTAAATCTGGATTCAAGATTTACTACATGTTTGCATAATTTATTCGGTATCTGCGCGTGTTTTGATCGAATTTTCTCTTTAGTGAATTTAATACTTAAATTGTTGTTGCGTTCTTATTTGAATTTATTTTATTAGTAACTTATCTGTTAATTTTGGTTTTGATCAAATCTATTAAATCAATTTTTATTTCTTGGTCTAGATTAAGTGCGAATAATTATATTTTGGTAATCATGATTGCAGTCTGTTGCGTTCTTATTTGAATTTATTTTATTAGTAATTTATTTATTAATTTTGGTTTTGATCAAATCTATTAAATCAATTTTTATTGCTTGGTCTAGATTAAGTGCGAATAATTATATTTTGGTAATCATGATTGCAGTCTCTGAGAGATTTATATCTGAACTATTGTCCACTTACTATTACTTGACCTATTGTGCTTGCTAATATTATTTTTAAACCGAATTTTAAGCGGTCAGTGATTAAATAGGACAAGCTCACATAAAGAACGATGTCCTAAATCACATGAACTTGTGAACCCACTGCTAGCTGTGTTTCTGAACCATTGAAGGTCACACAAGTATTGGTTTCTTTATTTCCGTTGGGATAGTCAATTCAAATAATTCAATTTGGAGAAGATAATTTGATAAGATCAAATGTAATAAACTATAAAGGATTTTATAAGTGATTTCCAATTTTGTAAGTTTTACTGGTAGACATGATCAATTTAAGAAGTTTTCTAATTTGGAATCAGTGATTTTGAAATATTGAACTTGTTTTCATAATAACAAGTAGATTAAACTCGTCACATCAGTGATAGTGGATCGTCGATTGGGATTATGATAATTTTTTATTTACGGAATAAAAGTATATTGGCTTACAGAATCAAAACACATTAGAACATAATTAGTTTGATTCTTGTTGGACTAGAATAAATTATATTGCAAGAAGCCCATTAAAGATTTAAAAATATTTCTAATACGACTAGGATAATCGTCAAGACATAAAATCTTGAAAATCTTGAAACCTAGTTGAAAATTAAAAATCTTGGACACCTCTATAAATAATAGGTATGATTTTCGAATATATTCACTCCATTGGAACATCAATCCTTCGGCCATAACATATTCCCAAGTTTGGAATTTTTGTGCCGTGTATTTTTCAATCTCAACGAAAAATATACTTTTGGTTTTCTAGTGCGATCAAGAGAAAGAACAAGATAATCAATCGTGGACATGATTGATTGAAATTTTTGCGTCCATTTGATCATTCTTAGGGATTACGAGAAGAGTTATGTCCACTCAAAATCCGAAATAGTTGGTTACAAGCCATTTTCGTTAAAGGTAAATAAGTTCTAAACACTCTATGAATGATTTGATAATTAACTCTATACGACATTGAAGAATATTTGTATGACAAATGTTTGCTAAAATTTTAAATTATGTTGTGTTCTTAGATGCGAGAATCACGAATCCCGACATCATTCCCTATAAGGACTTGGAATTTTCGTGAATAAAAGTTGCATCGCCTCATCTTTTTCAACTCCTAAACTTCATCTATATTTAGTGTATAACATTAATAATATATTAATTCACTAAACATATGTCATGCAATTCAATGATATATAAATCTTATGTATATTTCTCTGTATCTTGACTATTAAAATAATCAACTCCTATGAATTGTGCTTTAAATAAGGTACTCATATTTTCGGCTATCTCACTAAGAGATTCTCCGGCTAGGTTTGACTCTTTAGTCTCTAATGCAGATATGTCCCAGGATATCTTTACCGATCCCATCAACACATTAAATTTTTTTAATGAATCCCTCTTTATTGAGATCAAGAGTTCCTCCTTATGAAATTTTCATAGCTGATGTCCAGTCATCTATGAGATCTTCTCTATTTTTAAAGCTCAATATATCTAGTTAAGAATAACTCTGTAAAGATGTATTGATTCTAAAATAGTTTTCCCAAAGGGTGTTTGGTACAAGAAAATTTGATTCCTCCTTAACCATGTTCCTGTTGTGGTGATGATTTTTCGGTTCGATCTTTGATTTTTTCGATTTAGATTTTCGGTTTTTCGGTTTTATCCGAAATATGAACACCCCTATTTATCATATTTTGAAAATTTCCTTACTACCAATATGAATCATAACAATGCTACTAAACTATCATGAAAAAAACCGAAATTGAATTAAATTAATAATTTTATTTATATTTTTTATTTATATTATATATGTTATGAGATAATATTTAGTGAATGAATAATCATTTTGAATAATTTTTAGTTGATTGTTGTTTATTTAATTCATTGTTGTTGTTTATGTAATTTATAGTTGATTAGTTGATTGTTGTTTATGTAATTTTTAGTTATTGTTTTTTTTATGTAACTCATTTAAACTTTATTTTTAAAATTTTTACTAAGAAATCATGTAAAAAACATATAAAATTTTAAAATGTATTTATATTATTAATTTTAATAATTGTATCAAAATCAGAATAACCGAATCAAAATTTGTTTTGTTTTTTTGAAAATATTATAGGACTATGGTTGAATGTTTGTCCTTGTATTGTTTGTAATTTTTTGCTTCTTCAATATATATATGACTATAACTTTAATTTGTGTGTTGGGGTATTTAAATTACACGTTGGATGGAATTTATGTTTCTTTTATTGTGTTATGTATTATTAATGATCAAATCGATCAAACCAAATCGTATAAACCGGTCCATTATATTACAAAAACCGAACCGAGCCGAATTAGAGCGGTTTGACTTCGGATTACATTTTTTATAAATCAAAAATCGAACCGAAATTAAAAAAATTAAAACCGAACCGACCAATGAACACCCCTAAATTTATAAGATATGACCTTAATTTATATTTATATAATTAATTAGTATGTATATGCATGTATGTATATATGTGTGTATTATTTTTTTTATTTATATATAAATAATAGTGACATTTTGTTAATACGGTCGCAAATATGAGCGACGGTCGCTAATATTTGCGACGGTTTTGGTAAAAGATTTGCTAATATTAGCGAAATTTTTGTAACATTATATTTGATTCTAACGAGTAACGACTAAAGAAAGCATGACTGTTTTTTGTAAAACGATCATTGTTTCTAACGACTAAAGAAAGCACGATTCGTCATATTTCTAATTAACAATGGTTTTGCGTCGTTAATCTCTGTTTTTTCTCATAGTGATGTGAATATTATAGATTTGTAATCCATCATCTACACGTCAATCCAACCGCAACATAAAGAAGGTCTTCCCGCTATACAATATATGTCTTTCAATAACGTGACTGAGGATTGATCCTAGTTTCCTTATGTACATGCATGTAATTTAGGCACAAACTATTAGGATTTTGTCTTGCAATCGTAATCAAAATTTCCTCCACATATATAATATATACTTTTAAAATTTTTATTATTCGGCATGCATCAAAATAACAAAATTTTATATATATCTACATTAAAAAAAAAAAAAAAAAAAAGGTCAACTTAAACTTTTTTTTTAAAAAAAAACAAACAACTTCTTAAACGTGTTGGTTGCAAAATTGAAGAAGCAAACTGTAATAATTTGACCAAAATAAAAGATTATTAAAAATGACATTTTGAAAAAATTGACCACTCAAAGTCAAAAGGAACTTATTTCCAACGTGTAACACCTGCTAGCCGCCATCAATCTCCCGACGGCTTCGCCAACCACGTCCCCACCAAACGCCGCCGCCACCAACTCCTCCATCCCGCCGTCACCACCGCCGGCAGACGGCCTTACCGCCACCACCGTCGCGCCCTCCATCACCTTCCCCATACTGGGTACCTCCAATTTCTCCACATACCACATTTTCATCCTCAAGGAATGAACTTGATCATCTCCGCCTTTCTTCCAAGAATTCCTCATCTCTTGAATCTGCCCTCTGTTCATCTTTACTTTCCCCTGATCACTCACATCCGATATCACCACATTTTCCATGTTTTCCCTCTCTTTCGCGATTTCTCGAATCAACTCGTGCCTCGCTGATGCTGCGATCAAGCATGAGATCGTCCACACAATCCTCAGTTTCAGCTCTTCATCAGAAATCAAATCCGGTTCACAAAAATTCTCTCCGACCAATTTCTCGCTAATTTCCGAGCAAGATTTGGCTCCAAGAATCACGCAGCTCTGAATTTGGCTCCCGAATTCTGCTTTCCATTTCAGCAAATTCGTACAAACATCTGGATTCTTCCCAGAACCCATATTTTCATCTCCATAACTGGGAATCTTGACATGAAGCGATCGAATCTCTCCAAAAGGCTTGAGAATCTCATTGGGCGTGTGATACGAGCAGCCATCACAATCACAGTACTGATCCTCTTTCTTGGCCTTCAATTTAATCATCAACCCAGAAATGAAGCGAAGGGGTTTGATAATCAGCGATTTAAGCAACAGATTCTTGGAGAAAATCCTAGTCCAATATTGCCCATTTTCATGAGCTCGAATAACAGGTTTCCTCCGAGGGACTCGAAGAAATATGTCATCAACTTGAGGGACTATGCTACAGAAACGCCTGCACACTGCCATGGATGCACACAGAGATTTAGCATCGTTCAATCTGCTAAATACCGAATGCAAGATCTCATCCGGCAAACGATCGAACACATTATAATTATTTTCTGAACCCAGCTGGCTCATCTTTATATATATCCGTACGTGTAATTCTTTTTTCTGAAAACTTATGGAATGTGAATTAATATTATAGTGGGATTATTCTTGCAAGTAATTTGGGGGAGGAATCATGGGTTTATATAGATGGTGGCGAGGATAAGGAGGAATCTGGAACGAGAAATGCGTGGAAAAAGTAGAAGATGCTTACGCGGGGGAATATGTATATATATTTCACACGTTCTTGTTTCGGGGGAGCTGACGCTGTTGACTCAGGGAAAAAACCAACGACTAGCTATTTTAATTTAGCGACTTTCTTGTCGTGTAATGGTCGACAGCTGGCTTTTCGGGAAATAAATCTTTTGGTTTTTATATTCTCAAAAAAACTCGAGGCTGACACTGTTAAAGTGTGTGAGATTGTTCATATATAATTATTAGATATTTAATTCTTAGAATAAATTATGTGGGTAGAGTACTATATATGTGTAATACGGATGATCAAAGAAGAATGTAGATGTTGAATTTAATTAATCAGCTTTTATATGTGGTGGATACAAATTTTTGTTGGGGAGTGAGAGTTTTAAGAATCGTGTATATTTTTAAATTTGTGGATAGATAGATATTCGATGTAGTGGTGATTATTTGGTTAATTTCATTATTTATTGAATCAATTTTATAAAGTTTGATTGATCAATCTTTTTTTTTTTAATTGAGAGAGGAGATTGTTATAATGAGATTTAAAACTCGAGACATGGTCTCATATTTGAGATTTTAGTGTCAGATGAGTTACACGTCATCGATATTTGATTGATCGATGTTTTTTCTCGACAAATTGAACCGATCAAAACTGATGTTTTTTCTCGACAATTGAACCGATCAAAAATTTCATCCGTATCGAACACACTGATCAAGTGAATTAAATATTTTTTATTGACAAAAACTTTTATGAGACGATCTCAAGGATCATTTTTTTGAGACGGATCTCTTATATAGGTTATCCATTAAAAAATATTATATTTTATGCCAAAATTATTACTTATCTATACTTTACTTATTTAAAAGTGTGAATAAAAGGTCAAAATTTTACAATTGTGAAATAACAACTTTATCCTTTTATTTACACTATCTATATCTATATCTATATCTATACCTATTTAAAAGTGTGAATAAAAGGTCAAAGTTTTACAATTGTGAAATAACAACTTTATCCTTTTATTTACACTATAAGCAAAACCATATAAAAATATATAGGGTTATGAAAGTAAAAACAACATTTTAGTTAGGGCATAAACGTAAATCAATATTTATATTATATGTAAAATTAATTATTATGATAAGGTTAAAATAAATCAATTCAATTCAAGTAGAGTCAAGTTTTAATCTAAAATAATAAATAAAAAATACACCAACACACACATATCATATATACAAAAGTTGAAATTAAAAAAAGTAAACTAATTTTTCTCCTCATAAAAGCTAAAACCATTAAAAAAAATTATAAGATAGTCTTACAATTAATGAAGGAATATTAAATACACCAAAATAAATAAGAATATGCATTTACTCTACAAATAGAAAAAAAAGTTGAAATAAAAGATGAAATGTAAACGTTTTTAACTAATGACATTGAAAATTCAATCAAAAATTTCGGCAACGAAAACATTATAAGCAAAAGGAGATAATTATATTTTAAGAAATAATAAATTAAAAAGAAAAGAAGATGTCCAACAATTACATCAATCATTAACGATATTGACATACAAGTAATAGAAGACGATACATACCAGAATGTAGTTGGAAACGATGAAATTATTGTTATTCTTGCAACTAAAAAATTTTTAGTAATAAAAAAACCATGTCCAACGAAAAAATAAAATAATAACGATAGCAAAATGAAAATGATTGATAGAAAAAGACATCATCACAAAAATTCTATTAAGATGATATATGTATTGATTCTTTCATAGAGAAATAAAAAAAAAATGGTAAATGGAAAAAAAAAAAAGTGAGAGAGAAAAATTCAAAATATAAAAGAAAAAAATAATTGCGCAATAATTTAAATTAAGGTTTAGAATGCATTATCTATATTACATTTTTTTTTCATAAATTAGTCAAAAAATAAATAATCAAAACATAAGATAAGAAATTACAAAATAAATATTTAATTTAATTAACTTATCTCGCTTATTAACAAATACAGAATAAATAATATTTCATGAAAACATACATACATGAGTTAGAAAATAAGACGAATTCGTGATAAGAAACAGACCATAATTGTACAAGAATAATAAAAAAACAAAAAAAAACACTAGCTGTAATAATTGCATAGGTTTCAATATCAATATTGTGAGAAGGTAAAACTACATTAAATACTATATTTATAATTTTACATGAGTTATGATAATGTCTTATTCTAAACTGTTAATGTAGATATAAAATAATGATGACCATAAATGAAAAAATTATTGAAACTGGGGTGTTACATTGTTCGAAAATATTGTAAATTTTTTATTAGTTGCAATATTAAAGATTATATTGATTCCATAACTAAACTTGTAATAGTTTTTCTTTCAAATAGTATATATATTACCAATTATTATAAAATATACTTTATTTAAAGAACGACAACACTTCAATAAAGGGATGATAATGAACCGATTCTAAATTTAGCCTTGTATTAAACCTGCCTCAGAGAGACGAGTTTAGACTCGCCTAAACGTGGTCACAAACAGGTCCGCGTGGGTCTTCGCGTTTGGCCAAACCCACCATAGAAATTGCTATTAATAAAGATGATAAGAATATTGATTTTTTCATAGAGAAAAAATAATGCATGGTAAATGGAAATCGTGAAATAGATAAAAATTCAACATATAGAGAAAAAATATATATTAATAATTTAAAGGAAAAATTGCAAATTTAGTCATGTATGTTTGTCACTTTGCGATTTTGGTCCTTTATGTTTTCATATTTCAGTTTTAGTCCTGTATGTTCTGATTTTTGGCAATTTCGGTCCTTTTTAGTCTAAAATGCTTACGTGGCACTGTATACGTCAGCTCCACATTAGCACTGAATTGGTGCCACGTCAGCGCCACGTCGGAAAAATGACTAAAATTGCCAACAAAATAAAGATAACGGACTAAAACTGAAATCTGAAAATATAAAGGATTGAAATTGCAAAGTGACAAACATACAGGATCAAAAAAGCAATTTTCCCTAATTTAAATTAAGGTTTAGAATGCATTATATATGTTGTTGTTGTTGTTTATTATTATTATTATTATTATTATTATTATTATTATTATTATTATTATTATTATTATTATTATTATTATTATTATTATTATTATTATTATTATTATTATTATTATCATCATCATCATAATTATTATTATTATTATTATTACATAAATCAATACTCGTAAAAATAGTAATTAACACATAAATTAGAACATTACAAAATAAATATTTTATTTAATTTGATTAACATATCTCACTTATTAGCAAATACGTAATAAATTATATCGATTCAGAGCATACATACATAAGAAAGAAAATAAAACAAATGCATGGTACCAAAAATTTCATACTTGCTCAATATTAATCAACCAACTGATGGGAACTCGAGTTAATAATTGATTCTTTCACAGAGAAATAAAAAAACGGATGGTAAATGGAAAAAAAAATTGAGAGAGAAAAATTCAAAATATAAAAGAAAAAAATAATTTGCGCAATAATTTAAATTAAGGTTTAAAATGCATTATCTATATTACATTTGTTTTTCATAAATCAATAGTCACAAAATAAATAATCAACACTAAAGATAAGAAATTACAAAATATATATTTATTTTAATTAACCTATCTCACTTATTAAAAAATACAGAATAAATAATATTGTTTGAAAGCATACAAACATGAGTTAGAAAATAAGACTAATTCAAGATACGAAACAAACCATAATTGTTTAAGATTACTCAAGAAAACAATAGAAAACACTAACTGTAATAATTGTATATGTTTCAATATCAACATTGTGACAAGGTAAAACTACAATAAATTCTATATTTATAAAATTACATGAGTTATTGATAATGTCTTATTCTAAACTGCTAATGTAGATATAAAATAATGATGACCATAAATGATTAAAATATTAAAACTCATTATTCGAAAATATTGCAAATTTTTTTATTAGTTGCAATGTTAAATATTATATTGATTCCATAACAAAACATGTAATAGTTTTTCTTTCAAATAGTATATATATTACCAATTATTATAAAATATACTTTATTTAAAGAACGACAACACTTCAATAAAAGGATGATAATTGACTGGGTCTAAACTTAACCTTGTATTAAACCTGCCTCGAAGAGACGAGTTTAGACTCTCCCAAACGTGCTACTATTAATAAAGATGATAAGAATATTGATTTTTCATAGAGAAAAAATAATGCATGATAAATAGAAAAAAAATCATGAAAGAGATAAAAATTCAACATATAGAGTAAAAAATATTTATTAATAATTTAAATTAAGGTTTAGAATGCATTATTATTATTATTATTATTATTATTATTATTATTATTATTATTATTATTATTATTATTATTATTATTATTATTATTATTACATAAATCAATACTTGTAAAACAAGTAATTAACACATAAATTAGAATATTACAAAATGAATATTTTATTTAATTTGATTAACATATCTCACTTATTATCAAATACATAATAAATCATATCGATTCAGAGCATACATACATAAGAAAGAAAATAAAACAAATGCATGGTACCAAACATGTCATACTTGCTCAATATTAATCAACCAAATGATGGAAACTCGAGTTAATAATTGCATAAGAATCAATATCAATATTGTGCAAAAAAAAAAAAAAAAACTACATTGAATATTATATCTATAAGCTAACATGAGTTATTGATAATGCATTATTTTAAACTATTAATATATATAACTATAATAACGGTGACTGTAAGTGATGAACATTGAAACTGTAAGCTTTTGGTAAAGTGACAAGCGATCGGTCCTACAATTGGTATCAGAGCTAAGATCATGAGTTCGATTTTCATTGATTACAAGGAGTGCAATGAAGATTGTTAAATGCAATAATTGTCCTTGCTGGGTAAAACAATCGAACCATGAAGCTTGGCTGCTGTGCGGTTTAAAAGATTTGAGTTGCACTATTACCGCCAGTTATAGCTTTTGGTAAAGCAGCAAGCGCTCGGTCCCATATATTGTTATAAATTATTAATAAAATCTTCTTTATTTATAGGACAACATCACTTCAATATACTACAAGATTTTAGAGACACAAAATAAAAAATATATACATTTATTCTCAAAATGGATAAGACGGTTGAAATACAAGACAAAATATTAACAATTTTAATCAAAAGCATTCAACATTCTAGAAAAAATTTAGCGACAAAAATTATTGCAACAGTAGATTTCGAACAACTTAGTATGAAATTTAAAAATAGAAAAAACGTCCAATAACACATTGATTTTTAACGATATTGCCTTG
This sequence comes from Henckelia pumila, assembly GCF_033568475.1. Classification (NCBI taxonomy): domain Eukaryota; kingdom Viridiplantae; phylum Streptophyta; class Magnoliopsida; order Lamiales; family Gesneriaceae; genus Henckelia; species Henckelia pumila. The sequence continues at coordinate 129,752,635 of NC_133120.1, read as the reverse complement.
CAAGTAATAGAAAATAATAACACAAGAATGGAGTACAATGAAATTATTTACACTCTTGCAAAGAATTATTTTAGCATGATCCAATAAAAGAATAAAAAAATAAAGATATAAAAATAAAAATAATTGATAGAGAAAACATCACAATAATTATTATCGAATATGATGAGAAAATTATTTTTTTTAAGAATAAATAATTGATGACAAACGAAAAAATCGTGAAAGAAGAAAAAATGGTTATGTAAAGAAAGAAAAAACGCTGTAATTTAATTTAGAATTTAGAATGCATTATCTATATTATTATTATTATTATTTCAAAATCGGTAGTGGTAAAACAATTTTTCAACACTATGTATTATTTATTATATTTTTTCTTAAATTTTATTTATTAAATATGTCATGACATCAAATTATATATTTTGCTTAATGTCTAATTTATACAAATTATAGCATTTGTTACAACCATTATTTGCAATAACGTCTATAAATTCAATTAGACTTGTAACATATAAAATATTTAAACAAGATTATGCGTACTCATTTTATAAAAAAAATGTTGTAAAGATCATATTACATTGAATTTAATATTTACTAAAATATCATGAAAATTATTAACTAATTGCATGTTTATCTGTTCTCATTTCAACTCATTTATTTAACAACATTTATCGATAATAAAGAGTTGTTCCCTCGTGCAACACACGCAGAGACGGATCCGGGAATTAGAGTTAGGGGAGGCTTGAACTTAATATAATAAATTATATATTATTACCATAAAATAAAAAAATTTATATACAATATTTTTTAAACTCATTTGATAATTTTATGAATTTAGTCTTTAGTGTAATATGACAAATGACAATAAATATGATTTAATTTTTTTTCTCAATCCACATAATTTATTTTGATCAAGCATTGAATAATTGATCAAAACTAAAAAAAAAAATTTTAATTTTCATTATTTAAGAATTACGATTTTTAGTTCTAGCTCAATCATGAAAATTTTCATTTTTTTTTGTATACATTTGTATCACACAAGCTTACAATATTTAAAATTAATCTAAAACAAATAGATTTTGTGTGTACTCAAGACTTGAGAGACCAAATTAAAATCATGAGAGTAAGTTTTTTACCGAAAAATTTCAGAGAAACAATGTTTATATTATAAATGTAAAAATTTTATAACATTATTAATAATATATATATATATATATATATATTTAAAAAAAGTTTTGGGGTGGGCTATAGCCCACCATAGCCCCAACATAGATACGTCCTTGAACACACGTGACTTTTACTAGTTATTATAAATATGTGTAGTTATCTCAGTCAGCTTAGCACCATAAATGTTTTCAAGTGTGCGATAGATATATATGCTCAAGAAGATGCGGTGAATATGGCGTTCGTAGATGGATAGAAAATATAATAGGCAGATGCAAACATAGCCAATAATAAAATAGGAGATGAGAGATGACAGAATTAACATGATGTATCATGACACAAAATTTGTTTATGGAATTCGGAAGGTTAAATACTATTTCTACGTCTTCTCGTTCTTCTCTTGTAGGATGGATTTCTTTGAAAAATTTGATTTGTACAACTCTTATAGGAACTCAATTAAACTGATATAACACTGTCATTTCAAGAGTTCTCGTGACGACAAGCCAAAAACAATTACAAGATCTTCTTCACAATTATAGTGGCTCAACATGCACGTGCAGTGAAAGATTTGAGTTAAGAAATAAATGTGATACATTAATAAATGCGTCTACCAAATTAGCACTAAGATCCCTAAACTGATCACATTCAGACTTGGGAAGAGGTGCCTTTAATGAACTCTTTAAAAGAGTAGAGAATAAGGTTGATCGGGCTCCTTCTATGATCCACGGGGTGAATTACACCCGGTGGATCTGGACTGTTCATGGAGCCCGGGCCCATAAAATGAGGCCCGGGCCCCATGAACCATAGATGCTGCCGGTGCAGCATAGAAGGAGTCGGTTGATCGAGAGTTTTAATGGAGAATATTTATTATTTTGACGGTCTCAATTAAAAGATTCGTCTCACGAAAATGACACGTGAGATCGTCTCAATTTTTGTATTTTTTTTTTGCGTAGATTCGGTGTCTTAATTAGTGTGGTCTTCATCTGATATTTCTACAGAAAATTCCAGGATGGATTTCTGTAGAGAGGCGAGGGCCTTCTATACAGATATTTTAAAAAATTAAATTTCTTTCTCACGGATCTGTTTATTCGGATTTTTTTTCTAAAATAAAATAAATTACTCTTTTTTTTTTTCAGTTTGTATCTTTTTTTTAAAAAAAATAATCCGTTTTTATCTTTTAGCATGGTTGTTATTACTCTTTAGTTTTAGTTTTCACTTTATCCTAATACTTTTTTTTAACGTAAATATACTTTATTGTTAGGCAATATTCTAACAACTGTGTATTAAAATTTTTAATCCGTAAACCATTAAAAATTATCTCAGGCCAAGACCCTAAATATACTTGTCATTATATATAATATTCTAATGCAATAAAATAAAGTTAAAAATTTTAAATAAAATTTAAACTGTTGTATTTTTTTTGATATTATCTCAATTCAGCATGACTTAACAAGCAAAGTAAAAATATCAGCCGTAAAATAAAGCCGAATGCACTATTTTTCGGGAAATGTTTTTTCTTAAAAAAAAAAAGAACTCGCAGAAAATACGTAAAACAATTCAAACATTACTAAACTAGTTCATTTTGCATATGAGATTGTGAAATTGATTTGTAATAATAACTTTTTTTATATGATAAATGCTATGTGATAGATTCGCTCAAGAAAGTTTGGGATGAATCGGAGAAATAAAATTCATTAGCATTGACTCAGTCATCACTTACTCCAAATCATACACCTCATTAGGAAGGGATTTATAATAATAACTTGTAGAATATACATTTGATGTTTGCTTAAATTTTTACAAAAAAATATGCACATATATAGTGACACATGAATATATGTGATGGGAAATTAGCAGAATTAGCCATATAGTTTATCAAATTTTGTTTGTGATAATCTACTTAATCAAATTTCAATTTTAGTTCAATAACTAACATTGCAAGGAAAACGAATTTATTGTACTAAAATTACATTTAATAATTCGAATTAAAAATTTTAGAAGAAATTTACAACTTTAAATGCAACTCATATGGACGGTGGGTAATGGGTTTATATGGTGACAGTGTGGCAGAACGTGTACCATGTGATTAATTATTATAAATTTTCTTTTTATTATATCTATAGCGACCTATGGAATGTACAAAAATTAATTAAGATAAATCTCCGAAGTGAGGGTGACTCTTCGGAATTTGAAAGCGAGACATGTCTATATAATAATAGTAATTTGCAGAGTACTACGTTTCTACCAATTATGTCATTTTTTGGAACGAATCTGATGTTCCTTCAATACATTTTATTTAACTAAGGTGGTTTACAGGTCTATTACGATTTGTATTAACCTAGAAGTCTATTATGCAGGGGCGGAGCCACGATCACGTAAGAGGACATAGACAGATAGATTTTTGACTTTTTTTAAAAAAAAAAAAAAGAAAAGAAAAGAGAGATATTATTAGAAATAAAAAAAAAAACAAGAGATGAGGACTAGGCCAAAACCTCTCTCAAGATCTAAACAATTAAATAAGTTTCGAGTGAGTTCTAATATAAGGAAGTTGTCGAACATGATCAAAATGCTCAAATTGGATTCTTAATTGCAGCATCTCATGTTCCGCAAAGTTTTTTGGATAAAACTTAGTAGATGAAACGAGATTCATTGCATTCAATTTTTTGCTAGTTTATTTAACAACAATTTTGCTATGCTGCCCACCAACCGTGCCAACCCCTGTGCCTACCATTTATAAAGCACTCAACTATTGCAAATAGTGGGCACGGTTGGTGGGCAGCATAGCAAAACTCTATTTAACAATATCTACTTTATCTTTATCAATTAAATTACATTATGATTCATGAATATAGTAAAATACATTGCTATCCACAAATATTTTCGACCAATTATTCAACAGATAGAAATAGTCAAAAAAAAAATAATCAAAGACACAAAAATTAACAATGCTAATTTCATTTTTTTTACAATAAATTTAGTATTTTTAATATTGATATCAAATGTGTTGTCCCATAATTAAATAAAACAAAAATTTAAAACAAGAAAAAAAAAATAAATAGAAGAATTAAGAAATATATGCTCTCAAGAAACCAAAACCTAATTTTTTGAGAAAAAATGATTTAAAATACACGATATGAAGAAAAAAATACACAAAAGAAAACCTGAAATCATTTACGAAATGCCCTTAAATTTTTTTTTAAGGCAAAACGACCTTAAATCTTAATTGATGTTGTGTGTAAATGTGTTGCCGACTACTTGAAAGATTCGAAGAGAAAAAAATGAATCAAATATCCCATAAAAAAAGAGTTTGATCGCCACTTAAAATAAATTACCTTATTTTATTTAGAAAGCCAATGTATTATATATTAAAGGAGATGAGGCACAACCCATTAAAGACCATTAAAGAAAGTATCAAACAAGCCAATATATATATATACACTGATTTTTTTTTGGGGCCGCAATAGGTGCCTCCGCCCCTGCTGTTATGCCTCATAGAAAAACCTAAGGTTGTACTTGGATGGCGGTATTTGGATTTGAGAGAAGATTTTAAATTAATAGATTTGAAAACCATTGATTTGAATTCTCTTTTTTTTTTAAATCCCTTGCTTGGATGAATATAAAATTTCAAAAAGTGAATTTGAAATCCATTGATTTGAAATATCTTGCTTGGCTAAAAAAATTAAGAATTTCAAATCTCAAAATAACATACTATATTATTCTTTATATATTTTCAAATTAAAACAAGTATTATTATTACAAAATAACCTGTACAATTAAAAAAATATAAATTTACATTTTATTTATTTAAATTGTATTAAATACTAAACTTACATATATAAACTTTTTTAAAAAATATTTAATAACATATAGAAATTTTAAGTTAGCATCACATGCTCCTAAGACATTAGTACACAAATCACCTTTTCTACTCCTATATAGACTCCGATCTTGAGCGGGAACTGTGTGTTTAATAAATGTTTCATCTAAAGCTCCCACTGCATTCTAAAGTTCTTAATAATCAGTTCAAAAACAAATGGAAAAATAAATAAAATATTTATAATTATTATGAAATTTACCGAAAACCATTTTCACTTGTCAAGATCTCTTTCGTGACGAATTCCACTTGATTGTTGCTTAATACAAAGCTTTGCTATTTTCAAGACCGCCCGCAAAACTATATGAAATTGTCTGCTAACAGTTTCTCCAAAGCGTCCAAACACGGATTTAATAGTACCATGTTTTTTTATCATGTCCTATAATATATAAAAAAAATGCCACAATTTCTTCTAATGTTACAGTTTTTGTAACATTTAAATCTCCTTCACAACACAATATATGACACAACCTGTTAAATCCTCTAATGTTTATACGCAACTGGCTCATACAAGTAGGATCATGACTTAAACATTTCATCCAAATTGACCTTTGATAAGCCCTTATATGATAATCACTCGTTGACATATCTTTGATCGTATATCTTTGACGATGCCAAGTTCCAATAATTACTATAAGAACATTTACCAATAAAATAATTATATCTGTCTCTTCATCATTCTTTTCAAATTCATCTCGTGAACGCTTTCTTCCTGTTTGTGCATCTTTTTCAACAATGTCCATTGATTCTAAATGTAAAATACAATATAAACGTTGATAATAAAATAAAATAGCTTTGAATCATAAACATGATGCTATTAACGTATATCAATCAAGTTTCACATATCCATAAACATCAATGAATTCAAGAAAAAAAAAAGATCACGCTCAATTGGCAGAACCATGCTATATATCAATCAAGTTTCACCTCCATTAAATTTTCTGCACTCAGTTTTCACTGTTTACATTCTGCACTAGATCTATTGACTTTCTTGTTCAAATTACAATTCAATGAAAAGAAACCAACCAGGATTTACATGTACAAAAAAACATAAACAGAAAGGAGTAAACTGAAAGAACAAGAAACAAAAAACCAATCAAGTGCAACAGAAAGAAAGGACAAGCTGGACCAATCAAGCTACTTTTTTTCCCTGACAAATATTCAATTCAAGTACTTATCGTAAGCTAATAATTCAAGATTCAAGCCGATTTCCAAAGCCATCGACCAATCAGCATCATAACTTACAATGCCAACAGGGGGCACGGGCACATTACTTTTGGTTCTACGGTCCAAGAAACTTAAACCGCTACCACCACTATGCAACCTGATAGGCGCCGAACCTATTATATCTTAAAATTTCTAAAATGGACAGAATACACCCAGACAAGATTCTTGTCACAAGAGATCATGACAAATGTGAGAGGAAATGGAAATCAGAAGTTCACAAATCTTGTTCAGTCTACCACATAAATCATTCGAGTTAATTTTAAAAATTTATCGACTCAAAGCAGACTAGCCACATAAAATGAAGATAATGCTCAAGGGAAGTGACGAGAATCAATTACTTTGTCAGAATTTGGAATTAAATTTTGAAGTGCTTTCAGTTTCTCGTTGATCCTACTTCTCCTCTGTCCATTATAGTCCAATCAGATAACCATGAGGTAAAATCTTCATCATAAAATCCAAACTAACACCAAGGAAAACAAACCTTTTCTAACTAATTGTGAACTTCTGCTGCTCTACTTCTCTTAGAAGAAGAAGAACGAGGTATAGCTGGATTCACTTGACCTTCAGAAGCTTCAGATCCCTACATAGCATATTGTTTTGACATAAAACAATCAAAATTCCAAACTTAAAGTGAGCAGATTACCGATAAGATTCATTAGATCCTAGAATGGAAAATGGTAGTTATCAATTGATGATATAAATGTCTAAACAATTATATATCATGTCTTTACGCGTCCAATTTAAACAATCCCATATTTAGTGCTAAAAGGGTTGGTGTCTCTGTCTCCTCCCTCCACCACCTCTCTTCACTTCTTGATTTGGACGAGGTATGATTACTTGTAACTTATTCAAATTATCAGGCATTGGTATGGCTCGGTTCGGTTAATTTTAATCCATGCTTTTCTCCAGAACTGCACATTTTACTTCTGAAGAACACCATTATGCGAAAAAAAAAATGAAACTGCAATTTCCATCTTTAAAAAAAATTGATAAATATGCGAAAAAAGAATTAATACAATACTATTCTACGACCATCATTGCTCTTGAAATAAAAGAGGTTGAGAGAGATAATCTTGACTACCAAAGACTTAAAAAAAAAAAACATTACAAAAATTATACATAAGAAAATTCAACCAAAATCTAGAATCTGACATATGAATTCGGTATCACACAATATCTTCCTAAAAGTAGAGAGAGGCCTAGAGCACAACAAGAATCCGACATAAATTGAGACGATTGTATTATGATCTGTTCTCCTAAAGTTTCAAAATCTGTTTTAGAATAATTCTCAACATGTTGGACATTATTTACATGCTAGAGAGTCATTCGAAAAAGCTCGTTAATTACTCAAAACACTTGTCTTTAAAAGGGTGGAAATTTGATTGGAAAAGGCAACTGAGATTCAAATTTCATAATCCTCAGAACAAAATTGAGGATAAAAAATCAAACAATTCGTGTAATGGAGATAGTAGTAACTAATTTCGTAAGAAGAATTGAGAGAACGGGGCCCACACGGCCGGCACCCACGATCAAGACTGGCAAGATTCGATCTTCGGCGTTGATTCTGCTAGAAATCCCCAACCTAAAAAATCCCTACATTGATTAATCCACAAATCTTGAATATTTGTTCAAGAAAGATAATAAACATCATCGTGTTTGGGGGCAGCTGAGGTGAGAGGCGCCCAGTAAGAAGAAGAAACGAGAAAAGAGAGCAAGCGGAGAGGAGATTTCGAATGAGCCGATATAAGAAAGGGTTGAATTCCCCTAATTTTAAGGCATAAATCGGGGTAATAGCATTTTGATCCCTTATGAAACATCAAAAGAGCATGAAACCCCCTATAAAAAATTAATAAGCTAAAAACACCTTGTGTTCTTAAATCAATGGCTCACGTGCCCCATGTTAACTTTTTAGAGTTTATAATAATATTTAATTTTGTGAAGACTTTTTTGCCCTTAATTAAAATATAACCAAATAAACTATTATTTCTCACCCATCGTTCTAGACACCTTTGATCGTGAAGCTTGAATAGAAAATGAAAGAATACCTAATCCCCAATCAATGTGACTGCAATCGCTAATTTTTGGCGTTATTACTCCCAAATCGGTACATTTTCGTGTTCTATTTCTCTTACACTGCATGGATCTTTCCATTAATTTCGATGTATGGTATGGAGGTGAGTTTCGGGTTAATCGGAAGAGCATGTATCCGAAAATAATTTATGTTGGAGGGGTTAAGCACGAGTTTAAAAAAATTGAACTTCGATAGGTTTAATTTTATGGATTTACATGCTCTGTACAAGTTGTGTGGTGGAAATAGGCTGAATGTTAAGTTTTTTTTATAGAATTCCTGGTGTAGTGATCAAACACGGTTTGGTACGTATTTATGGAGATTTGGAAGTGGCAAATATGTATTCATTGTATAAGGATTCAGACTTAGTAACCATATGGATTGAAGAGACAATGGCAGAACTTGAAATGGTGTTAGATCCATTGGAAAATATTGTACCAGTTGAGGAATTTGTTAAATCTGGTCCCATGGGTTATATTGAATATACAAAGGATGTTCACAACAAAGAAGCTTCACCTGTTCATTTAGAGTTTGACAATCCAGAGTTGGAGGATGATTATGTACCCTAAGATCCTAAAATTCCAGCTTCTGCTCTAGAAATTGAGAATGAATTTTATATAGAAGTTCCAGCCTCTAAACAGGTACTTGATAATGAATGTAATCCCAAAATTCCAGCCTCTAACCAAGTACCTGAGAATGAAAGTGACCAAACTAATTTTGAACATCATGTTTCTAAACCAATACATGAGCATCAAACTGATACAAACACTTTTGAAATATTTGATTGTTTTGGTCCTGTCTTTTCTGAAGTTGATCCTTCTTACCAACATTTGAATCAAGAAATTCCCTCATTTGATGATCATTTTGATAGTAATCATCATACTCTTCCTTTCCAAAATCCAAACCCTCATGACCTTGATCCTACTAATGTTTTTTGTGGTTCACATGATGGCATTTTAGATTCTAGTGAATTTGATGATTCATCAGATGAAAATTATTCAGCTGCATCATCTAAAGGAGGTTTGAAGGATGTTAAATCCAGCAGTGATGAAGATATTTTTGTTGAAAGTTTGAATACTGAGGGTGATGAAATTTCAAAGAAGAACAAATTGAGAAATGACTAAAAGAGAAAGAGTAAAGTAGGTGAAAAGAGGAAAAAAAAAAGTGAAACCAGGGCTGACTTTGAATGGTGCAGTGAGGCAGATGATGAAATGATGATCTAAGTATGAAAGGATCTGATGAAGAGGGGCCAGGCATCCCACTTTCAAAGATGGATAAGATATGAAGAATTTTTCACTTGTTGTAGGCATGAAATTCAAGAGTGCAAAAGAATTTAGGGAGGTTTTGAGAGATCATAGTGTTAGACATGGTTATGAATTAGTGTTGAAGAAAAATGAAAGGACTAGGATAACAGGTGAGTGCAACAATGGTTGTAATTGGAGGATTCATGCGTCTTTGGTCAGGGTGGACCAATATTTCAAATCAAAACTATATCAGGTGAACACAATTGTGCTAGAAGTAATGAGAACAAGCTTGCAAATTATAGATATTTGGGTAAAATAATTGAGAAGATTATTAGATATAATTGTGCCATAAAGATTGACCAGATGAAAAACTTGATAAAGACGAAATGTGGAGTTGATGTGAGCAAATGGAAAGTGATAAGAGCTAAAAAGGCTGTTGTCCAAAAGATTCGAGGGGTGGGTCAGAAGTTTACAGTACCATCATCTATGGGATTATTGTGAGACAGTGAGAAACTATAACCCAGGAAGTTCTATTTTCCTCAAGAAGAAAGAGGATTTTGAGCCCCAACGTTTGATAAGCTTTATTTTAGCTTGAATGCAATGAAATGTTCATTTTTAGCAGGTTGTAGGCCAATTATTGGTCTAGATGGTTGTTTTTTGAAAAAAACACACGATGGACAGCTATTGGCAGCTGTGGGTAGGGATGGGAATGATAATATGGTGCCCATAGCCTTCGCAGTAGTATAAGTTGAGAACAGAGAGAATTGGACATGGTTTTTTCATATTCTTTTGGAAGATATTGGAGGAATGGGAGAAGATAAATGGACTTTCATCTCAGATAGACAGAAGGGACTAATAGAAGCATTGAAAGAACTTGTACCTGATTGTGAGCATAGATATTGCTTGAGGCATATGTATCAAAACTTCAAAAAAAAAAATTCAAAAGCTTAGAGTTAAAAGACTTATTTTGGAAGGCTGCTACAACAGGAAACAAAAATCAGTTTGAGGAGCATTTGAAGAAAATTGCACAAGTGGATCCTAAGTTGAATGAAAGCCAAGAGACAGCATGTGAATGGCTGAAGAAAATTCCTCCAGTTCATTGGGCTAGAAGCCATTTCTCTTCACAATGTTTGTCTGACTGTGTGGTCAATAATTTTTCAGAATCATTCAATAGTTACATCATAGATGCAAGGGACAAGCCTATCATAACAATGCTGGAGTGTTTGAGAAACAAGTTGATGAAGAGAATTCAAGTGAAAAAGGCTGGTATGGAAAAATACATTGGTCAAATATGTCCTAACATATTGAAAAAGATTAACAAGAATCAAAAGTTTTCCAGAAAAGTTTTTGCCATATATTCAGGTGAACATGAGTATCAAATTCAGTGTTTGTCAGTCCATGGAGTTTTAACACAACATGTGGTTGATTTGGTGAAAAAGACTTGTACATGTGGGATGTTCCAGTTATGTGCCTATCCGTGTTCACATGCATGCACTCCTATTGGTCATAATAGGGTGAAGTTGGAAGATTTTGTACACAAATGTTATAGCAAGGATGAATATTTAAAGGTGTACTCGCACATCATACATGATGTTCCAGGAGAAAGTGATTATTTCAAAACACCTTATCAACAACTGAATGCACCAATTTACAAGAGCAAAAAGGGCAGACCGCAAAGAATGAGAAGGAGACAAGCTGATGAGGAAACTAGTGTTTCTACAAGAAGGGGTATAACTCATACATGTTCAAGGTGTTTGGAGCAATTTCATAACAAGGCAACTTGTAAAAATCCAATAAATCCAAGATTCAAATATTTTAAGGTAGGTTCATATATACATTTCAATCACACTTTCATAAAATTGAATTATTTTGATAGAAACTTCATTGCAGGGTACTAATGAAGAAGCCGGTGGACAATGTGGGAATCCTGAAACAAATGCACAAGTTGTGCATGCTAGGTCCCAATAAAGAGCAACAACTGCTAGGCCTCCAAACAAAGCACCTAAAAAAAATCAAAAAAAGCTCCTAGGACAGATGTGAGCCTAAATATTTTAAGGACCTTCATATATACATTTCAATCGCATATTTATAATCGAATTATTTTGATAATAACTTCAATATAGGGGCTTAATCAAGAAGCACACACACAAGGTGGTGGGCCACCAAACAAAGCAACAACTGATGCTATTGTCAGGGTGAGACTTATAATCTATTATAAACCGTTGTGGTTGTTAGTATTATTATAATTATTATAAATAAATACATCAACTATAGCATGATTAGAATTTAGACCCCTGGCTTGTATTATTATATTGGGTGAACCTATATTCATTGAACAAACACTCTATTTTCTGTCCACTTTCTATTTCTGCCATCCTACTTATAAATTTTCCCATTTATTTTCCTAATTATTATTATATATTTCTCAAGTCATTAATCCTCGGTTGCTAATTATTCATTTCTGTTTTCAACATATAACATTTATTTTCACTTAGTATATATATAATATATATACTTGAGAGACATCCAACTAACTAATTATTGAATAACTATGATTGTTTGATTAAATTAGCTATTAATGAGTGGACTTGGGTATATATAATTAAAAAAAATTAATATTGATTTTTTTTTTTGAATTGTGGAGTAAGTGAGATTAACTTGAAAGAAGCAAGCATTATTGAAGAAATTAATGATGCAGCTGTTTGCTAGCTAGCTAGTTGGGCAAGGAATTGAAGCTGGAAATATGGAGCTACCTTATAATATGGAGCTGAGCGACTGGGGATGCAACAGCCAAAGCTACAACCAGTGCAAATGAAAAGATCACTTCTTCAAGTCAAGGGACACGTTCAAGTTCAAATGCATGTGCTGCAAAGACCACTTCTTCCAGTGCAGCTGCAAATACCACTTCTTTGACGTTGGAAAGATAGGGGTTGTAGGCTACAAGTGACTCCAATTTTGTATTTTGTGTCCGACCTCGATGTATTTTGTCAAGGACCTTTGATGTTTGTTAGGTGATTTAAACAAATTCTAGCCTAATTTTAATGATTTTGGAATATGAAACTCAAGATTTTGGAATTGTATAAAACACAGTATCTGGTATGTTTGTTTGAATGATTCCAACATCAGTTTAAGTGTTTCTTATTGTTGAATCATTTCCTTAATAGTATTTATTGTCTTGTGCTTAAAATTCAAATGAGTAAAATTTTTAAATAACTTAAACTAACACTAAAATCAAAGCATTCATATCCCAAATGATAGAAGTTGCAATTCATATTTTAACATTGAGTTACAACATAAGAAAACACACACTAACTCCAACTACATCAAAATGAAGCATATTCTCTTGCTTTTATAGTTTTACTTCAACAAGAGAACAACAAGCACTAGGAAAAGAAAAAAACAAGCAACTCACGAAACATGAACGTAACCAGCTTCAATTGCACCATTATTACTTCCTCGCATAGTGGACATAACCTCTTCTTCATGGGGTTTATCTCGACTGTTAACACCACCATGAAAGCTATAACTCGGACCTCTAAAATCACCATGAGATTCATCTTCTTCTCTATTTGGAAGCAAACTATAATCTTCCGTGTGACACCAACGAAAGAACCCACAGTGGTTCGTCGAGCAACAATAGTACAACAAGCCCTTAGTTTTCTTCTTCTCGGAAAACACAACCCTAATGTCAGCCCTAATGTTGCAAGAACAAACTGGAGGAGTTGGATACCTTACATCTAAACGATCGGAAATGGCCGATTTTCTGCCCCTTTGAGAAGACTCCATTAAAGTACTTCAAAGAACCAAGCAATTGAAAAATGAAAGAAATAAGAAAATATCCATGTTTTAATCTAAAAGTAAAGGGAATTTACGGTAACTGAGATTTATAACTCTTGAAAAGACCAAAAATACTCACATTCATGGCGCGTGAAGTTTATTTCCTCGACTTAGGAGGTTGTGAGCCGTTGATTTAAGAACACAAGGTGTTTTTAGCTTATTAATGTTTTATAGGGGGTTTTATGCTCTTTTGATGTTTCACAAGGGGTCAAAATGCTATTAGCCCGCATAAATCAGTCGGTCAAATAAACATATTTAAGATATCAAATCCATAGGCTAGCCAAATAGATGTAGTGGATTTGGCCTGTGGCCCAAATCCACTATTCCAGCAGGGCCTAAGATTTTCATTCCGGAAGACTATATTTTAAATAAAAAAATTTATTGATAAAAAAACTGACGAGTGAAGATAACTGTTGTATATTATGTTAATCTTTTATTTTCTTAGTTTATATATTTTAAAATTTATTTATATTTTTTTAGATATCAACCTTATTAATAATGGCAGAAAAATTAAATCATAATTGTTAATATGACTATTCTTCAAATTTAATTGAAAAGATTATAGAATATTTTAATAATTAAATTTTGATTTTAAAAAACAGTTGTGTAAAAAATTTATAAATGATTGAATATTTATCTTTTGAGTTACGTGAAGAAAAAATTATTTAATATTTATATTATTTTCATAAAATAAGGTATAATTTGTAAAATTTAACTAATATTCATTTCTAATTATATTGCAAAAAAATTAAAAAAAAAGAATTCGTCCATTATTTCATGTAGTGAAGACCAATATGTAAATTAGAATATTTTACATAGATATTTGTCCATTTAATCAATTTAAATTTAAGCTAGACCACCAATTTTTTTTATTAAAAAAATCCCTAAAATTCATTGATTTGATCATTTCATAAACAAACATTTATATAGAAATCCCAATAAAATTTCTAATTCTTGATTTTGCAATTAAATATTAGCAAAAACAACAGGCACAAAAAATTCACAACTTTAACTACAAAATACATATAATCTATAATCCACGCAAGAAATACAAGATCATTCATACATGTAAATGATCATCATAATCCATAATCTACTCCAAAAAAATAGTCCATCACTCATCAGATAGTTGAACAAAGTAACTAAAACCTAAAGAATTCATAAAGTAAGAAGTTCAATAAAGTCAGTGTCATTTAAATCTCATCAATCATCACATCATCCATATCAAATTCTTCTCCTCCATCTCCTTTCTATTCATAAATATCCTCTAGAGCATTTGATTCATTCTTCGACAATGTTGCTTTAATACTTGTATTGTCTTCATTACCGTTATCTACATATAAAACACAAAGATGAAGATGGTTAGAAATTAAAATAACACAAACTAATATATAAACTAATTCAAGCACATAATTAAAAATTTGTAAACAAAATCACCAATGGCATAGCCATATAACCTATTTTGAGTGAAAATAAGAACTTGTACTTTTTCAGGAAGAGTGCAAATTCTATACTTGGTATACACACGAACACCAATGAAAAAAGTTGATTCTGATGCAATAATAGATATAGGAATAACGATTTTGTCTATGCTGCCCCATTCGGACAGTCCGAATGAGGATCTAACGGTCCATTTTTTTGCATTTAAGATGTTCACATGAACATTTCAAATGCAAAAAACAAGAGCTGTTGGATGCAACAAATGAGCAGTGTCCATGTGCTAGCATAGACATACCCAAGAATAACCAAACAATATATGGCATTAGTGAAAGGGTCTGATACCAATGCTTTTGATTCTTCCAATGCTTCAAAACATCCAAATCTTGACAATATATAATTCAAGTTTTGGCTTCTCCAAATAAAGATCAAATTGATATTTTTTAGTTGTTGTGTTGTTTGGCTCTTGTATGCCATTTTCCTTACATTAATTGCATAATTAAAAAAGCCTTAAATTTGTATCTGCACAGGATGTTTGTAAAACTTTTTGAAAAAAATTATTCTCCGTATATAGTTTTTAAAAAACAATTGAGATGCATTTCTTCACGTTTTTAGAAATAATAAAAAAAATCAAAACATATTAGTTTTTTTTATTGTAAAAACATTTTTATAGAATATAGTTTTTCGAAAGGAGAATTGGAAAAAAAATCTGTATTGACAAACATATTTTGATGTTCAGTTCCAGTGTCAGGGAAATTAAGTGTTCACTTCCTGTGTAGTGACCCGCTCCGGAATCATCTAACAGAGACTTAAGCATGCAATTTAATCTTAAACATAAAACATAAACAGAGATACCGCGGAAACTTAAACAGTCTAACAACCCACTAAAATACAATCGGTAAATCACTTGTACCTAATCAGAAATAAATACAACCCTATAACCTAATCGATAAATACCGAATAAAGTTTTTAAACTAGAAACTTCTCGTGAACGTACCCCTGCTACCAAGCCTTGGTTACTGATCAACCACTAATATCGCTCTTGGTTCACCTGAAAACATGTCTCATCTAATAGGATGCCCGAGATAAAAGCAGGGACGTGGGCGCTAGCACCTAGAACACTAAGTACGAGTGATTTACCGAGATAAAAGCAGGGACGTGATGCATGCAACATGAAATAATGAATGCTCTGGTACACTATGATCAAGATCTGAAATAACATGCTCAGAAGCATAGGCACCACCAGTATGCGCACGCTGCTCCGAAGATACAGTGGGTGCCATCATACTGAACCTTGATCTTGGACCATCACCGTCCTGGGTATAAACGCACACGCTGCTCCGTCGATACAGTGTTTGTCACACGGTATCCGATCGTGCAAAGAAAACCTAGGGTTGAACGGCCCTAGAAACAACAGACTATCTCGAAAGAATACACAGGCTCAACATGATATACCAATGCCGCATATAAATCATGAACAGTAATATCATGAATCTCATTCAAGATAATAATGCAACACATAAACATGTTGCGTAGCCCGTTTCCATTTTATAAGATTAAGTGATTTTAAACATGTTAGAAAATGACATATAATTTTGAAAGTGTCAAAACATGTTCAAAGAGTCCTTATTTGGTTAAAATAAGTGGGAAATCATATTCGGAACGTCCGAAAATGATAGGGTAGGTCCCAAGGGGTCCAAAATGAGTTCGGAAGGATCAAAATAGTTCGGGCCATCCGGACCAGTTCGGGCCGTCCGAACTTAGCAGAGTCCAGGTGTCAAAAGTGGCTCGGACAAGTGGCAGTTCGGAGCCTCCGAACCCACTTCGGAGCTTTCGAACCCAGTTCGGACCATCCGAACCCAGGCCTATAAAAAGGGGTCCGAGGCTCTCATTTTGGATATCCAATTTCCTATCCTCTCCCGGTAATAGCTCTATTTTAAGGGCTTTGAGACTCTTTCTTTAAGAGTTAGAGTAGAAAATAGTATTTTTATACCGGACAGTGTTCGTAGTAGCAGCCAGGTGGCGGAGCTCTGGCGAGGCATCCAGGGGTCGTATCTAGGCTATGCTCAGGCTCTGGGGCATGCGACATCAGTAGGCTGACGACGGACGAATGTATGGCTTTGGTTTCCTATAGTAAATAGAGAGTAGACTATAGTTTAATTAAGGATTTTAGATCCTGTTAGGTGATGTTTGGCATGTTAGATAATGCATGGTATTTATGCATTGTAGTGCTGCATGGTAGGCTTGGACCTAGATGGGAGCTTCTAGGATCTGCCTTAGTAAGGTACATAAGTATTATTCGAGATATCCAGATTGAGTATGCATGTATTATGTATTTGCATGGATTATGTGATTGCATGTTTTATATGCCTTTATATATAGCATGTCATGACTGTATGTTGCATACACGAGCATATTGAGCCTTTACCTTAGAGGTATCCTATAATAGGGTGCTCACGCTACGAGTTTGTGGATGGTTGGATACGTAAATCTTGTGTCAGGTCACCGTGATGGTTGGACACATGTACTAGTATCAGGTCACCATTATCCACTGGGTATATGAGCCACCTCCTGAGGCGACGGTGCAGCGTGCTATATACCCTGGGCCCAGTCTATGAGCTAGTTTTTTGACCTGAGTGTCTTGGTACCCAGTTCATTTGCATTCATGCACATATAATAATGTATAATCATACTCTCGTACTGAGCATGTTAGGATCACTTTTGGTTATTTTCTGTTGGCTGGATGCCCTATTCCATGGGGCAGTTGCAGGTAGTTCTCCCGGAGATAGGGAGGTTAGGTGGTGGCCAAGGCTGGATAGCAGGGTTGACCACTAGGTTTTGCTTACCTGGTATTTGATTTCTTTTAATTCCGCAGTTACTCTGATTAAGTTTATTTTATTGATTAATTGCATGTTTAAGTTCTGATTAGTAGGTGATCACGGCGCGAGTCACTACACATGCATATTCATCTGGCTATCTCAGTCAGTACTTACGTACCTCAACTATTGGTCTAGCAAAACAACTATATACAATCCAAGCCTAAAAGGCACGATAATATCTTATCACCAATACTAGGGGTGGCAAATATTCCCGAAATCCCGACCCTTCCCGAATCCCATCCCATTCCCGTCCCAAAAAAATCCCAACTGAAATTTTCTCGACCCGAACTTTCGGGATTTTTCACATCCCGATTAATATCGGGAGAGGGATCGGGAATAAAACCTTATCCCGACGGGATTCCCGACCCGTCTCGAAATAATATAATAATATATTTTATTAATAATTTTATTAGTATAATAAGCTAAATATTATTAGGTTTTAACTCATATAACACTTAATTCTGAACTTAATTCGCATAATTTTATTGTTGGAACGATCAAATTGTAAAATCACGAAATGACATTTTATTTAATAATTATATCCGAACGTTTTATTAATAATTATCCGATACATTTTTCTCTTAATAAAACCTTGAAACATTATCCGGATTATTTTAATAATATATGTTTTAAGTTGAATATTTCTTTTTATTTATAAATATAAGTTTCTAAATATAGTATAATAATCATATTTTTTTATTTTTTGAACGAAATCTTGAATTTGAAAAAAAAATCGAGATTTTCTCTCCCTACCCGACGGGATCCCGAACATTCCGGATTCCGAATAGTCGGGTTCCGAAATGTTTTGGGTACAGGATCAGGAGAAAAAAAATTTTCCCGATTCTTTTCGAAACGGGAGTTGGGTAGGGGGTTTACGGGACGGGTCCCGACCCTATTCCACCCCTAACCAATACTTATCTAAAAACCTTGACTAGACTAATAACTACTCCCAATATCTAATAGGAGTCTAGACTTATACATGCATCTGTCTTCAGTCCATTGATGTCGAAGGTCATGACCCAATCACAGCTCCGCTGCAAGCCTCGTAGCACCTCGCTATCGCTCGGGCCTCTTTAAGACTACTAAAAAACTAAGAAGTATACACTAAACACTGAGCCATACCTCCAAACATACACTAACTATGAGGAAGTCGGCTCCTATTTATAGACCACGATCGGACCTTGGGATCGCCAATTTGGACGTTCCGAATGCTCTTCGGAGTTTCCGATCATCTGATCATGGCTTTCGATCACTGCCCAACGAACATGTGTCTATGATTGAACAATCACTGCTGTCGACAGAGTTCAGAGCTTCCGATCTGTCACCCGTCGAATCCCAAATCAAAATCCATACCCTATCTAACTGACGGACTTTGGAACTTTCTATCGTGAGTTCGGAGTTTCCAAAATCACCCTCTGCATCCAAAATACATCCACTCTTCCAAACACTTCGGAGCTTCCAAACTTCCTAGCTCTCGAGTTCGGACCTTCCGAACCACTCAAACCCTTGTAACCCACCTGACCATTTTCGGACGTCCTGAATCCGATTTTATACTTACTAAACACAAACTAGGTTTCCTTAATCATGTTTTAATCATTGTAAACATGCTTAGCTATTATAAATACTTAAAAAAATAGGGTTACTATATTCTCCCCACTTTAAGAGATTTCGTCCTCGAAATCAGGACTTGGTCAACCCTGAGAAAGTAACCACAAAAATACTTCCGAAAATTTTCTGATTAATCACTGATCTAAACCCATGAGAACTAACTGTTCTGAAGTCGGATGATAAAACACTATATTCTTTTAAGCAGAGTCTTAACAACAACCGAACATGCCTCAACTAGAACCAACACTGGAATTAAACCACGAAAATCCAAATACAATACAATTCTTATTACAGTCCCAAAAAAATAAAACAGAATCAAACCGATACAAATTCAAACAACTCAACCGTCGAACTCATCCGGAACATCGTCATCCATCCTAGGCTGCACCTGCTCTTTCCAGAATGCGTACACCTGGCCCGAAACATGAGACAGTTGACTGCCTCCACTACACCTACTCTGGGCTCTCTGCTGCATTGAAGCCTCTGATGTTCAACTAGCCTGAGATCCCATCATCGATCCCTCTCCACCATGCTTAGGACAATCTCTCTTGAAGTGATCCACACGTCCACAGATAAAGAAAGCTCATGCAGTTGCCCGACACTTCTTAGTGGGGTTCTCTCTCCCACAAAGGTCACACTGAAAATTCATCTTACCAGATTGACGAGTCTCACCAGATCCTACAGATGAAGAAGATCCGGGATTCTTGAATGACTGCCCCCTCGGTACCAACATGTACATTCGGAGTCCTACCTGCCTGTAGATACTTCCGCCTCAAGGAACTATTCTCAACATGTCTACACCGATTCACCAAGCTCTCATAAGTATTGAGATTATCGAAAATAGTCATGCGCTCATAGATATCTTGATTCAGTCCTAGCATGAACTGATCATGCTTCACAGTTTAACTCTCACTGACGTGAGGACAAAAAAGCAATAGGTCTATGAACTTTTGCTTATACTCTTCGATTTTCAGCTCCCCTTGCTTCAAACTCAAAACTTCCATCGATTTAGCCTAACGGAGTGTTGGATGAAAATGAAAGTCTGAAAATTCCTTGCGAAAATCTTCCCAAGTGACGCGCCTTTGCTTGGCCAATACAGATGCAGACGCGGATCTCCACCACTTGCGAGCCCAGACCTCCAGAATAAACTCAGTGGTCTACATATCATGCTCCTCTAAGCAATGGAAAGACCTTAAACAACGCTCCATATGCTCTAACCAATCCTCTGTAGTCTCTGGGGTCTCATTTCCAATGGCTTAGGCCCCAACTGGATAAACTTGTGCAAATCAAACCTACGACGATCATTCTCCTGTCGATGACGACGAGCTCGAGGATAAATCTAGACATCCTCATCTCCCCAACGTCCGTCACTGTCATGACTACTCTCATTGTCATGCCTAGCCATTTCTACAAAGATACAACGGAAAATAAACCCCAACAGGAAGTTCTATATAACAAAAATCTAATGCATGCTCTGATACCAATAATGTAGTGACCCGCTCTGGAATAACCTACTAACAGAGACATAAGCATGCAATTAAATCTTAAACAGAAAATATAATCAGATATACCGCAGAACTTAAACAATCTAACAACCCGACATAATACAACTGATAAATCACTGGTACGTAATCAAAAATAAAATACAACCCAATCAAATTAATAAATACCGAATAAAGTCTTTAAACTAGAAACCTCTTCTGACCCCTGCTACCAAACCCTGGTCACTAATCAACCAATGATATCGCTCTTGGTCAACCTTCAAACATGTCCCATCGAAAATGGGATGTCCGAGATAAAAGAAAGTGTTGGGTTGTGAAACACAATCAATCTTGATTTTGATGATAACAAAACTTGTTATTGTGTTTCTAACATATTTAATCAAGTGTTGTAGATAGTAGATCAAAGTTGGAAAGTTTGAGCTGGAAATCAAGTTACTCAAGCTGGCACAGTTCAGTAAATCGATCATATCTCATAGCTCGGTGATCCAAAAGACTTGTGGATAAAAGGTTTGGAAATCTTACTCAAATATCTAAAAGTCATATCTCAGGTTAGATGAGTTAATTCGGACGTTATCAAGGCGAAATGGTGGTCTCAACATCGAGCTGGATGCAAAGCATATCGAAGTTACAGCAACCAGATCAAACAGACCAGTCCTGGTATTTTGGCCATAACTTGCAGCTCGCTTATTCAAAAGGTATGATTCAGTATGCGTTACGAAGCTAAGACAATTATCTACAAATCATCTTCAAGCATATCAATCTGAATCGGAGTTTAAGAAGCAGATAAAGAACAATTAATTTTCGAGATCTGCACAGAAATTCTGAAGAACAGAATTTCTGACACAGCATAGTATTTCGAGTATATCTTTCACATACAAACTTGAAATTAAGCGATTCTTGATTCCGTGGAAAGCTAAGGGAAAGGTCTACAACTTTTATGTTCATAACCTTGCCCAGAAATTAGTGAATCAAGAGTTATAATCAAATGAACAGATCAGATGAAACATGGCCAAACCAGATCAAGTGAACAAGACCAGGTCGAATTTGCTCTAGCCAGATCAATTGAACAAGAACAGATCAAAGCTCGACCAGATCAAAGTCGGACCAGACCAGATCAAAACTTGACCAGACCAGATGAGTTTGACCAGATCTAATTGGTCAAACTAGTCCGATGAACAGTAAATCAGCTCGAACTCAGAAAATTGACAGCTACTCAAATATGACCGTTGCAACTTCAGAAAGTGTCCAGAAACATCCCAAACGGTCATATTATTGAATCTAACGTTCAAATCATTCTTGGAGCTTATAAATACAACACTTTGAAGATCAAACACAAGCTTGGGCATGAGATTCAAAGTGTGGGCAGCCTACATGAAGAAAAAAGCTAGAATGAGAGCAAGCCCAAGGTGTGAGGAACAAGAAGAAGATATGAGCTTTCAACGTTAAATCCTCTACACCAAATCCACTTTATAGAACACTCTTCCACATCCAAATATTGTTGAATATCATTTGAAGAGAGCTCACTCACACACATACGAGAGACATGCTTTGCAAGATTAGTTGAGTGAAAGTCTTAGCACAAAGACATTAATGATTGTGTTTGTAGTCTTGGCATAAAGACGTAAAACATTATGCGGATTGTGAGGTTGAGGTCTGCAATCGAGAGTGGCTAGGAGTTCTTGTTTAGGCATTGGATAAGTCCTAAATTGGATTGGGTTTGTACAAATGGGTTTGTATAAATCAAAGTCTTCTAATTGATCCTTCCGAGGTGGAAGAAGGGGTGACGTAGGAGATTGAGCTCCGAACATCCATAAACAAATTCATGTCTATTTGTTTATCGCATTTACATTATTATTGCCACTGTTTTAAGATGCATTGTTGAAGCATTTTATGTGTTCTTCATACACCAAAATATTGCATACAAAGTGTTTGATAAAATACTTCAACTAAACTGTTTTTATTATTTCAACTTGCATTATTTCAAATGATTTATAAAATGTTTATTGGGTTTCTACGAAGGATTATTTCGAGTGTATTTCGCTTGATTTGAAAACCAAACTCGATATAATTCATCGGTGCTCGGTTTATTTTTGAACATTTCAAAAACGAGCTATTGTAGCTCTAAAATATTTTTAAGTGTGTATTCACCCCCCTCTACACACTTATTTTCGATCCTAACAATCGGTATCAGAGCGGTTGTTCTTGAAAGAGCATTTGAAACTGATTTTGATCTTCAAAATTTCGTTTGTAATATTCTCTAACACATATATGCATAGTTGATAATTTTTGACAGCTTGCAGCGACTTTGGAAAAAATGACATAACTCATTGCTCGAGTGTCCAAATGACAAACCGCTTTTTGCATTGAAAACCAGACTCGTAGAGGATCGCAGAGGTATATAATTTTCAGCCTGGTAATGCGTGAAAAAATGCAGTTTATTCGTTGAATACAGACCATGTGCGCTGCAGCAGAAACTGGAAATGGACATAGAGTTGGTGTTTTTGTCAAAAAGCTCAAGGATGTTGCACTCATCAATAAAAGGGACTTATTACCTTGAATCAGAGCCACACATCATCAAGAAAACTTGGTACACTCATTTTAATATTGTTGGAGAACGCGGCGATCAGATCAATTAGGATTGATACCCGGTGCAGCGGAAGTTTAAAATTTTTATATGGAACAATTCCATAATGGGTATCAACCTTACGATTAAATTGTGTGTGTAAAAATTAAATAAAGATTATAAAATTTTTACCTTTAATCTCGAATCGAGATTTTGGACACCAACAGATTTCTCTGCTCTTGTTGTATATCCCTGGAACTGATGGACGAACTGTTCTTCAATCAGGTCCACGAACGGATATTTAATCCCTCTGATAGATTGCACTAGAAAATCTATCAGAAGTTTCTACGAAGAGAATTAACGAATTTGATCCGTTAAACCAGACTGTAATTCAAAATTCACAAACTGGATTTTCCCGAGTAGAGAGGGAAGGGGGGGCGGCCACTTTAGAGAGAAAATAACTAGGTTTTCGAAAATTGTGACCTGTTGTGTGTAATTTCTGTACTGCAATAACTTATTTATAATGTAGGCCACTAACAGCTTAGGGCCCATTAGTCATAAGTTCAAGCCCGACAAGCAAAGCCCGCATGTTCAGAAATTAATATAAAATTCATCGTGACTCCGATTGATAAACCGATTTCACCAATGTGCACAGAAACCATTTCTGCACCTTTTAAAGTCAAGATAAAATTTTCTGAATCCGAATTCAGTGGTTTCCAAAAATGGCCATCCCTATGTCATTTTAGGAAATCTTACTCCTCTACTCTTAAATAAGAAGTCCAACTTCTTCGTTCATTAAATTTAACTCTTTAAATTTATCTATCTCAACGGGGATTAAAAATCCATTACACTGTGTGACCCTCAATGGTTCAGGGATACAGCTAGCCGTGGGCTCACAACTCCTTGTGACTCGGAACAACAATTTCCGACTTGCCCATCGAATCATGGTAAGAGCGTCTAGCAACATCGCCCCATGATTCCCTAGGTATCACTGATAGTGCCTACAAGAACCAATAGATTTTGGTTAGCGTACAGTACGGTCCCTTCATCCATATATCCCGATCGAATCAACAACCATTGGTATATCGAGAGTCGTTCGAGATTCGATAACTATGCAATACATCTTGAAGATCAAATAGTGACATCGCATGTGCTACTAAGAAACCATTTCTTAAATCACATCATGTACTCTGGCCAGAGATTCGTCACACTAATATCTCCTCAGATCGCATAGGATATCCACACTCGCAAGTATGTGGTGAATCCTTGACAACAAAGCATCGACTCCTATATGTGTTGTAACTGTACCCAATCCCGACACCTGATGACTCCAATAGAGTCGGTAAACGAGTCAAAGCACAGTACTAGCATATAGAGTCTCAATGATGTTTCAAGTAGTAAGGACTAATGGTGTACAACCAAAACCGCGGACTATATCCACTCGATAAGTGATAACCACTTGGAAAGTCCGGATAGGGTAGTTCGATCATTCATCGTATGAATATCCATTTGCATGCTTCGAACATCTCTATGTTCCTTACCAATGAAACGTGGTACTCTGCATCGCAAATGCTAGTCTCAAACTCGAGCGATCCTTATCCTTATTATCGGACGGCTCAATCGACTAGGAACAGTTTAGAATATACAGTGACTATAAGATGTGTTTCATGATAGACATCTCCATGTTCTACCACATCTTACATACACTATAGTATATTCAAGGTCTTTATCAAAACAACAATAGTATATCACAATATAACAATATGAAGAAAGATAAAGTCATTGCCATTAATAAAAGTGTAAATAATATTAAACAAAAGATTGTTTATACAAAGAGTCATCAAAGCCCTTAGCCACAAGTTGGCTCACCGGGCACCCACTCTTTCAAATATTAGCTTTTAAAGAGCTTTTGAGTTTGATTGTCATCTTGATATTTTTTACTTGTGCTAGCATGTCTTGGATTAAGAATGTCTAGTCATTTTCCTTACAATTGTGGTTGTGCTTAGTGACTAAAGGGACGCTTAAATGCTTCATGAATATTTCAGTTGGCATATCAATCTTGATTTTGTGATGCCTACTAGTTTGAGTTAATTTGGTTCAATCTTGATGAAGTTTGCTAGTTGCTCAACTTGTTTTATTTATGTTGAAAATTTGTGTGCATTGCATATTTTCAAAAAAATGCCGTTTAGTTATCCCTCTACTTTTATCGATTTCAAAGTTTCAAAAATATAGGGGGAGAGCTAATTATAATTTTAAGGGGGAGAAAAATTTTTTGCTTAATATACACCTTTTTGATTCACACAAAAAGGGGGAGAAATATGTTAGATAAAAATAATGTTCATATTTTTATCCAAGTTTTGTGATCATCAAAAAAGGGGGAGACTGTTGGGTTGTGAAACACAAGCAATCTTGATTTTAATGATAACAAAACTTGTTATTGTGTTTCTAACATATTTAATCAAGTGTTGTAGATAGTAGATCAAAGTTGGAAAGTTTGAGCTGGAAATCAAGTTACTCAAGCTGGCACAGTTCAGTAAATCGATCATATCTCATAGCTCGGTGATCCAAATGACTTATGGTTAAAAGGGTTGGAAATCTTACTCAAATATCTACAAGTCATAGCTCAGGCCAGATGAGTTAATTCGGACGTTATCAAGGCGAAATGGTGGTCGCAACATCGAGCTGGATGCAAAGCATATCGAAGTTACAGCAACCAGATCAAACAGACCAGTCCTGGTGTTTTGGCCATAACTTACAGCTCGCTTATTCAAACGGGATTATTCAGTATGCGTTACGAAGCTAAGACAATTATCTACAAATCATCTTCAAGCAGCTCAATCTGAATCGGAGTTTAAGAAGTAGATAAAGCACGATGAAGTTTCGAGATCTGCACAGAAATTCTGAAGAACAGAATTTCTGACACAGCATAGTATTTCGAGTATATCTTTCACATAAAAACTCGAACTTAAGCGATTCTTGATTCCGTGGAAAGCCAAGGGAAAGGGCTACAACTTTCATGTTCATAACCTTGCCCAGAAATCAGTGAATCAAGAGCTATAATCAAATGAACAGATCAGATGAAACATGGCCAAACCAGATCAAGTGAACAAGACCAGGTCGAATTTGCTCTAACCAGATCAATTGAACCATAACAGATCAAAGCTCGACCAGATCAAAGTCGGACCAAACCAGATCAAAGCTTGACCAGACCAGATGAGTTTGACCAGATCGAATCGGTCAAACCAGTCCGATGAACAGTAAATCAGCTCGAACTCAGAAAATTAACAGCTACTCAAATATGACCGTTGCAACTTCAGAAAGTGTCCAGAAACATCCCAAACGGTCATATTATTGAATCTAACGTTCAAATAATTCTTGGATCTTATAAATACAACACTTTGAAGATCAAACACAAGCTTGGGCATGAGATTCAAAGTGTGGGCAGCCTACATGAAGAAAAAAGCTAGAATGAGAGCAAGCCCAAGGTGTGAGGAACAAGAAGAAGATATGAGCTTTCAACGTTAAATCCTCTACACCAAACCCACTTTATAGAACACTCTTTCACATCCAAATATTGTTGAATATCATTTGAAGAGAGCTCACTCACACACATACGAGAGACATGCTTTGCAAGATTAGTTGAGTGAAAGTCTTAGCACAAAGACATTAATGATTGTGTTTGTAGTCTTGGCATAAAGACGTAAAACATTATGCGGATTGTGAGGTTGAGGCCTGCAATCGAGAGTGGCTAGGAGTTCTTGTTTAGGCATTGGATAATTCCTAAATTGGATTGGGTTTGTACAAATGGGTTTGTATAAATCAAAGTCTTCTAGTGGATCCTTCCGAGGTGGAAGAAGGGGTGACGTAGGAGATTGAGCTCCGAACATCCATAAACAAATTCGTGTCTATTTGTTTATCGCATTTGCATTATTATTGCCACTGTTTTAAGATGCATTGTTGAAGCATTTTATGTGTTCTTCATACACCAAAATATTGCATACAAAGTGTTTGATAAAATACTTCAACTAAACTGTTTTTATTATTTCAACTTGCATTATTTCAAATGATTTATAAAATGTTTATTGGGTTTCTACGAAGGATTATTTCGAGTGTATTCCGCTTGGTTTGAAAACCAAACTCGATATAATTCATCGGTGCTCGGTTTATTTTTGAACATTTCAAGAACGAGCTATTGTAGCTCTAAAATATTTTTAAGTGTGTATTCACCCCCTCTACACACGTATTTTCGATCCTAACAGCAAGGACGTGAGTGCTAACTCCCAGAACACAAATTACGAGTACACAAGTCTATATGATGCATGCAACATGAAATAATGAATGCTATGGTAAACTGGGATCAATATATGAAATAACTTTCTCAGAATGCGCACGTTGTTCCGAAGATACAGTGGGTTTCACACATACTGAACCTCGATCTTGGACCATCAATGTCTTGGGTAGAACCGCACATGCTACTCCGCCGATATGGTGGGTGTCACATGGTACTCAATCGTACAAAGAAACCCTAGGGTTGAGGGGCCCTGGAAACAACATGTTGTCTCGAAAGAATACACATGCTCAACATGATAAGAAAATTCCGCATATAAATCATGAACAGTAATATCATGAATCTTATGCCATATAATAATGCAACACATAAACATGCATACTCACCTGACTAACTCATTCAGTACTTACGTACCTCAATTATTGGTCCAACAGAACAACTGTTAACAATCCAAGCCTACAAGGCAAGATAATATCATATCACCATTGCTTATGTTGGAATATTTCATGGTTTCGGTGTTGACAAAACAAAGAATCAAAATATCGAGGTAAACTATTTCTTTCCAAGAGCCAAACTAAAGATGTAAACTGGACATGTCTGCACCAAGACTGAAGCGCTACATAAACTTAGTTGACTTTGACCAAGAGCCTAACTGAAGTCATCAAATTGGTAAAGACAACGAGACTGATTTTATCAAGTAAACTGCATTCAGTTTAGGGGACTAAACTGAACAGTCTACCATGGTAGAGACTGAACCCACTGGTAGCGTTTATTCGTATCACGCCCAAATTAACCCAACTCAGATTAACTAAATAAACATGTAGTAGCGAGAGTAGGGATCGTTCCCACGATGAAAGTGAAATTTATTTGTGTTCTTAAAATTACTGAAAATAAATAAAAAGGTTTTTTGGATTTTGAAATTAACTAACTTAAATAAAAAGCAATTTAAAACAAATTTTATTAACTAACATTCAATATTAAGAGTATGAAAAATCAATGAATTAAACAAGTCTTGGTATCAGTCGACTATGCCCTTGAAGTTATTCACTCAATCATCGATTCTTTAAAAATAATTAATTTTCATTGAATATTCATCATTGAAAATTTAATTTCTATTTCACCTTAATTTTAGTTAATTTGACACAAGCGTTCTAAATCAACCCTTACCAATAATTTAATCCAAATACAAGCGATTAAGGTTTAAACCCAATGTAGCATTCAAACTAGTGAAATTGATAAAGCTAAACAATACAAATACAAACGGTTGTATTTAATCTAGTCAATTGTTGTTCTTACGAATTAATAAATTCACAAGCGGAAGTTAGCAGGTGTCTATAGGTATGACTCCTTATGCGGCTCTTTACGGGAGGAGATGTAGATCTCCAGTACACTGGGATGAAGTCGGGGAGAGAGTTTTACTGGGACCCGAGATAGTGCAGCAGACTGCTGATATTGTGACACAGATTCTGACCGTATAAGGACTGCTCAGAGTCGTCAGAAGAGTTATGCTGAAAGGAGACGACGAGATCTTGAGTTTTCTGTGGGTGACCATGTGTTTCTGAAAGTGTCTCCTATGAAGGGTGTGATGCACTTTGGTAGGAGAGGCAAACTTAATCCGAGGTACATTGGTCCATTCGAGATTTTGGAGAGGGTTGGCACGTTGGCCTATCGTTTGGCGCTACCACCAGGTCTTGCGGCAGTGCACAACGTGTTTCATGTGTCCATGCTTTGGAGGTACATCACGAATCCGTCGCAAGTTTTGAAATATGAGCATCTACAGTTGACGCCAGAGCTAGCATTCGAGGAGAGGCCAGTTCGTATTTTGGTTAGGGAAGAGCGGAGACTTAGGACGAGAGTCATACCGATGGTCAAGGTCCAGTGACTGAATCACTCTGAGGAGGAAGCTACTGTGAGACTGAGGCCGACATGAGAACTCGCTAACGGAGTTGTTTGGGTAAGTACCTTAATTTCGAGGACGAAATTCAATTTAAAAGGGGGGAGAATTATAACACCCGGAATTTTTCCTACGTAAATCCGCATGCATAATTAGAAAATTAATTATTTAAAAATTTAGAATTTGGGTTAAATGATATTTATGTGATATTATGTGAATTATGTGCATGATTTAAAGTTTATTTTAGCATTTAACCCGCCATTATTGAATTTTTAGATTTTTGAGTAAATTATTTATTAAATCTCGTAGACGGGATCATGGACAAACGAGATATTGGATTTTCATCCAAAATATTTTATGAGAGTTTTATGGGCCTTAAAATATTAATTTAAGGTATTATTTCATGAAAATTTTATTATTTATAAGTATATATATATATATCTTAATTGAATATTTCGGGATTTTGGTTTTATTATCAGATTAATATTTTATTTATGAGTTTTAAATTTTATTTTTATGGTATATTAATTAATATAATTAATTAGTGTTATGGTAATTAACTTATATCCTAATATCTACCCTAATCCCATGCCCCAAGCCCTTAGCCGCCTCCATCAGCATCTTCTTCACGTTCTTCATCTGAAAACCAGCCTCCATGCATAGCCGAACCTTAAGGATTTTTATTCAGGTTTGAAGATCCGTTCGTCCCGGAGCGTCGTACACGCGTCAAAAGCCCCATTTTTATTCAAATCTTCATCAAAGGCATGTAGAATTCTCTTCTTTTCCACCATATAAGCTATGTACACGTTTTTATATCTAAAAAATCATGTATTTTCTGAACATTTCGAAATACTTGAAGATCCATGGTTAGAACATGAACAACTCACTCTTTTGCCTGATTTTCACATGCATGGCCACGTTTTTTTATGCAAGGTGAGGATCTGGGCTTCTAACTAGAGGTTAAAGGGGTGTATCATGGTCCCTATGGTAAATCTAGGTCGGGGTTTGAGGCTGATCTAGGCTGGAAACGAAGCTTCCTTCTTCTGGTGTTCATGGGAGCGCAGCTTAGGGTTACGGGGAAGAAGTGTTCGTTCTCCCTCCTCAAGCCACAGATTGGGGTAAGACTTCATGTGTTTGAACCTCCTAGATGTTGGCTAAGTTTTTGAAGTGGTTTCGTGGTCATTGGTGGTCGGATCAGGCTGCAAGATTGAAAATATGGCAGCTGCTCCTGTCTGCACGCGAGCTGGGAAACAGCATGGTTGCAAGGTTTTGTTCTCTTCCTCCAGGTCATGGTTTGGGTTGGTTCTTGGATTGATGGAAACATCTAGGTGTGGGAAAGGTTTAGGTGGTGGTGCTCCGGCCAGGGGCGGCCAAAGCAGGCCGGCAGCAGGCCATAAAGGCCTGCTGCTCACGGCCGTAAGGGAGAAAGGGGAGGGGTTCGGGTTTTGGGATGGAGGACGGGCCGGGTCGTGTCTGGGGGTCCGGGTTGGGTCCGTATGGTCATGGGTCAAGTTATTTGGGTCCGGGTCCGGGTTATGTTAGTCGGGATCGGGTATTTTTACTTTTTTAAGTAATTATTAGTTTAAGTGTGTTATTTGGGTTAAGTTTCATATTATAAATATTATTTGGGCTTTTAATTAATTTAGTTAAGCCTTAAAATATTTATTTAATTATGCCAATAATTTTCATGGGCTTGGGAGTCCATGGAAATTATTGGGCCTGTCTGTGAATTTTTGGGCCTGTCAGTGATTAATAATGAGCTTGGGCTAGTTATTGGGCTTAAATATTTTATTTGGGCCCAATTATGTTTAAGTATATTATTTGGGTCTAATTGTGAAATTTGGGCTTTAGTTAAGTTAATGAGTCAGTCTTAAAATTATGGACTTAAGTCTAAGGGATCAGGAGTCTGGAAAATCCCATGAAAAATTATTGAGTCCGGAATATATATTTAATTTATGTTATGAATTATCCTTATTTTATGTACAAGTATAAATATTATGAAAATTAATTAAATATATATTATGGACATATTTTAAGTGCATACGTACATGAAATAATTTTATGATGAATTATATATTAATGTTTGAGCATGAAAAATGTTTTATGGAAATTGAAGTGATGTGGCAGCACAGAGGTGATTTACCACCAGCACATAGGTAGTTCTACTTCCGGCATAGAGGTGGTTTTACCACTGACACAAAGGTAGTTCTACTACCGGCATAGAGGTGAATTTATTCACCGCCACGTACGATGGTTCTTAGACTGATCAGTCGCTCTTGACTATGAGCCACACTCATAGATATGACCTACACTGTTATTTATGATTATTACATGCTCAATTATGATATGTATTTTATGATATAGCACAGTATAATTTATGATGAAAGTATGATATGGAAGATTTTATGATGCATTATTTTAAGATCATGCATGCATGTCAATGATGAATAGTATGATTATGTGCTTGTGTGATTTTAAAACTTGTTATGTTATGAGATAAAATATGTTGAGCTTCTAGGCTCACTACGCTTATATGGTGCATGTGAGCATGACTATGATGATGATACGGTAGATCCGACCGACGGTGAGGGCCTATGAGTTTCCGTACAGACGGCGCCCGTGACCGATGTTAATTTCATGTTATGGGAATTTTTACAGTCTTCTTTTAAAACAAGTTTTTCCGCATATTTATGTTTTTATGGTGGTTTGAACATATTATTTTTATTATGCATTGCATGGTAAATTATTTGTTATGGTTTATTTCAAATTTAGAATGTTGAAATTTATTTCAGTGGTATTTGGTACAGGATTTTTATTTATACTCATTTAAGTTATTTTTCATGTTTTTAATTAAATGTTATTTTAAGTATTTATACATATATGTATGGGCATATATATATTAGTATTATTATTTTTATTTAAAAAAATTTTTACTATTTAGAAGTCGGAGTTGTTTCATTTCTATTGAGTAGTGACATTACTTATTTGAGATTTTTTTTTAAATAAAATATGTCATTCCATGATAATGAGATGATATTTGAAGATGATTTATGATATAAAACATTTTTCAATTTGAAAATTAGTTTCATTTTAAAAAAATTATCATATATGAAATTTTTATTTTATAGTTTATATATATTGAATATAGTGTTTTGTCATTAAATGAAATGAAATAGAAAATGCGTAAAATTCAAAATGATAGATTATCATCACAAAATTAGAAAAGAACATGAAATGACAATAATGTCAATTTATAAAATAAACTGATGAAATGAAGTGTGCTTAATATTTTTTGGAGTGTAAATAACATTTTTATTTTTAAAATTGAAATGGTAAAAAATAATTGAGAGGATGAAAAGAAATTTGTTAATATAAAATAGCTCGGTAAAACTATTTTTTGAATATTTGTATTATTTATTACACAAAAACTCGGTGAGACGGTCTCATGCGTTACTTTTGTGAGATGGATCTTTTAATTGGGTTATCCATGAAAAATTATTACTTTTTATGCTCAAAATTCTAATTTTATTGTAAATATGAGTATGATTGGCCCGTTTCGCGAATAAAGATCCGTGAGACCGTTTCAAAATAAACCTACTGTATTTATTAATATTACTATTATGCTGCACAAAGTGAGTGTTATTTTGGTAAATAATAAAAACAAAAACAAAAAAAAAAATGGGTGGTACCCTCGGCCAATTTCTCAGACGAGGGCATTCAAAGAAACACTTGATGATTGCTCCCTGCTGGACCTACACGGCAGTGGAGAATTCTTTACTTGGATAAATCGAAGAGAGGTCGAACACATCATTTTTGAACGAATTGATCGGTATGTGGCTTCGTTTGAGTGGCGGCTCATGTACCGAACAGCAGCTGCACAGTCTTTAGAACTTTACCACTCTGACCATCGACCCATAATCATTCAGCTCAGAGAATCGAATCAGCAGAAGAGACGTGTTTCGGTTTAAACCCAACTGGGTGACAAAGAATTATTGTCATGATATAGTGACACAAGGTTGGAACAGTTTGGATACAGCCATATCATTTCCTAATCGATTGCTAAGTTGCAAGGAAGTTCTCCGGGTATGGGCTGGTAATCGCTTCCACCACATCCCTCGGCTTCTGCAAAATAAACGTAAAGAGTTGAACCCCATCAGATCTCAATCTCTTTGGCATTCTTCTGAGAAATGCATTGGTGACCTGGAGTGTGAGATCGGGTGTCTGGTTTCTAAGGAAGAAATGTATTGGAAGCAGAGAAGTAGGGCAAACTGGTTAGCCTCTGGAGATCGCAATATGAAATATTTTCATGCCCAGGCTTCAGCTAGATGAGCTCAAAACCTTATTAAAGAGCTGGTGTCATCTCATAGGGATTGGTGTACATACAAAAGCAGTATGGTGGAAATTGTTGAGAATTACTTCACACAATTTTTTCGGTCAGATAATCCTACCATTGAGGATAGATGTCAGATCCTAGATTATGTATCGCCCAAGATAGATGCCACTATGAATTAACTCCTCTGTGCGCCTTTTACGGAGGAGGAGGTGAGGAAGAACTTATATGATATTCACCCAGATAAAGCTCCAGGTCCGGACGGGATGTGTGTCTTCTTCTATTAGAAGTTCTGGGATATTGTCAGTAGAGAGATTTCATCAGCAATATTACAATTCCTTAATGAAGAAAGGGATATCAGAGCTTGGAACGAGGATATCAAAGCTTGGAACGAAACTGTGGTGACTCTTATTCTTAAGCTACAGCCATATCCTTGCCAGTATTTTCTATGCGGAGTAAAAAGTTGCAGTTTCGATAATAAGTGGAGAGGATCAGTAAACGTATGCAAGGGTGGAAGAACAAGATATTCTCGTCAGGGGGTAAGGAGACCTTGATTAAGTATGCCGAGCGATTCCTATAGTGACCCTTCCCGAAATCACTAATTAAACAAAGCTTAAAGCATGCAATTATACTTAAATAACAAAATCAAATAATCCAGCTGAAACTTAATAATAAAACCAAATTACTACCGGCAGAACAACCAGTTCCTAAATTTCATACTGCAATAAACCAATATTGTTATACAACCCCATCGAAAGTACTCCTAAAATCCAACAACAGAAACTTGGTAAAGAACAATCCTCCCTGCTGTTCAACGACAGCTACCACCCGGTCCGTCCAACCTAAGTCCTGCCCCGTGGAATGGGGTGTCCAGAACAAAACCACGGACGTGAGCATAAAAATCCCACTACGAAAGTTTGAGTAGCCATGTGCTATGAATGCATAATGCAAGTGAAAGGTATCGGGAAAACCTATCAGTTTTTACTGCTCAGTCAAAGGCATCATGATATGTAGTACGATGGACTGTCGTATCATGAGGCACTCCCATACCATAAACCATGGACATATTCGGATCCAAATCCATGACATACATCCACAATAATAATGGGGCTGAGCGACCCCTCTACTGGGTATAACAATAATAAAGTTCCAACATGATAATGTATGCAGCATAATATCCTTAACATAATAAATGCACATAAAATCAATGCCACATAAATTAGACCTGGCCAAGGGCCGGGTAAAACCCGAAACCGGCCCGTGGTATTCAGACCGGGTTAATGGGTTTGACCCGGAACCATGACCAGATGGTATTGGGGCATCACTCTTGCCATTGGCTAATAGAATGCGATTGAATATAATTAAAAGTAATAAATTTTTTATACAAGATGTTTAAAGTTGAAATGTAATAAAAAATTTTATTGAGATAGATAGAGTTTTTAATATAAGATGTTGAAAGTTGAAATATATATATATATATATATATATATTATTAAATAAATGTAATAAATTTTTAATTATGATAGATATAATTTTTAATATAAGATGTGAAAATTTGAAATGTAATATATTTTTTTATTGAGATAGATAGAGTTTTTAATATAAAATGTTGAAATTTGAAATGCCATATATTTTTTTATTGAATAAATGTAATATTATAAGATGTTAAAAGTTTAAATGTATATATGTTTTATTGAATAAATGTAATATATTTTTTATTGAGATAATGAAATATTCGATAGAATTTTTTAAAGTTCAATTGTAAAAAAAAATTTAAAAAAAAAACAATGGTTGACCCGGACCCGAAACCGGTGGTTAACCGGACCCGGACCGAAACCTCTGGTTTACCAACTCGGACCGGAACCAACCATGGGCGGGTCGGTTATAATGGTTGGTAAAATACCAAACCGGACCCGGCCCGTGGCCAAGTCTAACATAAATCATGCAAATATAGAACATGCATACTCAGTTATGATATCTCGGATAGTATGTCCGTACCTCAAGTAAGCAACCTAGCAGTACAACTCCTCTAGTCCAAGCCTATAAGCAAACAATCATTGCATCATTATTTATTCTCTAAAAATCTTAACAAGACTAATAGATACTCACTTAAATTTATCTGAGTCTAGTAGTATACCTGCGTCCGTCGTTAGTCCACTGATGGCGATATCCCCAAAACTTTGGCACAACTCTGCTACTATTTCGGCAGCGCTCCGTCGCCCCTTGGCTTCGAGAAGAACGCCTAAAAGACCCTAAAAACTAGCTAGAAACTAGAGAAGAAAGTTGGAAATTGGCAAATGAAATGGAAGCTCTCGGCCCCTATATATAGGCGGAGTTCGAATGATCCGATATCCGAGATTGGATCGTTCGATCCCTTCTTATCAACCCTCTCCGAACACGTGTCCTGCCAACTGCCGACAACAAATTGGATCGTCCGACCCACCTTCGGATTGTCCGATCTCTTGATGCTATCAAATCAAATCTTTTATCTCTTATCTGCACAAGATCGTATCGTCCGATCTCATCTTCGGATCATCCGATCTCCCCGGATCCTCCGAACTCCAGTCTAGCTTCTGAAGTGTTCAGATGGTCCGATCCCTTTGCTTAGCACAGTTTGGATCGTCCGAACACCTGAACAATAGGAACTCCCCCGGACTATTTTCGAACGTCCTGAATCCGATTTTAAGCTCCTTTAACCCATTCGATAATTCCTTAATCATGTTTTAGGAAATTGATTAGTTTTAAAAATAGTAGCTAGGCTACTACAATTTCCATTTATGTCATGTCCTATTTCTTCATACCCAAATCCATCTGTAGTGAGATTGAACGTGAATGCTCTAAATTTTGGTGGGGTGTTAACGAGGGTAAGAATAGTATGCATTGGCAAACGAGGAAGGCTCTTAGCAAAAAAAAGTGTATGTAAGGCACAGGATTTAGGGAGATGGAGGCTTTCAATAAGGCCTTACTTGGAAAGCAAATCTGGCACATCATCGCTAACCCAGGATCGCTGTTGGGACAAGTCTTGAAGGCTCGGTACTTTCGCCAACGGGATGTTATGTCAGCCATCTTGGGTAATAATCCTTCTTATTTCTGGAGATCGGTCTTGTGGAGTAGGCCTTTACTGGCAAAGGGACTATGTTGGCGAGTGGGTGATGGGATGCAGATTGGATCTTTCAGTGATAGGTGGGTGCCGAATTCTTTCGCTAATCTGGATCTTCATCAATATCATGAGATGTATAGCAAAGTGAGTACCTAGATTGAGAATGGTATGTGGAATGAGACAATGATAGGGAATCTATTCCCTCCACATGTTATCCGAGATATTCTTGATATTCCTCTAGCGAGCTCTCGTCATGAGGACTTTATATATTGGAGATATGATGCGAAAGGTAAATATTCGGTGCGAGATGGGTACAAAGTGGAAATCGGTTTTTATGAGCCCTCATCGTCTTGTTCGGCTACTCGATCTAAACGATGGTGGCTCTTCCTCTGGGCTCTGTCGATCCCTCCGAAAGTTCGTATATTTTGGTGGCGAGTATTACTTAATCTTATTCCTACGGAAGCAAACTTGGAAGCCCATCATGTCCCAGTTAAGGGTATTTGTCCATTATGCCACAACCGAGGTGATTCCACCAGTCATGCTCTAATCCTCTGCCCCACCATCAAACCTTGCTGGAAATTCACGAGCTTTTGGCCACTTTTAAAGAAGGCAGGGCATTTGCACACGCTAGATGTATTTCTTTGGATGCAAGATTCCTTAAGCAAATCTGATTTTGAGTTCTTTGCTATGCGCACTTGGGCTACTTGGAAAGTGAGGTTGATATTGTGCATAACACTACAGACCGCAGTATCACTTTGAACGTGGATTGGTGTGACGGTTTGTTAAGGGATTTCCAAGCTTCACGTCGTGCACTAAACATGACTCACCCACGTGCACTGTGCCCATCCAAGGATAAGTGGACAGCCCCTTCGTTCCCTCAGCTGCGCTTAGACGTTGATGCGGCATATTATGAGAGTACTAATATCTATGCTATCGGTGGAGTAGTCAGAAATCACGAAGGACAACCAGTTCCGCGTTTGGAAGGAAGATATATCGGCCCCAGTTTGTTGTTTATGCTGAACTAACTGCGATCTAAGGGGGTTTAAAGACCAGTGTAGAACGTAACTTAAGAGTACACCGCATTACTTCGAATTTTCTCTTAGCTGTGCAAGCAGTCACAAGGTCAGAAGAGGATCTTAGTTATATTGAAGCATTAACGACAGACATTCGAACTTTATTGGTTCAAGTTGAATGTTCGTAGGTCGGCAAATGCAGTAGCCCATTCGCTTGCCACTTTTGCTATATCATCCCTCGCCTCTTTTGTTTTGGAACACGGGAGTTTATTTTTTTTAGTTGATTGATCTTGTAATTCAAAATTTGTCTTCTTGTCGATTCTGATAATATGAGATCTTATTTTTTTTAAAATAACTATAAAGATCATATCACTGGAAGTTTGGACTCGGGAGTAAAATTCAACTACACGTATCAAAGTTTGAACTCTATTTTCACCGTCTTTCGCTAATTAGTAGTGTTTGGTGGACTGAATTTGAAGGGGATTTGGATTTGCAAATACTGTTTTGATGTTTGGCAAAATGAAATTTTAAAATTGGATTGGTATTTGATGAGATTTCATTTAACTAAGTGAAATCCTTGCAAAATTGGTCGGATTTCATGGGATTTCATGAGATTTGGGTTTATAAAAACAATAAAATTATTTCTAATAATAATTTATAAAATTTAGTTATAAATTTAAGTTTTTCTAACATTTTTTTTTTTACAAAATATCATTGTCCTAAAATTTATGTGAAATTTATTTCACTATGTATTTTTTTTTTTCAAACCCCAAAATAGAATTTGAATTCCATCTATTTCAATCCATCGATTTAAAATTCAATTCCAAATTCCATTTTAATGCCATAAGCAATCGATCGGGGAGACTGGGCGGAAAATGGCGTCTTCCGCTCTCTCCAGAATATCCAACATCGAGAAACACTTCAACCCCTCAAATCTCACCTCAAAGGTATCATTTTTGTGCCCCATTTATGGATATTATATCTTATATGATCGTTTGTGGTGCTGGGCAGACCCAGCAAATTCCAGCAACTATGATCAAGGTGTCAACTGATGTTTTGATGTTCATATTAAAAACTGCTGTCAAGTTTTTTTTTTTTATTGAGAAATCAGAGTTCCTTGGCCAAGATTTATGATCTTGGAGGATGTAGAGATTTCTCATTTCCTAAATTCGACTCTGTATATTCTTTCTGTTTGCTTTGTCTGGGTGAGTTGGAGGGCTATTAGAAAGTGGCATTTAGATAAAAAGAAAAAAGAAAAAGTCACGAACTTTGGAAAAGCTAGTAGAAAATCCTATAGCCAGAAAATTCTTATATTTTATATAAAAGAAGCACTTACAAAAATTGGGCCTCAATAAAATGCTATTTTAATCTTTAACTTATGCATCCAAACTGGTAGATATCAAAAGGTTGCAACGAAGTCGTGGAAAAAATGATGAGTAAGATACAAACAAGTGAAACGTCCTCATTCTTCTCCGGTTTGTCCACCATATGAAGTGAATGTTTCTGTGCATGTAGAAAGTTGTCTCATTTTGTTGTTTTACTTCAAATCTTCATGCTTGGCTAGGATTGTGATTTTGAATTGTTTACTTTTTTCCTCATGCTTAATGATCACCATGTGAAACTTTTTCTGTTTTGGGGCTCTGGTAGACTGATGTATGTATTGTGTGTATAGGGTGAAAAATTAATTAAGATTTCCAGTGAAGTTTCAGAAGCTTTATCTGGTGGGAAAGCTGTGGTTGCTCTCGAGTCCACCATAATATCTCATGGTATGATTTGAAAGCTTCTCATTCCTGCTCAAATTCTTTATCAACACTAAGTGCAGAACAAAATGAAAAATAGGGCCCAATTGGCTTTGGTTGAATTTTTCTATGCGAGTAGTGAATCCATTTAAGGTAGGTCATATTTAGAATGTTATGTTTGTCAGAATACAACTCAATCATCTTTCATGAACAAAATCCTTGTATATTGAAGTCTTTCCTCCTATGTTAAGAATGTGGACTTGGACCCAACTCAACCCCGAAAGCTAGCTTAAGGGGGAGGGCTGTCCAAGTTCATATATGCAACTCCTAGGAATTTTATCCATCAGACAATTAACCTTGGCTCTGATACCATGTTAAGAAGGTAGACTTGGACCTAATTCAACCCCAAAAACTAGCTCAATGGGGGAAGGTTGTCCAACTCCATACACGCAACACCCAGGAATTTTATCCAACCGATGTGAGACATTTACACATCAATATCCTCATTAGTGCATTTCTATAAAATAATAAAATAAGCCATGTTTCGGCCTTTGTATTTCCTGGTTTAATTGTCATTTGATCATATAATCCCCTATTTAAAAAATGAGAGTTAACTTGCTTTTTATTAATTTCTACCATGATAGCCCTCATCGTTTAATATACTCTGACATTTCATTGTTTTTCTAATATTATGTACTTAGGAATGCCATATCCTCAGAATCTTGAGACTGCAAGAGAGGTGGAGGCAATTGTGAGACAAAACGAAGCTATACCAGCAACAATTGCTATTTTGGATGGCATACCCTGCGTAGGTGTTTATTCAAAACTTTGTCTCAGTTCACTTTGAGTCGCTTGGAGTTCCAAATTGGTTTTTTACCTCTCTTTCAGAAACTCATAATTTGCGCTATGAGTCCATTATGGAGTTTTTGGATACCATAAGAATTAAGAGTTAAGTTAGTGAATCCAAACCTTACTTTATTGTTCAAAAGAAATGAGCTAATACTTAGAGATAGATATTGATGCAGACATAATTGTAGATCTAAACAAGTAGAACAAGATTTTCGGAACCAGTTTAGAATATTTGGATGCAATTCTGGTTGACAGAATTTGTCACAACTTCAGTATAAATTCCTTCATAGAATAAGTATTATATGGTTATTACCTTCTAAAATTAACTTCTTTTTCCGCTGCCATGCGTTATCTTGTGAGAGCCAGCTCTTTTGTCGGAAAATATTGTGTGTTTTGCTTGATTAGTATCAGCGGATTAGATATCTTATCTTCATCTCACTTTTTATGAGTTCTGCCATTCTCTCGTCTCATGTTGAATGTCATGTTTTTTGCATCGATGGGAAGTGAATTCTCGCTATATATTGTACTGTGTAATTGTCTTGTTAACTATTATTTAATTTTCAAATATTGGACGGTCAAGCCGGCATTTACCCTGTCTTCTACTTTTCTATTTTTAGCTGTGTGGGGGATTGTGGGGAGGAAATGTCTGCAGTGAACTTGGATTTTCTTCTGAATGTTTGAAATTCACGTTCTTTTACTATTATTTGGTTAATTTCTTCTGAGTTTTTCCTGTTACTTT
Organism: Henckelia pumila; assembly: GCF_033568475.1. Lineage (NCBI taxonomy): Eukaryota > Viridiplantae > Streptophyta > Magnoliopsida > Lamiales > Gesneriaceae > Henckelia > Henckelia pumila. The sequence continues at coordinate 129,711,286 of NC_133120.1, read as the reverse complement.
TCTTCCTGTATACCGGAGGGAACAAGATGGCGACAATCATCTGATTTGTGAAGAAGCTTTAAATTTGTAGGTTTAAGCTCGGAAGAACTTGAAAGGTTGGCCATTCTGGGAAGAAAAGCTCGAAAGACAGCTCGTAGAGACATCGCCCATGTTGTGAGTATTTAAAGATAGGTTACACTTTGTTTTCTGCATTGGTTTTATTATTTGGTCCCCACTCTCAAAATTTTCAGTTCTTGATTGCGCCATGGCAAATTCAAAACTTTTTTCAATTTTGGTTGCCATGCTTAGAAGATGCCTGATGAAAACTTCAATTTTGTCCTTTTCCTTCCTTTTTATTTTTTGTTTTTTAAATGTTAGTGAATGGTCTGTTTTGAAAAGTTAATAAAATCCTGATGACTAGGGGTGATTATGTTATGTGCACGAATCTGCGATCTCGTTATGGGTCTAACTAATGGTTGATCGTGTAAATCTGTAATGTTGGTGTGCTTAGATGTTTTTCTTCCTTTCTTACCTTTTTTGTAATGTGGGTTGGTTCCAATTTGAGAGATCCCCATGATCTCCTGTAACAAGAGAAATTTTTGGAATTCAAACTTGAATATTTGTTGCTTCGTGTCGAATATATATGCAAGAAAGAGTCCTTGAAACTTCAAAATACCGCATCCTAAATCTAAGAATTATCCTGCGTGATAATTCCCTTTCTTCAAACTTTTAACAAACAAAATGGTAAAGAGATAGAAATTTATTGAAATGCTACAACCGAAAGATAAAACGATAAACTTCAATCTGCTGGACTCTTCTTGTATCTTCCCTGGGCCTGTCGACAATATGCAACATCCTCTTGATTTGTTGGGCTTGTTGGGCTCTTGCTCGTGCGCAATTGGGCTTGATGGATCGCAACAGGTTATCTAACATCTTGCCATCATATTTTCACTCATTCCCTATATTGGTATGACTTCATTCTATGATTATTGTCAACCACCTGATTCTTCAAATTTATTGCTTCACAATACATGTCAACTGCATGCAATACCTGAACTTGGATTTGTTTCCCTCATAAAGCTAACTAGTATCTCGGAGTTTGAATAACAAAAAACATTTCAGGTAGCTACTAGAGGGAATGGCGCGACAACGGTTTCTGCTACAATGTTTTTTGCTTCCATGGTATTCCTTGCTTTGTAATAATCATTTATTACGTGTCTTTCCTTCTTACAAACACTCCTTTAAGGCAAATAGTTATGCTGCCAACTGTCGAGACTTCAATTATTGCAGGTGGGCATTCAAGTATTTGTTACTGGTGGCATTGGTGGAGTTCACAGACATGGACAGAGTAGTATGTTTTGTGATTATTTTATTTTATATATTGAAAAATATTTGGGGTGCTTCTTGATATGAAGTATCTCATAAAAAGATGTGGTGTAATTTGATGTTCTGTGTATATATTATAATTGCATTTGTTTTTATATGTTCAGTTATGATTTCAATTCGGTGCGCTGCTTGATTGGTTGAAACCAAAAAGTAAAATATTTCGTAGAATGGAGTTAAAACCATGCTGAGCTCATTCATTTGCGAAATAGCTTAATTGTTGAATCATTTTGTGCATAGTATGCAAAATCAGTGAGAGTCAACTATTTTTGGAAAATTCAAGAGAAAAAATTACTGGAACAACTACCTGATATAAACTGAACCTTTTGTTCTGTCGAGAATAGGCACGACATTTATGTGATTTTTGTTGTATTAACTCGTCCTGATTTGGTATGTGATTTTTGTTTCCTGTTTTTTTTTTTGGTTAGCTATGGATATCTCTTCAGATCTCACAGAGCTGGGAAGGACCCCTGTTGCTGTAGTTTCTGCCGGTGTAAAATCAATATTAGATATTCCAAGAACTTTGGAATATTTGGTATGACCCTTTATTGTTTCACATGTTACACAATCTTATGCAATGAATGCACAATCATTTTCTGTTGTGTTTCAGGAAACTCAAGGAGTTTGTGTGGCTGGATATAATACCGATGAATTCCCTGCTTTTTTCTCTGAAACAAGTGGTTGCAGGGTAATTTTTTTTGAAATAATAAATCTAGCCAAAGATTTGTGGTATTCCTTGTCCCACGATTTTTATGATTCTGTCTTAAATTACGTGCTGCAGCATCATAGGATCGTTTCCATTTTTTTCCATTTTATAATGCTTATCAATGTTATGTAAAATTTAGAACTGGTTCCTGGTTTTGTTTTGTGAATGTTTCTTTTTTTTTTTTTTTTCTGAGGAGGTGAATTTTTCTAATTCAGCTTGTGTTGTGTCTGTGTTACCAAAAACTGTGGGATTCTCTCGGTATCAATATTTAGCTTGCTTTAGTTGTTTCCAGGAAAAAAACTGTTGATAGTTTACTATAAAATTTCAGGCACCTTGTCGTGTTGACTCACCTGAGGATTGTGCTCGACTAATAGGTAGGGAGCATTCCGCTTTCTTTATTTTTCCGCAGTTAATAATATTACTGTGCTTAGTAAGATTCTCAATCACTATAGATTCGAACACAAATCTTGAGCTCGGATCTGGAATCCTGATAGCGGTACCTATTCCTAGAGAACATTCTGCTTCAGGAAATAAAATTGAATCGGCCATACAGAAAGCTCTGAAGGAAGCTCGGTAAAACTCGTCATCAAATATGTGAAATAATGATGATCAGGCTAATATTCCTATCTTATATATATATACATATATATATATATATACATATATATATATATATATATACATATATATATATATATATATATATATTATATTTCATTTGAGTGACACAGGGAGCAGCATGTAACTGGCAGCGCTGAAACTCCTTTCTTACTTGCTAAAGTAAACGAACTGACCGGAGGAGCCTCCCTTGCTTCAAGTATTCTTTGTCAGATACTATTGCATCACTAACCAAATAATTTTATTTATTGCTTGATGGACGTCGAATATCTGATTTTTTCAATTTCCTTAATGGAGATGTTAGATATAGCTCTTGTAAAAAATAATGCACAAGTTGGTGCGCAGATTGCTGTCTCCCTCGCTCATCTCAGACGAAATAATACTAAAGGTGAGCATTTATTTAGTTTTTCTAGTTTATTGCTTCGGAACAACGATGCATCCCTGTTTCCATTTCTAAAGTACGTCTTGGAAAACATTATATTCAAATTGCTATGAACTACCAGCAAACTTGCTGATATTTGATTGCAGGTGCCTAAGGAAACAGAGAGGATCTAACTCCTACTGCCATCTTTCGAGAATTCAAGGGTTAACTAAACAGACATACTCGCAAAACTTGGAGGAGTTGCATTTGAATCTGTCAAGATTTTCAAAATATTTCCCTGTTTGTTCCAACTTCTCTCCCCGTAGATTCTGTTGGGGTTTGAATACACTAGAATTGTCATAAATGCATAATTTTCTGTAACGAACTTCGTCTTCGTTCCTCTCGGACTTTGGAACATCACATGTTGATCAGAACACTTGCAAACCTTGAAAGTTGAAACCCAGATGAAAAATTCCGATTTAGATAAGATCCAACAAATATTAGTTAATTTTTGTATATTGTATCAAATTAGGTGAGGAAGAATTCAAGATCAGTGCCATCTTTCTTAGGATTCTGATGTCTTCCTTTGGACTTTTCCTTTTATCCCTTGCTCTTTTTTTTCCTTGATAGGAGAAGATAATACCAAACTAAAGTTGTTTTAGCTCCGCAGAAGAAAAGGAATTGAATGTTGGAAGCATGTGGGAGAATTTTCTTGTTATTCCCACACTTGGAACGCACTAAGGAACAAAAGTGATGGCCCATTGTTTGGCTTTGTTAGGGCATGTTTGGAACTTAGTTGATTTTCAAGAATATTATATGCTTTGGGGCAGTTCTTGATTCCCCATACACTTATGTCGTGACAAGAATAACACAAAAAGGCTTCCTTGAAGTGGGGTGAACCAACCTAAGCCATGTTAAAACAACCAACATACTCGTTTCTTTCGAGTTTTGTTGGTGTAATTTCTTTTTATCTTACGAAATAGTATTAAAAAAATATCATGCAAAATGTGAAAATAATTCACGGGGCACTACTAAAGTGGTAGCTTTTTTGAGCCATTTCAAACAAGAAGTTTTATTGAACCTTTAATATTTGTTATTAATGTTGTATTGTTAATCCATCAACACATGAAGGAATAAGCCTTATGTGAGATATCTTATGGATTTATATTTGTGAGACATATCGACTTGGTTCATATCTGCCGTAAAAAATAATATTTTTTTTATAGATTGGGTCGGGTCGAAGATTCGTCTCTCTAAATTTCCGTGAGACGATCGAGTTTTTGTGTGAATAAAGTGGGTGATGTAATACATATTGAAAATAAATTATTTGGCTTGTAGCCGAATCACAAAAGGTTACTAGATCAAGAAAAGAAAAAAAAAACTACTCATCATATCTGTTTGCAAAATCCGAAACTTAATGTCCATCATTATAGCCTATAGGAGATCCGCTAATCAAGTGGCACACACTCTTACTATTTCGGCTTTGTCTTCCGATCAATCTCAAGCGTACAAGGACTCTTGTCCTCTCTTTTTGAGTCGTTTCGACGCATCGTGACTAATGACTTTGTATAGTAAATGATACTTGATAGTAATATATTTAATTTTTTTATAAAAAAAAATCAAAAAAAAAAAAGTTTTGCCGAATAAAAATGTGAAATTTCATTATCATAATCCCATTCTAACTTTGGAAATTTTTGAAAGTGACAAAGATATCCGAGTGATATGACAAAATATCCTTACAAAATACGATGTTTGAATTATCCGTCGACAAACAATTGATTACTATTATTTAATAGGATTCTGTATCAGCAAGCGTAAATGATTTTAGAGTATGGAAAAATATTTGTTTTTTAAGAAAATTAAATATAACTTTTGTTTGTTTGTGTTTGATCCCAATTTGTCTTGCTTGTCAACCCAAGGTTATACCCAATGAAGGTTAACAAGGAAAAAATATTTTTTATGAATCATATTCAATTCATATCATCTGGGAAAGTTGGGTGGTCGAGGTGGGCAATTTCTCGGGTAGAACAAAGTTCTTCCCTATCCGATTTACTGACCGCATAATTGATAACATGTATCGTCGAGGTCTGCACACACTCAAACAAGAAAAGTTAGTGAGGTGTGAGAAGAGTTTTTGGCGAGGCCGCTCAAACAGTTCGAGTCAGTATGATGATCACACAAGGCAATAAAATATTGTGAGAGAAGGATATAGAGAATGTTTGTATCGAACCGGTCTATTTTGAAAAAACGGTGCAACTGGTCGGACCGTTTTAACTGGACGGTTGGATCGAAAAATCGTTTATATAATATAATATAATTAATAATATATTTTAAATTTTAAACTTAAAAGATGTATATAAATAAAATATATATATATTTATCTTAATTTAAAAAATAAATAATGTTATAAATATATTCAAAATATTAATTATAGTTATATATATTTTTAAAATTAAATAAATTAATTAAAAAAAACTTTAATAATACTATAATAATATTTTTAACGATGTACAAATTACAAATAATCATTTATTATATATAATAAAATATTAAATTAGCGTTTTAAATTAAAAAACAATTAATTTAAAAAAATAAAAAAATATTCAAAAAGCGGTTGAACCGGTTCTTGGGGCCGGTTTTTGGCCGGTTCGACCGGTTCTGAGCGGTTCAATCGTTAAAACGGTTTTTGAGAGTGTTTCGGATCGGACCAGTGACCGGTTCCCAGTCGAACCGGTCCGTCCAGTCCTAATATGAATCTTATATGCATGAAAAACAAACACGATTATAAATTAATCGTACCATCAATTCAATAACAAAAAGACTCGAATTGTTGTCTCAATCTTTTGACACAAGTAAGTTTTGGATATCCACGTCTAGTTTACAACGAAACTAGCAACAAATAATCACAAGATAAACAATTAATCACAACGGAACCTTCAAAGAACTTGTCTTTGAAAATCCACGAAGATAATCAATCGACAAACGCCACAAAGTTGTTAAACTTTGATAAGTTTGATTTGAAAAAAACAAAGCAAAGCTTTGAAAAAAATTCTAGAGAGAATTTCAATTGATAAAATCAATAATCTGAATACTGTGTTTTTTTTTTTTAGTTGAGAGAGGAGGGATTTGTTACAATTGGGTTTCGAACTCGAGACCTCGTCCCACACTTGGGACCTTGATGTTAGATGAGCTACACGTCATCGGCGAATACTGTGTTATTCAATAATGAATAATATGATTGTTTTATAGTTTACAACTCAAAAATAAAAGATAACACAAAATAATTCAAAGATCTAATTTCCTAAAGTTTCAAAACTCTTAAAATAGGAAATAAATCATCAAAATAACATATTCCATCGAAACACACACTAACATGCCGCACTATGTGTTTCTCGGACGTGCTAGGGTGCATAAAGTTGCGCTAGAGCGCGCTAGTGTTCTGTCCAAGGAACATGTAATTGCACAGGGCGCGCTGGGGCGCAATAAGTTTCGATGGAGCGTATGGTCAGTGCGCTGGAGCGCAAGAAGTTGCGCTCGAGCGCGAAGGTCTTCAGTCCAAACTTCAAATCTTCACTCTTTTGATCTCTTAACATTTAAATGACATCCAAATGTCCTCCAAATTGACTCTCATGCTCTCCAACTTGGTTTTCATAAATTCCAAAGCCTTTTAATCTTAATAGCAACTTATGAGACACTTCTTTAAACATTACGAATCTTTGGCGCATCTTTTTGAATGTTTTGCTTTGGCTCCTTGATTTTGATCTCCCCGGTAACTCTATCGAGTTCATAGCACCTTTAACAATTCGATCACTTCGAGATCTTTTCATAATCATATCAGGTCCGGTTTTGAAAACACTAATTTATAGGTCCTCAGAGTTGATGGCTCTTTCAGGTTTCTCGAGTGATGGCCAAGATGCATGGTCATGGCTCACATTTCAATCGTATCCAGACCGGTGGAGGTGGGAGGAAATGTGTCCCTTGATTGTTGGTGAGAGCGACTCATAATAAATTGACTTAGTCTTCTTGCCTTATCTAGCCCGAGAAGACTACTCTCTGAGCACTCCCAAACCTCGTCTCCCTGGGTTTTTCTTTCCTGTCGAGCTCCCTTATCTCCTGGCCTCTCTGGCTCTCCTTCTTAGCTGTCAATTTCACCCGGGCTCTACTCTATTCTGTTCTTCGGGTTACTCTCTCTGCCCAGGTTCAAGGATGACCTTGACACCTTTCGGGATATCACCACATACAATATTTTTAATATTAATTTAAATTTATTTTGAAGAAAATTCAAAAAATTCATAAACCTCGTCTCCGAAAGATTTGATTCCAAGAAGGTTATAAATTTTGAATTTCAAATAATATTAATTTCGAGTGACTTCAAAATCCATTAGCCACGCCATATAAAGTAACAAGATGAAGTTTTTTTGTTTTTTATTTAATAAAAAATCATTTCATTTTTTAAATCTCTACGAAGAAAAATATTAACAGTTATATTTGACATTACATAATAAACCATCATTTTTTATTTATTTTCCATCTAATATAAACATCTTTTGAAAAATAAACTATTTTTTCATCTTGATCGGTTATAAAATATTAAACTATTGCATATAAAATTAGGTTTATTCACTCAATATAATTTTATCCAAATAGATTGAACCATGTACTAATATTAACTTAAATAACTAAATCCAATACAATAGAAAAAAAAAAAAAAAAAAAAGAGAAAGGCTATTGCGAGACAGTAGATCTGTAAGACAAGAAACGTTGATTAGTTAATAACATTCACCGAACATTAATATTTTTAACATAAAAATAATATTTTTTATGTGTTTAATAGGTTGGTTTGGCTGAATCAAATCAAAAATATATGACACAAAATTTAGCCACAAGTCACCAAAGTTTTTACCTAAAACTAAAAAGAAAAGAAAAGAAAAGAAAGCTGTCTCTGTCACATGAGACACCTATTTCCCTCTGCCATTTGAGGAGAAAATGACAAGTGATATCCTAGACAAAGAATAAGAACAAATTTCGAGACAGGTCCTCTTAACTTTATGCGTAGAGAAAACAAGTGAAAAGGGGCACTTGTTCACACAAATTCCATATTCTTTCAACAAGCAAAAGGACACCAAATCCCTCACGACAAAAACTCATGTCACGCATGGTAGACAACCGAGCTATGTTGTCCAAACTAAATGACAAATTTTGCCTTAGGTAACCAAGTTCTCCAAGATTGACTCATCTCGTAATCCTCAGCCTTAAATTCAACCAAACCCTTCTCTATTTACTGCCACTTCTTTTCTTTTGAGTTGCAGAAGAACACGCAGATATTTGGGTTGTTTTGTGGGGATTTTCTTGGGGCTTTTTGTGGGGTTTTCATGAATTGGAAAACCCAGAAAGGGAATTAGAAATCTTGGCCTGGTTGGTGAGTTCTCGTATACTGATTGTGTTTTGGTGTAGTTGTGTTCCCTGTGGCGTGGTTGAGTTTTGGAATTATTCATAGATTCTTGATTGGCTTCATGTTGTTGTTTTGGGAATTGTTGAATAATTTCTAGTTTGTTTGTAATTTTTCCAGGAAAATATCTGATCTTGCTGCTGATTTTCTGGGAGTTTTTAATTCCAAAAATATGTTTCAAGAAGATGGATCATCGTCTGTGACTTCATCACCGCTTCAAATGTTTCCTATGGTGTCCTTATCACCTGGTTTTATGTCACCATATCCATGGCTTAAGGATCTGAAACCTGAAGAAAGAGGGCTTTATTTAATCCATTTGTTGGTCACTTGTGCAAATCATGTGTCAACAGGCAGTCTTGAAAATGCAAACATAGCCCTCGATCAAATCTCTCATCTTGCATCGCCTGATGGTGATACTATGCAGCGGATTGCGTCGTATTTCTCGGAGGCTCTTGCGGATAGGATCCTCAGAACCTGGCCTGGTGTTTATAAGGCCTTTCGTTCTACCAGAATCTCCATTGTTTCTGAAGAAATCCTTGTGAAAAAAATGTTTTTCGAGTTCTTGCCATTTGTTAAAGTGGCTTTTGTGATCAGTAATCAAGCGATTGTGGAAGCAATGGAGGGGGAAAAGATGGTTCATGTTATCGATTTGAATGTGACCGAACCGGCACAATGGTGTGCACTTATTCGAGATTTGAGTGCACGACCCGAAGGTCCGCCTCATTTGAGGATTACTGGGATTCATCAGCAAAAGGAGGTGCTTGAACAGATGGCCCATATATTAACCGAAGAGGCGGAAAAGTTGGATATACCGTTTCAATTCAACCCTATTGTCAGTAAACTAGAAAACCTCGATGTCGAAAAGTTGCGCGTCAAAACAGGGGAGGCTCTAGCTATTAGTTCAATGATGCAGTTGCATTCTCTTTTGGCCTCCGATAACGAGCTTAAGAAAAAGTCTCCCTCCACGCCTATGAATTCGATTGGTATTCACTTGCAAAGAGTAGCACAAATGAATCAAGGTACCTTGGGTGAATTGCTGGAGAAAGATATGGTTAATGGATATAGTCCAAGTACCGACTCAGCCTCGTCCTCGCCTTTATCTTCGACCGGTTCGTCAAATATAGACACTTTTCTTAATGTCATATGGGGTCTTTCTCCCAAAATTATGGTGGTGACAGAACAAGACTCGGATCACAATGGGAAATCCCTCATGGAAAGGTTGTCCGAATCTTTGTACTTCTATGCTGCACTGTTCGATTGCTTGGAGTCAGCTTTACCTAGAGCATCTTTGGAGAGATTAAAGATGGAGAAGATGTTAGGCGAGGAGATTAAGAATGTCATAGCGTGCGAAGGAATGGAGAGGAAAGAAAGACACGAAAAGCTTGAGAAATGGTATCAAAGATTTGAGATGGCTGGTTTCGCGAGTGTTCCATTGAGCTATTACGCGATGCTGCAAGCGAAAAGATTGTTGCAAACATATAGTTGTGATGGCTATAAGATCAAAGAAGAGAATGGCAGCGTCGTGATTTGCTGGCAGGATCGACCCCTTCTCGCGGTATCCGCTTGGAGGTTTAAGAGGTGAAATCTTGATCGATCCGCCTCGTGCTTTATTATCTTCGTTTCAAAGTTTGTAGAGGGGATACTTGATCCTGCAGATGTAAAAATCTTTAGTGATGTACTGTTCAACTTTAATATTTCAGCTCTTTGTTCATTTCTGTTTTTGAAATGTTTGATTTTTGTGATCAACTTAGGTAGTGTTTTGTAGAGCCGATTCATAAAGTTCTACAAAACACTACCTTTTAATGTTATAGGATGTAAACTCTCTTAGTCTTACCGACAATAACATGTTTCCTTTTTCCGGGCGTTTTGTCGCGTGGGCTGGGCCGTATCTGAGATTTACTAGGCCCGACTCCGGAGTCGAAAACACTCTTTAACATTAAAATTCATTTTTTTCACTGATTTTCTCAAACAATGGAATTCAATTTGTTCACTTTCGATATTTTTTTTTTAAAAAAAATAAACATAGGGTAAATGCACTTTAAATCTCTAGACTCAAATTCAAGTTTGTGATCAGTTCCTGTTAGAAAAGAAATGTGTTTAGGCTCCCTATCAACAAAAAAAAATTTCTGCACTCCTTAAGCCCACTTGTTTTTTTTCGGATGAAAGTCAGTACAAAACATTGAAAATATGGTACAAATACATTATAATTGAGTATCAACTGTTTCAAATTTGGTACTAATATATTATTTTTGAGTATTCAAACATGTAAGCAAATACTGATATTAATGACACATTTGTCTTCTTTGGATAAAAATCAATACAAAACATTGAAAATTTGATACTGATATATAATATTTGAGTATCAAATGTGTTAGATCTGTTACATATATATGATTTTTGAGTACTTGAACATATGTTCCAAGTGTTGATGTTAATAAAGATGTTAAGATTTTATACTCAAAATCTTTTCTTTTGTACCAGATCTAAATCACTTAGTGCTCGAATATTATATATTAGTACCATATTTTCTATTTTTTGTATCGAATTTCACCCGTGAAAAGACATGTGGGGCCAAGGAGTGCAGAAATATTTTTGGGTAGATCAGGGAGTTTAAATTCATATTTTTACTGCCGAAGACTGAAAACAAATTTAAATTTGGGTGTAGAAATTTAAAGTAAATTTACCCATAAACATAAGGATTTTCACCTCAAAATAGCTCACAAAACTTCCTATTGAGCACATAAATTTCAAGAAAATCATCTTCTAAGTGGGTATTTCGTTTTTCAGAAATGTATATTTTAAGTTGGTATTTTATTTTTGGGAAAGGTTTGAAAGGCTTTTAAAATGATTGAAAATCTTTTCTTGAGGGGAGTTGATATTTACACTCCATTTTGTGTTATTTACACTCCACTTCATGTGTAAAATAGAGTGAAAATTTATTCACATATGGAGTACAAATAACAAAAATTGGAGTATAAATATCAACTCCCTTTCTTGAGCGGCATGTCTACAAAAGAAGAAACAACAAATCTGTTTAAAAGCCGCGTGAAAATTTTGAGAAATTATACATTACTAATTATGATTTGAAATTTCACTTTTTCCAATCCATATAGCTTAATTAAGGGCCAGCCAATAACCCATTGTTGATACGTACTAATAGAGATTATATTTTTATTTTTCAAAAAATCAATATTCTCTCTTAATCATGAAAATATCTCAAACTTATCACACATAATGGCTGAAAAAAAAAAAAAAAAAATTCTTGTATAGTTGTTGATAGCTAGTAGTCGAAGGCCGAAAATTGTAGAAATTAAAGAGAACTAACTTAAAATCAGCTGATAAGAAAAAAAAAATGATAAATTCCCAACATGAAAAATTACGGTAATTTCGAGAAAAACAATGAATGGGATAAAGATTTATCCTTAACATCAAATGGTGTTTTTTATAAGTGTTTGACAGAGCTTATAAGCTCTTGAAAACAACTTATAAACTATTTCAGAGCTTATAAGCCCTTTAAATTTTTTTGGCAAATTTTCTGTCAAACAACTTATAAGCTGTCAAAATAAGCCGTTGTTTTTAAAAATATCATATTTTGATATATGTTTAACATTTATGATAAATTTAAAACTATTTAAAATTTACCACCATGCCCTCGGCCTATTTTTTGTATATAATTTATCAAATTTTTTCTAAATTAAAATTAAAATAATTTTATTTTTTTAATATATGTTTAACATTTATGATAAAATTTAAAACTATTTTTGTATACAAATTATTATTTACATTACTTTCATACTATTATACATTTTTTGATAATTTTGACAATAAAAAGATCTTATAATACTAAACAAATCAACATCTTTAAATTGTTTAAAACAAGTTTATACAAACACTTTAATAGTTTATTTTTAAAATAAGACGTGACAATTTATAAGCTCATAAAAAACTTATAAGCTTTAGGAGCTAATAAACTATTTTAATAAGCTTGACCAAATACTCTCTTAGATTAATTTTTGAGTTTTCGATATCAATGTATGACATGAATGTGATCATGCCGACTTATTGTTGGATTGAGAAAGATGACGCTCCCCGATCTGATCCATCAAACTTGTTACTAGCATATAAGTTGTTTTCAATAAGCTTGAGCAAACAACATCTTAGATTAATTTTTTGAGTTTTCGAGATCAATATATGACATGAATGTGATCAAGGGTTGGCTTATTTTTGAACTGAGAAAGATGACGCTCCCCCAGTCTGATCCATCAAGATTGTGTTTGACCTATAAATTAATTTGGGTCATTAATTTATCATTTAATCAATTAAAATTTTTACTGACGGACCTCTATGAATTAAGGTCCAAGAAGGTTACAGGAACTGCAAAGAATTGATCAAAAACTTTCAAGACCCACGATGTATGTAATGGGAGGATGAAGTTGGGCACTCGGAGAACTAGCTCGACGAACCAAGCGAAAAAAATAGAAATGACCAAGTCAAAACAATTACGAGTTAGCGGGTCTGTTAGTGGGGTGGTTAGTGCTGCAAGTAGTGAGCTAATGGATTTGAACAGTTGAGGAACTGACTCGGGAACCAGCAACCAAGCAAAAAGAGTGAGAAGAAGATCAAGTCAAAACAGTTAAATAGTCAGTGGGCCTGTTAGTGGGGTGGTTAGTGCTAGCAATAATTTCTAACTTATAATTGTTAAAAACTTTTAATGTTTATGAACATCAAAAGATAATATATTATTATTATATTATTAAAGTTGAGAAATTTAGAATAACTAACTTCGGTTCATGGAATACTTACCATAAACCAAAAAGAGTATGTTTTTTTATGAGACTGTTTCACGGATCTATATTTGTGATATGAGTCGACCCAATCTATATCTGTAGTGACCGGTCCCGGATCACATACTAATCAGAAACTTAGGCATGCAATTAACTTAAACAGATAAAAAATAATTAGAGCAATCACGAAAACTTAACCAAATACTAATGCGACAGAATACAACCGAAACAATTGACTGAGAACCCAAGAAGAACAATAACACAATCCAATCGAATAAAATAAATACCAGTAGCCAACTTAAACTGAAACCAACAGCGACCCCTGCAACCAAGCACTGGTCACCAACCAAACATCTATCTAGCTCCTAGTCAACCTAAAAACTTGTCCCGTCGAATGAGGTGTCCGAGATAACAACAAAGATGTGAGCGCTAACACCTATTACGCAAATATGATTATGCTGGTCTAATGTGATGCATGCAACATGAAATATAAATGATCTGGTAAAAAGAGATCAAACTTTGAAAAATACTGCTCAAAACGTAGGCATCACCAGTATGCGTACTCTGTCTTCGAAGGATCCAAGTGGTGCCACGCATACTCAACCCGATCTTGGACTATCACCATCTTGAGTAAATCGCACATGCTAACCCGTCGATCCAGTTGGTGTCACACGTGTTGGAAAAAAACTGGCGGTCAGATCAATCACGATTGATACCCGGTGCAGCGGAAGTTTAAAATTTTTATCATGGAACAATTCCATGGTGTGGGTATCAACCATTCAACGATTAAATTATTGTGTGTGTAAAATTCAAATAACAATTAATTAAATTTTACCTTCAATCTCGCAACGAGATTACTGGACACCAACAGATTTTATCTGCTCTTGTTGTCTCTCCCTGGAACCGATGAACTCCTTCAATCAGGTCCACGAACAGAGGTTTAATCCCTCTGATAGATTGCACTAGAAAATCTATCAGAAGTTTTCTGCGAAGAGAATAAACGAATCTGATTCGTTATTCCTTACTGCGATTCAAAATCACAGACCGGAAAATCTCGGGCAGAGTATGGGGAGGGTTCGGCCGAAACAATCTTTGAGAGGAACTAGGGTTTTCGATTTTTGCTCTAAAAAATTATGACCTGTTGTGTGTAATTTCTGTACTGAAATAACTTATTTATAATGCAGGCCACTAACACCTTAGGGCCCATTAGTCATAAGCTGGGGCCCGACAAGCAAAGCCCGCTCGTTCAGAAATTAATATAAAATTCATCGTGACTCCGATTGATGAACTGATTTCACCAATGTGCACAGAAACCATTTCTGCACATTTTAAAGTCAAAATAAATTTTCCTGAATCCGAATTCAGTGGTTTCCAAAAATGTCCATCCCTATGTCATTTTAGGAAATCCTACTCCCTTACTCTTATTTAAGAAGTCCAACTCCTTAGTTCATTAAATTTAACTCTTTAAATTTAACTATCTCAACGGGGATTAAAACTCCATTACACTGTGTGACCCTCAATGGTTCAGGGATACAGCTAGCCGTGGGCTCACAACTCCTTGTGACTCGGAACAACACTTTCCGACTTGCCCAACGAATCATGGTAAAGCGCCTAGCAACATCGCCCCATGATTCCCTAGGTATCACTGATAGTGCCTACAAGAACCAGTAGATTTTGGTTAGCGTACAGTACGGTCCCTTCATCCAAATATCCCGATCGAATCAACAACCATTGGTATATCGAGAGTCGCTCAAGATTCGATAACTATGCAATACATCTTGAAGATCAAATTAGTGACATCGCATGTGCTACTAAGAAACCATTTCTTAAATCACATCAAGTACTCTGGCCAGAGATTTGTCACACTAATATCTCCTCAGATCGCATAGGATATCCACACTCGCAAGTATGTGGTGAATCCTTGACAACAATGCATTGACTCCTATATGTGTCGTAACTGTACCCAATCTCGACACCTGATGACCCCCATAGAGTCGGTAAACGAGTCAAAGCACAGCACTAGCATATAGAGTCTCCATGATGTTTCAAGTCGTAAGGACTAATGGCGTACAACCAAAACCGCGGACTTTATCCACTCGATAAGTGATAACCACTTGGAAAGTCCGGATAGGGTAGTTCGATTATTCATCCTATGAATATCCATTTGCATGCTTCGAACATCTCCATGTTCCCTACCAATGAAACGTGGTACTCCGCATCGCAAATGCTAGTCTCAAACTCGAGCGATCCTTATCCTTATTATCGGACGGCTCAATCGACTAGGAACAGTTTAGAATATACAGTGACTATAAGATGTATTTCATGATAGACATCCCCATGTTCTACCACATCTTACATACACTATAGTATATTCAAGGTCTTTATCAAAACTACAATAGTATATCACAATATAACAATATGAAGTAATATAAAGTCATTGCCATAAAAGTGTAAATAATATTAAACAAAAGATTGTTTATACAAAGAGTCATCAAAGCCCATAGCCACACAGTTGGCTCACTGGGCACCCACTCTTACAATCTCCCACTTGCCCTATAGCCAACTAGTCATACTACGTAGACCCATTGCTTCGCGATGTTTGTCAAACAATGGTCCTGGCAAGGGCTTAGTAAGCGGATCAGCGATATTGTCTGCAGAGGCCACTCGTTCGACAATGATGTCTCCTCTTTCCACAATCTCCCGGATTATGTGGTATTTCCTCAGTACGTGTTTGGATCTTTGATGAGACCTTGGTTCCTTTGCTTGAGCAACGGCACCCGTGTTGTCACAGTACACCGGGACTGGACCAACAAATTCAGGAATGACGCCCAACTCTTGGACGAACTTCCTCATCCAAACGGCCTCTTTAGCAGCAGCTGATGCTGCAATGTATTCAGCCTCAGTGGTGGAATCCGCTGTGGTGTCCTGCTTGGAACTCTTCCAAGAGACAGCACCGCCATTGAGCATGAACACAAATCCAGAGGTTGACTTCGAGTCATCCACATCACTTTGGAAGCTAGAGTCGGTATAGCCTTCCAATTTGAGTTCTCGTCCTCCATAAACCATGAACATATTCTTAGTCCTTCGCAAGTACTTAAGAATGTCCTTCACGGCTTTCCAATGCATTTGACCAGGATTAAACTGATATCTGCTCGTGACACTCAGAGCAAATGCTACATCCGGTCTGGTAGATATCATCCCATACATGATACTACCTATAGCTGACGCATATGGTACATGTGTCATATTCTCTATCTCTTCATCAGTCTTGGGACACATAGACTTGGATAGAGAAACTCCATGACACATGGGTAGATGTCCTCTTTTGGACCCATCCATTGAAAACCGTTTCAATATGGTATCGATGTAGGTTGATTGAGTGAGTCCTATCATTCTCTTAGACCTATCTCTATAGATCTGTATCCCAAGAATGTAGGATGCCTCTCCCAAATCCTTCATCGAAAATCTACCTGATAACCATATCTTTGTTGACTGCAACATCCCTACATCATTCCCAATGAGTAGGATGTCATCAACATAAAGTACTAAGAATGTCACCGCATCCTTAACTACTTTCTTGTACACGCAAGGTTCCTCCGGGTTCTTGATGAAACCAAAATCTTTTATTGTTTCATCAAATTTCTGGTTCCAACTTCTTGATGCTTGTTTTAGACCATAAATTGATCTCTGAAGCTTGCATACCTTATGCTCGCTTCCCATGGATGTGTACCCCTCAGGCTGCTTCATATAGATTTCCTCCTTAATGTCTCCATTAAGAAAAGCAGTCTTCACATCCATTTGCCATATCTCATAGTCATACCATGCAGCTATGGCAATTAGGATTCTTATGGACTTGAACATTGCAACTGGTGAAAAGGTTTCGTCATAGTCAACTCCTTGCCTTTGAGTATAACCTTTAGCCACCAATCGCGCCTTGTAGGTCAATACCTTACCATCAGGCCCAAGCTTTCTTTTGTAGATCCATTTACACCCTATCGGAACAATTCCATCGGGAGGATCTACTAAAGACCAAACTTGGTTTGTATGCATCGAATCCAATTCTGACTGCATAGCTTCAAGCCATAAATTCGAATCCGCATCAGAAATTGCTTCCTTGAAGTTTCTTGGATCACATCCAATGTCGGGTTCATCTTGATCCCCTTCAAGAAGAAGACCATATCGAACAGGAGGTCTAGAAGTCCTCTCGGATCTTCTAGGTTCAGGCGTGTCCAGTAATGGTTCCTGAGGCGTAGGATCGTTATTTTGTATTTCGGGTTCTTCTCGAACTTCTTCGAGTTCCATCATCTCGCCTTTCTTATCCAATAAGAACTCCTTCTCCAAGAAGGTGGCATTCCTAGAAACAAACACCTTTGTTTCAGCAGGATAATAGAAATAATATCCGATTGAATTCTTCGGATATCCTACAAAATAACATAAGCTGGATCGACTATCCAACTTATCTCCCACTGTCCGCTTCACGTAAGCAGGACATCCCCAAATCCTCAAGTACGAATACTTAGGAGCTTTGCCATTCCATAACTCGTATGGTGTTTTGTCCACTGCTTTAGTGTGGACGTTGTTCAACAACAATACCGCCGTTTCAAGCGCATAGCCCCAAAACGAAGGTGGAAGCTCAGTGAAGCTCATCATAGATCGAACCATGTCCAACAAAGTTCGATTACGACGCTCCGATACACCATTAAGCTGTGGTGTCATAGGAGGAGTCCACTGAGAGAGAATCCCATTCTCTTTTAGATAGTCCAAAAACTCGGTACTCAAGTATTCTCCACCTCGATCCGATCGAAGTGCTTTAATACTTTTACCTAGCTTGTTTTCTACTTCAGCCTTGAATTCTTTGAACTTTTCAAATGCTTCAGACTTATATTTCATTAAATATAAATACTCATACCTTGAATAATCATCAGTAAAGGTAATGAAGTAGGTGTGGCCATGTTGAGTCCCTACTCTAAATGGACCACAAACATCTGTGTGGATCAAATCCAACAGATTCTGACTACGCTCAGGTTTCCCCTTAAAAGGAGATTTAGTCATTTTTCCTTTTAGGCAGGATTCACAAGTAGGTAGAGAATTAATATCAGACATATCAAACATGCCCTCTCCCACTAGCTTGTTCATCCTCCTTGAGGAAATATGACCTAGCCTAACATGCCAAAGGTTTGCCGGGTTTTGACTATCGATTTTCCTTTTGTTTGTTGTCGCCGGTTTATCAACATAATTCACTGGAACGTCTTTTAGTTTTAAGTTGTATAGATCGTTTTCAAGTTGTCCATTTCCAATTAAACATTCATTCTTGTAAATATTGCAAATCCCATTCACAAAATTGCAAGAATAACCATCTCTATCAAGCATAGAAATAGAAATAATGTTTTTAATTAAATCTGGCACAAATAAAACATCTATCAAAAGTAACTTAAAACCGTTCTGCAAAAATAAATATTTCCCATAGCTATGGATTTAACTCTGGAACCATTCCCGAGCCTTGACTGGGTCTCACCCATCCTTATCCTATTACTTCTTGTTATCATTTGCAACTCATTGCAAATATGAGATCTACTTCTGGTATCCAATACCCAAGAAGTAGTATTAAGAAAAACATTTATTTCAATGTAAAACATACCCTTTGCAGTTCGCAACTGCTTGGGGTATTCCTTGCAGTTACGTTTCCAATTACCGGGTTTCTTGCAGTGATGGCAAACTTGTTTAGACTTGTCCAATTTTGCATGTAACATTTGGCCTTGAGATCATGGTCCAACCATTTCTCTAATTCGGCCAACCTTTCGGCAGTTACATCAGCCGGGGCTGTTTTCGGAGAAGCCTTTTCTAACACTTAGAAAATCTTTTCCCGAACTTAGGACAATCTTAACTTATGGAATCATTCTGTATTGTTTGCGTCAATAAGTTTGTTTTGTTGGAGAACAGAAACATGTGGATTACTGAGATAAAACAGACAATTATCGATGATTGTTTAAATAATTTACTAAGACATAAAATTGGCGAATTTTATTTTATGAATCTCACTCCCACTATTTTAACGATTTCACCACCCTCTAGTGAAAACGGGAAACTTTTTCCTTAGTGAGAACATGGAGTCCAATTGACAAACTTATGGTCCCGAATAATATCAGCCAACCATAATTCTCAAAAGGTAGAGCCCAATTGCTTCCAAAGCAACCCCCATGTGTTTACCTCATGTCCAATAAGGGCCCAATAATATGACACCGTTTAAAGTGACATGTCAAGATGACCCATCAATATTAAGTTGTGATGGACGGTCGCCATGTGGATCCCCCAATAATATGAGCCGATCCCATGGGAGTTCCACCCAACTTACAACATTTGTCGATCCAATGTACAGCTTTCCGACGGACGGGCCCCCCCAATAATATGAGCCGGACCATATCCGCGGGTAGCATCACATACATTGACCGTTGATGGAAGGTGGGAACATTTAAACAAATTTAAATTTCCTTTATTTATCTTGATATAAATTTTAAATCATATTTAAAATGAGGGATTTTTAATTATAAAAATATTTGTCTCATCATATTCATTTTATTGCATGCTTGCCGGATTCACGCAATTTATGTCTAAACATGCATACAATCATAATATCAAATATTATATAGGATGATCGATTCCATTTCTAATTGACCCGTGGTTGCCAATCACGGGTCTTAGTCCAATCCTAGGTAATATGCAGTATGCAAATGCAATCCTATTACATATGCTTCCAATTTACATTTCTTCAGTCTTCATTGTCTGCTGGGCCCACCATCTTCAAATCTTGATCTCCCACTAAATCTAATGTATTTACAATAAATAACAATGACAAGTAGGGGATACATTTTTAGGGGTGGGAACGGGCTATAAACCAAGCCCACTTTTATTACATATGACATTCATATCGGGCCATAAACCAGGCCCATTAATAAAACCAACAACAATAAAAACAAAATGTAAATTCCTAACATACACCTACAAAATTGGTCATGGCAATCGATCATCCTTATCCAATAACATTTAATTCAAAATTAATTTATTGGATAACATGCTGTGGCAATTCAAATTTAAACAAGATAAAATCATATTTTATATATAAAATCTCATTTCACATATAAAATCATATTTTATCTCTATATCAAATAAAATCATATTTTATCTATAAAATCCAATTTTACAAATAAAATCATATTTTACTTAATATATCATAAGATCATATCTTATCATCAATTGTACCAAAATAATTGATTTCAAAATTCAATTTACGGATAAAATATTAAAATTTTCCAAAAATTCAAATTTATCCAAAATCAATTTTAAAATTTACGGACTCGAACAATTCGATCCGAAATCTCGTGAACCAATCAAAAACAATTTTTTGACCGGATCAAAAATAAAATTTTAAATATTAAAATTAATTTTTAAATAAAAATATAATTTTTCCCGCGGGCCGCCCGGGACACTCCCGGGCCGGCCCGCACCCGGGGCGCGGGCCGGGGGCAGCCCGGCTGCCCCCTTAGGGCAGCGCCTGGCGCCGCCCCTGGGCGGCGCCGAGCGCCGCCCCTGGGCAGCGCCGAGCGCTGCCCTGCGCAGCGCCCAGCGCTGCGCTGGGCAGCGCACAGCGCTGCGCTGGGCAGCGCACAGCGCTGCCCTGGGCGGCGCCGTGCGCCGCCCGGGGCAGCAACAATTGCTGCCCCACCGGGCAGCGATCCAATCGCTGCCCGGGTTTTGCCCCGAAAATTTTTTTTTTTTTTTTTTATTTAAAAATATTTATTTTGTTTCAAAAAACCGAGACTCAAAAATTTTGTACAATTGATTAATTTAATCATTTGATCTGAGCAACCTGGCTCTGATACCACTGTTGGAAAAAAACTGGCGGTCAGATCAATCACGATTGATACCCGGTGCAGCGGAAGTTTAAAATTTTTATCATGGAACAATTCCATGGTGTGGGTATCAACCATTCAACGATTAAATTATTGTGTGTGTAAAATTCAAATAACAATTAATTAAATTTTACCTTCAATCTCGCAACGAGATTACTGGACACCAACAGATTTTATCTGCTCTTGTTGTCTCTCCCTGGAACCGATGAACTCCTTCAATCAGGTCCACGAACAGAGGTTTAATCCCTCTGATAGATTGCACTAGAAAATCTATCAGAAGTTTTCTGCGAAGAGAATAAACGAATCTGATTCGTTATTCCTTACTGCGATTCAAAATCACAGACCGGAAAATCTCGGGCAGAGTATGGGGAGGGTTCGGCCGAAACAATCTTTGAGAGGAACTAGGGTTTTCGATTTTTGCTCTCAAAAATTATGACCTGTTGTGTGTAATTTCTGTACTAAAATAACTTATTTATAATGCAGGCCACTAACACCTTAGGGCCCATTAGTCATAAGCTGGGGCCCGACAAGCAAAGCCCGCTCGTTCAGAAATTAATATAAAATTCATCGTGACTCCGATTGATGAACTGATTTCACCAATGTGCACAGAAACCATTTCTGCACATTTTAAAGTCAAAATAAATTTTCCTGAATCCGAATTCAGTGGTTTCCAAAAATGTCCATCCCTATGTCATTTTAGGAAATCCTACTCCCTTACTCTTATTTAAGAAGTCCAACTCCTTAGTTCATTAAATTTAACTCTTTAAATTTAACTATCTCAACGGGGATTAAAACTCCATTACACTGTGTGACCCTCAATGGTTCAGGGATACAGCTAGCCGTGGGCTCACAACTCCTTGTGACTCGGAACAACACTTTCCGACTTGCCCAACGAATCATGGTAAAGCGCCTAGCAACATCGCCCCATGATTCCCTAGGTATCACTGATAGTGCCTACAAGAACCAGTAGATTTTGGTTAGCGTACAGTACGGTCCCTTCATCCAAATATCCCGATCGAATCAACAACCATTGGTATATCGAGAGTCGCTCAAGATTCGATAACTATGCAATACATCTTGAAGATCAAATTAGTGACATCGCATGTGCTACTAAGAAACCATTTCTTAAATCACATCAAGTACTCTGGCCAGAGATTTGTCACACTAATATCTCCTCAGATCGCATAGGATATCCACACTCGCAAGTATGTGGTGAATCCTTGACAACAATGCATTGACTCCTATATGTGTCGTAACTGTACCCAATCTCGACACCTGATGACCCCCATAGAGTCGGTAAACGAGTCAAAGCACAGCACTAGCATATAGAGTCTCCATGATGTTTCAAGTCGTAAGGACTAATGGCGTACAACCAAAACCGCGGACTTTATCCACTCGATAAGTGATAACCACTTGGAAAGTCCGGATAGGGTAGTTCGATTATTCATCCTATGAATATCCATTTGCATGCTTCGAACATCTCCATGTTCCCTACCAATGAAACGTGGTACTCCGCATCGCAAATGCTAGTCTCAAACTCGAGCGATCCTTATCCTTATTATCGGACGGCTCAATCGACTAGGAACAGTTTAGAATATACAGTGACTATAAGATGTATTTCATGATAGACATCCCCATGTTCTACCACATCTTACATACACTATAGTATATTCAAGGTCTTTATCAAAACAACAATAGTATATCACAATATAACAATATGAAGTAATATAAAGTCATTGCCATAAAAGTGTAAATAATATTAAACAAAAGATTGTTTATACAAAGAGTCATCAAAGCCCATAGCCACACAGTTGGCTCACTGGGCACCCACTCTTACACACGGTACTTGATAGTGTGCGACCCGTTTCGGATCACCAACTAATCAGAAATTTAGGCATGCAATTAAACTTAAACAAAAAAACATAATCAAAGTAAGCATAAAAACCTAAACCAAATGATAACCCGACATAATACAACCATAAATAAAATTGAAACCTAAAGAAAATAATTATACAACCCAATCGAATGGGGTGTCCATGGTAACACTAGGGCCGAGCGATCCTAGAACAACATGTTATCTCGAAATGATAACAGACTCAACATGGTATGCTAGTGCCGCATACAATATCATGCACAGTAATAACATGAATCACATGACAGATAATAATGCAACACATAATAAGACAACATATAAATATGCATACTCAGCTGACTATCTCATATGTACTTACGTACCTCAGCTGCTGGTCTAGCTGAACATTGTCTATAGTCAAAGCCTAAAACTCAAGTGAGTACCATATCCCTATAGTTTATCTAAAAGTTTTAACTAGACTAATATCTACTCGCAATAGCTACTAAGATACCGTTTAGTACATTGGATGAACGTGTGATGATCCACAAATTTTTACTCATCCCATGTTTCTTTCATTTTTTTGTTAACCCAATATCATCTCATGACCCGGTATGACATTATATGTGGACTTGATGAAAAATCACTTCCAACCTATGGTATTAGTGGAGGATGAGTATCATATATGTGAAATTGACAATGACAATTAAGAGATTCCATAGTAATAAACACAATAATCCTACAAAATTTAAAACATACAAAACAACATATTATTCATATCTATGTATTGCTTATCCATATTTATCATTTTTTTTATCACACTTCTATTCATCTCTCATACATCCCATTCATGATACCAAACGATATGTAAGAGTCTAGAGTTATATCTACGTCCATCGTCAACTTGCTCATGTCGAAAATGTTGACATGGTCGATTACAAATTATATTTAATTAAAATCTTATTTCAATATTTTACTTTATTACCCGTTAAATTTTAGTTTAAACCCTCGATCAAATTGCTATTTCTTGGGTGAGGCCCTGAGACCAATTGGTCTCAGGTTCGATTCCTGCTGATGGCGGGTAGGTTTCCTAATTTATTTAGGTAGATTTAAGTAGTTTCATCGCTCGAGATAAGCAAGTATCGAGTCATGCTCAAGTCCCGTCGGTTGTGCGGGCAGTTTCATTACATTGTTATATCGTGTTTCATTACATTGTTGTATCATGTAGTTGTAATATTGATAAAATATTGTACTTGCATTGTAAAAAAAAATTGATATTTTCTTTTAAAAAAAAATAAAATTTGCTATTTCTCACCGGGCACACCAAATTTCGCCGCCTACGTATCTCCATCTTCCACAATTTCTCCTTTGTTCCCACTAGCGCAAGCCTTCAATTTCAAGACGATATCCGAGTTAATTCCCAGTTAAGTGCTTCCTCCGTCAATTGTTTAAGAATATTTAGATGTAGTCATGAATTTATAGAGATTTCATGTAATTGCGAGGAGAGTAGTTATCTGTATACATATGTATGTGTATATATGTATTGGTGTGTGTAGGTGGGTGAATATGTATTTGTTTGTGTAGGTGGGTAAATTTTGGGACAAAGTTCTGTTTCCTGGTGTTCGTTCTTCTTCCACAGCAAGATACTGAACGGGTTAGGACTTAGGAGCATGGTTCGACACTGCTGCGGAGGAACAGCCGGAAATGCCAGCTGCCATGTCAAAATTGCAGGTTTAAAATGCTGTGTTACTTTAATGCCATTTTTTGTGGATTTCTTTGAAGTGGCGGAAAGTAACAGCCATCGTGCCCGTTGCATAACAAGTTTTGAATTTTTTTCCTAGTTTTTCCTCAATTATTTTTAAAAAATTTACCAAAATTCCTAATTTCTTTTTGAAAAAAATTGCCGGCGTTTTTGAAATGTTCATGGAACTGGAACTGTAGGCTCCACGATGGCCTTCCGATTGTTATGACCCACCATGATTAGGAGATACATGAATCAGAAGCCCAAGAATCAGCATGCTAATTCACCATTGCATCGATAGGCACATTCAAGATTTTTGTTGAAGGCAGGATGGTTTTTCACGTTCTTTACAGAGAGAAAAATGTGTTTTTTTCCATGCTTGTAACTTTCTGAGCAAAAAAAGATACCGGTAAGTGTTTTTTAATAATCAACCTTTTCACGAATGTCATATGCCTTGGTGAGAGTGACCTCTGTCTGACAAAAGACACATGGTACCAAACATGGGAGCACACTCCCGTATCTCTTGGCTAGAGTTTAGCAATAATATCTATAAAAAACATAGATTACTTCATTGAGGTCTTCTTTCATCTTTTTTTTCTTTAAATTGTAGTTTTGACCATGTGAATATGATACAAGGTTCTATTGAAGTTTTTTTTTTCCTTCTATTTTTCCCCCTTTCCTTTTTGATATCTCATTTCTGTTTATTTTTTAATGACCTCAGTAGCTTAATGGAGTCTGGGCTATTAGAGATTCTGCTGCAAAAATTATTGGGATATCTTAGATTGTGCTTTAAATCAGTAGAATATCTTTTGTGAGGAGAAAATATTTGTAGACAAAGATGGACAGTGAAATAGACAGGAAGGGCTATTTCTTTTTGAAAAAAAACACTCACAGCAGCTTTTTAAAAAATTGTCCCGATTCCAAGAATTTGTGTTTGTCACATTTTTTGAGCAAATGAACATAATGCTGTTATCTACTAAACGAGCAGAAGTCAGCGCTAATGAGCAAATCCCAACAAATCCTTAACCTCCTCAATCAATGCGGTGATGTCCGAACGCTAGTAATAGTACATGCAAAGATTGTAACAAACGGCCTATTCGCCATTCCATCCGTTTCATGCAGGCTTTTGAAATCTTACGCCATCGGCACCGATTCTTTGCTGTTGAGTAGAACTCTCTTTCACCAGATCAAGATCCCCCAGATTCAACATTGGAATGCAATTTTTAAGCTCTTTTCTCAGAGCCGAAATGCTCTACAAGCCATTCAATACTATAATCATATGCTTTCTTGTTCATCTTCGCAACCTGCTGTTGAGACCTTCTCGCTGTTGCTCAAGGCATGTGAGAGGGGTAAGGTTGGAAACAAATGTAAGGAGATTCATGGATCGGTGTTGAAACTGGGTTTTGGATTTGATGTGGTTGTTTGTACCAATTTGATTCGAGCTTATGCTGCAATCGGGGAAGTACAGGAAATGAGGAGAGTGTTTGATGAAACGTGTAAGAGGGATTTGGTGTCATGGAACTCAATGATTTCAAGTTATTCCCAGATGGGATTTCATGATGAAGCATTGAAATTATTTGAGGAAATGAAGTTTATGGATGTGGGTTTTGATGGGTTTAGTCTCGTGAGTTTGCTATCTGCTTGTGCTCATGCAGGGACGTTGAATGTTGGTTTGAAGTTGCATGAGTTGGGGCGCGAAAAGGGTCTATTGGAGAATGTTTTCGTGGGGAATGCACTAATTGAGATGTATGCCAAATGTGGTAGCTTAGCTGACGCTGTCTGTGTGTTCGATTCGATGAAAAAGAGAGACATCTACTCGTGGAATTCGATCATAGTTGGATACGGAGTTCACGGTTTTGGAGATGAAGCAATTTCATTTTTCACGAAAATGATGAGGGATGGAATGAAACCAGACTCCATAACATTTCTTGGCTTGTTATGTGGTTGCAGTCACCAAGGCTTGGTGGATGATGGGGTCGAAGTTTTTGAATCGATGAGCTCAAAATTTGGTTTAAAACCGGAGGTCAAGCATTACGGGTGCATGGTTGATCTGTTTGGGCGTTCTGGGAAGCTAGAAAAGGCACTCGGGATTATTGAAAACTCCCAATTTCCCAACAATGCCATCCTCTGGCGAACCTTTTTAGGTTCTTGCAAGGTTCATAAAGACATCCATAATGGAGAGAAAGCAATGCAAAAGTTGAGTGAACTTGGGGTGCTGAATGGTGGAGATTGTGCACTTCTCGCTGGAATATATGCTGAAGCCAAAGATCTTGATGGTGTTGCAAGAATGAGGAAATTGATCAAATATAGTGACATTAAGACCACTCCAAGTTGGAGTTGGATTGAAATTAATGGCCAAATCCATAAGTTTTTAGTAAATGACAGATCCAAGATTGATACCGAGGAAATTTATTGTAAACTAGAAGAAATTACACATGATGCTATTCTTGCTGGTTACATCAGAGACCCGTCTACTTTTGATTGTCATCCTGATATGGATCAACCTTGGGAGAGGTTCAGTTCATGTCACAGCGAAAAGCTAGCAATAGCTTTTGGAATCGCACAAACTGGAGAAGGAACTTGCCTGCGGATAGTGAAGAACTTGAGAGTGTGTAAAGATTGCCACTCATTCACCAAGTTTGTTGCGAAAGCGTACAACAGAGAGATTATAGTTCGAGATCGAGTTCGTTTTCATCATTTTAGGAATGGTTTGTGTTCTTGTAAAGATTATTGGTGAGAACCAAAATGTGGTTACTTTTGCCCACAATTTGATGTATAAATTTTGAACTAATATCCACTGCGAACAGATCACTTAACCTTATTTTGGTGATAAAAAATGTTAGTTAAAATATCCTTTAAGGGCCTTGTCTTTGTCACGTGGGTCTGAATCTCATATTTCCGTATTTGCAAAGAAAATATCTTCATATACTAAACGCTAAAACTGCTTTTAAGCTGTTAAAATAAATTGTTCTACGAAACTTAGGTCACACCAATTTCTTTTTTAAAAACTTGTTTCAGTATTTTACTTTATCCGACAAATTGTATTAAATCCTCAATATATATATCCTATCAAATTCATATATCACCAAAACCTTTTTCTCACCCCGCCTTTTTCTTAATATTATTCCCACTAGCGCTAGCTAGGTTATCCCTAATTTAGTGCTTTCCCTTTTAATTGTTTAACATAAAGATTTCAACGCTGTTATGAATTAGTAAGATTTCATGTGATTGCAAGGAGCTAGAATTCTTCAAGTAATCATTTGTATACGCGATTGTGTGTGTCTCTCTCTATATATATCCCACCTACACTCACATATGAATTATGATAATGATACATATACACACACTATATATGGGAACCGAGTATAATATGTAGGAGAGCAGATTCAATTTTCAATGCAAGCAATGGTGAAGATGGGCCATGGATGGATTGCTCGACGACTTAATGTATGCCAATTTAGCTATATTGGCTTTTGTTATTTGAATTGTTCTTGAGTAGTTTTAATTCCTAACTTTTTTCTTTGTTCTTATTGATTTGAAACAAGTTTGTGCCTTTTGAACTAGAAGATGATGTATGTCAGCATTTTGATGCTAGTTATTGAACTTCAAGTTAATTTTGGATAGATTTTTATTTGATTCTGTTGGTTTCGGGTACTCGTCAATGCTGTTTTTTTTTTTTTACTTTAGCTAAGTATATCTCCCCTTTTGATTGATTCGTATGTTATTTGGGCTTATTGAATTTTCTTATGCATTAGTTTTTGTACTTTTTGCTTCTCTCCTATTTGTTATATAGGATGTCTCTGATGCCCAATGGAGAAATTTTAGAGGGAATTGACCAATTCTCATCTTGGCTTTTGGGATTTTCACCTTGGTGGCCAACATTTTCAGAAGATCATTTTGTTTAGAAGCGAAGGGGCTGTCTATGGTATGGGTTCTGATTTCTTTAGCTTATTTATTGTATCTCAATGGAGCCTGGTATGTATTGTCATTATAAGATATATACGTTGTCTCTTTTTTTGCAGCATTATAATGCTGTCTCCTTTTTTGCAGCATTTATATATTTTAAGACGTGCCATTATAATGTTGTCTCCTTTTTTTGCAGCATTATTTTTGTAATTACCATTGCTTCATTTAATTTTCTTATAGTAAAGGTTCGTTTTCTTCTAGCTGTCGATATTTTCTCTGCCATCGTATTGTATTTATATAAAAGTTCTACACATTCGTAGAATACTGATGATATTTATAATCTTCACTTATTTATATGCTCATCTTTTTATGAATCATTAAAGCGTGGCGTATGATTTAGTTATTTAATTTTATTTTGGTGGGATAACATTGTTTTATATTGAGCAATTAATATTGTGTAAACATCACGAAAAGAGTTAATTTGACCTGAAAATGTCAAAGGGAATAAATATATTTGGTTGCAAAAAATTCTCTGTTTTAGATGACTTGCTCTTTTTTATTTGGTTCAAGGCTCAGTCATTTAGGATTGCCCTTTGTTAACTTTAATAAAGTTTCATGAGTTGGTGGGGTTCACTTTTTCATTGTGATTGCTGTTCATATTTTTAGGTGAAGCTGCTATTCTTGTGCATGTAATAATAGAACTTCTGATCCACTTATTTTTACCCTTTTTCTACAGATATTTGGAAGAAGAAGATATTTCCCGTTTGTACTCTGGAGCTTTAACTTATTTTTTCTATTATTTAATCGTGTTACGAGGGATATAGATTCTCCAGTTTTGCTTAGGTTTGTTTTCCATCTGATCTTTCTGAACATAAAAAAATGTGTTTTAAATATTTTTGTTCATAATCGTGCCAATTTTTTTTACTTGTTGCAGGGAGCATTGGCCTTGGATAACTGTCGGGGAACGTTCAGATGGCATATCTGCTTTAACTTTGGTAGCAATCTCCCCATTTATTTAGAATATCTTATCTTAATAAGTTAATATTTTTGTTCCACCCATGAATACTATGGTTTCCCTTTACCCTGAAGAGATGTTTTCGAATGCTTTAAATGCAATAGCCTCTTTTGTGTGTATATATAGAAATTTTAAGCTGCCCCCGGTGGTGGGTTTTAACCCACCACCGGGTTTTAGTGGTCGGGGATGAAGTAGGCAGAAATTTGTTGAACAACTTAAAACTTCTATATATATATATATATATATATATATATATATATATATATATATATATATATATATATATATAATCGTGTATGATAAGCTTCGCTTACCATTGGGCTGAACAATATAATCGTTTTGATCAAAAGGTATGGAGTGAAGCATTAGGTTTTTGTCTTTACTTAACCTTAAGGTAAAATTTATGAGGTGTTGTTTTTTACTTCTCTGTTACGTAGAGATATAGGAATCATTTACACATATCGTCTTCCAGTTATATTTTTTGAAAATCAAAACAAAACTTTGTATCTTTCTAGTTTATTGAGTTTGCTGTAATCACATTGAGAGTTGAGCTCTCAAACTCAGCTCAATTTAAAATTCATTATGCATCAGAGTTTTTAAAGCACAAGGGGCCCTAAAACAGACATGAGTTTTGGGGCCTAAGCTTGAGGCACTACCTCAGATCCTTTCCTTACAGTGAGACATACTGTAAAATGATATCTATGTTAAGAAAAGTATATCATATATCTTGTAATATGAACTTTGCATATTATTGAATTATTATAAAACAAATATTCATTAATATAGAAGCAAATATGCAAGTCTATAATATATGATTTCATTTAAAACTTGAAAGCACGGTGCACAAAGGCACAAACTTCATGGCCAAGGTGCGTGCACGCTTCACCCAAAAGGTGTGCCTTGAAATGCCAATAGCATTTGCTATGCCTCTCCTAATGAGCTTTTAATAACAATTCTATACATTCAAAACCTTCAGTTGGTTGGATTTTTTAAGCTTTTCAATCAAATCATTATCTTACATTTTGAAACAATTATCTAAAACATGTTATTTCATTCAATATATTTTCTGGACCTCTTTTGTCCAAACAACATTTCAAAAAATATACCAATTTTTTTTTTTTTTTTTTTTGTAATTTCTAATTTAGTAGAGTTGAAAGTCTAGCCAAACATCTTATTGTTTTTGTTCTTGCTTGGGTTTGTTTCTGAATTGAAATAAATTAGCAACAAAACTGAAAAGAAAATGATCTTTTTGAGAATAATAAAAATTGAATGTGTTGAGGTTAAAGACTCCATTTTGACAGATGTAGGTGATGTTTTTTCTATAACAACTGAAATAGATTTGGCAGTTATATTTCTTGTACAGTGCTAGTTTTATAGTTCTAGCACTATTTCTCTACTTCTGCAGATCTTGTGTGATTATAGTGATATTGACAATGAAAGTGCTTGTTATGCTCCACCTATAAATAGAAAAAAAAACAGAATTAGAATGAGGAGAATGACAAGTTGGCAAACGTGATTCCAAAAGCGACTTTATTTGAAGACGGAAAGCTAAAAAAAGAGTTGGGGAGCTATGAATAACTTAAAAGCTGGGAATCTACAATGGAAAACAACGTAACCACCGAGGAACTACATTAAATGCTATTTGCATGGATACGGGTACGGGTATCGTATCGGATACGACACGGGTACGGCGATACGGAAAATTTTGAAAACATACGACACGATAAGGCTAGGATACGACGATTACTAAAAAATATAAAAATATGATATATATATATATAAAGAACGAGATCATGAAAGAACGAGTGGTGTTGTGATGATCGATGATGAAAGAACGAGAGCAGGAAAGAAATGGGAACAAGAAAGACCATAGAAAGAATGAATAATTTAGGACTTTTTTAGGCACAATTTATTTTAATTTATCTATTAATTAGTCCTCAGAATTTTGCAATTCAGCCCAAACGTATCCGGAAACGTGTCCTAGCCATGTCTTATCCTTATCCTAGCCGTATCCGACTGGTCAAACATTAAAAAAGTCAATGACACGGGTTTTGTCGTAGCTGACACGCGTATTTGCGTGTCGTGTCCGTGTCCGACACTTCCAAAAAAAAAAAAAATTGGAGTGTCCACGCTACATAGATTAAATGATAATCATGGCCAACTCCAAACAATTTCTACTTTCTCTCTTGTCTACCAATTTCTTCCAATTTTCCATATGTGCATGCCTTTAATTACAACCTCATCTAGGAGCTATCACTCCTGAAATCATGTATCTTCCATTAATCCATGATTCTTGGCTCCAAATCATTCCCATAATATTGGATTCCATGGTTCTTGCTTTTGAGTCAGCCCAGCTTAATTGGGTCTAACAATGTGCTCTAATGTCAGTGAAGTGCTTCAAGGTTTTTACAAAGGAATTGATGGACTTTAGGATCTGCAATGTGTTTATAATAATGTTGTGTGTTAAGCGTTTGATGGATTGATAGGATATGATATGATTGTATAGATAATAAATATTGTAATTATTAAAATATTTGAGCAAGATGTGTAATAGTAAGGAATAAATAACATGCTTGGTTTGAATGAATTAAATTTGGAATAAGACCGTAAATCACATTTATATCCTTTAAAATAAATAATGAATATAAATAAAATAAAGATATAAAAGTAATATTGTAATTTTAATTATTGATTTGATTGATGCAAGATAAATAATTGATGATTTGATCGATGTGGGATAAACAATGAAGATACAAAAATTGGAACTAAACATTTGATTGGATAGGATTAATAATTTTATCCAACCAACTAAACACAACTAAAGGTGACATACAAATTTTGAAACCTGCAACATGTTCATTATTCTTTTGAATTCTGAACCAAAAAATGGATCACATGGTAATTTTGTGACTTTGTGGATATCAGTAATTTTAGACTTGCATTTCTATTGGCTTCTTGCCCTGCCATTTTTCTCTGATCTATGCCCTTTGGAGAACATCCGGCTCACAAAAAACGTGGTATATGTGTTGGGAAAAATAATTCACCTATATCCATGCTGTACCCTCAAGGTCATGAGGAAGTGGCATGGTCTAAAATATCCATTCAGTTGGAAATTCTTTCGTGAGGTCTTCAATCTGATCAGGCACCTACAGCAAGAAAAGTCAGTATGCCACACCTCAAGGACAAGATGGCAATTTTTGATGGACACATCAGTTTGCTAATGTTTTGAAACTTTTTTCTACACTTTTGCCTTGTACCGTAAACATGAAGACATATAAATCAGAGCTGCTTTAGACTCTATAATAGGGAAAAAAAACTCTTAGTAAGCAGTACATTTTATTTTTCATGGATTATCATTTATGCGAGGCATGCCGTATGCATCTTTAATTCTTTATACTGCTAGTTAGGAAAAAAGCGCTTGTCACGATTCTCGATTCATCAAAACATTGCTAATTAGTTTAAAATAACCCCGAAATCTATTTACATAATCTTACTATATATCATCTAGTCTGGTGTTAGTTACTATTCCTAACAATATTGACCGAGGAAAATGCATACTTCTACTTTCTGGTACCTTTATGATAATGTATTTCTTTTTCCATTTGAAGAAGCATATTCATCAGCATTGTGACCATTCTTCATCGGGCAAGACTTGTTATCTGTTCTTACAGGTAAATTTTTTTCTTAGCAAGAGTTATGCTTGTAATTAAATAGATATGTTGAATTACTTTGTTAGGTTTGCTGGTTCTAGCCACGATATTGACAGAAATTGACTCTTGCAACTTTCAAATACAGTGAAATACAATATCAAATTTATAATCCCAGAGATAATTTCTCTGTACAAAAGATAAGTCTAACCCTAGCAATGTTAGTATCACATAACCACAAAGATAAACACGATAACTGCCTACAAACTTCCTCCCCCCACCTTTTAACCCCCTGATTATCCCACGTTCACTCTTTTGTTTCTCCTGGTGTAGACCTTTTTTATTATGGGCTTTTCATTCTTACTAATTGGGCCTTCAACTATTGGGTCTGTAACATACTTCAACCTTTTTTATGCTTGTATATATTAAATTCTTTAGGATGAACTCTAATCTTACATTTTCCAGGAGCGAAGTGTCACAAATGACAAGTTCTCATTTTCAAAATACTTGTGCTGGTCCAATCATTAGCTTCAATGCATTTGTTGCACAGGTATTCTGAATAAAGTAATTTTTTATTCTATTTTGTTGTTATGGAGGGTTGTACTGTGGAGATTTTTCTTTCATTTTATTATTATATATTATGTTGATTGTATTATTATTTTTTTTAAATTTTCTTCCATATACCATGAAATGGATTTTTCTATGTTTGTCATTTCCATGGACCATGAGTGACTTCCCATCTGGGTATCAATTTTGGTTTACCTTGTTGAATGAGGGTTTCACGTCTCAAACTAATCAAATTTCATTATATGGCTATGATTTTCTCTCCGATCCTGCTTCATAGAAGAGACTCCAGAAGGAAATATTGATTTTAGGCCAAGTGATAGTGAAGTTCTATCCATTCATGTAGTTGTAAATGATTTTTAATATCCAATCTGAAAAAAATACCATATTGTTATGCGCTTATCTTTACTGCAAATGGTATTTTAAAGTAATCTAAATTTCCTTGTGAACAATATCTTATTGTACCATGATTGATGTGACAGAAAAGAAAATATGACTGACTCATCTTTGTGGCATCTAAATCCTCCGCAATCAATCTACTCATCTCATGAAGGCGCTTTGTATGGATTTCGTTGGGTTTCTAGTCTTGATGGAATTGATGTCACATTTCTTTTACTGTAATGCCTTTGCCAATAGGCGAGTCTTGTAAATCAAATAAGCGTACTGCTGTTGGCACTCAGTTATTTAACTGGTATACTTTGAAAATCATCCAACTTTTTTTACTTGTAGTGGCATGTGGAAACAAATCAACAATTATCTCCCATGGACATCTTTATCATTGGATATGGGGTAGGTGCTGACATTTGATTCGTACAGATTCTTCTTGACTTTAACCTGACTCATGTTAGGATCAATTTTTTTTTTCTGGCACTTGAAAACAACAAGAATAGCAAGAGAATTCTAGTAACGAATATATACTGAGATAGATTGATTCACAATCCGAGTATTGTTACTCAGCCAAGGAAATGATTCCTTTAGAACAGACAATACAATATTCTCTTGCCCTAGCTCAAGCTAGCCAAACAGGAAAATAAAGCTTGAATGCTCCTTCTAACAAACTCCAATGTAGTATATTTCCCTTTCTCCTCTGCCAGCCTTTCCCCCTGGCCCAAATGACTCCTAGGTCCAATTTATTATTTATCTGAGCCCATATATTACCAACCCTATTGAAAATCAGCCTTGTCCTCAAGGTTGAAGCAAGGAATTTGATTTTTTTTTTGCCAGCATCCTTCCATTGTTGCCTCTTTTGGTGCTCGATAATCTATACATGGCCAACAATTTCCCTCTTTGTTTTGAGGTAGAATTATTGTATTCGAGTATAGGTTGATGCCAGACCGAACAATCCCAGACTCTAGCCCCTCTCCTATTAGCCTTACTACTTCTTTCATGTCACTGTAAGCATAGAGAAAAAACATCTGCTTTCTCCAACCCACTGATGCTTCTGGATTGGCACTCAGTAATTGCAACCAAAAATCTGAGTTCATGAAAAGTCTACTCCACTTTTACCAATTAATCATGCACTTTGCATGAAGGACAGTAAAGTGGTTAGATTGGGTTGGGTGGAGGGGCTGGGATGGTGTATGTTGGAGGAGGTTGCTTGGGTGGTTGGAGGTGCGAGTGAGGGAATTGGCAGAGGTAGGAGCTGTACATTAAATAAAGTTTTTTTTCTCTGTTCGATTACTAAATTGGATATTTATCACTAACAAGTAAGGTTTGAGTAATTTCTAGAACCTGAACAGGTTTTCTGTGATATTCTATTTGATTAGATGATGTCATTAACCAAACTAATTTAAAGTGTAAAAGGCTATTCCTTGTGCACTATATCTGAAGCTCTTGGACTGGTGTTAGATTTAATTACTCTCTTTTCTGTAGCATTCTTCTGGATTTTGAATGTTTAATCATGGTATAATGTTCATAACCTTATCGTATATTGATATTAACAGGTTCTAAACTTCACGTGGTTAAATTTTTTGCTGATCCGGCGCTACTTCCGATTCTGGGATCTTTGCAAAATTTTACTTGAAATTATGGAAGACAATGAAGAAAAGGAGCTTATGGAAGACAGCAACATTTTACGCTTTGAAAGTCAAATGAATGTCATATGTTAGCTTTGTTGATTATGAACACTCATAATTCAAATCAGGAGAAAAGTAATTTAGATTTTTTTTCCAGAAGGTGGCTAATCTTGTTGGGTTTGTCATTGGGCCATCCGTCATTAATTGGTTGGTTTCTGGATTCCTCCAGGAAGAAGGTTTGTTCTCTTACTTCTTGTTTTTATAAATGATATCTACTGATGAATAACGACAATTTTCTGAGTTTTACAGGACTTGCTATGCTCGGTGGTCTTGTTAGTTTCATTTTATGTTGGATCCAAGGTAAAGTGGCCAGGAAGATTATTAACTTAATCCTTAGTTTCTTGCTAAAAAAAAAAAACTTAATCCTTAGTTTCTTGATTCTGTTTAATTTGATTTCTAATCTAAACATGCAGCTTATGTTTCACATATCTGATGCTAATAAACGGAAGGAACAGATTAGATGAGACATGAAGGTGCGTTCTTGTCCTAATGTAAATAGTCAAGTACCAATGTGGAATCTAGAAATCAATTCTATGAAAGAGAATGGCTTTCCTTTAGTAGTCACTAGTCAGTACTATTTGCTAAAACGGAGACAAGTCTCATTATCTTTATTGTAAATAGGACTGGCACTTCCTAGGAGGTTTGAATATAGAATCTTCCATTAGCTTTGAATAACGATCCTCTGACCCATGAAGGGTATATAAATATGTTTCTACAATGTGTCATTGTAGTTGCTGAACTTGTCAAGAGGAGAATGTTTAAGCTTATCCCACAAGGTGTTGGTGTGGAAAATAGTATGTTTCTTGTAAGACCCATGTTGTGAAAAATACTCGCAAGCGTACGAGTGTCAAGTTTTAATAAAGTAATGAATCAAGTATCGTTCCCACAAGGAGTAAATTGAAAATATTCAATACTTGTAATTAAAATAGTCTTAATTTTATTTAAAAAATTAAACTTTAGAGATTTGCTGACAAATTAAATAAATAATAAAGTTTGTAAAGCGCGCGCACACACAATCCTTAAGAGATTATCAAGCAAAGAGAACGCACACGCAATCCTTGAGAGATTATCAAACAAAGAGAAATAGTTTAGAAGTTTTGATTTCACCTGGTCTCGACAATATTCCTTCCTAATTAACCTATTTTCATGAGTTCATTTCAATTAATAACCAAGAACACATAGATTATACTATTTTCCTCTTCCGAGTATCAAATAGAGTGTATCAATTACAGATCAATTTAATATCCCTATTAAAAATCTACTTGTAATGATATGTGTAAGACAATGTTCTTTCTAGGCTCTATTAAAGTTATAAGCTCTCCCGAGACATATAAACAATCAATAGTGTGAATTTGTCATGAGCCTCCATTGCACCAATATGAAAAATTCTTAAGCCCAAAAGATTATTCTGTCATAATCTTTTGTAGGATTCATTGTTATCTTGTCTTTTATTTAGTTTTAAATAATAGGATCATTCCATAGCTAGAGTGATCTTTTATTTATGTTAGGATATTATTTTCTCTAATTGAATCATTGTACTCTATTATAAATAGAGTGTGATTTTATTAATACAATTTATCAGGAAAATTAATCACAATATTGTGTTACGAGATCTAAAGTTCTCTCCTAACGAGCCTTTAACCAAGAGATCGCGAGGTTCTCTCTAACGAGCCTCAAACATCATGAATTATGATCAGTCCTTAAATCGCCCCATAATGTTATCAAAACCCTGGGACCATGACAAATTGGTATCAAAGCCAACTGTTATGGGGGATTTTCACACCTTGCAGCAGCAATTCGAAGCATTTATCCAGATGTACATGGAAGATAGGGCTGCAAACAAGCGTCGGCAGCAATAACTCCATGCCCAGCTGGAAGCATTATCCTTGGCTATCTCTGCAACCAGAACCGAAGCAGTAGGGGGTAAGGACAAGGGCAGAAGTACGAAGGAGCTGAGTGGCGACGAAGCCACAAATGGCAGCACATTAGCATGGTCCAACAAGGATGATGGTAGCTGTACGGAAGGTTTGGATCACCAGCAAAACACGGAGCTACCTGGGAGCGGATCAGCATATGGCAACACATGGATGTCTGATCTACTAAGAGGGCTAAACCAATGCCAACAATTCTCTTGTCATCCACAAACAACGAAAAAAGAAAAGGGTGGATTGGCTTCTTTTTATCTTGAGAGCAATGCCCAACTTCGTTTCTTAGAGTTGGAACAAGGTCGTCCATGGTTCCAGTGGGAGAAATTTAAAAACCACCGCCACCTATACCTAATCTTTGACGTACTCTTACAGCAATCTGCACTTTTCACATGGTTGAGGACAACCATGATCTCCAAGGGGGGTGTAATGTCATGAGCCTCCATTGCACCAATAGGAAAATTCTTAAGCCCAAAAGATTATTCTGTCATAATCTTTTGTAGGATTCATTGTTATCTTGTCTTTTATTTAGTTTTAAATAATAGGATCATTCCATAGCTAGAGTGATCTTTTATTTATGTTAGGATATTATTTTCTCTAATTGAATCATTGTACTCTATTATAAATAGAGTGTGATTTTATTAATAAAATTTATCAGGAAAATTTATCACAATTTGTGTTACGAGATCTAAGGTTCTCTCCTAACGAGCCTTTAAACCAAGAGATCGCGAGGTTCTCTCTAACGAGCCTCAAACATCATGAATTATGATCAGTCCTTAAATCGCCCCATAATGTTATCAAAACCCTGGGACCATGACAGAATTCTATCGACCCTATTCTAAATCCCCTCTCCCAAGTGCCGGATTCTAAATAAATATGACAAATCAATTTATGGCCAGTAAATTGAAAAGACTTTCAAAACTAGAATCACAATTAATTTAGAAAAAAACTCAATTCAATAAAATCAAAAATTCATAAACAGTCTTGACCAGGCTACATCAACCTCTAGACTTAAAAATTTTAGTTCATAGCAAAATTCAAAGCAAACCAAATCATGTTTAAGATGTAAAACATAATTTAACAATCAAACGAAATCAATAAAGAAGAAGTAACAAATCCGTAAGCTTTCTTCCGTGTCCGGTGAAAAAGCTCCGTCTTCGTTCCAAGCAATTTTCAATTCTCGAACTCCTAAAAAAATCTCACAAAGTTTTCTCTCAAAAAAGCTGTAGTGTGCAACGGCTGATAACCCGTTATTAGGTCTGAAAAACTCCCTTTTATACTCCTTAAAAGTCGTCCAAAATCAACCCAAAGATTTCCCAAAGTTTCCAAAAATTGCAAAATTCCTTGGCAGAAAATTCACGACGCGCGGGCGTGCACAACAATCTGTTCCACAACTCAAAAATCTCGAACACGCGCGGGCGCGCATAAGCCTCGGTCTCATCACTCTAAAATCTCTTAAGGCAGCGCGCGCGGGCGCGCTTACAGCTCGGGTTCTTCTTCATTTTTTCCTTCAAAATCTTGGACCGTCTTCGCTCATTTTGCCTTTTTCTTGACTCCTTTGAACCATAATTAATTCATTATATCCTGTATTTCCTAACATCCAACACAAACAACAACAAATCCCACATAATTCTGCTCGAAACCAAACAATTATCCAATAATATAAATTCAATCTAAGTGCACAAAATGCACTTATCAAATTCCCCCAAACTTAAATGTTTGCTAGTCCCGAGCAAAAACCAATTAAAACTCATAACTCAAAAATCAAAACACAAAATACTCACTCAAACAAATCAAGACCAACCAAGAAATACTATGAATCAATGGCCTCAGCAATATATTCAGAATAACATTTTTCATCCAATCATATCGAACCTATCAATCTTTATCTTCAAACAAACACATGTTAGTGAACCTCAAAGACTTACAAATCCCGCAACTCACGTTCAAAATACTCTTATCCAATTCAATTCACACATTCATAGATCATGAGGACTTTCTAGGGTATAAATGATCAATTAATATGATAAGCTTCAATTGAAAACACTCACAATCAGTTATTTCACAAAAAGAATAGTATGTGCATGTTTCGACCAAAAATTCGTATTCATTAAAAGTGTCAATCAATCATCCATAGGCTAGATTCTCGCAACCCTTCTCCAATAGTATATTGGGCGACTGTGACTCGGTCAATAGGACTTAATTGGTTTGTAACGTAAAGCCCGACTCATGGCTACAAACGAAGGAATAAGAATTCAAAAGAGGGAGTAAATGATGTTCAATCTCTAATTTCCACTCATTTTCATTCAAATTTCACACTTTTTCTTCACCCCATTGATTTTTTTTATTCTTTTCATTTTTTTTACAACATTTGTTCCTTTTTTTCTCAACTTTTCAATCCCTTTTTCATCATTTTTCTTTGTTTCTTTTCACTACTACCTTCATTTGTTTCATTTATTTTCCATCACACCATTCCATCGTTCAAATTAAAATTAGGAGCATACAAAAACTTTCATGCATTACTTACTCTCTCAAAGTAGGAATTAGTGTATAAGCTATTCATCCGGTAGTGAATGTGGGACTTTGAAAAAAATTGCCGAATGGGGGTTTTATCACACGTTTGCACGCATGTAATTCGTTTTTCAATTAAGCTCAAACAAGGTACTAGGGATAATTGAATCAGTAGGTAGCTTGAAAGGCACAAACGATTTCAAAAAAATTGCCTAAATCATTTCTAGTCACAGTTATGCCCGTATTTCGCCTTGAAGGGTGTCCGAACTAGTTCTAGACAATCTCAATTCACAAGTAAATCACATGAATTTTCACCAGTGCAGAAAATAAGCAATCATCAGCAGTAAACGATGATCTTCAACAAGTATTCGGAACAAAGTACCTAGAGTACTCATATATATCGTGAAAGCTCAAAGGGCAACTAAGGATAAGTTCCAACGAAAATTAAGCCCAAGGATCCAAAAATGTCTCATTCATTTATATGTTTGTATGTTTTAACTCAAACTTAAGCACACATAACAGAATATATAGGAATTCATTCATCTAATTGGTTCACCAACACAAAAATTCTTTTAAGAAGGTTACGATCATGGATTTGAGATAAAAGCAAAAAGTTTGCATCATTGACCAATTTTTTCATTTCTTTCATGATTCTTGATCAAAACTCAAAACCATCTCATACCCACAAAACAATTCTCAATTTCCCAACACAACACACTACTTGATTTAAAGTAAGTCATCCAACCGTCGACACTGTTGGAAAACGGTGTTCAGATCAATTAGAATTGATATCCGGTGCAGCGGAAGTTTTAAAATTTTATATGGAACGATTCCATATAATGGGTATCAAAACTTTACGATTAAATTGTGCGTGTAAAAATTAAATAACAATTAAATTTTTACCTTGAATCTCGAAACGAGATTATGGATACCAACAGATAACTCTGCTCTTGTTGTATATCCCAGGAACTGATGGACGAACAATTCTTCAATCAGGTCCACGAACAGAAGTTTAATCCCTCTGATAGATTGCACTAGAAAATCTATCAGAAGTTTCTACGAAGAGAATTAACGAATTTGATCCGTTAAACCAGACTGCAAATTCGAAATTCACAGGCTGGATTTTCTGACAGAGAGAGGAGAGGGGCGGCGGCCACTAGAGAGAAAACCCTAGTGTTTTTCGAAAATTATGCCTCTGTTGTGTAATTTCTGTACTGCAATAACTTATTTATAATGTGGGCTGCTAACAGCTTAGGGCCCATTAGTCATAAGTTCAAGCCTGACAAGCAAAGCCCGCATGTTCAGAAATTAATATAAAATTCATCGTGACTCAGATTGATAAACCAATTTCACCAATGTGCACAGAAACCATTTTTGCACCTTTTAAAGTCAAGATAAATTTTCTGAATCCGAATTCAGTGGTTTCCAAAAATGTCCATCACTATGTCATTTTAGGAAATCTTACTCCCTCTACTCTTAAATAAGAAGTCCCACTTCTTTATTCACTAAATTTAACTCTTTAAATTTAATTATCTCAACGAGGATTAAAAATCCATTACTTGTGTGACCCTCAATGGTTCAGGGATACAGCTAGCCGTGGGCTCACAACTCCTTGTGACTCAGAACAACAATTTCCGACTTGCCCATCGAATCA
Source organism: Henckelia pumila (assembly GCF_033568475.1). Lineage (NCBI taxonomy): Eukaryota > Viridiplantae > Streptophyta > Magnoliopsida > Lamiales > Gesneriaceae > Henckelia > Henckelia pumila. The sequence goes on along the minus strand of NC_133120.1, from coordinate 129,669,212 downwards.
TGGTAAGAGCGCCTAGCAACATCGCCCCATGATTCCCTAGGTATCACTGATAGTGCCTGCAAGAACCAATAGATTTTGGTTAGCGTACAGTACGGTCCCTTCATCCATATATCCCGATCGAATCAACAATCATTGGTAAATCGAGAGTCGTTCGAGATTCGATAACTATGCAATGCATCTTGAAGATCAAATAGTGACATCGCATGTGCTACTAAGAAACCATTTCTTAAAACACATCATGTACTCTGTCCAGAGATTCGTCACACTAATATCTCCTCAGATTGCATAGGATATTCATACTAGCAAGTATGTGGTGAATCCTTGACAACAAAGCATCGACTCCTATATGTGTCGTAACTGTACCCAATCCCGACACCTGATGACCCCAATAGAGTCGGTAAACGAGTCAAAGTACAGTACTAGCATATAGAGTCTCAATGATGTTTCAAGTAGTAAGGACTAATGGTGTACAACCAAAACCGCGGACTTTATCCACTCGATAAGTGATAACCACTTGGAAAGTCCGGATAGGGTAGTTCGATCATTCATCGTATGAATATCCATTTGCATGCTTTGAACATCTCTATGTTCCATACCAATGAAACGTGGTACTCGGCATCGCAAATGCTAGTCTCAATCTCGAGCGATCCTTATCCTTATTAACGGACGGCTCAATCGACTAGGAACTGTTTAGAATATACAGTGACTATAAGATGTGTTTCATGATAGCCATCCCCATGTGCCACCACATCTTACATACACTATAGTATATTCAAGGTCTTCATCTAAACATATTATAGTATGTCACAACATAATAATATGATAAAAGATAAAGTAAACGCCATTATAAAAGTGTAAATTATATTAAACAAAAGATTGTTTATACATAGAGTCATAAAAGCCCTTAGCCACAAGTTGGCTCATCGGGCACCCACTCTTTCAATCTCCCACTTGCCCTAAAGCCAACTAGTCATACTACGCAGTCCCATTGCTTCGCGATGTTTGTCAAATAATGGTCCTGGCAAGAGCTTAGTAAGTGGATCAGCGATATTGTCTGCAGAGGCCACTCTCTCGATAGTGATGTCTCCTCTTTCCACAATCTCCCGGATGATGTGGTATTTCCTCAGTACGTGTTTGGATCTTTGATGAGACCTTGGTTCCTTTGCCTGAGCAACGGCACCCGTGTTGTCACAGTACACCGGGACTGGACCAACAACTTCAGGAATGACGCCCAACTCTTGGACGAAATTCCTCATCCAAACGGCCTCTTTAGCAGCAGCTGATGCCGCAATGTATTCTGCCTCAGTGGTGGAATCCGCTGTGGTGTCCTGCTTGGAACTCTTCCAAGATACAGCACCGCCATTGAGCATGAACACAAATCCAGAGGTTGACTTCGAGTCATCCACGTCACTTTGGAAGCTAGAGTCGGTGTAGCCTTCCAATCTCAATTCTCTTCCTCCATATACCATGAACATATTCTTAGTCCTTCGTAAGTACTTAAGAATATCCTTCACGGCTTTTCAATGCATTTGACCGGGATTGGTTGATATCTGCTCGTGACACTCAGAGCAAATGCTACATCCGGTCTGGTAGATATCATCCCATACATGATATTACCTATGGCTGACGCATATGGTACATGTGTCATTTTCTCTATCTCTTCATCAGTCTTGGGACACATGGACTTGGATAGAGAAACTCCATGACACATAGGTAGATGTCCTCTCTTGGACCCATCCATTGAAAACCTTTTCAATATTGTGTCGATGTAGGTTGCTTGAGTGAGTCCTATCATTCTCTTAGATCTATCTCTATAGATCTGTATCCCTAGAATATAGGATGCCTCACCCAAATCCTTCATCGAGAATCTACCTGATAACCATATCTTTGTTGACTGCAACATCCCTACATCATTTCCAATGAGTAAGATGTCATCATAAAGTACTAAGAATGTCACAGCATCCCTAACTACTTTCTTGTACACGCACGGTTCCTCCGGGTTCTTGATGAAACCAAAATCCTTTATTGTTTCATCAAATTTCTGGTTCCAACTTCTTGATGCTTGTTTGAGACCATAGATTGATCTCTGAAGCTTGCATACCTTATGCTCGCTTCCCATGGATGTGTATCCCTCAGGCTGCGTCATATAGATCTCTTCCTTAATGTTTCCATTAAGAAATGCAATCTTTACATCCATTTGCCATATCTCATAGTCATACCATGCTGCTATGGCAATAAGGATTCTTATGGACTTGAACATTGCGACTGGTGAAAAAGTTTCATCATAGTCAACTCCTTGTCTTTGAGTATAACCTTTTGCCACCAATCGTGCCTTGTAGGTCAGTACCTTTCCATCAGGCCCAAGTTTTCTCTTATAGATCCATTTACACCCTATTGGAACAATTCCATCGGAAGGATCTACTAAAGACCAAACTTGGTTTGTATGCATCGAATCTATTTTCGACTGCATAGCTTCAAGCCATAAATTTGAATCCGCATCAGAAATTGCTTCCTTGAAGTTTCTTGGATCACATCCAACGTCGGGTTCATCTTGATCCCCTTCAAGAAGAAAACCATATTTAATAGGAGGCCTAGAAGTCCTTTCGGATCTTCTAGTAATAGGCGTGTCAATCAATGGTTCTTGAGCTGTAGGATCATTATTTTGTATCTCGGGTTCTTCTCGAATTTCTTCGAGTTCCATCATCTTGTCTTTCTTATCCAATAAGAATTCCTTCTCCAAAAAGGTGGCATTCCTTGAAACAAACACCTTTGTTTCAGCAGGATGATAGAAATAATATCCGATTGAATTCTTCGGATACCCCACAAAATAACATAAGGAGGATCGACTATCCAACTTATCTCCCACTGTCTGCTTCACGTAAGCAGGACATCCCCAAATCCTCAAGTACGAATACTTAGGAGCTTTGCCATTCCATAACTCGTATGGTGTTTTATCCACTGCTTTGGTGTGGACGTTGTTCATCAACAACACCGCCGTTTCAAGCGCGTAGCCCCAAAACGATGGTGGGAGCTCAGTGAAGCTCATCATGGATCGAACCATGTTCAACAAAGTTCGATTACGACGCTCCGATACACCATTCAGCTGAGGTGTCATAGGAAGAGTCCACTGAGAGAGAATCCCATTCTCTTTTAGATAGTCCAAAAACTCGGTACTTAAGTATTCTCCACCTCGATCCGATCGAAGTGCTTTAATACTTTTACCTAGCTTGTTTTCTACTTCAGCCTTGAATTCTTTGAACTTTTCAAATGCTTCAGACTTATATTTCATTAAATATAAATACCCATATCTTGAATAATCATCAGTAAAGGTAATGAAGTAGGTGTGGCCAAATTGAGTACCAATTCTAAATGGACCACAAACATCTGTATGGATCAAATCCAACAGATTTTGACTACGCTCAGGTTTCCCCTTGAATGGAGATTTAGTCATTTTTCCTTTCAGGCAGGATTCACAAGTAGGTAGAGAGTTAATATCAGACATATCAAACATGCCCTCTCCCACTAACTTGTTCATCCTCCTTGAGGAAATATGACCTAGCCTAGCATGCCAAAGATTTGCCGGGTTGTTATCGGTTTATCAACATAATTTATTGGAACGTCTTTTAATTTGAAGTTATATAGATCGTTTTCAAGTTGTCCATTTCCAATCAAACATTCATTCTTGTAAATATTGCAAATTCCATTCACAAAATTGCAAGAAAAACCATCTCTATCAAGCATAGAAACAGAAATAATGTTTTTAATCAAGTCTGGAACAAATAAAACATCTCTCAAAAGTAACTTAAAATCGTTTTGTAAAATTAAATAAACGTCTCCCACATCTTTGGCTTCAACTCTAGAACCATTTCCGAGCCTCAGCTGGGTCTCACCCATTCTAAGCTTGCGACTTCTTGTCATCACCTGCAAATCATTGCAAATGTGAGATCCACATCCGGTATCCAATACCCAAGAAGTTGTATTAAGTGAAACATTTATTTCAATATAAAACATACCCTTCGCAGTTCGCAACTGCTTTAGATATTCCTTGCAGTTACGTTTCCAATGACCGGGTTTCTTGCAGTGATGACAAACATCCTTGGACTTTTCCATGTTTGAAGCCTTTGTCTTGTTCTTCTTTTCGGGTCCGATTTTCTTAGATGGGGCAGAACGTTTCTTACCCTTTGTACTTGGCCCCTTCTTAGCAGAAGAAGAGGAGCCCACCAAGAGAACCGGTTTATCCTTCTTTAAAGTGGCTTCATAAGTTACAAGCATATTGACCATCTCTTGAAGGGAGGCCTCTATCTTGTTCATATTGAAATTCACCACAAAACCGTCAAACGATGAAGGAAGAGAGAGAAGTAATAAGTCCACATTGAGTTCATGCTCCAATACCAAATCAAGCGTTACCAACTTCTGAATGAGCCAAATCACGCGTACCCCATGATCACGGACCAAAGTCCCTTCACGCATGCGACATGTCATTAACTCTTTTACAGTAGCGAACCTTTCAGCTCTCGATTGAGCCCCAAAAAGTTCCTTGAGTTGTACGTGAATGTCAGCAGCATTCACGGTATCCTCAAATCGCCTCTGGAGTTCATCAGACATCGAAGCTTGCATATAGCATTTGGCCTTGATATCATGGTCCCATCATTTATCAAGTTTGGCCAACTCTTCCGGACTTATATCAGCTGGTGCTTCCTTCGGAGGAGATTTTTCTAACACGTAGAGCATCTTCTCCGAGGTCAAGACAATCTTCAACTTACGGAACCATTCTGTATAGTTTGCGCCAGTCAGTTTATTTTGTTCGAGAATAGAGAATAGTGGATTGCGCGAATTCATCTTAATGAAATACTGAAAAGAAACAGACAATAATCAGTGATTGTTTAATTAATTTACTAAGACATAAAATAGGCAAAATTTATTTTATGAATCACACTCCCACTATTTTGACGATTTCACTACCCTCTAGTGAAAACGAGAAACATTTTTTTTAGTGGGAACATGGAGTCCAATTGACTAACTATGGTCCCGAATAATATCAGCCAACCATAATTTTCAAAAGGTAGAGCCCAATTGCTTCCAAAACAACCTCCATGTTTTTATCTCATGTCCAATAAGGGCCCAATAATATGACGCCGTTTATTGTGACATGTCAAGATGACCCATCAATATTAAGTTGTGATGGACGGTCGCCATGTGGATCCCCAATAATATGAGCCAATCCCATGGGAGTTCCACCCAACTTACAACATGTGTCGATCCAATGTACAGCTTTCCGACGAACGGCCCCCCCAATAATATGAGCCGGACCGTATCCGCGGGTAGCATCACATACATTGATCGTTGATGGAAGGTAGAAATATTTAAACAATATTTAAAATTTCCTTTTGTTTATCTTGATATCAATTTTAAATCATATTTAAAATGAGGGATTTTAATTTTGAAAATTTGTCTCATCATTTAAAATTTGTATGCTTGCGGGATTCATACAATTTAGTCTAAACATGCATACAATGATAATATCATATATTATATTTTAGGATGATCGATTCCATTACTAATCGACTCGTGGTTGCCAATCACGAGTCTAAGTCCAATCCTAGGTGATATGCAAGTATGCAATGCAATCCTATTACATTGTGCTTTCAATTTACATTTCTTCAGTCTTTATTGTCTGCTGGGCCCACCTCCGTCTTCAAATCTTCATCTCCCACTAAGTATAATGTATTTACAATAAATAACTATGACAAGTAGGGGATACATTTTAAGGGGTGGGAACGGACCATAAACCAGACCCACTTTTATTACATATGACAATTCATATTGGGCCATAACCAGGCCCATTAATAAATCCAACAACAATAAAAACAAATGTAAATTCCCTAACATACACCTACAAAATTGATCATGACAATCGATCATCCTTATCCAATAATATTTAATTCAAAATTAATTTATTGGATAACATGCAATGACAATTAAATTAAAAAGGATAAAATCATATTCCATATATAAAATCTTATTTTACATACAAAATCATATTTTATCTTTTTATCAAATAAAATCACATTTTACATATAAAATCCAATTTTATACATAAAATCATATTTTACTCAATATTTCCATAAGATCATATCTTATCATCAATTGTACCAAAAATAATTAATTTCATAAAATCTGATTTAACGGATAAAATCTATAAATTTTCCAAATATTCAAATTTATCCAAAAATCAATTTTAAAATTTTCGGACTCGAACAATTCGATACGACGCCTCGTGGACCAATCAAAAACAATTTTCGATCGTACCAAAAATAGAATTTTAACATATTAAAATTTTAATTAAAAAATAAAAAATTAATTTTCCCGGGCCGCCCGGGACGATCCTGGGCAGCCCGCGCCCCAAAAGGGGCTCGGGCCGGGCAGCCCGTCGCTGCCCCTTGGGCAGCGCCGTGCGCTGCCCTGCGCAGCGCGGGTCACATCGCTGCCCATGGGCAGCGACGTTCGCTGCCCCGAGTTTGCCCATTAATTTTAAATTTTTTAAAATCCTTTTGTTTCAAAAACCAAGGCTTAAAATTTTTGTACAATCGATTAATTTAATCGCTTGATCTGAGCAACCTGGCTTTGATACCACTGTTGGAAAACGGTGTTAAGATCAATTAGAATTGATACCCGGTGCAGCGGAAGTTTTAAAATTTTATATGGAACGATTCCATATCATGGGTATCAAAACTTTACGATTAAATTGTGCGTGTAAAAATTAAATAACAATTAAATTTTTACCTTGAATCTCGAAACGAGATTATGGATACCAACAGATAACTCTGCTCTTGTTGTATATCCCAGGAACTGATGGACGAACAATTCTTCAATCAGGTCCACGAACAGAAGTTTAATCCCTCTGATAGATTGCACTAGAAAATCTATCAGAAGTTTCTACGAAGAGAATTAACGAATTTGATCCGTTAAACCAGACTGCAAATTCGAAATTCACAGGCTGGATTTTCTGACAGAGAGAGGAGAGGGGCGGCGGCCACTAGAGAGAAAACCCTAGTGTTTTTCGAAAATTATGCCTCTGTTGTGTAATTTCTGTACTGCAATAACTTATTTATAATGTGGGCTGCTAACAGCTTAGGGCCCATTAGTCATAAGTTCAAGCCTGACAAGCAAAGCCCTCATGTTCAGAAATTAATATAAAATTCATCGTGACTCAGATTGATAAACCAATTTCACCAATGTGCACAGAAACCATTTCTGCACCTTTTAAAGTCAAGATAAATTTTCTGAATCCGAATTCAGTGGTTTCCAAAAATGTCAATCACTATGTCATTTTAGGAAATCTTACTCCCTCTACTCTTAAATAAGAAGTCCCACTTCTTTATTCACTAAATTTAACTCTTTAAATTTAATTATCTCAACGGGGATTAAAAATCCATTACTTGTGTGACCCTCAATGGTTCAAGGATACAGCTAGCCGTGGGCTCACAACTCCTTGTGACTCTGAACAACAATTTCCGACTTGCCCATCGAATCATGGTAAGAGCGCCTAGCAACATCGCCCCATGATTCCCTAGGTATCACTGATAGTGCCTGCAAGAACCAATAGATTTTGGTTAGCGTACAGTACGGTCCCTTCATCCATATATCCCGATCGAATCAACAACCATTGGTAAATCGAGAGTCGTTCGAGATTCGATAACTATGCAATGCATCTTGAAGATCAAATAGTGACATCACATGTGCTACTAAGAAACCATTTCTTAAAACACATCATGTACTCTGGCCAGAGATTCGTCACACTAATATCTCCTCAGATTGCATAGGATATTCATACTAGCAAGTATGTGGTGAATCCTTGACAACAAAGCATCGACTCCTATATGTGTCGTAACTGTACCCAATCCCGACACCTGATGACCCCAATAGAGTCGGTAAACGAGTCAAAGTACAGTACTAGCATATAGAGTCTGAATGATGTTTCAAGTAGTAAGGACTAATGGTGTACAACCAAAACCGCGGACTTTATCCACTCGATAAGTGATAACCACTTGGAAAGTCCGGATAGGGTAGTTCGATCATTCATCGTATGAATATCCATTTGCATGCTTTGAACATCTCTATGTTCCATACCAATGAAACGTGGTACTCGGCATCGCAAATGCTAGTCTCAATCTCGAGCGATCCTTATCCTTATTAACGGACGGCTCAATCGACTAGGAACTGTTTAGAATATACAGTGACTATAAGATGTGTTTCATGATATCCATCCCCATGTGCCACCACATCTTACATACACTATAGTATATTCAAGGTCTTCATCTAAACATCTTATAGTATGTCACAACATAATAATATGATAAAAGATAAAGTAAACGCCATTATAAAAGTGTAAATTATATTAAACAAAATATTGTTTATACATAGAGTTATAAAAGCCCTTAGCCACAAGTTGGCTCACCGGGCACCCACTCTTTCAGACACAACACAGAAAATCCTAAAAAACAAAAACACTAAAAGAAAACAAACAAAAACAAGAATAAAAATTCATTCCGGCACGGGATCGGTTCATTCTTGATATGAGCAGTACATATGAATGAACCGACCCCGTGCCGAAATGAGAGGGGATTCTGAGACTGTGTAGGTATGAGACTACATAGTTAAAGAGAGTTTAAAAGATTTCATATGTACTGCTCATATCAAGAAGGTGCATCTTTTTTTCGGAAGCTCATCACATAAGAACTCCAAAGTTAAGCGTGCTTGACTTGGGGCAATTATAGGATGGGTGACCCCCTGGAAAGTTTTTCAGGGTGCGTGTGAGTGAGGATATAAGCACGCTGAAAAGACTCGTCTTGATATAATGGGTCGTTACAGTTCTGGTCAGCTGATGTCATCCGTGACGTCAGCAAGTTGACGTCATTGCTTACGCACATGATGTGACGTTCGGACGCAATGTTCGTCGAACGGACGCAACGATGGCGAACGGACGCAACGATGGAGGAACGGATGTTCCGTTCGATGTCTATAAATAGAGGTGCCGAGATTCATTTCCAAGCACACCTTTCACCTCACTTATCTCGATTCCTCGGTCTTTCAGCTTAGATCTAGGGCATTCTATGCGTCCTGTTGGGAATCCGGAAGTGGCATAGCGATCCAGGTGTCATAGCGGAGCTGTGGCCTAGTTTTGAGGCAATCGACAGCAAAGGACTGATGACGAACGAAGGTATAGATTTTGCTTCCTAAAAATATTTAGGAGTATGCAATAGCTTAGTTAAGGCTTTTAGAGCACTATAATGATATTAGTATCATTTTGCAGTGTAGTGCAGACTATAAGCGTGGACTTAGAGCTGGTAGAGCTTGCCTGGTATTTGAGGTACGAAAGTACTGTTCGAGATATCCTGACTGAGTATGCATGTATTATGTGACTGCATGATTTATATGCTGCATAAATTTGCATATTGAGCTATCTCTTTGAGATGTCTGTTAGTAAGGTTTTACCCTATCCTGTTAGTGGATGGACTTCCATCGAATTGGGTCCGGCGTATCCACTGGTATTTTCGGTATGTGAGCCACCTCCTAAAGCGACGGCACAACGTGCTACATACCAGGGCCCAATCTGTCTTTGCTATCTGATTCTTGACCTCTAGTCCGTAGGCGATACACTTGAATTCATGTATACTCATACTCTCGTGCTGAGATTTTTATGCTCACGTCTCGTACTCTGTCTTTCTGGACACCCTATTCCATGGGGCAGGTTTGCGATTGGATGAGGCGGGTGGATCCAAGAGGGACTAGGTAGTGGTTGGCCAGTTGGAGCATCGCCTAAGGTTTTATTGCTGTTGTTATTGGGTTTATACACTATTCGATTTGGTTGTATAACTTTGAGTATTTACAGATTCCTTTCCTTGGGATTGTATTAATATTTATTGTTTCCGCAGCTTATTCTGGTTTACTGTTTGATTAAGTTAATTGCATGCCTAAGTTCTGTTTAGTAGATGATCTTGTTAAGGGTCACTACATTTATGGTATCAAAGCATGCATAGTATTCTTGGGATTTAGATTTTGCATAAGATAACCGCGAGATAATTTTTGTAGATGGCAGATCGCGATGATCAGAGTAGCCATGGCAGTATAGGTGGACATTGGGGCGATGCTGACCGGGAGCGTCGTCGGGAACGCCATCATCGTCGTCATGATGATCAGCGTTTCAGTGTGCGCCGATTCTTATCTATTGGTCCTAATCCCTTGATTGGAGGCGAGACTCCGGAGGATGCGGAGAACTGGCTAGATCGCATGGAGACTAATTTTCAGACTTTCCACTGTACTGAGGAGCAGAAGATAAAGATGCTTGGTTATCTTATGGATGGGCGAGCCCGTAGGTGGTGGAGGTTTACTTCTGCACCCTTTGTTGTGGCGAGAGGAGTTGCCACCTGGGCCGAGTTCCGCACATCTTTTCAGAAGCTGTATTTTCCTCCTGCACTCCGTCAGACGAAGGCGGGTGAGTTACTGAGCTTGCGTCAGGGTTCTATGTCTATTGAGGAGTATCAGCAGAAGTTCTTTGATCTGTTGTCTTATTGCCCCGAGATCGCTGATAGTTCTGAGATGAAGTACAATCTGTTCCTTCAGGGCCTTAACCCGGAGATTCATGACCGTGTGGCGGTCGGTGATAATATGTCCTACGAGGGTTTGGTGAGCCGTTGTCACCAGGCGGAGGATAGAATTCGTCGTAACAGGTTTTTTTCTGAGTCTAGGCTTGCGAGTTCTTTGGGTCCCCGTGCTCAGTCTTTCAAGAAGTCCGGATCTACTTCTTCTTCCTCTGGTTCCGGTGGTGTTGTTCGTTTTGGGAAGAAGGAGAAGTGCGACCATTGCGGGAAGAACCATCTGACCGACAGATGCCGTAAAGCTTCTGGGGCATGTTTCCGTTGTGGAGAGGTTGGTAATCTTCGGAGGGATTTTCCACTAGCTGGGGGAGGCGGTTGTGGTTCAGGATCAGGTTTTCAGGCTACCGTTCAGCATAGGTCGCAGAGAAAGTCTGCTGGGAGTTCTCACTTGAAGCCGCGGGATTCTGGCCAGGTGTTTGCCTTGAGGCATGATCAGGCAGTGGAGGAGAATGAGAAGGTCATCGCAAATATATTTCTGTTATATGGCATACCTGATCTTGTACTTATTGACACTGGTGCATCTCATTCCTTCATTTATGCACATTTTGTTAAGAGACATAAATTACCATGCATTGCACTAGACGTAGTGTATCTGTTTCTATACGGGTCAGTCTGTTTTGGCCAAACGTCTAGTGATGGGTTGCCCTTTAGAGTTCGAAGGAAACATTCTGATATCGAATCTCATGGTTCTTGCGATGAACGACTTCGATTGTATTCTGGGGATAGATATGCTGACTACCTATCGAGCTTCAGTGGGCTGCTATCAAAGATTAGTACGCTTTCATCCGGACGGGAGTGATAGCTGATTTTTCTATGGTGAGGGAGCGCGATCCCTGATGCCATTGGTATCAGCTTTGAGAGCCTGTCGAGCTCTAGAGTCTGGCGGAGAAGGTTACCTCATCTATGCAGTTGATTTGTCCGCTGAGAGCATTGAGATAGAGAGTATTCCGGTTGTGGATGAATTCCCAAATGTATTTCCTGATGAGATTTTGGGTTTTCCTCCTGTTAGGGAAGTCGAGTTTGGCATAGAGTTGATGCCAGATACTTCTCCTATTTCTTAAGCACCGTATAATCTGGCTCCATCAGAGATGCGAGAGTTGAAGAACCAGTTACAGGATCTTTTGGACAAGGGGTACATTCGTCCTAGTGTATCTCCTTGGGGAGCTCCTTTTCTTTTTGTGAAGAAGAAGGATGGGTCTATGCGGTTGTGCATTAACTATCGACAGCTGAACCGAGTTACTGTGAAGAACAAGTATCCTTTGCCTCGTATTGATGACTTGTTCGATCAGTTGCAGGGTACGTCGGTTTACTCCAAGATTGACTTGAGATCTGGGTATCATCCGATGAGAGTCCGAGATCAGGACATAGCCAAGACTGCATTCCGTACTTGCTATGGGCACTACAAGTTTCTAGTGATGCCATTTGGATTGACTAATGCACCGGCTATATTTATGGATCTGATGAACCGTGTCTTCAGGGAGTATTTGGACAAGTTTGTCGTGGTCTTCATTGACGACATCCTGGTGTATTCGCGTAATGCGGACGAGCATGTTTCTCACTTGCGGTTGGTACTGCAGACTCTTCAGGATGAGCAGTTGTACGCCAAACTGAACAAGTGTGAGTTCTGGATGGATCGAGTGGTATTTCTGGGCCATATCATATCCAGGGAGGGGATTTCTGTTGATCCAAGCAAGATTGAAGCTGTGCTTAATTGGTCACGTCCGACGACGGTTGTCGAGATCCGTAGTTTTCTGGGTCTAGCAGGTTATTATCGTCGCTTCATTTTGAACTTCTCACAGTTAGCTCGACCGTTGACGCAACTTACCCGCAAGGGTGTTGATTTCGAATGGTCCTCTGAGTGTGAGGAGAATTTTTGTGAGCTTCGACGACGGTTGACTTCTGCGCCAGTGTTGGCATAAATATCAGGATCTGGAGGGTATGTGGTTTACACAGATGCTTCTCTTCAGGGGTTGTTGTGTCTTGACTCAGAATGGGCATGTTGCGTACGCTTCTAGATAGTTGAAGTTGCACGAAGACAATTATCTGGTCCATGATTTGGAGTTGGAAGCTATTGTGTTCGCTTTGAAGATCTGGCGTCATTATCTGTATGGCGAGAAATTTGAGATCTTCACCGACCACAAGAGTCTCAAGTACTTGTTCACTTGAGCTGAGTTGAACATGAGGCAGAGGCGTTGGATGGACTTGCTTAAGGACTATGATTGTGAGATTAAGTATCATTCGGGAGCTTCTAATCTCACTGCTGATGCCTTGAGTCGCAAGGTGCGACTATCCGCACTTCAGACTTGTTCGATGTCTAGTGCGATCAGGGAGTGTTGTTCTTCAGGGTATACCTTCAATCACAAGAAAGGTATGCAGAGTATCCAGATGTTTGCGATATTTTCTGAGCTAGCTTTGTATTCGCGGATTTGGGATGCTCAGATGTCTGATTCGAAGACCCAGCGTTTGGATCGTCTAGCCAACGAGGGTAGCACATCTGGATTTCACTATAAGTCAGATGGTTTTCTATGTTTGTCTGGTAGGCTTGTGATTCCAGAGGATGAAGAGTTGCGAGAGGAGATCTTATCTCAGGCACATCGCACTAAGTTGAGTATTCATTCGGGGAGCAATAAGATGTACAAGGATCTACGTACTCGGTTTTGGTGGAAGTGAATGAAACGCAGTGTGTATCAGTATGTTTCGAGATGTTTGGTGTGTCAGCAAGTTAAGTCAGAGCACCGACGACCTAGAGGTTTGCTTCACAGTCTGCCTATTCCTGAGTGGAAATGGAAGTTTATCACGATGAACTTTGTGACACATTTTCCGGTATCTTCGAGGAACTGTGATGCTGTCTGGGTTGTGGTGGACCGACTCTCCAAGTCAGCTCATTTTATTTCCTATAGCCAAGAGTACAATGTGGATCGTATGGCTCGGTTGTACATTCAGGAGATCGTTCGACTTCATGGAGTGCCTGTGAGCATTGTCAGCGATCGAGACCCCAAGTTTACTTCTAGGTTCTGGGGGAGTGTTCAGCATGCGATGGGCACTACTCTCAGTTTGAGTACTGCCTATCATCCGAAAACAGATGGTCAGTCAGAGCGCACCATCCGTACTTTGGAGGATATGCTTCGAGCGTGCGTTATGGATTTTGGTTAAGCCTGGCAGGATCATTTGCCATTGATTGAGTTCGCGTACAACAACAACTATCATAGTAGTATTGGGATGACACCTTTTGAGGCGTTGTACGGACGAAGTTGTCGCACTCCACTCTTTTGGGAAGAAGTGGGGGAGAGACAGGTTGAGGGACCAGAGTTAATCCAGCAGGCAGCAGATATTGTTGATCAAATCAAGAAACGAATTAAGACTGCACAGGATCGTCAGGCCAGCTATGCTAATACTAAGCGTAGGCCTTTGCAGTTCGATGTAGGGGAGAAAGTGTTTTTGAGAGTTTCACCTTTCCGCAGGATTCTCAGATTTGGCCTCAAGGGCAAGATGTCTCCCAGATTTATCGGTCCGTTTGAGATTTTGGAGAGCATTGGCGATTTGGCTAATCGGCTAGCTTTGCCACCGTATATGTACAGTATTCACGACGTGTTCCACATATCTCTGTTGCGACGGTATGTGGCGGATCAGTCTCACATTCTACAACCGTCTGAAGTTCAGGTGGATGCGGATTTGACCTATATTGAGAGACCTATTCGTATCCTGGATCATAAGGATAAAGTCTTACGGAATAAAGTCATTCCTCTGGTTTTAGTTAAGTGGCAGCGTCGAGGCACTGAAGAAGCTACTTGGGAGCTTGAGAGAAGGATGCGTTTAGTGTTGGAACACGTTATCGGATCAGTCAGATGTGATACCCGTAGCAACGGAAGTTTAAAAATTTTTATTTTCTGATCTGGAACGATTCCAGATCATGGGTATCAAATCCTAACGATTAAAACAAACAAGTAAAATAAAACAGAATTAAATTTTACCTCTCAAGTCTCAACTTGAGGTTATGGATTCCAACAGATTACTCTGCTCTTCTTGTATATCCCAGGAACTGATGACTCGCTCGATCAACTCCCGAATCAGGTCCACGAACAGAATTCTTAATCCCTCTGACAGACTGCACTAGAAAGTCTATCAAAAATTTCTACGAAGAGAATGAACAGATTTGATCTGTTAAATCAGACTGCAATTTTGAAAATTGCAGACTGATATTTTCGAACAAGAGAGGGGAGGTGGACGGCCAACCCTAGAGAGAACACTCTAGGTTTTTCGAAAATTATGAGCTTAAATATGTTTAATTTCTGTACTGCAATAACTTATTTATAATATAGGCTGCTAACAGCTTAGGGTCCATTAGTCATAAGTTCAAGCCTGACAAGCAAAACCCTCATGTTCAGAAATTAATATAAAATTCATCGTGACTCAAATTGATAAACCAATTTTACCAATGTGTACAGAAATATTTTCTGCATATTTTAAAGTCAAGATAATTTTTCTGAATCCGAATTCAGTGGTTTCCAAAAATGGCATCCCTATGTCATTTTAGGAAATCTCACTCCCTCTACTCATTAATAAGAAGTTCTACTTCTCATACACTAAATTTAACTCATTAAATTTAATTATCTCAACGGGGATTAGAAAACTATTACTTGTGTAACCCTCAATAATTCAGGGATACAGCTAGCCGTGGGCCCACAACTCCTTGTTACTCGGAACAACAATTTCCGACTTACCCATCGAATCATGGTAAGAGCGCCTAGCAACATCGCCCCATGATTCCCTAGGTATCACTGATAGTGCCTGCAAGAACCAGTAGGTTTTGGTTAGCGTATAGTACGGTCCCTTCATCCATATATCCCGATCGAATCAACAACCATTGGTATATTGAGAGTCGTTAGAGATTCGATAACTATGCAATACATCTTGAAGATCAAATAGTGACATCGCATGTGCAACTAGGAAACCAAGTAACCTAAAGCAAATCATGTACTCTGGCCAGAGATTTGTCACACTAATATCTCCTCAGATCGCATAGGATATCCACACTCGCAAGCGTGTGATGAATCCTTGACAACAAAGCATCGACTCCTATATGTGTCGTAAATATACCCAATCTCGACACCCGTTGACCCTCATAGAATCGGTAAACGAGTCAAAGTACAATACTCTTATATATAGTCTCCATGATGTTTCAAGTAGTAAGGACTAATGGTGTACAACCAAAACCGCGGACTTATCCACTCAATTAGTGAAAACCACTTGGAAAGTTCGAATAGGGTAGTTCGATCATCCATCAAATGAATATCCATTTGCATGCTTCGAACATCTCTATGTTCCATACCAATGAAACGTGGTACTTGGCATCGCAAATGCTAGTCTCAATCTCGAGCGATCCTTATCCTTATTTGCGGACGGCTCAATTGACTAGGAACTGTTTAGAATATACAGTGATTATAAGATGTGTTTCATGACAGTCATTCAAATCTACTATCACATCTTACATGCACTCTAGTATACTCAAGGTCTTTATCTAAACATCGTATAGTAAGTCACAATATAATAATATGATAAAAAATAAAGCAAAAGCCAATATAAAAGTGTAAATTATATTAAACAAATATTGTTTACATATAGAGTCATAAAGGCCCTTAGCCACAAGTTGGCTAACAGGGCACCCACTCTTTCAATCTCCCACTTGCCCTAAAGCCAACTAGTCATACTACGCAGTCCCATTGCTTCGCGATGTTTGTCAAATAATGGTCCTGGCAAGGGCTTAGTAAGTGGATCAGCGATATTGTCTGCAGAGGCCACTCTCTCGATAGTGATGTCTCCTCTTTCCACAATCTCCCGGATGATGTGGTATTTCCTCAGTACGTGTTTGGATCTTTGATGAGACCTTGGTTCCTTTGCCTGAGCAACGGCACCCGTGTTGTCACAGTACACCGGGACTGGACCAACAGCTTCAGGAATGACCCCCAACTCTTGGACGAAATTCCTCATCCAAACGGCCTCTTTAGCAGCAGCTGATGCTGCAATGTATTCTGCCTCGGTGGTGGAATCCGCTGTGGTGTCCTGCTTGGAACTCTTCCAAGAGACAGCACCACCATTGAACATGAATACAAATCCAGAGGTTGATTTCGAGTCATTCATGTCGCTTTGGAAGCTAGAGTCGGTATAGCCTTTCAATTTCAATTCTCTTCCCCCATAAACCATGAATATATTCTTAGTCCTTCTCAAGTACTTAAGAATATCCTTCACAACTTTTCAATACATTTGACCGGGGTTGGCCTGATATCTGCTCGTGACACTCAGAGCAAAAGCTACATCCAGTCTGGTAGATATCATCCCATACATGATACTACCTATGGCTGACGCATATGGTACGTGTGCCATTTTCTCTATTTCTTCGTCAGTCTTTGGAGACATTGACTTGGATAGAAAAAGTCCATGGCACATAGGTAGATGTCATCTCTTGGACTCATCCATAGAAAACCTTTTCAATATGGTGTCGATGTAGGTTGCTTGAGTGAGTCCTATCATTCTCTTAGATCTATCTCTATAGATCTGTATTCCTAGAATATAGGATGCCTCACCCAAGTCCTTCATCGAGAATCTACCTGACAACCATATCTTTGTTGACTGCAACATCCCTACATCATTCCCAATGAGTAGGATGTCATCAACATAAAGCACTAAGAATGTCACAGCATCCTTAACCACTTTCTTGTACACGCACGGTTCCTCTGGGTTCTTGATGAAACCAAAGTCCTTTATTGTTTCATCAAATTTCTGGTTCCAACTTCTTGATGCCTGTTTGAGACCATAAATTGATCTCTGAAGCTTGCATACCTTAGGCTCGCTTCCCATGGATGTGAATCCCTCGGGCTGCATCATATAGATCTCTTCCTTAATGTTTCCATTAAGAAATGCAGTCTTCACATCCATTTGCCATATCTCATAGTCATACCATGCTGCTATGGCAATTAAGATTCTTATGGACTTGAACATTGCAACTGGTGAAAAAGTTTCATCATAGTCAACATCTTGTCTTTGTGTATAACCTTTTGCAACCAATCGTGCCTTGTAGGTCAGCACCTTACCATCAGGCTCAAGTTTTCTCTTGTAGATCCATTTACACCCTATAGGAACAATTCCATCGGGAGGATCTACCAAAGACCAAACTTGGTTTGCATGCATGGAGTCTATTTCAGACTGCATGGCTTCAAGCCATAAATTTGAATCGTCATCAGAAATTGCCTCCTTGAAGTTTTTTGGATCACATCCAACGATGGGCTCACTTTGATCCCCTTCAAGTAGGAGATTAAGTCGATCAGGAGGTCTAGAAGTCCTTTCGGATCTTCTAAGAGGTGGCGTGTCAATTATTGGTTCCTGAGGTGTGAGGTTGCTATTTTGTATCTCGGGTTCTTCTCGAACTTTTTCGAGTTCCATCATTTTGCCTTTTCTATCAAGTAAGAATTCCTTCTCAAGGAAGGTGGCATTCCTAGAAACAAACACTTTTGTTTCAGTAGGATGATAGAAATAATATCCGATCGAATTCTTCGGATACCCTACAAAATAACATAAAGTGGATCGATTATCCAACTTATCTCCCACTGTCTGCTTCAAGTAAGCAGGACATCCCCAAATCCTCAAGTACGAATACTTAGGAGTTTTGCCAGTCCATAATTCATATGGTGTTTTGTTCACTGCTTTAGTGTGGACATTGTTCAATAACAATACCTCCGTTTCAAGTGCATAGCCCCAAAACGAGGGTGGGAGCTCAGTGAAGCTCATCATAGATCGAACCATGTTCAACAAAGTTCGATTACGACGCTCTGCTACACCATTAAGCTGAGGTGTGGCAGGAGGAGTCCACTGAGAAAGAATTCCATTTTCTTTCAGATAGTCCAAAAACTCGGTACTTAAGTATTCACCGCCTCGATCAGATCGAAGTGCTTTAATACTTTTACCTAGCTGATTTTCTACTTCATTCTTGAATTCTTTGAACCTTTCAAACGATTCAGATTTATATTTCATTAAATATAAATACCCATACCTAGAATAATCATCAGTAAAGGTAATGAAGTAGATGTGACCATATTTAATACCAATACTAAATGGGCAACAAACATCTGTATGGATCAAATCCAATATATTTTGACTACGCTTAGGTTTTCCCTTAAAAGGTGTTTTAGTCATTTTTTCTTTCAGACATGACTCACAAGTAGGTAGAGAGTTTATATCTGACGAATCAAACATTCCCTCTCCCACTAGCTTGTTCATCCTTCGTGAGGAAATATGACATAGCTTAGCATGCCAAAGGTTTGCCGGGTTTGACTATCGTTTTTCATTTTAATTGTTGTTGCCGGTTTATCAACATAATTAACTGGTACGTCTTTCAATTTCAAGTTATATAGATCGTTTTCAAGTTTTTCACATCCAATTAAACATTCATTCTTGTAAATATTGCAAATCTCATTCACAAAATTGCAAGAAAAACCATCTCTATCAAACATACAAACAGAAATAATGTTTTTAACCAAATCTGGCACAAATAAAACATCTATCAAAATTAACTTAAAATTGTTCTGCAGAATTAAATAAACGTCTCCCATAGCTTTGGCTTCAACTTTAGAACCATTTCCGAGCCTCAACTGGGTCTCACCCATCCTAAGCTTACGACTTCTTGTCATCACCTGCAAGTCATTGCAAATGTGAGATCCACATCCGATATCCAATACCCAAAAAGTAGTATTAAGTGAAACATTTATTTCAATATAAAACATACCCTTTGCACTTCGCAACTGCTCGAGATATTCTTTGCAGTTACGTTTCCAATGATCGGGTTTCTTGCAGTGATGAAAAACATCTTCATATTTGTTCACGTTTGAAGCCTTTGTCTTGTTCTTCTTCTTGGGTCCAGTTTTCTTGGGTGGGGCAGAACGTTTCTTACCCTTTGCACTTGGTCCCTTCTTAGAGTTAGAAGAGGAGCCTACCAAAAGTACCGGTTTATCCTTCTTTAATGTGGCCTCATAAGTGACAAGCATATTGACCATCTCTTCAAGGGTGACCTCTATCTTGTTCATATTGAAGTTCATCACAAAATCGTCAAACGACGAAGAAAGAGAGAGAAGTAATAAGTCCGCATTCAGTTCGTGCTCCAATTTCAAATCGAGTGTTACCAACTTTTCAATGAGCCCAATCATGTGTACCCCATGCTCACGGACCGAAGTCCCATCTCGCATGCGGCAAGTCATGAGCTCTTTGACAGTGACATACCTCTCGGATCTCGACTGAGCTCCAAAAAGTTCCTTGAGGGTCTTGTGAATGTCAGCATCATTCACTGCATCCTCAAATCGCCTCTGAAGTTCATCAGACATCGAAGCCTGCATGTAGCATTTGGCCTTGATCTCATGGTCCTACCATTTATCAAGTTTGACCAACTCTTCCGGACTCACATTAGCCGGGGATTCCTTCGGAGGAGACTTTTCTATCACATAGAAAACCTTTTTCGAACTTAGAACAATCTTTAACTTACGGAACCATTCCGTATAGTTAGCGCCAGTCAGTTTGTTTTGTTCGAGAATAGAGAATAGTGGATTGCGCAAATTCATCATAATGAAATACTGAAAAGAAACAGACAATAATCAGTGATTGTTTAATTAATTTACTAAGACATAAAATAAGGCGAGAATAATTTTATGAATTACACTCCCACTATTTTAACGATTTCACCACCCTCTAGTAAAAACGAGAAATTGGTTTCCTTAGTGGGAACATGGAGTCCAATTGACAAATCATAGTCCCGAATAATATCAGCCAACCATATTTTTCAAAATGTAGAGCCCAATTGCTTCCAAAACAATCCCCATGTTTTTACCTCATGTCCAATAAGAGCCCAATAATATGACGCTGTTTATTGTGACATGCCAAGATGACCGACCAATATTAAGTTGTGATGGACGGTCGCCGTATGGATCCCCCAATAATATGAGCCGATCCTACGGGAGTTCCACCCAACTTACAGCATGTGTCGATTCAATGTACAACTTTCCGACGAACGGGCCCCCCAATATTATGAGACGGACCATGCCCGCGGGTAGCATCTCATACATTGTTCGTTGATGGAAGGTAGGAACATTTAAACAATATTCTTTTGTTAATCTTGATATCAATTTTAAATCATATTTAAAATGAGGGATTTTTTAATTTTGAAAATATTTGTCTCATCATATAAAATTTGTATGCTTGCTGGATTCATGCAATTTAGTCAAAACATGCATACAATAATAATATCAAATATTATATATAAAGGATGATCGATGCCTAGATCTACTTGTCCCGTGGTTGCCAATCACGAGTCTAAGTCCAATCTTAGGTGATATGCAAGTATGCAATGCAATTCTATTACATTCAGCTTCCAATTTATATTTTTTCGGTCTTTATTGTCTGCTGGGCCCACCATTGTTTTCAAATCTTTATCTCCCACTAAGTCTAATAAATTTACAATAAATTTCGATGACAAGTAAGGGATACATATTTAAGGGTGGGAATGGGCCATGAACCAGGCCCACTTTTATTACAAATGATAAATCAAATTGGGCCATAAACCAAGCACAATAATAAACCCAACAGTTATAATAAAAACCAAATGTAAACAACCTAACATACACCTAAGAACTTGGTCATGGTAATCGATCATCCTTTTATTCAATTATTTAATTCAATTAAATGATTGGATAACATGCAATTCAAAGTGGCAATAATTGTAAATAGATAAAATCACATTTCATACATAAAATCTTATTTTATATATAAAATCATATTTTATCTAGTTTATCCATAAAATCATATTTTATATATAAAATCTAATTATATATATAAAATCATATTTTATAATCAATTGTACCAAAATAATTAATTTTAAAAATTTTAATTTATTGGATTAAATTTATAAATTTTCAAAATTCAAAATTTATCCAAAAATTAATTTTCTTAAAATTTTGGGCTCAAACAATTTTGACACATTGCCTCGTGGATCAACTAAAATAATTTTCAATCGGGCCAAAAACTGGGCTCGATAACAATTAACGGGCCGAAATTCAAAATTTTCAAAATAAAATTTTTTAATTTTTCTGGGCTGCCCGGGACGATCCCGGGAAGCCCCCCGACTGTCGGGCTGGGAGCCCAGCCCTGCGCGCTGGGCCGCCGAGTGCGGCCCAGCTGCGCGCTGGGCTAGGGAAACGTTTGCCCTAGCCCAGCACGCTGGGCTGCTGGGCCGCACCCGCGGCCCAGCTACGCGCAGACAATCTGCGCGCAGGGCAGCGGCTGCCCGCTGCCCGGGCAGTCTCCCGGAAAAATATTTTTTTTTTGTTTTATTTTTCTGAAAAATCGAGGCTTTGTACAATCGATAAATTTTAATCGTTTGATCCGAGAGCAACCTGTCTCTGATACCACTGTTGGAACACGTTCTCGGATCAGTGAGATGTGATACCCGTAGCAGCGGAAGTTTAAAAATTTTTATTTTCTGATCTGGAACGATTCCAGATCATTGGTATCAAATCCTAACGATTAAAACAAATAAGTAAAATAAAACAGAATTAAATTTTACCTCTCAAGTCTCAACTTGAGGTTATGGACTCCAACAGATTACTCTGCTCTTTTTGTATATCACAGGAACTGATGACTCGCTCGATCAACTCCTGAATCAGGTCCACGAACAGAATTCTTAATCCCTCTGACAGACTGCACTCGAAAGTCTATCAGAAATTTCTACGAAGAGAATGAACAGATTTGATCTGTTAAATCAGACTGCAATTTTGAAAATTGCAGACTGATATTTTCGAACAGGAGAGGGGAGGTGGACAGCCAACCCTAGAGAGAACACTCTAGGTTTTTCGAAAATTATGAGCTTAAATATGTTTAATTTCTGTACTGCAATAACTTATTTATAATATGGGCTGCTAACAGCTTAGGGCCCATTAGTCATAAGTTCAAGCCTGACAAGCAAAGCCCGCATGTTCAAAAATTAATATAAAATTCATCGTGATTCAAATTGATAAACCAATTTTACCAATGTGTACAGAAACCTTTTCTGCATATTTTAAAGTCAAGATAATTTTTCTGAATCCGAATTCAGTGGTTTCCAAAAATGACATCCCTATGTCATTTTAGGAAATCTCACTCCCTCTACTCATTAATAAGAAGTTCTACTTCTCATACACTAAATTTAACTCATTAAATTTAATTATCTCAACGGGGATTAGAAAACTATTACTTGTGTAACCCTCAATGGTTCAGGGATACAGCTAGCCGTGGGCCCACAACTCCTTGTTACTCGGAACAACAATTTTTGACTTACCCATCGAATCATGGTAAGAGCGCCTAGCAACATCGCCCCATGATTCCCTAGGTATCACTGATAGTGCCTGCAAGAACCAGTAGGTTTTGGTTAGCGTACAGTACGGTCCCTTCATCCATATATCCCGATCGAATCAACAACCATTGGTATATTGAGAGTCGTTCGAGATTCGATAACTATGCAATACATCTTGAAGTTCAAATAGTGACATCGCATGTGCAACTAGGAAACCAAGTAACCTAAAGCACATCATGTACTCTGGCCAGAGATTTGTCACACTAATATCTCCTCAGATCGCATAGGATATCCACACTCGCAAGCATGTGATGAATCCTTGACAACAAAGCATCGAATCCTATATGTGTCGTAACTGTACCCAATCTCGACACCTGTTGACCCTCATAGAGTCGATAAACGAGTCAAAGTACAGTACTAGCATATATAGTCTCCATGATGTTTCAAGTAGTAAGGACTAATGGTGTACAACCAAAACCGCGGACTTATCCACTCAATTAGTGAAAACCACTTGGAAAGTCCGAATAGGGTAGTTCGATCATCCATCAAATGAATATCCATTTGCATGCTTCGAACATCTCTATGTTCCATACCAATGAAACATGGTACTTGGCATCGCAAATGCTAGTCTCAATATCGAGCGATCCTTATCCTTATTTGCGGACGGCTCAATTGACTAGGAACTGTTTAGAATATACAATGATTATAAGATGTGTTTCATGACAGTCATTCAAATCTACTATCACATCTTACATGCACTCTAGTATACTCAAGGTCTTTATCTAAACATCGTATAGTACGTCACAACATAATAATATGATAAAAGATAAAGCAAAAGCCAATATAAAAGTGTAAATTATATTAAACAAAGATTGTTTACATATAGAGTCATAAAGGCCCTTAGCCACAAGTTGGGTCCGACGTATCCACTGGTATTTTCGGTATGTGAGCCACCTCCTGAAGCGACGACACAATGTGCAACATACCAGGGCCCGGTCTGTCTTTGTTATCTGATTCTTGACCTCTAGTCAGTAGGCGGTACACTTGCATTCATGTATACTCATACTCTCGTGCTGAGAGTTTTATGCTCACGTCTCGTACTCTGTATTTCTGGACACCCTATTCCATGGGGAAGGTTTGCGATTGGATGAGGCGGGTGGATCCAAGAGTGGCTAGGCTGTGGTTGGCCAGCTGGAGCTTCGCCTAGGATTTTATTGCTGTTGTTATTGGGTTTATACACTATTCGATTTGTTTGTATAACTTTGAGTATTTACAGATTCCTTTCCTTGGGATTGTATTAATATTTATTGTTTCCGCAGCTTATTCTGGTTTACTGTTTGATTAAGTTAATTGCATGCCTAAGTTCTATTTAGTAGGTGATCTCGTTAAGGGTCACTACATTTAGAATTCGAACCGATTGAGTTGAAGCCCGGTATTGTGTTGATTTTTTTTTGAAGATTGATATGAATTTGAATGAGTTTTGATATGAGATTATAATTTGATTATCCAAGTGTGGAGCACATTGAATCGAGAATAAGGTATAAGTTGACATCGAGTTGAAAAGGGACGAATACTCGAATTCAAATTGATTTTTGAGTTTTCCCAAAATCTCATACTTGCATGTTATTTGAATTACTTGAATTATCCTTGAATGTATTACGATTTTCATATGCATTCATCTTGAGCCGAATTATTTGATTTCTTTTGGAATTAGAATATTTGGGGACTATATCGGAGTGACCTTGGTTGTTGAGTTCTTCCAAGATCTAGAATGCTTCTTATAGTTTCTCAAGATTCTAGAGGATTGAGATATACATCATCCACATCGATCAGGTGAGTCGGTGAGTTAGTTGTTATATCTTTTAATGTGAGGACTTCGGTTCTAATCATCTAATCAAGAATAAATCATTCAAGCATCAACAAAGAGTCAAGGCATAAAGCAAAGAATTTTTTATAAAACATGCACGGTCTCCGTGCACACCTCCATGCTCAGGTTCGTGCATTAATCTGTAGCCAAGGATCAACGGCTGCAAGGTACACTAACCCCGTTCCACCTCCGTGTCAGGGTCCGTACTAATCAAATACACTAAAAAGCCAACTCTCTGTTTTCTGCACGGACTCCGTGCCCCTTCTGTGCTCGGGTCCGTGCACAACATATCAAAATTTCCAACTTACTGCCTCAACAAAAACTCACACGGACCCATGCACGGATGCATGTATGGGATGCATGTACGGGGTTCGTGCATGAACAAAATAAATCCATCTCAATAGCGAAGGTACACGGACCCAGGCACGGATGTAGGCACGGGGTCCGTGCCCTGCTAAAAATCAAAAAAATAACTGTTGAAGATATCAAATCTTTATCTCTTCTTTGTATTTAAATTTTGTATCTAGATCTTATCTTATCTAGACTTAGGATAATAGATAAATAATTAACTCTCTAAAGTTTCTACAGTATCGTCACTTTTGGATATATCAGAAACTATTTTTACTTTCTTCCATGCTGTTTTTCATCACTTACGACATGGTATCAGAGACGACGGTGATCCATGGTTAAATACGACATGGCAGCATCAGATCGTTCCTCCTCATCGGAGGTTACCTCGCATCCCACTCAAATCTCAGATAATACTTCTATTCCCATCACAAACCTCAAATTGAACGGGAATAATTATCTACAATGGTCCCGGTCCGTGATGATGTATATTTGCGGCAAAGGGAAAGACGACTTTATCTCTGGAACTGCTGCCTGCCCTAAGAAAACCGATTCAGGCTTCAAAACATGGCAATCTGAGAATAATATGGTGATGTCTTGGCTAATTAGTTCGATGACGAATGAAATTGGAGAGGATTTCTTGCTTTATCCCATGAAAAAAGAAATTTGGGAGGCTGCCCGTGACTCGTACTCTTGCAAAGAAAATACAGCGGAGCTGTTCGAAGTTGAAAGTCTCCTTCACAATCTAAAGCAAGGTGATGGGCCTGCCACAACATATTTTAATTCTCTTACCCATTTATGGCAGCAATTGGATCTATTCGAGGCCCATAATTGGAAGTGTTTGGATGATGAGGCCCGTTATAAGGCCATCTTGGAAAAGCGAAGGGTTTTCAAATTTTTGATGGGCCTAAATAATGAACTGGATGAAGTTAGGGGACACATCTTATCTATGAAGCCCATGGCTTCCCTGCGCGATGTCTTTTCTGCGGTTCGCCATGAGGAGAGTCGACGTAAATTGATGCTTGGCTCACCTTCTTCCTCACCTTTGGAGGCTTCGGCTTTCACTTCTCAGCGGGCTATCTTTCCACAGATTGGAGATTCATCGTCTCCAAGTTCTGGTAAACGTAACCCATTTTCTTTGTCCTTTGGGAAGCACACTTCACAACCTCCCAACAGCCAACAGCGGCAAGACCGTCCTTGGTGCGAAAAGTGCAAAAAGCCTAATCACTCCTTGGAAACGTGCTGGAGGATTCATGGAAAACCGGCCAATTGGAAACCTTCTCGTGACAGACGGGCAAATAATGCTACAATAGAATCTGTTGTACTGGAATCACAACCCTTCAGTAAGGAATAACTCGACATGCTTCAACAGTTATTTGGATAGTCCATTCCAATACCCAATCCTTCTGTTATTGGGGCTGGCAGTGTTGCACATAAAGGTAATTCTTCTTTTGCATTACTCTCGCGGCATGCTCTATATTCTTCTTGGATAGTTGACTCCGGCGCCTCAGAGCACATGACGGGAAATTTTAAGCTCTTGTATTCTTACTGCCCAGTCAAGGACTCTCATTCTGTCAGAATCGCAAATGGCTCTTGCTCCAAATTTTTTGGCTCCGGGACTGTAAATCTTTCTAAGGATGTTTGCTTAAATTCTGTTTTGTTTGTACCTGATTTGGATTGTAACCTATTATCAGTTAGCAAGTTAAATCGGGATCACAATTGCTCAACTCACTTTGGTAACGCTTAGTCGTGTCGCACCCAAATTAATGTGTTCTAAATAAACAAAAAAGGGGGTTTTGAGATTTGAGATTAACTACTGAAAATTTTAAGCAATTAAAATTAAAATTATCACCATCATGCAAGAATGAAAATTCAACAGGAGAAATCAATAAGAGACGAGACTTGGTATCAGCCGACTACACCCTTGATATTCATTCCATCATCGATTCCCTAAAAATAATTAATCATATCAAATATTCATCATTGGAAATCAGATTCCTATTTCACCTTAATTTTAGCTAATTAGAAAACACCATTCTAAATTAACCCTTACCAATAAATTAACCCAGATTCTAGTGATCTAGATTTAAATTTACGGTAGCATTCAAACTAGTAAAACTGACGAACCTAGACAACACAAACACCAGCGGTTGTATTTAGCCTAGTCAATAGTTGACCCTACAATTTAATAAGTTCAACAGCAGAAAATATCAAATGTAGTTGCTTCGCAAATTAGTTAATTCAAACAATTACGGATTTGAATTCTAATTTAGCTATAGTTTGTATAACAAAATCCTAAGATGGCCAATCCTAAAATCTCGGACACAAACATGAAATAAAACAGATCAAAAATTGATACTTAATAAGAATTAAACACTGCAAATCGAATCTCATGAATAAATTATATCAAGGTTTCGTCTCCCTCAACCAAGTATAAAAGTTTAGCTACAACGATTCATCAAAAACTCAATAAAAATTCAAAAGAAGAGAAGCAAACTTGAGAGAGAGATGGAAAATAAAACCTAGCCGCCAAGAGAGAATGTCAAAGTCTGATAATTCTCCCTCAAAAACGGAATTAAAAGCCTAATAAAGCCTAGAGTCCAAAATAAAAGAGTTTCCAAAATTACAAAATTCTTCCCGAACAGACTTGCACGCTCGAGCACATGAGTACGTCCGCTCGAGCGCACTAAAATATGCGATCTCACTGTCTTGAAATTCCATGGCCGCGCTCGATCGCGTGAGTTCGTCCGCTCGAGCGCGCTAAAAATTGCTATCTCACTGCCTTGTTTCTTCAGATGCTGCGCTCGATCCTATGAGTTCGTGGGATCGAGCGCATGGACTTTTACCAAAATTCTGCTTTCTTTCTTCAAATTTGATATCTCCTACACATTAAACCCGAGAACATGTTATGAAGCTAAATGCATGCAAAAGACAAAACTAAGATAAAACATGAACAAAAGCAAATAAATGCATGCAAACTACTAATAAAATAACATCAAAATACACAAACAAAACACGACTATCAAATACCCCCACACTTAATCCTTGCTCGCCCTCTAGCAAGTCATGCAAAAACAGAATGAAACGACAAACAAACACATAAGTAAGGACGATCATGCATAAGATAGCCTCAGACAAAACCACTTCCATCCAAAACAAGTTCATAGCTACTCTCAATCATCAAT
The DNA here is from genome assembly GCF_033568475.1 of Henckelia pumila. NCBI lineage: Eukaryota > Viridiplantae > Streptophyta > Magnoliopsida > Lamiales > Gesneriaceae > Henckelia > Henckelia pumila. The sequence goes on along the minus strand of NC_133120.1, from coordinate 129,640,790 downwards.
GATACACCTTAAGTCGAATGCAAACGTGTGTGTGTGTCATGTTACCCCAGTTACATGCAACTTCAAAAAACAAAGCTTCAAGACTGTTCGCCGACCTAAAACAATTCAGTGTAAGTCTCACAATCAAGAACCCTCCTCTCAACAATCCTTCAACACAACATAACTTCCTTGAAAATAATTACGCACCATCGGATTTTGCACCCGACATTTTTAAAGTCCCAATAATTACCCGCATACTTAGCTATAACTAGATAGGATTCGAATTTCAATCCCCTCGTCTATAGCCCGGATGGAACTACAATCCCATTAGGTCCGCAAACTTAGCTATGTTTAGTGACTAGAATTTCAATCACTTTCCAAGCTCGGATGTAATTAAAAGTTATTTATTTTTTTTTAAAAAGATTAACCCCATGTAATCCGCATACTTAGCCACAAACAAGATGAATAGAATTTCAAACATATTGCTCGCAACCCGGATGGAGTTAATTGGTTTCCAAAAATTGTTTTTTTCTTTTTTTTCAAAACAAAATATTTTAGGCGCGCCCAAGAAAGTGTATGCCATATCAAAAAAAATCATCAAGATTCAAGCACTATCAAGTTCCACAAATGCCTATTGTCGTGCAATGGTCCAACAGACATCCACGATATCTAATACATCGCTACAATTCACCGGTTAAACAAATGTGCTTGAAATATTCAACAAACAACCTACGGTTTCTCAAATCCGATCAAGAGTTAAATTTTTTTTTTCAAAAATTCATTATTTTTCAACTACCTCGTCATAGGCTAACAATTTCATTCTCAACTCATGCATACAAGACACAAACATACAAACGACAACAACAACACTATGCAAAAACAAAACAAGAAAATGCAATACAAACAAAGGAAACAAAATGCATGCAATGCAACCCCCCCACACTTAAACTAAGCATTGTCCCCAATGCATCCCAACACAAAACACAACCAAACAACGTAAACAAAATGCTATGCGAAAATGTAATACGAAACTCCCCTGGTTCAATGGTCGGCGGCGTCTTCCTCTTCATGCTCGGGAGGAAGGACAGGATCGGCGCCTGGAAATTTGTACATAGGTGGGAATGGAGTAGCTGGTGGCAGCGTGGTGGGATCGATCCCGAGTCGCTCTGAAATGCCTCGGCAAATGAAGTCCCAGGCCTAAAAATTCGAGGCCACCGCCGCATTAAACATGTTTTGGTGCTGAGCATAGTTGGCCAACTCCCTAACAGTGACAGTAGTAGTTCGGCGGGGGAGCGGCGGAGGGCGTACTGGATCGGGGACCGGCACGAATCGAGCGTCTACCGTGAACTGGCTCATCCAATATGCACGCTTGACATTGATAGTCGCGCTGTCAATAGGGCGCATTGGTGGCAGCCATTCCCCGTCGGGTCGATGTGTCACACCGGCACGCAAGCACAGCTGCGTGATGATCATCGGAAAGAAAAGAGCCGATGTCCTGGTAGCGATGGAATACCGCATCTGTGCGTGAATCACTCGGCCCACATTGACCGGCAGATTGAGATCAAGAGCGTAGAGGAGCACGACACGCTCAATATGCACTTCACTCGTGTGTGAAATGGGCATCAGACAGCGGGCTACAAAAATGTACCAAGTGGCCGGATCCATCAGTAGGTATTTCTTTTTAAAGCACTTGAACGTAACAGGATCCTGCTAGACAGCCCCTACCATGCATAATTGCTGAATGACCTCGTGCAAATCCGGGGTTAAGGCTATGCTCTGGTACAAACTATCATGGACGTCGGGCGTCTCCAAAAGGCTATTCATATCTTGGGGCGCATATGAAAGCAAAATGCCTCGAACGATGGCCTTACTATCCACGCGCTCCACAGCATTAGCGTAAAATTCCCTCACAATAGGGACAATAGCCGGAGATGGTTGTCGAGAAAATTCTTCCCACCCACGGTTCACGACTTGGTTAGCCACATCGCTGTCGTAAGCCGCTATATCAAAACCCCTCTCAGTAATAGGGGAGCGATGGGTTTTCGCATGATCGTACCTTTCTCGAGCCGCTTGGTTTACGAATCGGCCGGAAAGGTTGAGTGACTCATGGGCATCCCTTGTTCCTTGGCGAGAAGATTCGCCAAGCTCCCGAGTGCGTTTAGGGCCCGTAATGGTGTGAGAAGAGCAAGAAACTTGACCGGGGAAATTTATCGAACACTTGGGGGGCACCAAAGTTTCCGGTGTTTCTGAGCAAAATTGTGCGATGGAGAAGTGGAGAGAAGAGAAGGGACGATTAATTCAATCCTTGGAATGATGCCTACAAGAGATGAGGAAAAATTGGTGAAGATTGAACAAATTCGAAATTTGGGGGTTTAGGGTTCGAGTTTAACCGAGTAAGGGGGAAAAAAAAGTGGGGGGAAAAAGAAAGAAAAGAAATTAAATAACACGCACAGGGGCGCGCGCTCGATTGCGTGAGTTCGTGCGATCGAGCGCGCTTCATAAAAATCAGGGGCAGAGAACAAGGGTCAAACCGCGCGCTCGATCGCGTGAGTACGCAGGATCGAGCGTGCCCTATAAAAAATCCGGGCAGAGAACTAGGGAAATAACGTGCGCCCGATCGCGTGAGTACGCAGGATCGAGCGCACAATGCTAATTTTTTTTTTTTTTTGTTAATTTTCCAAAATTTTCCGAAAAACAAATTAAAGAAAAAATAAACCAAAAAACAATAAAATCAAATAAAAACAAAAGGGAAAGAACCACTGGGTTGCCTCCCAGTCAGCGCTAAATTTACAGTCAGTCTATAGCTCGACTGCATGCCGCGGTTTAGTCGACATTTGGTGGAGCATCTAGAGTGATATCATGCTCGTCCCCTCCTACGTTCGCTTGGACTCCTTCATAGTAGTGTTTAAGCCGGTGGCCATTCACCTTGAATTTTTTGGATGTGTCCAAGCTTTGAATTTCGACTGCACCATGAGGAAAGATATTAGTTACAACAAACGGTCCATTCCAACGTGAACGTAACTTACCTGGAAACAACCGAAGTCGTGAATGATAGAGCAAAACTTTCTGACCGACTTCGAAGTTTTGTCTAGAGATCATCTTGTCGTGGAAGACCTTTGTTTTGTCCTTGTAAATCTTGGAGCTGGCATAAGCATCATTGCGGATTTCTTCCAATTCTTGCAACTGCAGCTTTCGGTGCTCGCCACTTTCATCCATCTGCATGTTAAAGTTTTTGATAGCCCAAAAGGCTCTATGCTCCAATTCCACTGGCAGATGACATGGTTTTCCAAAAATCAGCAGATATGGAGACATTCCAATCGGCGTCTTGAATGCGGTTCTATATGCCCACAAAGCATCATCCAAACGCAAGCTCCAGTCCTTTCTTGTTGGATTCACGGTCTTTTCTAGGATGGATTTAATTTCTCTATTCGATACCTCAGCTTGACCGTTGGATTGTGGATGGTATGCAGTGGAGATCCTATGCGTCACATGGTACTTTTTAAGCAAACTAGCCACAGCTCGGTTGCAAAAGTGTGTACCTCTATCGCTGATGATAGCTCGTGGAATCCCAAACCTAGAGAAAAAGTTGTGCTTGATAAATTCTGCAACAACTTTAGAATCTGACCGTCAGTACGGGTGGCCTTTGCTTCCACCCATTTCGAGACATAGTCCACAACAAGCAATATATATATATATATATATATATATATATATATATATAAACATATGAACTAGAAAAAGGCCCCATGAAGTCGCTGCCCCAAACATCAAAGATTTCACAAACTAAAATAGGTTGCTGGGGCATCTCCTTACATTGGGAGATATTACCTATCTTTTGGTATTGAGCACACGACTTATAGAACACGTAAGCGTCTCGAAATAAAGATGGCCAGAAAAATCCTCAATCTAACACTTTTCTTGCTGTCCTTTTTGCTCCAAAATGGCCACCACATGCATACGAATGACAAAACGTGAGGATAGGAATTACCTCGCTCGCGGGTACACATCGACGTATAACTTGATCAGCGCAGTGTTTCCATAAGTATGGATCATCCCATACATAATACTTTGTATCGCTCCGCGCTTTGTCCCTTTGCGCCTTAGAAAATTCAGAAGAAAACCCTTTAGTCACTAAATAATTAACAATATTTGCGTACCAGGGTAATTCGACGCTTGCTGAAAATAATTGCTCATCAGGAAATTCTTCTCGCCAATTCAGCTCCTCATCAACATGAACTAGGCGAATCAAGTGGTTAGCAACTCGATTCTCGGTCCCTCTTTTGTCCTTGATTTTCACATCAAATTCGCTCAAAATTAGTATCCATCTTATCAGCCTTGGTTTTGCCTCCTTCTTCGCCATCAAAAAGCGAAGAGCTGCATGATCAGAATAAACAATGACTTTAGCACCAAGTAAATAAGAGCAAAATTTTTCTAATGCAAAAACTACAGCTAAAAGCTCCTTTTCAGTGGTAGAGTAGTTCCTTTGGGCATCGTTCAGAATACGCGAAGCGTAGTATATATCATGCGATGCTTTCCCAACTTTTTGGCCTAAAACAACGCCAACTGCATAGTCACTGACATCACACATAATCTCGAATGGCTTGCTCCAATCCGGTGGTTGGATTATTGGTGCATATGTCAAGGAGTCTTTGAGTTTATCAAAAGATGTTTTGATGGTTCATCAAACTCAAACGGGACATTTTTTGCAACAACTTGCACATGGGGGATGCGATCTTGGCGAAGTCCTGAATGTACCTCCTGTAGAAACCTACATGGCCAAGAAAAGAACGCACTTCCCGCACACATGTGGGATAAGGGAGAAACTGAATAATATCAATTTTAGCCTTATCTACCTCTATTCCCTTAGATGAAATGACATGCCCCAATATAACACCTTGCCCAACCATAAAGTGACATTTTTCAGAATTTAAGACCAAGTTGGTTTCGACACATCTCTTAAGGACAAACGCAAGGTTAGACAGACAGTTTTCGAATGAATCACCATAGACAGTAAAATTATCCATAAAAACTTCTATGATATGCTCAATGAAATCTGAAAAGATACTAACCATACACCGTTGGAAAGTGGCCGATGCATTGCATAGTCCAAAAGGCATTCGTCGATATGCAAAGGTGCCAAACGGGCAAGTGAATGTCGTCTTTTCCTGATCCTCTGGCGCGATAGCAATCTGAAAATAACCAGAATACCCATCAAGAAAACAATAATAAGGGTGATATGCTAAACGTTCAATTATTCGATCAATAAAGGGTAAAGAAAAGTGGTCCTTTCGGGTTCCGGCATTCAGCTTCCTATAATCAATACAAACCCTCCACCCATTTTGAATACGGGTGGGAACCATCTCTTCATCCTTATTTTTCACCACATTAATTTCGGTTTTCTTGGGTACCACTTGGACCGGACTGACCCACTGACTGTCAGAAATTGGGTAGATGACCCCAACTTCAAGTAGTTTTAGAATTTCAGCTTTGACCACCTACATCATGGGTGGGTTCAACTTCCTTTGTGGCTGACGCGAGGGACTCGCTCCTTCCTCCATCAAAATTCTGTGCATGCATGTAGAAGGGCTAATTTCCTTGATGTCTGCTATGGTCCATCCAATAGCAGTCTTGTGCTCTTGCAATACTTTGACTACCTGTTCCTCTTGATCGGCTTCCAAAATATTTGAGATGATGACTGGTAATGTTTCTCCTTCTCCAAGGAAAACATACTTAAGATGGTTTGGAAGCGTCTTTAGTTCGACCACTAGTGCCTGCAAAACAGATGGAAGACACCTAGTATTAGAGATTGGTAGAGATAAATAAGATAAATTACCTGACTGAGGTAGCTCAGAAGCATTGTTCAGAATTCGCTCAATCTCTTTTACTTCTTCACTGATTTCAATTCCATCATCCTGCTGAATGGGTGCAATGAGAGCCACCTCTAGATCATCTTTTCCTGCATACTCATAATAATCTTGGGCCAAGTAATCTACAATATCAACAGAAAATACGCAATCATCACTATCAGGAAATTTCATGGCATCATAGATATTGAATTTCACAACTTCTCCATCAAATTCCATCGTGAGTGTGCCACTGTAAACATCAATTTTGGTCATGAAAGTTTTCAAGAATGGTCTGCCTAACAAAATAGGACTATTATGATCACCGTTTTCCATGTCTAGCACATAAAAATCTGCAGGAAATACCAAGTCATTCACTTGTACTAACACATCTTCCACTATTCCCCTAGGGTATGCATTAGACCTATCAGCTAGTTGAATAACAATCCCAGTTTTGTTCAATGGACCAAGTTTTAAGGATGCATAGATAAAATATGGCATAACATTGATTGATGCTCCTAGATCTAACATGGCCTTCTCAAGTCTAACATTCCCTATGGTGCATGGGATAGAAAACATACCTGGATCCTTGCATTTTGCGGGCAATTTTTGTTGGATCACAGCAGATACGTTCTCACCAAGTTTCACTTTTTGACAACCCTTCAATGTCTGTTACCTTTTTGTTGTGCACAGTTCTTTCAAGAACTTCGCGTATCGAGGCACCTGCTTAATAGCATCTAACAACGGAATATTCACCTCACATATACGAAAAGTCTCATAAAGATCCTTTATCCCTTCATTTTTTCTAGATTCCTTAAGTGCAAAGGGAAAAGGGGCAACATGCTTATATTCAAAAAGTGGAGGAAACTTATCTCTTGGCGCTTCTTTTTTTGGATTCTTCTCCATCAGTCGCCTTCGGTTCTTCTTGTGGCTTCTCCTTGGGTGAAGCCTCCACTTCTTTCTCCTTGATCTTCAACTCCTTCCCATTCCTTACAGTGATTGCACTTGCGTTTTCTCTTGGGTTCGGAATTGTTTGAGATGGTAAAGCATTGGAATGCTATGCTTCCAACTTATTGATGGCGGTGGTGAGCTGTCCCATCTGGGTGTTCAAGTTTTGGATACTTGCTCTTGTTTCCTGTTGGAAAGTTACCGTATTAGTTGCAAGATCCTTAACAATATTTTCAAGAAACTCACCTGGTGTTGGTATCTGAGGTCGCTGCTGTTGTTGAGGGTACGGTGGCCTATAAGCTTGATTGTGCGGTGGTGCTTGAAGCCCCGATTGATTTTTTTGAGGGTTCCCATATCTGAGATTTGGATGATCCTTCCAACCAGGATTGTATGTGTTGGAATAAGGATCATATTTCCGCTGTGGTGGTCCAGGAAATCCTCCAGTTGCATTGACCTGTTCAACCGATTCTTCTTGAAGTGTGGGACACATATCAGTAGCATGTCCCACAGCAGCACAAATTCCACATGCTTTTGCAGTCTGTCCATTTCCTACAGCCATCTGACGCACAAGAGATGTCAATTCAACTAATTGCTGCTCAAGGAAAGAGACATTTACCTTCGTGTTCTTCTTTGGTACATGCTCATTTCTGATGGTGCCAAATTGTTGAGAATTGACCACCATACTCTCTATCAAATTTCTCGCTTGTACCGGAGTCTTGTCCACAAAAACTCCTCCACTGGCTGCGTCTAGCATACTCCTGTCATGATGTAACAAACCTTCATAGCAAAATTGTATCAATTGATTTTCACTTATCTGGTGTTGCGGACAGCTAGCACAAAGCTTCTTGAACCGCTTCCAATATTCATGCAGTGATTCCCCGGAGTATTGCTTGATTCCATAAATTTCCTTCCAGATGTTCGCAGCTCTAGATTCTGGGAAGTATTTCTCCAGAAAGATCCTTTTCATCTCCGTCCACGTTGTGATAGAACCAGAGGGCAAGTAATATAGCCAATCCTTAGCAGCACTCTTCAAAGAGAAAGAAAAGGCCCTCAGCTGAATCTGCTCCTCTGTCACTCCATGGGGCTTCATACTCGTGCAAATCACATGGAATTCCATCAAGTGTTTATTCGGGTCCTCACCTGCAAGACCATGAAAGGAGGGTAATAAGTGAATTAATCCATATTTCAGCTCAAAAGTAGCATTATTTTCTAGTGTAGGAAAAGTAATTCATAAAGGTTGTTGATTGGGGTCAGGGGTGCCCAATTGTCTAAGACTCAGGTTCGCATTAGCAGCCATCTCTTCTTCTGAAAAAGCAGCTCGAGCAGCTACTTTTTGTTATTGTCTACCAAGCTCTCTCCTTCGCCTGTGCAAAGTTCTTTCAATCTCCGGGTTGTAGAGAAAGTCTTCTTCAGCAAAATCACCTGAAATCATGAACAAGAGAGAACTAGAAACAAAGAAAATAGAAGAGAGTGAGATTAAACAAAGCAAAACAAAAATAAATAGAACACAATAAATTAAACACCGTTCCCCGGCAACGGCGCCAAAATTTGGTAACGCTTAGTCGTGTCGTGCCCAAATTAACCCAACTCAGATTAAACAATGAAAAATGTAATAGTGCGAGTAGGGATCGTTCCCACGAGGAAAGACAAATTTAATGTGTTCTAAATAAACAAAAAGGGGGGTTTTGAGATTTGAGATTAACTACTGAAAATTTTATGCAATTAAAATTAAAATTATCACTATCATGCAAGAATGAAAATTCAATTAGAGAAATCAATAAGAGACGAGACTTGGTATCAGTCGACTACACCCTTGATATTCATTCATTCCATCATCGATTCCCTAAAAATAATTAATCCTATCAAATATTCATCATTGAAAATCCGATTCCTATTTCACCTAAATTTTAGCTAATTAGAAAACATCATTCTAAATTAACCCTTACCAATAAATTAACCCGGATTCCAGCGATCTAGATTTAAATTTACGGTAGCATTCAAACTAGTAAAACTGACGAACCTAGACAACACAAATACCAGCGGTTGTATTTAGCCTAGTCAATAGTTGACCCTACAATTTAATAAGTTCAACAACAGAAAATATCAAACATAGTTGCTTTGAAAATTAGTTAATTCAAACAATTACAGATTTGAATTCTAATTTAGCTATAGTTTGTATAACAAAATCCTAAGATGACCAATCCTAAAATCTCGGAAACAAACATGAAATAAAACAGATCAAAAATTGATACTTAATAAAAATTAAACACTGCAAATCGAATCTCATGAATAAATTATATCAAGGTTTTGTCTTCCTCAACCAAGTATAAAAGTTTAGCTACAACGATTCATCAAAAACTCAATAAAAATTCAAAAGAAGAGAAGAAAACTTGAGAGAGAGATGGAAAATAATACCTAGCCTCCAAGAGAGAATGTCAAAGTCTGATAATTCTCCCTCAAAAACGGAATTAAAAGCCTAATAAAGCCTAGAGTCCAAAATAAAAGAGTTTTCAAAATTACAAAATTCTTCCCGAACAGACTTGCGCGCTCGAGCGCATGAGTACGTCCGCTCGAGCGCACTAAAATATGCGATCTCACTGTCTTGAAATTCCATGGCCGCGCTCGATCGCATGAGTTCGTCCGCTCGAGCGCGCTAAAAATTGCTATCCCACTGCCTTGTTTCTCCAGATGTTGCGCTCGATCCTATGAGTTCGTGGGATCGAGCGCATGGACTTTTACCAAAATTCTGCTTTCTTTCTTCAAACTTGATATCTCCTACACATTAAATCCGAGAGCATGTTATGAAGCTAAATGCATGCAAAAGATAAAACTAAGATAAAACATGAACTAAAGCAAATAAATGCATGCAAACTACTAACAAAATAACATCAAAATACGCAAAAAAAAAAAACACGACTATCACATTTCCATGTGGATTCTTGTGTTTTTCAGGATTTGGCCTCGGGGAGGATGATTGGCAGTGCTGATTTTTGTGTAGGGTTGTATCTCTTCAAGCCTGTCCCATTGCAACCAAAGCTGCCCAAAAGCTAAATCAGTTCGTTTTCAGCTTCTTCTAGTTTGAATAAAGCCGATGATGTTTTGTTATGGCATTATCGTCTAGGACACCCGAATTTCGTGTACCTTAAAAAAGTTTTTCCATCTTTATTCAGAAATAAAATCTCTAAGTTCTTGCATTGTGATGTTTGTCAATTTTTTAAGCACACACGCAACTCGTTCATGCCACCACTGTACAAACCTTCTCGACCATTCTCCCTCATTCATAGTGATATTTGGGGCCCTATCAATGTGAAAAATATTTCTGGCGCACGATGGTTCTTGTTGTTTGTTGACGATCATACTAGACTCTCTTGGGTGTTCTTAATGAAAGACAAATCTGAAACATGTCAACTATTTAAAAACTTTAACCTTATGATCCAGATCCAATTCTCCACCAAAATTCAAGTTCTAAAAAGTGATCGAGCTTGTGACTACTTTAACTTTGTCCTTGGGGATTATCTCTTGAACCAAGGTATCATTCACCAAAGTTCCTGCGTTGATACTCCACAATAAAATGGTGTGTCTGAGCGTAAGAACCGCCACTTACTTGAAGTTGCACGATCTCTGCTATTTACCCGTAATGTTCCTCGTCATTTTTGGGGAGAGGCTGTTCTTATTGCTACTTACCTTATCAATAGGATGCCATCACGCATTCTAGGCTTCAAAACTCCAATACAATCACTTCAAGAAGTTTATCCCACCACCCACCTCCTCTCCACCATCCCTTTAAAAATTTTTTGTTGTTTCACTTTCGTCCATATCCACCAAAATCACAGAGACAAACTCCAACCTCGGGCGATTAAATGCATTTTTCTTGGTTACTCTCCTAACCAAAAAGGGTACAAATGCTACTCTCCGACCACTATGAAATTTTATACCTCTATGGATGTCACTTTTTTTGAGAACACATCATTTTATCCCAATTCTTCCATTCAGGGGGAGACTGAAATGTGTGAATCTCAAAATTGGGAAACTCTAAGCCCTGCACTGCCACAATTCGAACCCATAAAAGCTGCTGCCCATCCTTCACCTACATCCAATACACCTCCTGAACCATCTTCACCTGCTCCCACCACCACCACTCATCCTATACAGGTGTATTCCCAAAGAAAACAACAATCTGCACGCAATCAGTCTGTCAACGACTCCTTCTTAAAAGTTAAATCCATTGGAAATACTCAAGGTATTGACATTGATAATGATTCTTCTATTGAGCATAATGAAACTGATAATAGGCCGATTGCATTAAGAAAGGGAACTAGATCTTGTACGCAACATCCCATATGTAATTTTGTTTCTCTTAAGCATTTGTCACATGCGTATCAAGCTTTTGTGTCCAGGTTAGATCAGGTACAGGTTCCTTCAACCATAAAATAAGCGTTCCAAGACCCGAAGTGGACAGTAGCTGTATTTGATGAGATACGAGCTCTTTAGAAAAATGACACATGGGTTATCACTGATCTGCCTCCTGCAAAGCGATCAGTCGGATGCAAATGGATCTTCTCAGTTAAACACAAAGCTGACGGGAGTATAGACCGATTTAAAGCCCGTTTGGTAGCTAAAGGATACACACAATCATATGAGATTGATTATCAAGAGACTTTTGTTCCAGTGGCTAGACTCAATACTGTTCGCATTCTCTTGTCAGTTGCAGCAAATTTAGACTGGCCTTTATATCAACTTGATGTCAAGAATGCCTTTCTCAATGGAAACCTCGAGGAAGAAGTTTATATGGATATCACTCTTGGATTTGAAACTGAGAGTACAACCAACAAAGTATGCCGTTTAAAAAAATCTCTGTATGGCCTAAAACAGTCACCCCGAGCTTGGATCCATCGGTTTACTAATGTTCTAAAAGAAGATGGCTATACTCAGTGTCAAGCAGACCATACATTGTTTGTTAAACACTCGGAAGAAGGTAAGATCACAGTTCTCATTGTCTATGTTGATGATATTGTACTAACAGGAAACCATGAGAAGGAGATAATAAACGTCAAAGCATTACTTTCGAGGGAATTTGAAATGAAAGATCTCAGGAATTTGAAATACTTTCTGGGGATGGAAGTGGCCAGATCATCAGGTGGGATTGCAATATCACAAAGAAATTATGTCTTGGATATCCTAAAAGAGACGGGGATGTTAGGGAGCAAACCAGCAGACACACCCATGGATGCAAACATAAAACTTGGAGTGAGGAAAGATTGTCCACCAGTTGAAAAAGAGAGGTATCAAAGGTTAGTTGGAAAATTGATTTATCTCTCTCACACTCGACCTGACATTGGATTTGCTGTAAGTATCATCAGCCGATTCATGAATAACCCAACAGAAGATCACATGGAAGCAGTGTATCGAGTTTTGAGATACTTGAAAGGAAACCCAGGAAAATGACTTTTCTTCACAAAAACCTCAGTCAGAAACATCAAGGTTTATTGCGATGCAGATTGGGCAGGCTCACAAACAGACAGACGTTCTACATCAGGCTATTGTACTTTTGTATGGGGAAACTTTGTAACTTGGAGTAGCAAGAAGCAGTCAGTCGTAGCACGTAGCAGTGCAGAAGCAGAATATCGATCATTAACCCATGGAATATGTGAAGGCATGTGGCTTAGACGACTGCTCAGTGAATTGAGACTCGAAAAGAGTAATCCGGTGAAAGTGATGTGTGATAATCAAGCAGCGATCAGCATATCAATAAATCCTGTCCACCATGACCGGACTAAGCATATTGAAGTGGACCGCCATTTTATCAGTGAGAATATTGAGACTGGAATAATTGATCTCAGCTACATCCCTACTCAGTTACAAGTGGCAGATCTCTTAACTAAAGCTCTCCATCGACCGTTTTTCGAAGATTTGAGCTCCAAGCTAAGCATGATCGACATATACCGCCCAGCTTGAGGGGGAGTGTTGAAGATATCAAATCTTTATCTCTTATTTGTATTTAAATTTTTTATCTAGATCTTATCTTATCTAGACTTAGGATAATAGATAAATAATTAACTCTATAAAGTTATTACAGTATCCTCACTTTTGGATATATCAGAAACTATTTTTCCTTTCTTCCATGCTGTTTTTCATCACTTACGACAATAGCTAAGACATTCAGATCTTAAAAGTGCAACACAACTCAATATCTCATACAACAACATGCATTAATACATTCAACTCGCATTCTACAATACATGAAGTATCTAGAGTACTCCAAAGGTAGAAACATGCATCGAATTCAAGGTTTGCTACACTTAAAAATACAATACATGTTCGAAATACAAATTCGACTTCTAAAACGAGTCTCACTTCTATGAATCACAACCCAAACTAGTCATGTCGCCTCTGACTCGATCCTGTCCCATCTGTTACCAAGTACACATACACAACAAGACAACAACCGGATAAATCCGGTGAGAATGATATTCCCAGTAAAAGAAACATAACATGCAATATCAAAATGTATATCAAAATCATGATATAACGACAACATATTTCAAAAACTAAATATAACGAAATGCATGTCTATAAAATTCGGGATTATCTAATTGGATAATCAAAGGAAAACTCGGTTCTTCAGTTAGGATCCCGAGGACAAGATATAACAACTAACTCACCGACTCACCCGATTGAGATGGATGATATATATCTCAATCCTCTAGACTCTGGAGCAACTATAAGAAGCATTCTAGCTCTTGGAAGAACTCAACAACCAAGGCCACTCCAATATATTCCCCAAATCATCTAATTCGAAAAGAAATAAAATAATTTGGCTCAAGATGAATGCATATGAAAATTGTAATACATTCAAGGATAATTCAAGTAATTCAAATAACATGCAAGTATGTGATTTCGGAGAAACTCGAAAATCAATTTGAATTCGAGTATTCGTCCCTTTTTAACTCGATGTCAACTTATACCTTATTCTCGATTCAATGTGCTCCACACCTGGATAATCAAATAATAATCTCATATTAAAACTCATTCAAATTCATATCAATCTTCAACAGAGAAATCAACACAATACCGGGCTTCAACTCTATCGGTTCGAATTCTAAAACTTCTGGTTTCGACAATCTTCAATCCAAATCTGAAATGAAGTATAATAGGATCAATATCGACATTCAAACTCAATCGAAAAAATAGCTCGATCAATTCAAACCAAATGGTATCCAAAACTCGAACCGACGACATAACGGCTATATACGGCTAACCGAAAATCAACAAACATCAATATATCTATCCAATATCTCAACAATACACGTCCAAAACCACGATTTCCAGAAATCCCATTTTCAAAAATTACTTCAAAAATTCATAACAAATCCAAACGTCGTTCATTTTTGGATCCGTTTTGAAATATAAAATCTATGCTAGCTCAATAACAACATATCCAATCAAAATCAAATTCCATCGACATCCAAAAATCGAATTACAACTGATCGAAGAAAAACTTACGTTAGAACAAAGCTCTCGCAGCTGTGATTGCGAATATACCTTCAGATTCGAAATCTACCGGACGGATCGTGCAAAAATTGGAAATTGAAAATCTTCAAAATCACGTTTTGGAGAGAAAATGGAGGAGAGGGCGTTGTTGAAGAAGAAGAATGAAGTAGAAGCCTAGTCATAATAATTTAAGGCCAAGACTAAGTCAAACAGATATGAAATTTGCACTATAGTCCCTGAACTCTTCAAAAATCTCAAATCAGTCCCTGATCAAATATCAATTTAGCCCTCGAATTTCATAACTTCATAATATCAATCTCAATCTCAATTAAGCTAATTTCGGGGCGTTACAATTTTTCTCCTCTAAGAACTGATTTTGTCCTCAAAATCGCACAAAATTCGATAACATAAGATAAAAGATAGAATCAAAGACAGAAATAAGAACTTACATCACATAAATAAATCTGAAAATCGCTGTCTCATATCATGCTATGTCTCCCAAGTTTCTTCTTCAACCCCATGCCAGCTCCATTGCACTTTCACCAGCGGAATTGACTTGTTTCTGAGCTGCTTCTTTTTTCGGTCAAGAATCTGAATCGGTCATTTGAAGTAGCTCAACGTCTCATCAAGTTCTGCCTCGTCTGGCTGAAGAACGTGAGAAGGATCTGAGTGGTATTTTCGCAACATAGAGACATGAAAAATGTCGTGAATACCAGAAAGAGACGGAGGAAGTGCAATTCTGTAAGCAAGATCTCCTAGCTTCTCCAAAATCTCATAAGGTCCAATGAATCTCAGAGACAACTTCCCTCTCTTCCCAAATCTGACAGTCCCTCTGAAAGGAGAAATCTTCATAAATACTCGATCTCCCTGATCAAAACACAGAGTTCTGCGTCTGTCATTCGCATACTTAGCCTGTCTCTCCCAAGTTGTCTTCATTCTCAACCGAATAATCTTCACCTGCTCAGCCATAACTCGAATCATATCTGGTCCCACGTCAGATGATTCAGAAATCTCATCCCAGTACAAAGAAGATCTGCATTTCTTTCCGTACAACGCTTCGAAAGATGCCATCCCGATACTCGTTTGATACCTGTTGTTGTACAAAAACTCAACATGAGGTAAAGAATCTTGCCAACTAGTGCCAAAGTCAAGCACTACGACTCTCATCATATCCTCTAAAGTCTGAATCGTCCGCTCTGACTGTCCGTCGGTCTGAGGATGATATGCTGTATTTAGATGATATCGAGTACCAAGTGCCTCTTGAAGATTGTGCCAAAAGTGAGAAGTAAACCGAGGGTCTCGGTCTGAAACAATAGACTTTGGCACACCATGAAATCTAACAACATCTCTGACATATATCTCGACCATCTGATGGTGTCGATACGTCATCCTGTACGAAATGATGCAAACATATTTCGTCAATCGGTCAATCACTACCCAGATAGCATCGCAACCTCGGACTGTTCGTGGTAACTTCATGATGAAATCCATCGAAATGTGATCCCATTTCCACTCAAGAACAGACAAACTGTGCAACAGACCACCGGGTCGCTTTTTCTCTACCTTCACCTGTTGACAGTTCAAACATCGGGATACATACATCGTAAAATCTCTCTTCATCTTCTTCCACCAGAACTGATTTCTCAAATCTTTATACATCTTTCGACCACCTGGATGAATGCTAAATTGACTGCAATGTGCCTCTCGCAAGATACGCTGTCTCAACTCTGCAAAATCGGCATAACAATACGATTATTCACAAACAAAGCATCATCACTGACCTGAAATTCAGACAGGTGTCCAGATCTGAATTTATCTATCGAACTCTGAATACTCAGATCAGATTTCTGTGCCTCTTTGATCTTCACAAACAACTCTGGTTTGGATTGAATAGCAAAAACTCTGATAGACCTCCTATCTATTTCAAACTTTAAACCATAAATACAACAATCATCGATCAAATGAGAGACACCAAGAGTAGATAAAGATAGAGAACAAATCTTTCGGCTCAAGGCATCAACAGCTGCATTCGATTTCCCCGGATAATACTTGATTTCACAGTCAAAGTCCTTCAGCAGATCTAACCATATTCTCTGTCTCATATTCAGTTTAAACTGCGAAAACAAATATTTCAAGCTTTTATGATCTGAAAATATTTCAAAAGTATCATCATAAAGATAGTGACGCCAGATCTTCAAAGCAAACACAATCGCTGCAAGCTCAAGATCATGAATCGGATATTGAGTCTCGTGCGGTTTCAGCTGCCACAATCCATATGCTATCACATGCTTCCTCTTCATAAGAAAACATCCCAAACCTCGATGAGAAGCATCACAATAAACTGTAAAATAACCAGTACCTGAAGGAATAGATAAAACTGGAGCACTGGTCAACCGCTTCTTCAAGTCAATAAAACTGGCCTCACAAGCTTTGGTCCAGTTAAAAGGTCATTCTTATGAGTTAGCTGAGTAATCGGCTTCGCAATAGAGGAGAATCCCTCGATGAATCTGCGATAGTAACCCGCTAAAACCATACAACTTTGAATCTCAGGAACAGATGTTGGTCTAGGTCAACTCATAACCGCTTCGATCTTGCTGAGATCAACATAAATCCCATCTCCGAAAATAATGTTACAGAGAAAGACAACTCAATCCAACCAGAATTTGCACTTCGACAATTTAGCAAACAACTGTTCAGCACACAAGGTCTGTAAAACAACTTTCAAATGCTCTGCATGATCATCACGATTCTTCGAATAGATAAGAATATCATCAATGAAAATAATAACAAACTCATCCAGGTATCTCTGAAATACTCGGTTCATAAAACCTATAAAAAATTGCTGGAGCGTTAGTAAAACTGAACGACATGACTATAAATTCAAATTAGCCATACCTCGTTCTGAATGCGGTCTTAGGAACATCTTTCTCTCGAACTCTCGGCTGATGATATCTCGACCTCAGATCAATCTTCGAATAAACAGATGAACCCTGCAACTGATCAAACAGATCATCTATTCGAGGCAATGGATACTTATTCTTTACCGTATCTTGGTTCAATCGATGGTAGTCGATACAGAGTTGCATGGATCCATCTTTATTTCGCACAAAAAGAACTGAAGCGTTCCAAGGCGAAAAACTAGGTTTGATGTAACCCTTGGAAATAAAATCCTCGAGCTGTTCCTTCAATTCTTTCAATTTGAAAGTGCCATTCGGTAAGGAGCTTTTGATATCGGTTGAGTACCTGACATCAATTCAATGCTGAACTCGATCTCACGAATTGGAGGCAATCCAGGAATCTCATCCGAAAAGACGTCAGCAAACTCTCTAACCACTAGTATATCAACCAATTCGGGGCTATATTTCAGTAAATCAACTGCATATATCAAGAATCCTTCTTCACGTTTATGTAACAAATGGGTCATTGACAAAAAAAATATCAAAGGAATCTTGGATCGAGAACCCTTACCAAAAATTTCCACTCGTCTGCCATTTTGGGTCTGAATCTGACCACTTTCTTGAAACAATCCACGGTAGCCCTGTACTTGGTTAAAACATCTATACCGACAATACAGCCAAAGTCTGACAACTCAAGCATAATACAATCAAATTCAATCACATTCTCTTAGAATCGAAGTTCACAATTTCGGACTAATCTCACAGAAAAAATTCCTCCACCCAAAGGTGAAGTAACAGCAACTACAGTAGGCAAAGGCTCAGAAGGCAAATCATGCATCATAACAAATTTCTCAGATATGAAAGTATGGGATACACCCGTATCTATCAATACAAGATCAGGATAACCAAAGATCGAACAGTTACCTTCTATGACATCATCAGGTGCTGCATGAGCCTGATCCTCAATAAGAGCGAAGACTCGTGCCTGCTGCTTCGGATGTTGATTCACATTCTGATTATGTTGTACCTAAAATCCAATCTACTAATTCGCATATATTAAATTAAATAAATATTATGATTATTATTTTTTTAAGTTTAATTGATTTAAATTCTTTATTTGAATTATGTGTTAATAGAATATTATTTATTTATTCAAATAATTTTATTGTGCAACTTATTTATTTTAAATATTTTAAAGGTATAAGCTTGCTTATTTAAATAATTTTAATTGTTTAGTTTATTCATTTAAATTATTTTAAATGTCTAGCTTATTTATTTAAAATCTTTTAACTGTCCAAATCATTTTAAGTTCTTTATTTTCGCTCGTGTATTTATTTAAATGACTTTTAATCATTCGTAAAATTTGTTTAAATTATTTTAATCGCTCTGCTATTATTTAAATATTCCATTTATTGCAGTGACATCAAAACATTTAAAGTGTTGATTTTAATCCCTAAGATAGTGCCTAAATTCATTTTAATAATTATGATTTTAATTGCTTGAGTTTCCTTTAAAATTTAAGTTGCTCAAATATTTTAAGTTATTTATCTTTTTGAGATTTTTGAGTCAGTGACTTTCGGTTCCGGTGTTTGGCGATGGTGGATTTCGGCGGTAAATTCCAAGATTTGTTATTTTAAAATTTAGTAGGGATGTAGGAGGAAATTAGAGGAGAGTTTGAAAGTTAGAAGTTTTCGGGTATCAGAAATCATTTTCTTATTATTGCAATATTGGGCTTATTCTTTAACTTTTTCAAAAGTTAGAATTTTCATAAATCCGGATTAGTAAAACCCAATATAATATTTTCAATTTGGGGTTTTAAACTTAGAAATTTTATTAGTGTAAGTTAGTAGGAAAAAGTTGTAGTACTTTAAAGTTGTACTTTTAAAGCAACACTCACACCTGCTTTTAAATACTTACACCTATGCTTACACACATGTACACACTACACACTCAAACTTTTAAAACACACTTAAATCAATTTATTTGCAAACAGTAGCCACTCAAACCTTAGTAGCCGCCCCACTCTCTCATTTCTCCCCTCCCCTTCGGCCGTCCCCTTCTCCAAGCTCCAGTCGCCGCCGCCGCCTCCTGCCGCCGCCGTCGTCGCCGGGAAGCCACCTAGGAAGGTTGTTCTTGAAGTTAGTCATGTGTTTCCAGCCTTCATCCCTCTCATTACGATTTTTCTTGGGTAGAAAAGATCAAGGCAAGTATATTCATTTTCTTGGGCATTCAAGCAAGCTAACTTAGCCTCTTTCCATGTTTCTTGATACATTTCGAATGGTTCTTGTTTTTGCAAGACTAGGTTTCGGTTTTTAGGGATTTTTCAGCTAGGGTTATGTTAAATTTCGAAAATTTCACAAATGTTCATGATTAAGAGTTGAATGATGCATTGCGATGAGAAAAATGTTGGTTTTCAATGCATATTGTCACTCATGAAAATTTCAGAAGTGATGCAAGCCTAAATTTCGAATTTTATATGGTGATTGGGCTGTTGTTGAAGCATGTGAAGTGTATTTTATTGCTTGGCAATTGGTTGCATTGGTTGTTCATGAATTCAAGGCTTGTTGGTGCATAAAAATTGATGTTTTTGAATTTGTGGAGGGGAGGTATGGTTGAGGGCTGCCAAGGTGTTTGTGTTAAGTCCTAAGAGATGGGTTTGAGTGTGTTTGGTGGTTTGGAAGTAGGTGGGGGTAAGGGAATAGGGCTCGGTGATGTTTCCTCCTAGTAGAAGTGTTGAAGAATGAGGTTTGCCTTGAACAGGGCCTACTGAGTTTGATGAAGGGGAGGTGTCATATGAGGTCTGGGCGTGGTTAGGACTTGTCCTAGGTCATGTTCATGACGTTGTGGTTGTGTCGGTATAAAATGAGCTCGTTTCAATTAATATTTCAATGAGTTATGGGTCTTTGAAGTTAAGGTGTCGGAGAAGAATTTTAGGAGTAAAAGTGGGCTGTCCGGAATTGAGTTTTGATAGGATTGATCGGGTGGTCAAATGAGGTTACAAACTGGTCCTATGGTTAGTTGGTAGTTTTTGAGAGTTTCGGTTTGAGCGGGGTCGAATTTGGTTAAGGTAAGATAGAGTTAAGGACTTTTCGGTTTGATTGCTCGGGTTTTGCCTTGTTAGTAGAAAGTGGAGTTAAAGTTGGGTATTTCACCTAGGGGCAACCACTCTCCCACCCTATGTCCACAATTTTGTGTTGATTCTCATTTTTCTAAAGTTTCATACTTGTATGTTTGGGTCTCGCCTTTGAGCCGATCAAATGTTTATAAAGGAAGTTGCATTTAACCATGCATGCTAAGTATTTTGAGCCGAGTCAAAGAAGGAAAAAGAAAATATTTTTTTTGAACGAAGTGATTTGATTATGACGAGACAGGGTATTGATGGGTGGGGGATGCCTCACTCACTTGCCATAGACGGGTAGATCCAGACCGAGAGACATCCCGGGATCCCTACCAAAATAGACGGGTAGTGTGAGATCGGGAGAAATCTCGGGATCCCTACCAAATGATAGATAAAGGGGTAAGTCGCGTTGGGAGGAATCTCGGCGTCTTGCCGGCATAGTGCACTGCAGCCATTGATCGATCAAAACGGAGGGTCACAATTCAAGGATCTAAGTTTATAGTTTCAGTTTCAGTATCAGTTTGACTCGTCTTATTGCATTCAGTTTTCAGTCATGCATGAGTTTCAGTTAAGTTAAGAAAGTTCAAGAGTTTCATAGCGTGATTTGGCGTGTGTTCATCATTTACATGTTGTCTCATTCTCTTGTAGCATGCACATTCTTACAACTTATGTTTCAAGTATATTATGTACAATATTTTGAGTATTACCGCAGTTATTTTAAACCCTTTTTATTACACTGTTTATACTTGCTGGGTCATTAGACTCACTATGCTTGTTTGTTTGCCAGGTGAGGAGGAGTACCTTGGGATCGAGGGGCAGGATCCTCGAGGTTGAGGTCGCTAGCAGTGCAAGGCCCAATGACCGTCGCTGTTTTTATTTTAAGTTCCGCATAAGACTATGTTTTGAAATAAAAAATTTTAGTTTGAGTACTTTCAGTATTAGCCAGGATGTGTTTTCCTATGCTTGATCTTTATGATTTCTTTTTATCACGTTGTGTGGGACAGGGTGGCTTTGTTTACTTTCAAATGAGTCATGGCTATAAATCCGTATTTTTATTTATTATTTAATTAAGTTTAGAGGTTAGGGTCATTTCAGATAACCTCCCTGTCAATTCTGCTGCTGTGGCTGAAAAGAGTGAACTGTAGAATCTTGCCTCTCAGGCTGAGCTGTCAGTCGAGAAGAACTACCACTCTGAGATCGCTCGGTAGAATGCTGAGGACAAACTCTGGCAAAGTGTCCAGTCTGATGACAGATATTGCAGCTTTCAAAGATTCCTCTACACTGCTCACTGGGGTGGCGACCTCCACACTTGCTGCAAGATATACCTGAAGATCCAGAACTCTGCCCCGATCCAAACTGCTTCGAGCCACTGGAACTAGAAGAACTGTTCCCTGACTTCTTGAATTGTTTCTCTTTCGGTCGAAAGTTATCTTTTCTGCTACTGCCACTGCTTCCTCCCTCATACCTCGGTGGTTGATTTTGATACTGAGACGACTGATTCTAAAACTGTCTCGGCTGCTGAGATACAAACTGAGCTCCACGCTGTTTCATCAAACCTTCTTCAGCTCTTTTGGCTTGATTCATTGCATCAGCAAAATTATCGGGCCTTCCAGTATTAACCAGTGTAAATATATCGGGATTCAAGCCATTTATGAACTGATCATCTTTATAGGTGGCGCAAATCTCAACAGACTATCGAACTTGGCCACATACTCTTCAATATTAAAATTATCTTGCTCTGATATCACTTAATGTGAGGACCTCGGTTCTAATCATCTAATCAAGAATAAATCATTCAAGCATCAACAAACAGTCAAGGCATAAAGCAAAGAAAATATTATTTTTTTTAAAACATGCACGGACTTCGTGCACACCTCCGTGCTCAGGTCCGTGCATTAACCTGTTGCCAAGGATCAACGGCTGCAAGGTACATGGACCCCGTGCCACCTCCGTGTCAGGGTCCGTGTTAATCAAATACATTAAAAAGTCAACTCTCTATTTTTTGCACGGACTTCGTACCCCTTCTGTGCTCGGGTCCGTGCACAACATATCAAAATTTCCAACTTACTGCCTCAACAGAAACTCACACGGACCCATGCACGGATGCATGTACGGGGTCTGTGTGCATGAACAAAATAAATCCATCTTAATAGCGAAGGGACACGGACCCAGACATGTATGTAGGCACGGGGTCGTGCCCTGCTAAAACTCAGAAAAATAACTAAGGCATTCAGATCTGAAAAGTGCAACACAACTCAATATCTCATACAACAACATGCATTAATAAATTCAACTCACATTCTACAATACATGAAGTATCTAGAGTACTCGAAAGGTAGAAACATGAATCAAATTCAAGGTTTGCTACACTTCAAAATACAATACAAGATCGAAATAAAAATTCGACTTCTAAAAAGAGTCCACACTTCTATCAATCACACCCCGAACTAGTCATGTCGCCTCTGACTCGATCCTGTCTCACCTATTTCCAAGTACACATACAAAACAAGACAACAGCCGGATAACTCCGGTGAGAATTCTATTCCCAGTAAAAGCAACATAACATACAATATCAAAATGTATATCAAAATCATGATATAACGACAACATATTCCAAAACTAAATAGAATGAAATGCATGTCTTTAAAATTTGGGATTATCTAATCGAATAATCAAATGAAAACTCGGTTCTTTGGTTGGGATCCGCTCCCTTTTATGTAATGACCACACCCTCTACATCTGCCATCCTTTGGGCTCAGCTCTGGGTGGGTCTCAACTCATGGTCTTCTCCCACCTGGATGAAGAGTTTTTGCCCTCCCCAGGGATAGAACCTTGGACCACCAGACATATATCCAAGAAGTACTCGAGCACTTTTGTTGGAACATCTAAGTTTTGGTATTAAGTGAGTGTATGAAAAAACTATTATTAAGACAAAACTAGAAAACATAAGTTAAGTCAACAATAGACAAGCCTTAAATGGATAACACACGACTGGACTAGACGATTTAAATACTCAAGAGACCAAAACTGGATATAGTTGATTATTTTATGACTAAAATCTATGACTGAATTAAGCACCTTTACTGAACCCTAACTAGAAGTTATTTTCGACTAGAAATTGGACTGATCACAACTGAAGTAAATATGACTGACACATTTCAATGAATATTCAAATACTATCAGTTTAAGCCTATAAACATTCCCAACACCTTCAGAATACTTTAGATTTGGTAGTCATCTCTGTAGACGGTGCAATAGTATCAGTGCACCGAGTTGTACCATTCATAATAAATTATCTACGTGAACTATCAGACAAGACAAATGTTATTTTTGTGAGGAACAAATACTTTTGAATTCATTTATGATCGTTTCAACCGATGCCTATAAATAGGCTTCAAGATCAGTCGCAGAAATCTCTCCAATTTCTTGCAATCTTTGAATGCAAGCTTTCAATCGTACATTCAAGTTCACAAGTTTTTCTTACGACAACTGATATATTCAAAGAAGCACACTCTTGAAGTTATATATCTGATCAATTGAGGATCAATTTGTGCTAAGTTTACAAGTATAAATGTTTGTATTTATAATCAGTCAAGGACTGCTCTTTGTATCTAGTTGAGTACTAAGAGTTTCAGTCGAGGTAGTGTTTTAGTCATAATTGAATCGGGGTTTTGCAAAATGCTTTTAACTCTCAAATATTCTAGTGTAAACCTTTTTGATAGGAATAATGGGTGACGTAGAAGTTGTTGAATCTTCGAACATCTATAAACAATCTCTCGTGTTCTTTACTTTTAGTCAAGCCATATTTCTAGTGTTCCTATTCGCCAGTTAGGATTTTTCGCACATATTGTTGGTTGATTGATAGCCAAGAAGGAACAAGTGGCTCAGTTGACAACTCAACTGAATTGATTTTTATAGCAGAAAAATTTGAAGTGTGTATTCAACCTCGTCTACACATATTAACTGATCCAAAAAATCTCATTTGAAAATATTCAAGTTTCTCATTAGCCCACTATCAAAGTTCTCATCTAGATCATCAAGGATCAACTAAGGGAATTTGACAACCTCTCAAGTCGTTTGAGAACTGTCTAACTATTTGAATCATATGATACATTCTTTATTACCTTTGTGTTGGTGTTTGATTGAGTACTAGGGTTTTTAGCTTAGGTATTGAATAATTACTAAGGTTGAAGTGAGTTTTGTACAAGGAACTATAAAAATAAAAGTTCTCTAGTGAATTCATTCTTAAGTGGAAGAAGGGGAGATGTAGAATGACTTAACCTTCGAACTTCCATAAATTACTTTTACTATATTATTTATATCTTTTACTTCTGTTTATCTCATTGATTTATCTATAGCTCATTTGATTTCACAGTATCGTAAAAAATTTCCGCACTTTTCAAGTAGTCCAACCGTTTTTACAATTTGATAAAAAGTGTTTTGCATAGCTAAAATTACCAAGACCGACTAAAGAAAAGTTTGATTTTTACAAGAGAAGTTTAACATGTTTATTCACCTTCTCTAAACACACAATCGATCCCAAAAAGTGGTATCAAAGCGGGTTTTTCTCGACTTCTGATATCGATGTACTCAATGGCTTCTTTTAGTATCATCCCAATCTTTTCAAAAAAAAGATTATGATTACTGAAATTCGTATTCAATCACATCTCTTTATCCATGATGATGACATATGGTATGTTATCATAGACGGTCCAATGAAGATTGCAAACACTGCCAAAGCCATAATTGAAAGAGGACCTCAGATGGTTGAAAAACATAGATCCAAGTTTACCGCTGAAGATAAAAAGAAGTCCAACCTGGATAATGTGTTGGGAAATCAATTATCGAGTTTTGGTGTTCAACATATAAATCAAAGGCAAAATTAAGATATTAAGTTAAGTAACTCAACTGAACGAAGTTATACAATTAATTAGAGTTACTAAACTGGACAAGTAAATGAAAGTCAGTTAACTAGTCTTTATACCGCAACTAAATTTATTCGACTGAACAAGACGAATGAACATTTCAATGAATCCAAGACTGGATCTAACAGAGTATTTGAAAACTGAAGACTGCGACTGAATTAGGCACCTTGACTGAACCATAACTAGAAGACACTCTCAACTAGTCAAGGGTGCTCAACTAAATTGATCTCAACTGAAGTTAAGGACGACTGACACATATCAAAGATATTCAAGAATTCCAATATCAGTTCCTTAACATTCCCAATACTATAAAAAATATTCGGAATTAGTTTTTAGCCATTTTCGGAAAAGGACAATAGTACACTGTATACACCGCAACAGTGTTAGTGGACAAAATTGTACTATCTTTCATAAATTGTCTCCAAGACTTACAACTCAAGGTAACAGATATTTTTATAGAGGAACAGATACATTTTGTATGCATTTATGACCGTTGCAATAAGTGCCTATAAATAGACTTGAAGATCAGTTAAAGAAGGCTCCTCCAACTTTCTACGCATTCTATGCTAATACTACATTCAAGCTTTCAGTAGCACATTCAAAATCACAATTTTATGGCAACTGATATAGCACACTCATTTAAGTTATATATCTGATTGGTTATGATCACATTGTGCTAATTTTTCAAAGTGTAAAGTTCATACTTGTAAAACCAGTCTAGGATTGTGTATTATATTATGAAGTTAAGTACTAGGAGTTTCAGTCGAGGCAGTGTTAAGTCTTGACTGAATCGGGGTATTGTAAATCATTTGTAATACTCAAATCTTTTATTGAATCCTTCTCAAAAGGAAGAAGGGGGTGAATTAGAAGTCTTTAATATCTGAACATCCAGAAACATATTATGTGTCATCTTTATTTCAGTCGAGCTATTTTACTTGTGTTCAATTTTTTAGTCGACCTCCTTCCACACATTAACTTTGTTGGTTGATTGACATCGACAGTCAAGGATGAGCTAGTAGTTCAGTTGCCATCACAACTGAGCTTATTATTTGAGAAGAAAATTTTAAGGATGTATTCATCCCCCTCTACAGGCACTAAACGATCCAACATAATGTGGCTAAATACTTTCTTGACAAGACACTGGACAAGAAAATGTTCAGTAAAATAAATATATGCTCAACTGAAAAGGATATTTGGAAAATTTTGACACAATTATGCAAGGAAAACGATCAAACAAAGGAAAACACGCTCACCATGGACATTCAAAAATTAGATAATGCCAAAATAAAACTAGGGAAAACTTTGAGTGAACAACCACTGAAGAGCCTCAATGCAAGAATTCTACAGAACAACTCAAAAATGAGGCTATGTTATAAGTGCAATTTATGCACTTAATTGTTATATGATTTAGCTTGAATTTTGTTATAAATTGAGTGTTATTATGTGTATTTTGTTGTTATTTCTGTGGAGTGCAGGAATTGGACAAGATATATGAATTTCATGAAAATATAAGTATTGAGGATACAAAAGAGGTTGAGGAAGAAACAAGATACGATTTTGGAGCGCAAAAGAAGAGTTTAAGCATCGAGAATAGGTACCTAAGCGACATAATGAGAAGAAGATTTGAAGCAATGACGCCTAAGCAACTAGAAAATGTTGTTGGTTCGTGAGTGTAACACCTAGGCACCGATGTCTGAAGAAGGAAAGCGCCTAGGAGCCAATCTCAAGAACTTAGGCGCCAATTTCTGAAGAAGGGAAGCGCCTAGACGCTTGACCCACACAGAATGAAGAATGGGAGAAGCACTAATTTTAGAGCCTAGGCGCATCCCTATGCGGAAAGAAGAAAACAAAAGTTTGTGCAATTGAAAAGACCGGATTTGCTGGGTTTTATTCATCGGGATTCGAGGACATATAAAATAAAAATACTCCGACCTAAGAACGACACAATACATCACACAAAAGAACAGATCACATAGAGATAATTGAAATTCGAGAGAATTCACATGCTCAAAGCACAAGATTGGAAGCAAAGATCGATTGCGAAGACGAAGAATGCCGAATTTGGGAACAGAGAAGCAACTTTGGTTTCGTTATTTCTTTTCTTTTCCTTAAATCAAATTGATGTCTAGACTCATGAACATGTTTGGTTTTTGTTTCTTTTGCATCATGAACTAACGTTTTGATTCTAGAGGGATGATGTAGCTTAGTTGAATGATTTTTATGACTTTTTGATTTATGTGATTGAATTCCTCAAGTTTAATTGTGTTTTCTAGATTTTAATGCTTTCAGTTTACTGGCCATTAATCTAATGATTTAATTATGAACAGTCTGTATGTAACGCCTAGAATTTCCCTTACATAAACCGTATGCATAATTAGAAAATTTAATATTTTAAATTAGATAGAATAAAATAATAATAAAGTAACTTAAGGGTTTAAATGACTTTTATTTATCATGATGATGTGTTTTAAATTTATTTAGGATTTTTATTCGAGTATTTTAATAGTTATGAAATTTTTGAGTAAAATTTTATTTTCGAGCACATAGCCGGTCGGTAATCGACCGCGATAAAAGTTTTATTTAAATTTTTGTCCTAATAATTTTAAGATCCTAAAATAATTATTTTAAGGTTTAATTTATAAAGAATTTAAGTTTTATATATATAAATATTTTAAAAGACTATTTTTCATCTAAATTGGGTAATTTTTAGGGATTTTAAGGCACTTTAAATTTTGGGGCCTTTATTATTTCGAAAATAATCATTAAAATTACCCAATATATTGTGTTGGACTAAGATTTTTTTTTTAATTCCACAAGCCCATGTGTAATTAATTTATGAAGCCCATGACACCAACCCTTTTGGAGTCAACCAACTCCTTCCTTCTTCGGCATATTCTTCACGCCGCATCTGAGAGTCAGGGAATTTCTTTGAGCCATTCTCTTCACCTTGCATACACCACACGGATTCTTGATTAAAAATTTCAAGATTTTTGCAGATTAGTGGTCGGCTCGTCTCAAGCTCCGTTTCTATACTTTTATTCTGTTGATTAAGGCATGTTCGATTTTTTTTCTGTCGTCATTTAGATCGATATAGCGTACATTTGGTTGGGAAAAATATGTGTTTGCATTTGTGTGCGAATTATATCCGTGATTTGTTTTGCGATTTTGCAACATGGCTCACGTTTTTTACTTATAGCATTGGTGCTCGGTTTTCTTTTTAAACTGTCTCTCGGCTGGCTTGTTTTTGTTGTGCTCACGGTTTGAGGCTGGTGGGAGCCTTAGGAGCTTGGTTTCGAGGTTTTGTGTGGCCGGAAATGGGTTGAACTAGGGCTGAAGTGGTGGTTGGTTGCTGCGCGTTGTGAGGTTGCGCGCAGCAGGGCGCGAGAAATAAGCCGCGCTTGATCCAAGCCAGGCAAGGCTTGAGCCGTGGTTGGTCTGGGAGGGACCGGTGGGGCCTCGGAATGGTCCTGCCAACCGAGCTCCAGCCATGGGTGGCCGGATCAGGGGGGAGAAGGAGAGGCTAGAGGAGATCGACCGAGGTGGTGTAAGGGAGATGAGGGTGGGACGTGGGCTGGGTTCTTCTGTTGGGCTAGGATTTGGCCTGGGTCATAGTGGGCTGGTCCGGGTCAAGTCCGGTTTGGGTCCGGTTCAAGTGAGGTTATAAGTTTGGGCCTGGGTTAATTTATTTTGGGTCAGGATAATTTATTTAGGGTCCAATAGTTATTGGGTCAAATATCCTTATTGGGCTTTACCAGATTTAATTGAAATTGATTCATATTATTTTATGGGCTTAAGTTATTGAGCTGGGCTTAATTATTATTATTTGGGCTTAAGTAGTAATTGTGTTTAAATTATTATTTGGGCCTATAGTGTCATAGTGGGCTTAAATAAATATTTGGCATTGGGATAATATTAGGAGTTTAATTAATTTTAATTGGACTTGAGTGAATTAATTGGTTATTGGGCCAGAATTAGTTTTAGGGCTTTCTTTTAGGTTCAGCAACTCGAACCAGCCGTGACAAAATAATAGTCCGTAAATATATATTTAATAAACGTATATGTAATATTTTGATATGAATAATATTTTTATAAAAATAAATTAAATATATATTTACGGGCAAAGTATTTCAAGGAAAAATAATATTTTTAATTCATGATTCATGCATATATTTTACGTTAAATTGATGACATGTGAAGAAAAATAATTTTGGGATAATTGAAGTGATTTGTGACAAACAAGGGACTGTAGGTCGGGATACCGGGCCCGATGACCTTTCCACTTACAATTATGAGCCTATGGATCCCCAAAAGTTGGGTGAAGTGGCATAGGGCGTTAGGGGTACACCCCACAGGCCGCCACCACGTACGATGGATTTAGATTGATCAATCGAATTAGGTTACACTTCACTGATATGACCCAAAACAAAGATTTTATGACTATGACATGCCATATTTATGTTATGTAATTATGATGTAATTATGTTACGATTAAGTATTATGCATACGATATTACATTCATGCATGCATTAAAATTCTCAGGTTCTTTTTATATAAATTATGTGCTTGCATGTGGTTTTATTTAGTAGTACTCATTATGTATATTATAGAACATGCTGGGCCTTTGGCTCACTAGATCTAAATGATGCCGGTGAGTTTGATTTAGTAGCTGATATTGTGGTCCCGACTGCTGGTGAGGACCTCTGAGCATCCACGGCTAGCTGGCTTGCCCGTGACCATTGCAGTATTTATTTTCGCATTTTTTTGAGATTTGATTGAGGATTGTATTAAATTATTTACAGTGCATGTTTGCCACTATACCACTAACGTTATGATTTGTCTACGCTTGGGTATTTTAAACTATGTATTTCCGCATTTTGCGATACCGTATTTCGCGCGCTTGTATTTCTTTTAAATTATTTTAGCATTTTAAATTGCTAGAGTTCAATCAATTTACTATATAATATATTTCGTGGAATGAAACTATTTTTAGTAATGACGCATATATGTATGGGAATATATGTGGTTTAAAATTTTTATATATATATATATATATATATATATACATATATATATATGTATAAAAATTCTTCTAGTTTTCGGTTGTTTCACTGTACTTACGTAATTCAACTCACTGGTCTACCAGAAAAACTGTCTAAAGTCCAAGCCTACAAGTTTAGTGATTATCATATCACTGTATCTCATCTAAAATTTTTAAATAGTCTAATAGCTACTCCCAATAGCTACTAAGATTTTAGACTTATACATGCATCTGTCATCAGCTCGCTGATGTTTAAGGCCCTGACCAAAGCACAGCTCTGTTACAAGCCCCGTAACACCTCGCTATCGCCTGACCCTTTAGAAAACGACTAGAAACCCTAAAATATACATTGATTTCGAAACCCACACACTCAAACACATACCAACTATGAGAAATCCGAGCCCTATTTATAGAGAACGGTCATATGCTCCGATCCTGACTTCGGACCTTCCGAACTTGCATGATTTCCAAGAGTCAATGACATTTTGACACCTTGCTGGACAGCTTCGTTCGAAACCTCCGATCATGGGTTAGGACCTTCCGAACTCCTACGTGTCCAAAACCATTGACACCTCACTAGTTTGAATGACCTAACTGAGTTCGGATCTTCCGATTTCAACTTCGGATCTTCCGAATTACACCTTTTGCTTTCGAACTCAATTCCTTGTTCCGAACGATTCGGATCCTCTAAACATGCCAAACTTGTAGTTTGGATCTTTAGAACTACACGTGCCCCTGGGGTCCTCTCGACCATTTTCGGACGTCTTGAAGCTGATTTTTTATTTTTTTCCAAATAAGGACTCTTAAATCATGTTTAACACTTTAAACATACTTAGAAATTTTAATTTAATTACTTAAAATGGAAGTATGGTCACTATATTCTCCCCCACATTAAGAGATTTCGTCCTAGAAATCGGGTCTAGGTCATACCCGAGAATTTAACCACAAGATCACCTTTGGAACTGAAATTTCAGCAGAAAACACAAGCCACTCCTGAGTAAAACTATACTCAACTCGTAGGTAGCCCCTAAAGTTTCCGAACAATCACTGATCTAAACCCAAGAGAAGAATACACTCTCGAAGTACATGAAACACACCTTTGAATAGATGCTTGTTCTTAGTTCTTACTGGACGTCACTGTTCACGTACACTAAACTTAGAACTAAAAGTAATACAATCCCAATAAAAACTGTATATGGACAAACTCTTTATACTATCTTTGTCAAGGAATACCCTTCCATAGATGACTAGTTAATACAAACCTCAACCCACGTCTCTAACGAATCAAACGATAAAACACTAGATTCCTTTGGCACTAACCTAGCTCCAAACTAAATCTCCTCAAGAATACCCATCTATCACTGAAACGTTCCTAGTTAACCATTCCCTTTTGTGACTGTGTAAAACATCAAGACTAAGGTAGCCTTCCCTGCATCTATCTCTTAAGCACGAAACACTTCTAGAGCAAACACTGTCATAGGGTCGCGCTCCCTCAACGTCTAATCACAAATCATAACAGTCCACATCACTTGGTCTATTAACACAATTGTGTCCCTGATGCAACTATTCATACCTGAAACATATCATCTAGATCAAATACATACCCAAATACTCTAAGGAATCACCTAGAACTGATCACTTGGCAAAATATTTACAACCCATCAAATCAGATTACCCAAGTAATCCAAGAGTCCCTATAGTTTGAACACTAATTAACTAAACACACACCGGAATCAAACCAAGATAATTCTAGAAATGAAAACATTAAACTAAGAGAACCAGATTCATTACAAATCTTATTGCAATCCCAAGATAACAAAACCAAATACAAATTGAATACAAGCTAAATACACCCATACAGACTCAACCGTAGAAATCATCCTTGTTATTATCATCCATACTAGCCTGCATCTGGTATCCTGAGTGCATACATCTTACTCTGCACCTGAGATTGCTGACCTCCTCCACGATGCCTACCCTGGATACTTCGCTGCACTGATGCTTCCGATGGTCTACTAAACTGAGATCACATGCTAGATCCTTGACCACTCTGTCCTCCATGCTTGGGACAATCCATCTTGAAGTGATTTACACTTCCACAAATGAAACAAATTCCAAAATCTGCTGTAGAAATCCAACCCGGATCCACTACTAATCAGAGATTAAAGGTTAATTAAGCATGCAATTTAACATAATCAGAGATATGCTATGGAAACCCAAATAAAAACTGGACTGACAGAATACAACCGGTTAAATAAATTCAATAAATACAACTCAATCGAAAGAGACTTAATAAAATATAACCTAACAGCTAATCCTGCTGTCACATTCTGGTCACCGTTCCCAAATCCTTGGAAGAACTACTTGAAACTGCCCCTTCGAATGGGTGTCCAGAAAACAAAAAAACACTGGACGTGATCTCTAAAGCTCAATAGCTAGCACGGGTAAACATACATATATGATGAATGCAATATGAATATGTCCGGGTATCCATATCAGGGATATACTGTATCAACCTACTTAGACTGGCGTCTAGGATATGAACTGTAGCCTCTGGAAATCAAACCGCTGGACCCAACCACTCACTCCTAACCGGACGCGGAAACAGAGGTTCCCCGACACCAGATCCCACCCTAACCCGTCGGTCACTGTGGTCATCCATATCAAAACGTCCAAACAAGGGCTGAGCGACCCTACTGGCTCATTTCAAAATATGTACATGCACAATATGATATGAAAATTTCGCATAATATATCCATGCAATAAAATTCAAATCATGACACATAAATGCAACACGTAAGCATGCATACCCGCTGGCAATCTCAGTCAGTACTTACGTACCTTTCTAAGGAAGTCTTAGAAGCATTCATCTAGATTCCAAGCCTACCATCCAGCAATACAATGCAAAATACCCATGCATCATCTAATATGCTCTAAAAGACTTAACTAAGCTATTACATTCTCCCTAATATTTTTAGGGATCCAAAGTTATACGTGCGTTCGTCGTCAGCCCGCTGATGGCGTCAGTCCTCAAAACTTGGGCATAGCTCCGCTACTATCCCTACAGTTCTCCGCCACTCCCGAATTCCCAGTAGGATGCCTAGAAACACCTAAATTCCTAAAAGAAGCTAGGAAAGAGAGAGAGAGAGAGAGAGAGAGAAAGAGAGAGAGAGAGAGAGAGAGAGAGAGAGAGAGAGATAGAGAGGAGAGGGAAATGAGCAAGTTAAAAATGAGCCTCGCACCCCTATATATAGACATCGATCGAAGCCTCCGATTGCACGATCTGAGCTTCTGATCTGATCGGAACGTCCGATCTCTTGCTTCCGAACTCCCTCCACCAACCACGTGTCTTCTTCTAGAAGCTGACTGCCGACAGTCCGATCGGAACTTCCGATAACGTTCGGAGCTTTCGATCATGTAGACCTCATTGCTTATGCAATATTTCAGACAACTGGCATTGTTGACGATCGGAGCTTCCGAACACCCCAAAGCTTCTGAACTAAAACAATAGCTCCGATCTGTTCGGGCCTTCCGAACCCTGTTCGGAGCTTCCGATCTGCTCAATGATCAAGCTCTTATCGGACTAATTTTGATAGTTCTGGATTCAATTCTCAATCCCTTAATCATGTTTTACCTTTCTTAAACATTATTACTTAATTAATTACCACTTAATCGTTAATTCTGGATACTGGTCACTATATTCTCCCCCCTTAAAAGATTTCGTCCTCGAAATCTAAGGTAAATTCGAGAACGTATCATAGTCCACTTATCACATTCACTGGTAGCTCTGATTCAAAAATATCGGTTTGAATAGTTTTTGACAAGCCAGACCTTGCTAATATCTGCATGTTCTATCCTAGCTGAATCTCATCAAAGCTTTAAGTGATAATTTTAGAACCTAACCTTGGTTCTAAAACCACATGCTGCTATCTGGAACCCCCAGCTAGCGCTGAAATCAAATTCCTGACAATTGTCTACTGACTGCAATTCCCTAACCCACTGGAATCTTTAAGCAACACCATTATCGAAAATCTCATTCTTGACAAGGAATCTACTTGTTCAAGGGTAAAATTAGTCTCACCAATCTCAAGATTGATATTGAATTTTTGGTACCTACCGCGGTACAAGTCGGAAATTTCATCAAAAACTCTAATCATTCGACAACTTCGAATGTCAATCTAATAGATCACTCTGAAATTACGTCAAACTTACTGCACAGTTACTAATATGATGCGATCCCCGAAACTCCAAAAAATGTCCAAGTCCTATCAATTATTACAATAGTTACTAATGTCTATTGATAATATCCCTCTGATATCCAGCCTGAATATCACGAGATTTCTATAGTCTTCTGACTACTCATCTGATACCAATTCTAACTGAAATAGAAATGGTGACTGCGAATCTTAGCAATGAAAATTCTTGCTAAGACCGTAACTATTCATCAGCCATCTCTAGATGTGCATAATCCCTTTCACTGTCATTTGTCCGCATCAATGAGAAGACAGGATACTTACATATTGTATCACTAAATGGTCTAAAATTTACATCATGTTACCACGAGGCGTTAATCACTCGTTCCGTGATTTTGACCTTAGTGTCAAATTACTAGAGACTCTTATTTAGAGTATTCACTCGAGCTACTCCTCCTTACTGAGGACGAAGTAGTTATTCCAAACAGAGTAGACTTGGTTAAAATAAATGGCCAATAACTTGCCACTTATTCTCAAAG
The DNA here is from genome assembly GCF_033568475.1 of Henckelia pumila. NCBI lineage: Eukaryota > Viridiplantae > Streptophyta > Magnoliopsida > Lamiales > Gesneriaceae > Henckelia > Henckelia pumila. The sequence goes on along the minus strand of NC_133120.1, from coordinate 129,605,819 downwards.
CGACAACATTTCTGCAAACCATTATTTCTATCTGAAAACCTCATATTACATTACCAGTGGTATGATTACTGATATATAGAAAAATTGAACTAATCACCAGCCCTGATCCTAACATCTGAATCTCGCTACTAGAGATATCATGAAAACGGTTCCACTGGTCATCCAACCATGGAAAATTACAAAATCCTGACATCCTAGCATTTGAGTACGTACTTTTAGCACTTATCTTGCCCGATGCTAGTTATCATCCCAAAAAGGATACCAATTTACGGAAACAGATGGAAACTCCTTTCCGAACCGAAACTTATTGCAACAACGTCGTTGTCCACCATTATCAATATTACGAAATTCTCAGTTCGTAACTTTGAAAAGTACAATACCATTAGCTGAACACTTAGATGGGCTAAAACCATCCTTGGCATTAACAGTCTGTATCGAATGATTACATATATTTCGTTACCCGAGATGACACTTAGAACGACATTGGTTATTCTGTCTATCAGGGATAACGACAAATCCTCGTCAACTTGACTCACTAACTGGGATGAACAAAACTGGTCCACCTCAATCTCTCACGGAGTCGTCAAAACTTGCGGCAATCCAGCTCGTTTTCGGATCGATCCCGGTCGATTCTAAAATCTCAATGGCACAACACATCAAAACATACCATCAAGAAAGTACTTCCTGAACCGTTACTAAATCTCAACTGGGAGATCAGTGAAAAACATTACGCCAGACCCTACAACCATAGGTCTCAACTGTTGTATCATTCTCACGACTAAAACAACTGATGTTAACCTGCTAATGTCCATCAAAATCTAAAATCATGGCCCAATAATAGATCCTCAAGAATACCTGCTGGAAATGCCTAAGCCAAATACTCGGCTAACAGTCTCGAAAAACAGTCGTTCACTAACAACCTGAAACAACTACTTAATCCTATCTCTGCAAACTGGGTCAACCATTGCTAATACCAAGAAATACTCAGATCGAATATGCCCCTTCCTAACAAGAAAGTACTTCCTGAACCGTTACTAAATCTCAACGTCTGTATTTATCACTGATAACTTCAGCAACATTATCAGACTAAGTCATGACCATAAGAGTTCAACTGTAACCACTCCCCGTGATCAAAAGAAACCCTAAAGTTCCATCTCCTACATTCCTGGAGATCCCCAAGCGGCTAAAGAATCCTGAATGTACCTAAATCACTTTACTGCTTTGAGGAATTAGCAAGGACCAAACTCCTAAGCATACCAACTTATAGTACCATCCCAAGTACCTCCTGATTTGCTATATCCCAAATCAACACTGATTGTACTAAACTTATCGATCACGTTGATCCGTTGCGGATCACACTTAGCCTGACATGATCAACCAAATTAGGCAATCACTCGCCAATTACTGATCATTGAAAAACTTATATGGCTCGATCAACAACCCTAATCTCGGTCCCATAAGTCCACTAATCCCAAACACTTGGAATAACAAGGTTCCCCCAAATCCATCACTCTTATCTCTGACGGAGTCAGATGATAACTAAGGGTAGACACTGGCACCGATACCGCACCAGTTTAAACCTACTAATAAACTGCCTTGTTCACCCAAGATGAACATCAAGACGTACTAATCCCAAAGCAAAATCCTGATCCGATATCCTAGATCATCCTTTTCACAATGATCAGTAATTGGCGTAATTCACGATAACTAAGGGTAGACGCGCGGCCCCTTCCCGTTTAAAAAAAATGTTCTTGGCTTTTAATGCTTGCTTGTTAGTTTACTCCTTGATTAGATGTTTAGAACAGAGGTCTCACATTAAGTGGTATCAGAGAGTTAAGATTCTTGGTTGAACTAGAGTGAGCGGGGTAGTTCGAGTCCGCATGTATTGGCTCCTCGCATTGTTTGAGTTATTTAAATTATTTATTTAATTCCATGCGAGCATGCTTTATTAATTGAGAAGTATTTGAATTACATGATTTTGTGATTTAATTTATAAAGCATGAACTACTTGAGATATAACTATTTTGTTATCGGCGAGTATCCGGTATTCCAAGCGGTTGTAAGGGCACCGAATTGTAGCGATTGAGATATCTTGTGTCCTAACCTTTGATTATCAGATGAGTCCTCGTCGAGTTATAAACAGAAACCCACCGCCAGTTACTCCTGCAAATGAGCAAGCTAGTACTGAAGTTGATCAGTTGGATGCTACAGCGACGCCAATGGAAACCTTGTTGAAGAGGTTTCAGTCGTTTAATCCGCCCTTGTTGTTGGGTACAAAAAATCCAGTTGACTGTGAGAGTTGGTTGGATGACATTGATCAGCTGTTCGATTCCCTTGATTATACAGATGACCGCCGAACCAGGTTAGTCATTCATCAGCTTCGTGGTGTTGTCAAGAACTAGTGGATCATGACCAAGAGATCCATGGAGAACAGAGGTACAGTTGTCAATTGGTCTCGTTTCAAAATTGAGTTTTATATGCGGTTTATCCCTGTTTCGTACCGAAAGGACAAGGGAGCCGAGTTTTCCAATCTGAGGCAAGGTAATCTGAACATTGAGGAGTACATAGCCAATTTTGACAGCTTGTTGCATTTTGCACTGCACATTGCCGATAGTGAAGAAGAAAAAGCCGATCAATTCATCAACGGCTTGAATCCCGACATCTTCACTTTGGTAAACACTGCTAGGCCTGATAACTTTGCGGATGCCATGAATCATGCAAAGGGAGCTGAAGAGGGTTTGTGGAGATAGAGAGGTAATCAGATGGTACCTCAACATCAAAGACAGTCTCAGAACCAACCGTCTCAGTATCAAAATCAGCTACCTTAGTATCAGAACCAGCAGCAGAGGTATGAAGGTGTAAGCAGTGGGGGAAACAGAAAGGATCAGTACAAAGCAAGAGGAAAACCGTTCAAGAGGCAAGGAACAGTTCTTCTAGTTCCAGTGGTTCCAAGAAATTCGGTTCAGGACAGAGTTCTGGATCTTCATCCTTGTATTGAAGCAAATGTGGAGGTAGACACTCGACAGATCAGTGTGTAGAAGTCTTTGGTAACTGCAATACCTGTCAGCAACCGGGACACTTTTCTAAGGTGTTCCCTCAGCGTAGTAGAGATCGAGCTCAGAGTGAGAGTTCATCTAGACCTACAGCTCATCCCGAGAGACTGTCTTTTGCAGTTCACTCTTTCCAGCCACAGCAGCAGAACAGACAGGAACTGTGAACTCTGTTTTGAGGGAAATTTGTTAGAATTCAACTGTATTGTACTTGGGCTGTCAGATTTTGACTGTATTGTTGGTATAGATGCTTTAACCAAGTACAGGGCAACAGTCGATTGTTTTCTGAAGGTTGTCAGATTCAGACCTGAAATGGCAGACGAGTGTAAATTCTTTGGTAAAAGTTCTCGATCTAGAATTCCTTTGATTTCAGTGTTATTTATGACTCATTTGTTACAGAGAGGTGCAGAGGGATTTTTGGTTTATGCAGTTGATGTACTGAAATCTAGCCCTGAATTGGTTGATATACTAGTGGTTAGAGATTTTGCTGATGTGTTTCTGGAAGATGTTCCTGGATTGCCGCCTATTCGAGAGATTGAATTCAACATCAATTTGGTGTCAGGTACTCAACCTATTTCCAAATATCCTTATCGTATGGCACCGATTGAATTGAGAGAGTTGAAGGAGCATCTTGAGGATTTGATTGCCAAGGGATACATCAGACCTAGTGTATCGCCTTGGGGCGCTCCTGTTCTGTTTGTTCGGAAGAAGGATGGTTTTATGCGGCTCTGTATTGACTACCGCCAACTGAATCAGGCTACAATCAAGAACATGTATCCTTTACCCCGAATAGATGACCTTTTTGATCATCTGCAGGGTTCTTTTGTCTATTCGAAGATTGATATGAGGTCAGGTTATCTGTTGTGAAAATTCCTCGCAAGCGTACGAGTGTCAAGTTTTAATATAGTGATAAAATCAGATATCGATCCCATAGGGAGTAAAATGAAAATATTCAGTGCTTGTAATTAAAATAGTCCAAACTTTATCTAGAAAATCAATATTTGAAAATTTTGCAGAAAAATAAAATAATCAATGAGTTTTAAAAGCACACACACAACTTTCATAAAATAATCAATCAGAGAAAAATGGTCTAGAGATTCAGATTTCACCTGGTTTCAACAACAATCAATCCCAATTAATTAATCTTCATGAATTCCAGTCAATTAATAGCCAAGAACACTTAAGTTTATTATTTTCCTCTCCCGAGCAACAAATAATTTTTATCAACTACAATTCAATTCCAATATCCCTATTAAGAATTTATCACAGTGATCTATCACAAAACAATGTTCTTTTTAAAAGCTCTGTTAAAATTATACACTCTCCCGAGCTATATAAATAATTAACAGTGTATTTTCTAATGGTCCTATTCAAAATCTCCTCTTCCGAGTGCCAGATTTCAAATAAATATTACAACTCAATTATTGATCAGATAATTGAAAATACAATCAATTCTAGAAAAACAATTAATCTAGAAAAAACTCAATTCAATAAAATCAAAAATTCATGAAAGCGTCTACACCAGGTTCCATCCGACCTCTAGACAATAAAAATTTAGTTCATAATCAAATTCTGAATAAAACAAAAAATATTCAAAAATCCAAACATATTCAAAATAAAATAAATAAAAGATAAAGGAAACAAATCCGTAGATGCGATGCTGTGTCCGGTCTATCGATCTCCGTCTTCGTTCTTCAATAAAAGCCCAGAATTCTCCCAGAAATCTCACGTTCAAGCTATGTTTTCTGATATATCGTATAATATGTTGTGGCGGTCCCCCCAAATCTTCAGACTCAGATTTATTTTTATACGATCACAAAAGCCCAATAATAAAGCCCATAAAAATTAATTGCCCGAGATAATAAAATTTCCAAATCACGGTCGGTGCGGGCGCTCAGTACACAACGCGGGCGCGCCTTAAGTTAGAAATTCCTATTCTCCCAGAATCATAGCAGCAGCGTGATACACATCACTCTTCTTCTTTTGCGCTTTAAGAAGCGCCAACTTTAAAGCCCAATTAGAAACGCCCATTAACTGTTCCTCTTCTTGTCTGATCGTTATTTTCTTTCTTTTCTCTTTATTTTCTTTTCTTTTCCAAATAAAATCAATAAATTCCTATAACCAAAAAAACAACAAAACAACCACATAAATCTGCTCGAAACAAACAATTAACAATTAAAATCATATATAAATTAAGTGTATAAAATACACTTATCAAATACCCCCAAACTTATACTTTTGCTAGTCCCGAGAAAAACTATTCAAAACAAATAAATTCTAAAAACTCATACTCTCAAACCCAACAAGAATAGTCAAGAAATATTATGGAGCAATGACCTCATCAATGATTTCAATAAAATATCAAATCCAATCATATCACACCCAACTAACACTTGAAAGTTTTTAGTCATAACAAAATAAGCGCATAAACTCACAATCTCCACAACTCACGTTCAAAACACCCTTATCCAAGTTCAATTCACACATTCATAGATCATGAGGACTTTTCAAGGTAGCATAGGATCAAATATAGGATATTAAATCAAGAACACTCACAATTAGGTAAATGCAACGAATAATAGTGTGTAAGTGTTTAGATCAAAATTCATAATCATTAAAAGTTTCAATCAACAGTCCATAGACTAAATTCTCGCAACTCTTCTCCACTAGTATATTGGGTAACTGAGACTCGGTCAATAGAACTTAATTAGCTTATAATGTAAGGTCTGGCTCATGGCTACAAACGAAGGATAAGAATTCAAATAAGGAGTAATTTATATTTATGCTCAATCTAACTTCAACTCCTTTTCATTCACAATTTCACACTTATTTTCACTTCAGTGATTTTTTCAATTTTTTCTTGACTTATTTTTCACAACTCTTTCAACCACATTTTTTTAAACTTTTCAAACCTCTTTTCAACTCTTTTCAATTCTTCCACCACACTCTTCCATTTTTCACAAATAACACCAGGAGCATATAACATTTTAGCATTCAAATTACTCCCTTAAAGGTAGAAAATAGTGTTTAGGCTATTCAGGTAGTCAATGTAGGACCTTGAAATAATGACGAATGGGGGTTTAGTTACACGTTTACATGCATGCCATTCGATTTTTAATAAAGCTCAAACAAGGTACTAAGGATAACATATATAATAGGGTAGCTTGAAAGGCTTAAACGAATTCAGAAAAATCGCCTAAATCATTCCTAATCACAGTTTTGCCCGTATTTCACCTCGAAGAGTGTCCGAACTAGTTCTAGACAAGTCTCAATCCACAATTAAATCATACAAATTCCAATTAGTGCAGAAAAGATTAATCATCAGCAGTAAACGATGATTTTCACAACAAAAATTCAGAATTTTCTATACCTCAAAGTACTCATATACGTGTAGGCTCAAATGGGCAACTAAGGATAAATTTCAGTAAAAATCAGGCCCAAAATCTCAAACAATGCCTCAATCATATCTATTTCTGTATGTCTCAAAAATCAGATTCAAGTATTAATCATAGAGTATATAGGAAATTGTTCATTCACTTGGTTCCATTTTTTCAAAAATATTTGTCAAATAGGTAGAAAATCATGGATTTCAGTTATAACACAAAATTTTTCATCATTGGCCATGTATCCATTGCTTTCTTGACTTCTTTTCAACTCAACTCAACAAAAACAACAACTAAACTCAACAAAAATTTATCTATGAAGCACAATAAAACACTTAACTAATCAACTATCAACCAAACAACTAATTCAAACAAAATGATTCATCCCCCCAACTTAATATAATCATTATCGCTAATGATTAAAAACCAATAAAAAGAACAAAGGACACGGGACGCGTACCTTCGACACCGAGCATCAGTACTCGATGTTATCAACTCCATCTCTTTATTCATGGTGAAACATAATTTGGCAGCCGCAAGACCATGGTTAAGATGGTTGAGAAGCATCACATGAACATCCAAATGATCCTGAAAAAATAATATATGCACACCATAACACACAAAACCCAAAACTATAGCAAGCAAAATACAACTCTTAATGTATAGGGGAAAATGAACGAGTGCTAGGCATAGTAGAGCCATGAAGGTCGATGGTGCATGGAAGAAGAGCCTTGGAGAAGCTGTTAGCACGCTGCTGGTAACCACTATCACGCATGATTTCTGCATTGTTGGTGATGTGCATTTGATCTTGAATGAAGTGCGTTTGCTGGATGTTAGCGCATGAGTGAGAGCAGCTAGGAGGGCATGATGGCACATGATCATGTGCTGCTGAAGGATTTGGCGACTGGTTTAAGAAGGCTGCTGGTGAGTTTCACAGATGGCCTGCACGATTGCTCTAAGTTGTGCGCAGATAAGAGCTGGTATGGGCTTAAGGATGAGCTAGTGGGAGTTGTTGGTGCATGGAGTTAGCAGCTGGAATGGTGCGCTGTTGATTGCTGGATTGCCATGGAGAGGAACAGTTAGGAGCGCGATAGCGCTGAGAGAAGCGAATATTAGGAATCATTAGCGATTGGGTGTTGCGCGATTGCTCTGAGATTAGCGCTGTTGGGGATGCGCCTTTGCTCTTGGTGCTGCGCGCTTGGTGAGCGCTGATCTGGGAGCGCGATAGCGCTATATAATGGCGCTGTTGAGGGATATTGGCACATGGTGTTGCGCAAATGAGCAGCGCGTTAGCGCATGGTTGAGTGTTGTTGTTGCATAAGTGAAGCGAAACGTGTGCGTGGGCGCTCAAGAGGGGTGGCGCAGGCGCGCCTCTCATTCGCAAATTTCTTCAGGGTATGGCACGGGCGCTCGGACTAATGGGGCGGCCGCGCCGCTTACTCAATTTGAGTTTCTGGAGCCTGAAAAAAAAATTTGAAAATTAAGAAAAATTAAGCTCAAAAATTGAAAATAAAAATACTTAAAAACATCTAAAAAACAAAAATTAAATATCTGAAAATAAAAGCAAATAAAATAAAAGAAAATAAAATGCTTGGGTTGCCTCCCAAGTAGCGCTTGGTTTAGAGTAGTCAGCCTGACTTTCACCGGTGTTAGATCTTCCCTTTCTCTTTTACTTGCCAAATAAATTCCACAAACCGCCTTTTAAATTTTGCTTTCTTGGTCTTCGTGGTTTTCTTCGTCGATAAATTTGGCTCTTTACTCTTTGATTCAACCTCAAAATCAGCTCTTGAACAGCTCTCCAACTTCACAACCGGTTCAATTAAGTACAATTCTTCAATGGGTGGAGTGGGTGCTTTCGTGAATAAGTTGAAGATTACTCGTTCGCACTCCACACCCATCGACAATTCACCTTTCTTTACCTCTATCTTGGCATCCACTGTAGCAAAAAACGGGCGTCCAAAAATCAGCGGAGCACCATGATCCGCTTCAATATCCAAGATCACAAAATCCGCTGGGAAGATAAATTTATCCACCTTGACTAGAACATCTTCAACAATTCCTAGGGAATATGTAATGCTCCGATCCGCCAATTGCAATGAAATCTTAGTCGATTTCATGTCTCCCAACTCCAAGGCCCTATAAATAGATAATGACATTAAGTTAATACTGGCTCCCAAATCACATAGTGCATTATTAAAATAAAAAGAGCCAATAGAACAAGGAATAGTAAAACTCCCTGGATCCTTAAGCTTTTGTGGCATCTTTTTTTGAAGCACCGCACTGCACTCTTCAGTCAGATTGATCACCTCATTCTCTAGCAGCCTCCTCTTCTTGGACATCACCTCCTTGATGAACTTCGCATAGTTCGGCATTTGCTCCAATGCTTCAGCAAAGGGGATGTTGATGTGAATTTTCTTGAAAATTTCCAAGAACTTGAAAAACTGCTCATCCAACGCTTTCTTCTTGAACCTTTGTGGGTAGGGGAGTGGAGGCATGTACATCGGTTTCGGCTCAATTTTAAGCTCCTTATCTTAGACTTTCTTCTCAAATTTCTCCTCTTCAATAGCAGGTTCTTGGACTCCAACTTCTTTTCCACTCCTCAACTCTATGGCATTGCACTGCTCCTTGAGATTTACCTCAGTGTTGCTCGGAAACTGGCCTTTGTTATTATCCTTCAGTGCGTTCGCCAACTGCCCTATGCTAGTTTCCATGGATTGCAACACTGCACCCATGTTGGCCATGTGCGTCTCTAAGCTGTCAAGACGAGTCTCAGTCCTCGTCATCCTCTTACCTGATTCCTGCACAAAGGTACTAACCACATCCTCCAAAGACAACTTACCATCACCCTTATTAGTATTGTTAGCATAAGAAAAATTTTCATTATTCCACAAACTAGGGTGATAAGTATTAGGAACAGGATTACCTCTGTAAGCTCCATAACCTCGGTAGCCATTAGGATTGATATAATTAACTTCTTTTGGGGTATATGATCCTTCAACTCCAGTTGAATTTGCAACATGAATCTTATTCAAAGAAGCTACCTGTGTAGTCAGTGCAGATAATTGAGCAGTGATGGATGTGAGAGGATCCACTGCATACACTCTAGCTGGCTTCTTTACTCCCATACGCTCAGATGGCCATTGAAAGCTATTGACCCTCATCTGTTCCAGCATCTCGTAGGCCTGTACATGGTCCTTTGAAAATATAGTGCCTCCAGCCGCAGAATCCACATTCACCCTCGTAGGCGCATTCAGTCCGTTGTAAAACCACTCGATCTGTTTCCAATCTGCAAAATTATGGTTAGGAAAACGTCTAAGTAATTCTTTGTACCTTTCCCACGCCTCGTAGAGCTGTTCAGTGTCCATCTGCCTGAAAGTGCTGATCTCTATCTTCAATTGGGTGGACTTGGCAGGTGGAAAGTACTTTGCAAAAAATTTTTCTGCCATCCCCTCCCAAGTAGTAATGCTCCCTAAAGGTAGTGATTGCAACCAACTTCTTGCTTGATCCCTGAGAGAAAAAGGAAACAATCATAAACGAATAATATCCTCAGACACACCATTAATTTTTACCGTATCGGTTATCTCCAAGAAAGTGCGTTGGTGTAGGTGAGGATCAGAAGTGGCGCCCCCATTAAATTGGTTCTGTTGAACCATGTTGATCAACGCCGGCTTCAGCTCAAAATTGTTGGGGTTGATAGTTCCTCGAGCGATTCCAGAATAGCGATCCTGGATCGTCGGCCTGAAGTGATCTCTGATTGGCACCAGAGGAGCTTGTTGTGCTTTTTCTTCAGCCATGTTCCTTAATTCTTCTCTTCTAATTCTTCTTAAAGCACGTGCAGTGCGCTCGATCTCCGGATCAAAGAGTAGAGAATTCGCACTTTGAGATCGTCGCATAGACTGCAATTAAAAATAAGAAGAAATTAATTAATAACTTAAAATAAAATAAAATAAACTCTAAATTAAAACTTAGACTAATTGGTAACAAGACTAAAAAAGTAATCAAAATTTACTCCCTAGCAACGGCGCCAAAAACTTGTTGTGAAAATTCCTCGCAAGCGTACGAGTGTCAAGTTTTAATATAGTGATAAAATCAGATATCGATCACACAAGGAGTAAAATAAAAATATTCAGTGCTTGTAATTAAAATAGTCCAAACTTTATCTAGAAAATCAATATTTGAGAATTTTGCAGAAAAATAAAATAATCAATGAGTTTTAAAAGCACGCACACAACTTTCAGAAATAATCAATCAGAGAAAAATGGTCTAGATATTCAGATTTCACCTGATTTCAACAACAATCAATCCTAATTAATTAATCTTCATGAATTTCAGTCAATTAGTAGCCAAGAACACTTAAGTTTATTATTTCCCTCTTCGAATAAACAAATAATTTTTATCAACTACAATTCAATTCCAATATCCCTATTAAGAATTTATCGCAGTGATCTATCACAAAACAATGTTCTTTTCAAAAGCTCTGTTAAAATTATACACTCTCCCGAGCTATATAAATAATTAACAGTGTATTTTCTAATGGTCCTATTCAAAATCTCCTCTCCCGAGTGCCAGATTTCAAATAAATATTACAACTCAATTATTGATCAGATAATTGAAAAGACAATCAATTCTATAAAAACAATTAATCTAGAAAAAACTCAATTCAATAAAATCAAAAATTCATGAAAGCGTCTACACCAGGTTCCATCCGACCTCTAGACTATAAAAATTTAGTTCATAATCAAATTCTGAATAAAAGAAAACATGTTCAAAAATCCAAACATATTCAGAATAAAATAAATAAAAGATAAAGGAAACAAATCCGTAGATGCGATGCCATGTCCGGTCTATCGATCTCCATCTTCGTTCTTCAATAAAAGCCCAGAATTCTCCCAGAAATCTCACGTTCAAGCTATGTTCTCTGATATATCGTATAATATGTTGTGGCGGCCCCCCAAATCTTCATACTCAGATTTCTTTTTATACGATCACAGAAGCCCAATAATAAAGCCCATAAAAATTAATTGCCCGAGATAATAAAATTTTCAAATCACGATCGGAGCGGGCGCTCAGTACACGGCGCGGGCGCACCTTAAGTTCGAAATTCCAATTCTCCGAGAATCAAAGCAGCAGCGCGATAGCACATCACTCTTCTTCTTTAGCGCTTTAAGAAGCGCCAACTTTGAAGCCCAATTAGAAAAGCCCATTAACTGTTGCTCTTCTTGTCTGATCGTTCTTTTCTTTCTTTCTCTTTATTTTATTTTCTTTTCCAAATAAAATCAATAAATTCCTATAACCAAAAAAACAACAAAATAACCACATAAATCTGCTCGAAACAAACAATTAACAATTAAAATCATATATAAATTAAGTGTATAAAATACACTTATCATTATCACCAGCTGAGAGTGCAAGAGGAAGATGCTCCTAAGACCGCATTCAGAACGAAGTATGGTCATTTCGAGTTTATAGTCATGCCGTTCGGTTTGACTAACGCTCCAGCACTTTTTATGGGTTTGATGAACCGTATCTTTCAGCGTTATTTAGATGAGTTTGTTATTATCTTCATCGATGATATTCTTATCTACTCGAAGAACCGTATTGACCATGCAGAGCATTTGAGGACCGTATTGCAGATTTTGCGAGTTGAGCAGTTGTTTTCATAGTTGTCTAAGTGTGAATTCTGATTGGATCGAGTTGTCTTTCTCGGTCACATTATTTCAAGAGATGGGATTTCTGTCGATCCCAGCAAGATTGAAGCGGTTATGAATTGGCCTAGACCGACATCAGTACCTGAGATCCAAAGCTTTATGGGTTTAGCTGGTTATTATCGCCGATTCATCGAGGGTTTCTTGTCTATTTCCAATCCTATTACCCAGCTGACTCAGAAGAATGCGCCTTTTATCTGGACTGCAGATTGCGAGGCTAGCTTTGTTGATCTGAAGAGGAGACTGACCAGTGCTCCGATTCTTTCTATTTCAAAAGGTACTGGAGGTTTTACCGTGTATTGCGATGATTCTAACCGAGGCTTGGGATGTGTTCTTATGTAGCATAAGCATGTGATAGTGTATGCATCAAGGCAGCTGAAACCGCATGAGACTCGTTATCCGGTTCATGATCTTGAACTAGCTGCGATTGTATTTGCTCTGAAGATCTGGCGTCACTATCTTTATGGTGAGTCTTTCGAGATCTTTTCTGACCATAAGAGTCTTAAGTATGTTGGAGAACGGTGATCAGATCAATCAGAATTGATACCCGGTGCAACGGAAGTTTAAAAATTTTATATGGAACGATTCCATAATGGGTATCAAAACTTTATGATTAAATTGTGTGTGTAAAAATTAAATAACAATTATAAATTTTTACCTCCAATCTCGAATCGAGATTATGGACACCAACAGATTGCTCTGCTCTTGTTGTATATCCCTGGAACTGATGGACGAACTGTTCTTCAATCATGTCCACGAACGGATATTTAATCCCTCTGATAGATTGCACTAGAAAATCTATCAGAAGTTTCTACGAAGAGAATTAACGAATTTGATCCGTTAAACCAGACTGTAATTCAAAATTCACAGACTGGATTTTCCCGAGCAGAGGGGAGGGGGCGGCGGCCACACTTAAGAAAAATAGGGTTTTCGAAAATTATTTTGTGACCTGTGTTGTTTAATTTCTGTACTGCAATAACTTATTTATAATGTAGGCCGCTAACAGCTTAGGGCCCATTAGTCATAAGTTCAAGCCCGACAAGCAAAGCCCGCATGTTCAGAAATTAATATAAAATTCATCATGACTCCGATTGATAAACCGATTTCACCAATGTGCACAGAAACCATTTCTGCACCTTTTAAAGTCAAGATAAATTTTTCTGAATCCGAATTCAGTGATTTCCAAAAATGCCCATCCCTATGTCATTTTAGGAAATCTTACTCCTCTACTCTTAAATAAGAAGTCCAACTTCTTTGTTCATTAAATTTAACTCCTTAAATTTAACTATCTCAACGGGGATTAAAAATCCATTACTCTGTGTGACCCTCAATGGTTCAGGGATACAGCTAGCCGTGGGCTCACAACTCCTTGTGACTCGGAACAACAATTTCCAACTTGCCCATCGAATCATGGTAAGAGCGCCTAGCAACATCGCCCCATGATTCCCTAGGTATCACTGATAGTGCCTGCAAGAACCAATAGATTTTGGTTAGCGTACAGTACGGTCCCTTCATCCATATATCCCGATCGAATCAACAACCATTGGTAAATCGAGAGTCGTTCGAGATTCGATAACTATGCAATACATCTTGAAGATCAAATAGTGACATCGCATGTGTTACTAAGAAACCATTTCTTAAAACACATCATGTACTCTGGCCAGAGATTCGTCACACTAATATCTCCTCAGATTGCATAGGATATCTACACTCGCAAGTATGTGGTGAATCCTTGACAACAAAGCATCGACTCCTATATGTGTTGTAACTGTACCCAATCCCGACACCTGATGACCCCAATAGAGTCGGTAAACGAGTCAAAGCACAGTACTAGCATATAGAGTCTCAATGATGTTTCAAGTAGTAAGAACTAATGGTGTACAACCAAAACCGCGGACTTTATCCACTCGATAAGTGATAACCACTTGGAAAGTCCGGATAGGATAGTTCGATCATTCATCATATGAATATCCATTTGCATGCTTCGAACATCTCTATGTTCCCTACCAATGAAACGTGGTACTCTGCATCGCAAATGCTAGTCTCAAACTCGAGCGATCCTTATCCTTATTATCGGACGGCTCAATCGACTAGGAACAGTTTAGAATATACAGTGACTATAAGATGTGTTTCATGATAGACATACCCATGTTCTACCACATCTTATATACACTATAGTATATTCAAGGTCTTTATCAAAACAACAATAGTATATCACAATATAATAATATGAAGAAAGATAAAGTCATTGCCATTAATAAAAGTGTAAATTATATTAAACAAAAGATTGTTTATACAAAGAGTCATCAAAGCCCTTAGCCACAAGTTGGCTCACCGGGCACCTACTCTTTCAATCTCCCACTTGCCCTAAAGCCAACTAGTCATACTACGTAGACCCATTGCTTCGCGATGTTTGTCAAATAATGGTCCTGGCAAGGGCTTAGTAAGTGGATCAGCGATATTGTCTGCAGAGGCCACTCTTTCGACAGTGATGTCTCCTCTTTCCACAATCTCCCGGATGATGTGGTATTTCCTCAGTACGTGTTTGGATCTTTGATGAGACCTTGGTTCCTTTGCCTGAGCAATGGCACCCGTGTTGTCACAGTACACCGGGACTGGACCAACAATTTCAGGAATGACGCCCAACTCTTGGACGAAATTCCTCATCCAAACGGCCTCTTTAGCAGCAGCTGATGCGGCAATGTATTCTGCCTCAGTGGTGGAATCCGCTGTGGTGTCCTGCTTGGAACTCTTCCAAGAGACAGCACCGCCATTGAGCATGAACACAAATCCAGAGGTTGACTTCGAGTCATCCACGTCACTTTGGAAGCTAGAGTCGGTATAGCCTTCCAATTTTAGTTCTCTTCCTCCATATACCATGAACATATTCTTAGTCCTTCGTAAGTACTTAAGAATGTCCTTCACGGCTTTCCAATGCATTTGACCGGGATTAGCTTGATATCTGCTCGTGACACTCAGAGCAAATGCTACATCCGGTCTGGTAGATATCATCCCATACATGATACTACCTATGGCTGATGCATATGGTACATGTGTCATTTTCTCTATCTCTTCATCAGTCTTGGGACACATAGACTTGGATAGAGAAACTCCATGACACATGGGTAGATGTCCTCTCTTGGACCCATCCATTGAAAACCGTTTCAATATGGTGTCGATGTAGGTTGATTGAGTGAGTCCTATCATTCTCTTAGATCTATCTCTATAGATCTGTATCCCTAGAATATAGGATGCCTCACCCAAATCCTTCATCGAGAATCTACCTGATAACCATATCTTTGTTGACTGCAACATCCCTAAATCATTCCCAATGAGTAGGATGTCATCAACATAAAGTACTAAGAATGTCACAGCATCCTTAACTACTTTCTTGTACACGCATGGTTCCTCCGGGTTCTTGATGAAACCAAAATCCTTTATTGTTTCATCAAATTTCTGGTTGCAACTTCTTGATGCTTGTTTTAGACCATAGATTGATCTCTGAAGCTTGCATACCTTATGCTCGCTTCCCATGGATGTGTATCCCTCAGGCTGCGTCATATAGATCTCTTCCTTAATGTTTCCATTAAGAAATCCAGTCTTCACATCCATCTGCCATATCTCATAGTCATACCAAGCAGCTATGGCAATAAGGATTCTTATGGACTTGAACATTGCAACTGGTGAAAAGGTTTCATCATAGTCAACTCCTTGTCTTTAAGTATAACCTTTCGCCACCAATCGCGCCTTGTAGGTCAATACCTTACCATCAGGCCCAAGCTTTCTTTTGTAGATCCATTTACACCCTATTGGAACAATTCCATCGGGAGGATCTACTAAAGACCAAACTTGGTTTGTATGCATCGAATCTATTTCCGACTGCATAGCTTCAAGCCATAAATTTGAATCTGCATCAGAAATTGCTTCTTTGAAGTTTCTTGGATCACATCCAACATCGGGTTCATCTTGATCCCCTTCAAGAAGAAGACCATATCAAATAGGAGGTCTAGAAGTCCTCTCGGATCTTCTAAGTATAGGCGTGTCTATCAATGGTTCCTGGGGTGTAGGATCGTTATTTTGTATTTCGGGTTTTTCTCGAATTTCTTCGAGTTCCATCATCTCACCTTTCTTATCCAATAAGAACTCCTTCTCCAAGAAGGTGGCATTCCTTGAAACAAACACCTTTGTTTCAGCAGGATGATAGAAATAATATCCGATTGAATTCTTCGGATACCCTACAAAATAACATAAGGTGGATCGACTATCCAACTTATCTCCCACTGTCTGCTTCACGTAAGCAGGACATCCCCAAATCCTCAAGTACGAATACTTAGGAGCTTTGCCATTCCATAACTCGTATGGTGTTTTGTCCACTGCTTTAGTGTGGACGTTGTTCAACAACAATACCGCCGTTTCAAGCGCATAGCCCCAAAACGAAGGTGGAAGCTCAGTGAAGCTCATCATGGATCGAACCATGTCCAACAAAGTTCGATTACGACGCTCCGATACACCATTCAGCTGTGGTGTAATAGGAGGAGTCCACTGAGAGAGAATCCCATTCTCTTTTAGATAGTCCAAAAACTCGGTACTTAAGTATTCTCCACCTCGATCCGATCGAAGTGCTTTAATACTTTTACCTAGCTTGTTTTCTACTTCAGCCTTGAATTCTTTGAACTTTTCAAATGCTTCAGACTTATATTTCATTAAATATAAATACCCATACCTTGAATAATCATCAGTAAAGATAATGAAGTAGGTGTGGCCATATTGAGTACCAATTCTAAATGGACCACAAACGTCTGTATGGATCAAATCCAACAGATTTTGACTACGCTCAGGTTTCCCCTTAAAACGAGATTTAGTCATTTTTCCTTTCAGGCAGGACTCACAAGTTGGTAGAGAGTTAATATCATACATATCAAACATGACCTCTCCCACTAGCTTGTTCATCCTCCTTGAGGAAATATGACCTAGCCTAGCATGCCAAAGGTTTGCCGGGTTTTGACTATCGATTTTCCTTTTGTTTGTTGTTGCCGGTTTATCAACATAATTTATTGGAACGTCTTTCAATTTTAAGTTATATAGATTGTTTTCAAGTTGTCCATTTTCAATCAAACATTCATTCTTGTAAATATTGCAAATCCCATTCAAAAAATTGAAAGAAAAGCCATCTCTATCAAGCATAGAAACAGAAATAATGTTTTTAATCAAATCTGGAACAAATAAAAAATCTCTCAAAAGTAACTTAAAATCGTTCTGCAAAATTAAATAAACATCTCCCACAACTTTAGCTTCAACTCTGGAACCATTTCCGAGCCTCAGCTGGGTCTCACCCATTCTAAGCTTGCGACTTCTTGTCATCACCTGCAAATCATTGCAAATGTGAGATCCACATCCGGCATCCAATACCCAAGAAGTAGTATTAAGTGAAACATTTATTTCAATATAGAACATACCCTTTGCAGTTTGCAACTGCTCTAGATATTCCTTGTAGTTACGCTTCCAATGACCGGGCTTCTTACAGTAATGGCAAACATCCTTGGACTTTTCCATGTTTGAAGCCTTTGTCTTGTACTTCTTCTCGGGTTCGATTTTCTTGGGTGGGGCAGAACGTTTCTTACCCTTTGTACTTGGCCCCTTCTTAGCAGAAGAAGAGGAGCCCACCAAGAAAGCCGGTTTATCCTTCTTTAAAGTGGATTCATATGTTACAAGCATATTGACCATCTCTTCAAGGGAGGCCTCTATCTTGTTCATATTGAAATTCACCACAAATCCGTCAAACGAAGAAGGAAGAGATAGAAGTAATAAGTCCACGTTGAGTTCATGCTCCAACACCAAATCAAGCATTACCAACTTCTGTATGAGCCAAATCACTCGTACCCCATGATCACAGACCGAAGTCCCTTCACGCATGCGACACGTCATTAGCTCCTTTACAGTAGCGAACCTTTCAGCTCTCGATTGAGCCCCAAAAAGTTCCTTGAGTTGTACGTGAATGTCAGCAGCATTCACGGTGTCCTCAAATCGCCTCTGGAGTTCATCAGACATCGAGGCTTGCATATAGCATTTGGCCTTGATATCATGGTCCCACCATGTATCAAGTTTGGCTAACTCTTCTGGACTTATGTCAGCTGGTGCTTCCTTCGGAGGAGATTTTTCTAACACGTAGAGCATCTTCTCCGAAGTCAAGACAATCTTCAACTTACGGAACCATTCCGTATAGTTTGCGCCAGTCAATTTATTTTGTTCGAGGATCGAGAAAAGTGGATTACGCGAATTCATCTTTATGAAATACTGAAAAGAAACAGACAAATATCAGTGATTGTTTAATTAATTTACTAAGACATAAAATAGGCGAAATTTATTTTATGAATCTCACTCCCACTATTTTAACGATTTCACTACCCTCTAGTGAAAACGGAAAACTGTTTTCCTTAGTGAGAACATGGAGTCCAATTGACAAACTATGGTCCCGAATAATATCAGCCAACCATAATTTTCAAAAGGTAGAGCCCAATTGCTTCCAAAGCAACCTCCACGTTTTTACCTCATGTCCAATAAGGGCCCAATAATATGACGCCGTTTATTGTGACATGTCAAGATGACCCATCAATATTAAGTTGTGATGGACGGTCGCCATGTGGATCCCCAATAATATGAGCCGATCCCATGGGAGTTCCACCCAACTTACAATATGTGTCGATCCAATATACAGCTTTCCGACGAACGGGCCCCCCCAATAATATGAGCCGGACCGTATCTGCGGGTAGCATCTCATACATTGATCGTTGATGGAAGGTAGGAACATTTAAATAATTTTAAATTTCCTTTATTTATCTTGATATCAATTTTAAATCATATTTAAAATGAGGGATTTTAATTTTGAAAATTTGTCTCATCATTTTAAAAATTTTGTATGCTTGCCGGATTCACACAATTTTGTCTAAAACATGCATACAACAATAATATCACATATTATATATAGGATGATCGATTCCATTTCTAATCGACCCGTGGTTGCCAATCACGAGTCTTAGTCCAATCCTAGGTAATATGCAGTATGCAATGCAATCCTATTACATTGAGCTTCCAATTTACATTTCTTCTGTCTTTATTGTCTGCTGGGCCCACCTCCGTCTTCAAATCTTCATCTCCCATTAAATCTAATGTATTTACAATAAATAACAATGACAAGTAGGGGATACATTTTTAAGGGGTGGGAACGGGCCATAAACCAAGCCCACTTTTATTACATATGACAATTCATATTAGGCCATAAACCAGGCCCATTAATAAATCCAACAACAATAAAAACAAATGTAAATTCCTAACATACACCTACAAAATTGGTCATGGCAATCGATCATCCTTATCCAATAACATTTAATTCAAAATTAATTTATTGGATAACATGCAATGACAATTTAAATTAAAAGGATAAAATCATATTCCATATATAAAATCTCATTTTACATACAAAATCATATTTTATCTTTTTATCAAATAAAATCATATTTTACATATAAAATCCAATTTTATACATAAAATCATACTTTACAAAATATTTCCATAAGATCATATCTTATCATCAATTGTACCAAAAATAATTAATTTCATAAAATCTGATTTAACGGATAAAATCTATAAATTTTCAAAAAATTCAAATTTATCCAAAAATCAATTTTAAAATTTTCGGACTCGAACAATTCGATCCGATGCCTCGTGGACCAATCAAAAACAATTTTCGATCGGACCAAAAATAGAATTTTAACATATTAAAATTTTAATTTTAAAAATTAAAAATTAATTTTTCCGCGGGCCGCCTGGGACACTCCCGGGCTGCCCGCGCCCCAAAGGGGCTCGGGCCGGGCAGCCCGGATACCCCTAGGGCAGCGATCACATCGCTGCCCCCCCGGGCAGCGATCCAATCGCTGCCAGTGTTTTTGCCCGAAAAATTTTTTAATTTAAAAAAAAATTTATTTTGTTTCAAAAACCGAGGCTTAAAATTTTTTTGTACAATCGATTAATTTAATCGCATGATCTGAGCAACCTGGCTCTGATACCACTGTTGGAGAACGGTGATCAGATCAATCAGAATTGATACCCGGTGCAGCGGAAGTTTAAAAATTTTATATGGAACGATTCCATAATGGGTATCAAAACTTTACGATTAAATTGTGTGTGTAAAAATTAAATAACAATTATAAATTTTTACCTCCAATATCGAATCGAGATTATGGACACCAACAGATTGCTTTGCTCTTGTTGTATATCCCTGGAACTGATGGACGAACTGTTCTTCAATCAGGTCCACGAACGGATATTTAATCCCTCTGATAGATTGCACTAGAAAATCTATCAGAAGTTTCTACGAAGAGAATTAACGAATTTGATCCGTTAAACCAGACTGTAATTCAAAATTCACAGACTGAATTTTCCCGAACAAAGGGGAGGGGGCGGCGGCCACAATTAAGAAAAATAGGGTTTTCGAAAATTATTTTGTGACCTGTGTTGTTTAATTTCTGTACTGCAATAACTTATTTATAATGTAGGCCGCTAACAGCTTAGGGCCCATTAGTCATAAGTTCAAGCCCGACAAGCAAAGCCCGCATGTTCAGAAATTAATATAAAATTCATCATGACTCCGATTGATAAACCGATTTCACCAATGTGCACAGAAACCATTTCTGCACCTTTTAAAGTCAAGATAAATTTTTCTGAATCCGAATTCAGTGATTTCCAAAAATGCCCATCCCTATGTCATTTTAGGAAATCTTACTCCTATACTCTTAAATAAGAAGTCCAACTTTTTTGTTCATTAAATTTAACTCCTTAAATTTAACTATCTCAACGGGGATTAAAAATCCATTACTCTGTGTGACCCTCAATGGTTCAGGGATACAGCTAGCCGTGGGCTCACAACTCCTTGTGACTCGGAACAACAATTTCCGACTTGCCCATCGAATCATGGTAAGAGCGCCTAGCAACATCGCCCCATGATTCCCTAGGTATCACTGATAGTGCCTGCAAGAACCAATAGATTTTGGTTAGCGTACAGTACGGTCCCTTCATCCATATATCCCGATCGAATCAACAACCATTGGTAAATCGAGAGTCGTTCGAGATTCGATAACTATGCAATACATCTTGAAGATCAAATAGTGACATCGCATGTGTTACTAAAAAACAATTTCTTAAAACACATCATGTACTCTGGCCAGAGATTCGTCACACTAATATCTCCTCAGATCGCATAGGATATCCACACTCGCAAGTATGTGGTGAATCCTTGACAACAAAGCATCGACTCCTATATGTGTTGTAACTGTACCCAATCCCGACACCTGATGACCCCAATAGAGTCGGTAAACGAGTCAAAGCACAGTACTAGCATATAGAGTCTCAATGATATTTCAAGTAGTAAGGACTAATGGTGTACAACCAAAACCGCGGACTTTATCCACTCGATAAGTGATAACCACTTGGAAAGTCCGGATAGGGTAGTTCGATCATTCATCATATGAATATCCATTTTCATGCTTCGAACATCTCTATGTTCCCTACCAATGAAACGTGGTACTCTGCATCGCAAATGCTAGTCTCAAACTCGAGCGATCCTTATCCTTATTATCGGACGGCTCAATCGACTAGGAACAGTTTAGAATATACAGTGACTATAAGATGTGTTTCATGATAGACATCCCCATGTTCTACCACATCTTATATACACTATAGTATATTCAAGGTCTTTATCAAAACAACAATAATTTATCACAATATAACAATATGAAGAAAGATAAAGTCATTGCCATTAATAAAAGTGTAAATTATATTAAACAAAAGATTGTTTATACAAAGAGTCATCAAAGCCCTTAGCCACAAGTTGGCTCACCGGGCACCTACTCTTTCAAAGTATTTGTTTTCACAGGCAGAGCTAAATATGAGACAGAGAAGATTGTTAAATCTGTTGAAGGATTTCGACTGCGAAATCAAGTATTATGCGGGAAAGTCGAATGCAGTTGCAGATGCCTTGAGCCGAAAGCTTTGTTCCTTATCTCTTTCTACTATCGGTGTTTCTCAGTTGATCGATTATTGTTGCACTTCTGGTTTAGAATTTAAAATAGAAAGGGAAACTATCAGAGTGTTTGCTAGCCAAGCCGAGCCAGAGTTGTTTATTGCGATCAAAGAAGCACAGAAGTCTGATCCGAGCATTCTTGTTTCAGTAGAGAAAGTCAAATCTGGGCATCAGTCTGAATTCCAGGTTAGAGATGACGTTTTGTTTGTGAATAACCGTATTGTTGTGCCTGATATTTCGGAGTTGAGACAGCGTATTCTCCGAGAGGCTCATTGCAGTCGGTTCAGTGTTCATCCTGGAGGTCGTAAGATGTACAACGATCTGAAGAACCAGTTCTGGTGGAAGAGAATGAAGAGCGATGTTGCGAGGTTTGTATCTCGATGTTTGAACTGTCAGCAAGTGAAAGCAGAGCAGAAGCGACCCGGTGGTCTGTTTCACAGTCTATCTGTTCCTAAATGGAAATGGGATCACATTTCTATGGATTTCGTCACGAAGCTACCGCGATCTGTTCGAGGATGCGATGCTATTTGGATAGTGATAGACCAATTGATGAATTCTTCTTGTTTTATTCCGTACAGGATGACGTATCATCATGATCAGATGGCTGAGTTGTATGTTAGCAATGTTGTGAGACTGCATGGTGTGCCGAAGTCGATCGTTTCAGACCGAGACCCTATATTCACTTCGCACTTTTCGCATAGTCTTCAGCACTTTGTACTCAATTGCATTTGAGTACAGCTTATCATCCTCAGACCGATGGACAGTCAGAGCGGACTATCCAGACGTTAGAGGATATGCTTCGAGCAGTAGTGCTAGACTTTGGAACTAGTTGACAAGATTCGTTGCCTCTTGTCGAGTTTTCTTACAACAACAGCTTCCAAGCGAGTATCGGTATGGCGCCTTTTGAGGCTTTGTATGGCAAGAAGTGCCGATCTCCGTTGTTTTGGGATGATTTGTTCGAGTCACCTGATTTGGTACCAGATATGCTGAGAGATATGGCAGAGCAAGTTAAGATCATTTAGTTGAGAATGAAGTCATCTCAGGATAGATAGGCGAAATATGGGAATGTCAGACGTAGACCTCTGAGTTTCGAGCAGGGAGACCGTCTATTCCTTAAGATTTATCCTTTCAGAGGTACTGTCATATTTGGGAAGAGAGGGAAGCTATCTCCGAGATTCATCAGGCCGTACGAGATTCTCAAAAAGATAGGCGATCTTGCCTACAGACTTGCACTTCCTCCGTCTTTATCTAGTATTCATGAAGTTTTTCACGTCTCTATGCTGCGGAAGTATCATCCAGATCCTTCTCATATTCTTCAGCCTGACGAAGCCGAGTTAGACAATACTCTGAGCTATTTTGAATGACCAATTCAGATTCTTGATCGGAAAGAGAAGCAGCTCAGAACCAAGTTGATTCCGTTGGTGAAAGTGCAGTGGAGCCATCATGGGGTCGAGGAAGCAACTTGGGAGACAGAATCCGACATGATACAGCGTTTTCCTGAGTTATTCGGATGACGTGAGTTCTTCTTACTGTCTTCTGTTCTTTATTCTATCTTATGTGTTTTAGTCTGTTTGATTTCGAGGACGAAATCTCTTCTTAGAAGGGGAGAATTGTAATGCCCCGTTTTTATCTTAATTGAGCTTATTTGAGATAATCAGAGTTTCCAGAGTTCAAGAGCCGACTTGATTTTGATCAGGGTCTATTGTAACGCCCCACTGTATCAAGAAGGGTCTTTTCAGCGTGCTTATGTCCTCACTCACACGAACCCTGGAAAACTTCCCAAGGGGTCACCCATCCTATAATTGCCCCAAGTCAAGCACGCTTAACTTTGGAGTTCTTATGTGATGAGCTTCTGAAAAGAAGATGCACCTTCTTGATATGAGCAGTACATATGAAATCTTTTAAACCCTCCTCAACTATGTAGTCCCATACCTACACAGTCTCAGAATCCCCTCTCATTCCGGCACGGGATCGGTTCATTCATGTCTCCCTCCACCTAGAAGCCTACCAGGAGCCGCTCATTGTCCGTGCAACCTCTTGGCACCGGCGATCACTCCCTGCCTCCTCAGCCCCGGGCGTCACATGCCCACCAGCTTCCGCTTGGTTCGTCCCCGAACCATACCGTACTAAGAGAGGTCGGCTTTGATACCATTTGTAACGCCCCACTGTATCAAGACGGGTCTTTTCAGCGTGCTTATGTCCTCACTCACACGGACCCTGGAAAACTTCCCAGGGGGTCACCCATCATATAATTGCCCCAAGTCAAGCACGCTTAACTTTGGAGTTCTTATGTGATGAGCTTCTGAAAAGAAGATGCACCTTCTTGATATGAGCAGTACATATGAAATCTTTTAAACCCTCCTCAACTATGTAGTCCCATACCTACACAGTCTCAGAATCCCCTCTCATTCCGGCACGGGATCGGTTCATTCATGTCTCCCTCCACCTAGAAGCCTACCAGGAGCCGCTCATTGTCCGTGCAACCTCTTGGCACCGGCGATCACTCCCTGCCTCCTCAGCCCCGGGCGTCACATCTATTTTGCAAATTTTGGAAATTTCAGGGACTAAAACGCAAGTAGTGGATTTTATATATTATCTACTCATGGTTTGACTTGGTCATTCTTCCTCCTCCTCCTCCAACTCGTTGCCCACCATTGAAGCCTCCCCTTTGAGATTTCGATCTTTCTGATTTCAATCCGAGCTCGATCCGGCCGTTAGAATTTATTTCTGAAGGCAGATTAGCGATCACTGCAACGAGAGCTCCGTTATATCGTAAGTTTTTCTACGATCAGATACGTTCTATTTTTTGGATGTTTTTAGAATCGTTTGAGATTCGAGTATGTTGTTCTTGGCAGAGTTCTGATCGTTTATTATCTGTCGGTTTTGAAATAGAGCGACGTTTGGAATTGTTATGATTTTTGGAAGCTATTTTCGAAAATGAAGTTTTGAGATGTGTTGGGTTTGACTTGTTATTGTTGTCTTAGCATTGATATGAGTTGATATCATTATTGCACTGCTGTTTGCATTTCTGGTTTTTTTAGTTATAGCCGTTATGCCGTCGGTTTGAGTTTTAGAGATTTCGAACCGTTTCGAGTTGTTGAAACTTGGCTATTGAGTTTGATCATCGTTGTTGATCATCTTTTGTCTTCGTACAGATTCGTTTGGAGTTGTCGAGCCCAGTGTTGACAATATTGGATCGTCTAAGAGATTGGACGAAGAACGGTAAAGAGATTACCTTGAGCCGTTGTTGTTGTTAGGTTGTTTAGTTCTGATATAACCTTTTTATTGTAGCTTATCCAGAGTTGGAACTACTTGCATTGAAAGGTAAAAACAGTCATCGTTAGCGGGATAACATACTCGGAACAGTTAGCTCTCGAGTTTCCCTTAAAATCACATACTTGCATCAATACTTGTTCTAGCTTGCGAAACTCGTATTTTGATTGATTGATTGAGCTTTTATTATGTGTCTTATGTCTTATGTTTCTTATGCATTCATCTTGAGCCAACTTTGATTTCAGCGGGCATAACAACCCTCTTTGTTTAGACGTTTTGGGGGCTATACTGTGAGTGGCCTAGGTGTAGAGGTTCACCTAGAGTCAGCATACTCCTTATAGTCGCACCAAAGTCTAGGGGAGTGGGATACGTGGCACCATCTCGATTGGGAGAGTCGGTGAGTCGTTACGAGATCTCATCCTCGGAATCCCAAAAGCACACCAGCAATCCCTCGTTTATCAGAATTGATATCCCGATTTAAAGACATGAATTTCATTACGTTGATATTGATTACGTGTCACCTTGGAAGCATGTTTATTGATTGCATTACTTGTTATGTTGCTTTTACTGGGAGTATCTTTCTCACTGGTTTAACCGGTTGTTGCTTTGTTTTTTATGTGTACTTGGAAACAGGTGGGGCATGATCAAGTCAGCGAAGACCTGGTTAGCAACAAGAGGGAGAGTTAGTCGTGGGACTCGGTTTAGAAGTCGTATTAGCATGACAATCTAGTTTATGTTTTGAAGCGTGTTTAGAACTCGAACTTGGATTGGAGGTTGTCTTTCATGTGTTTAGAACTTTTTATGTTTTGTATTCGGCTTGTAATAGCTAGCACCGATGCATGTTCTATCCTGTTGAGCAGTTGAACAACTCTATTAGTTCTTGTATTGCATGTTGCTGGATTTGTGTACCAATGCATGATTATGTTGTTTGGGGTATGATTGTTGCACTCTCCCGAGCTTTAAATATACTTTGGATTGTTTTTCGAAGCAGGAACAGCAGGAGCAGCGCACCCGCGCAGCCTGGCATGCGTGCCCGCGCGGCCTGCGCCCCCCTCCCCCGAACAGGGCGCCATGCGCGGCCGCGCCTCTGGAGGGTGCGGCCGCTCGGCAACCAGGGCGTCGTACGCGGCCGCGCGGCCCTTCTTCGTTTAAAAAAAATGTTCTTGGCTTTTAATGCATGCTTGTTAGTTTACTCCTTGATTAGATGTTTAGAACCGAGGTCTCACATTAAGTGGTATCAGAGAGTTAAGATTCTTGGTTGAACTAGAGTGAGCGGGGTAGTTCGAGTCCGCATGTATTGGCTCCTCGCATGTGTTTGAGTTATTTAAATTGTTTATTTAATTCCATGCGAGCATGATTTATTAATTGAGAAGTATTTGAATTACATGATTTTGTGATTTAATTTATAAAGCATGAACTACTTGAGATATAACTGTTTTTGTTATCGGCGAGTATCCGGTATTCCAAGCGGTTGTAAGGGCACCAAATTGTAGCGATTGAGATATCTTGTGTCCTAACCTTTGATTATCAGATGGGTCCTCGTCGAGTTATAAACAGAAAACCACCGCCAGTTACTCCTGCAACTGAGCAAGCTAGTACTGAAGTTGATCAGTTGGATGCTACAACTATGCCAATGGAAACCTTGTTGAAGAGGTTTCAGTCGTTTAATCCGCCCTTTTTGTTGGGTGCAGAAAATCCAGTTGACTGTGAGAGTTGGGAATATTTCATGCTACCTACAAGGGCATTACCCCCATGATAGATGTAAGAATGATCATTCATCAATACATGTAGGGTCCTCTACTTGTTGAGTCTAAGTAATTAAATTAATTCAAGTATTGAATTATTTAAACACTATTGGGTCTTGTAGAGCCCAAATGAAAATAGTGTTGAATAATTATTCTACTAGTGGGCTTGAATGAGTTCAAATAGAATTTAATTAATTGATTGGATTTGAATAAGTTTTAGCTTGATAATTAATTAAATGTTAAGTTTATGGGCCATGTATGTATATGTTTGACCTAAAATACGTACAATAAATGTAAGAGGGGAGATGAAAGGTCGCAAGACAAGATGCATAATATACAATTCATGCTTTAAATTTTTTCATAACACAATTTTTCAAGAACCAAGAAAACTCTCCTCCCTCTCTCATCTACACTTCATGGCCATCCACCCCTGTAGTATCCCGATTTTCGAAATAAGTGATTAGCTATCTAATCATGTTTAGAATGGCTAAAATATGATTAAAGAATTATCATATGAGATTAATTAGTAGAAAATCGGATTCAGGACGTTCGAAAATGGTCCAGAGGGTTTCAAGTGTTCGAACAGTTCGGAAGGTCCGAACTTGAGCTAGGAACTGTTCGGTGGTTCCAATCCGGAAGCAAGAGTTGGAGTTCAGTAGCTCTGGGAAGTTTGGAAGATCCGATCCTGAGTTAGGAAAATCCGACGTATCCCCGACAGACAGATATGGGCTTTCTGATTGGTGACTTGACTTGATTGGACAAGGTGAAGTTCAGAAGTTCCGATCCCCTAGTTCGGTAGGTCTGAACTCTGTCGACAGCTGTGTTGTCCAATCAAAGAAAACGCATTCGGAGGAGGGAATTCGGAAGGACGATCGGAAGCTCTGAAGTGCATTCGAAAGTTCCGAACTGGAGATCGGACGTTCTGATCGTGGTCTATAAATAACAGTGTTCTAAAAGGCGT
Source organism: Henckelia pumila (assembly GCF_033568475.1). Classification (NCBI taxonomy): domain Eukaryota; kingdom Viridiplantae; phylum Streptophyta; class Magnoliopsida; order Lamiales; family Gesneriaceae; genus Henckelia; species Henckelia pumila. The sequence goes on along the minus strand of NC_133120.1, from coordinate 129,577,627 downwards.
CGCCTAGACCCGCCTAAGCGTCGCCTAGGCTCTAGGAAGTTTCCCATCGCCTCGCGTTTTTGCTAGGCTATGCCTCTAGGAGTTTCCCGCCTAGGCGACGCCCAAGCCGCCTAGGCTGTCAGAAATTCGTCTAGGCGGTTACTATTTTTTATTAAAAAAAAATTAAAAATAAAAAAACTAAAAGAGAGACGCAAAGCAAGAAACAAACACAGAAAGAAAGAAGAAGCGCAGAAAAGAAAGTCAAGAAAAAAATTAAATCTCATATTACATATGAAGACTTGATATCTATTATATTTATGTTGTTGTTGTTGTTTTTGTTGTTGTTGTTATTATTATTATTATTATTATTATTATTATTATTATTATTATTATTATTATTATTATTATTATTTTTATTAAAATTTTATAAGAGTTACGTATAAAAACTAAAAAACATAAGATATAAAAATTATATTTTATAGTAAAACTCATAAATTTTCCAAGTTATCTATTTAGGTTTTTTTTTAAAAAAACTGCATACCGCCTAGGCGGATAGGCTCTAGGCGGTGGGTCGCCGCCCGCCTACCGCCTAGCGCTTTTTAAACATTGATAAATAAGAGAGCCGAGGCCCTCATTCCTTGCTCACTTCCCCCAATTCTCTCTCGACTCCTAGTGGGTTGTAAGACATTTCTAGGCATCGTTTTGGAGGTCAGTCGATAGCGAGGTGCTACCGGGATCGTAGCAGAGATGTGCCTAGGTTTTGAGGTCATCGTCATCGAAGGGCTAACAACGGATGCATGAATATTGCTAGACTTTGATTAGCTTCTATGAATAGCTATTAGTTTAGTTAAGGTTTTTAGTATGCAATAAGTGATATGGTGATTATCTGCTTATAGGCTTGGACTTGAATACCCGAGTGGCTAGGTTGTTTGAGTCTCTTGATTAGAGGTACAGACGTACTGTTAGAGATATCCTGGTTGAGAATGCATGTTCTATGTTTGCATGATTATATGACATTGTTTTATGTGCATTGATTATGCCACGACTTTTATGCTGCATGTATTATCACATTGAGACTATACCTTGATATAACCAGTAGAGGGGTTTCTCAACCCCAAATTTATATTTTGTTTATGAATTCCATGGTTTTAGATCCAGATAAGTCCACGGTTTATGGTATGGGAGTCACCTCCTGGTGCGATGGCTCAGCGTGCTACATACCATGACTCCTACAGACTGAGTAGTGTTCCTTTACCGTGATAGGATCTCATTATCTATTCATTTGCATTTGCATTCATGACATGTGTATACTTTTACCTCCGTTCTGAGCGTTGTATCGCTCACGTCCATATATTTTATTGGACACCCCATTCTACGGGGCAGTTGCAGGTTTTCCAGGTTCGGAGACCAGTGTGTATTTAGGGATGTCAATGGACCGGGTTTAAACCTGGCCCCGTGCTAAATCCGCCTCGGACGGGGCGGGTTCAAACCCGGTCAAATGTGTAGCGACCCGACCCGGATCCACTACCTAATCAGATTTAAGAGCATAATTAAGCATGCATTAAATAAAATCGCTACGGAAGACTTAAATACAAGAAGACCGGCAGAATACAACCGGCTAACAATCTCGATTTATACAACCCAATTGAATTTCTTAGATAAAAACCTACAGCTAAATACTGCTGTCTTCACGGTTACTGGCTCCTCCAGGCTCCTGGTGCTGAATCCTGCACCTACACCTGCCCCGTCGAATAGGGTATCCAGATACACAGAAAAAATACTGGACGTGAGCTCTAAGCTCAATACGAAAGCACGGATAAACATACAAATATGATGCATGCAAATGACCGGGTATCCATATCTGGGATAACTGTATACAAACTGCTCAAACTGGCGCCTAGGATATAAGCTCGTCATATCGGGGTAGCTAACTACTGTGTGCGACCACTCATTTCTGAATCCCGGACGCGGACCACGGAGTCCTCGAGGTATCAGTACCTAAGGGTACTCGATATCAAATGTCCTAATAGGGCTGAGCAACCCTAACTGGCTCATCTCGAAAGATATACAGATGTATAAGCACAAGATGATATGCACATGCCGCATAACAATAATAACATGCAAACACATAAATGCAACATATAAGCATGCATATCCGCTGGCAATCTCAGTCAGTACTTACGTACCTTTCTAAGGCAGTCCTAGTAATCCCACTCTAGGTTCCAAGCCTATCATCAAGTCTACAATGCAAATACCCATGCATCATTAAATAAGCTCTAAAAGCCTTAACTAAGCTATTGCATACTCCTAAATAGTTTAAGGAGACCATAGCTATACCTGCGTCCGTCGTCAGCCCTTTGCTGTCGAGTGTCTCAAAACTAGGCCACAGCTCCGCTACGACGCCTGGATCGCTATGCCACTTCCAGATTCCCCACGGGACGCCTATAATTCCTTAGATCTGAGTTAGAAGGCTAAGGAATTGAGAGAGAAGAGGTGAATGGTGCACTTCAAAAATGTGCTCGGCACCCCCTATTTATAGACGGCGATCGGAGCTTCCGAACCACGATCGGAACGTCCGATCCTGCCATCGGAGCTTCCGATCTTGCATTATCCTCCACGTGTAAAAATATCACTGGTTGACTTCGGATAGGGCGATCGGAGCTTTCGATCCCGATCGGAGTTTCCGATCCTACCACATGCCATGCATGACGTAATATCGATCGGAGCTTCCGATCCTGCATCGGAGCTTCCGATCCTGATTGGAGCTTCCGATCTCACCTTCGGAGCTTCCGATCCGTCCGATACAAAATTGGTTTAATTAACATAATTAATCTCTTAATTACCAATTTCGGGTACGGGGTACTAAATTCTCCCCCACTTAAGATATTTTCGTCCTCGAAAACAGATCTTAAGTACTGGATGCAATACAAGGTACAGAAACATTCCTTATTCAAATCAAACGTTACACCCGAATACAACTCAAAACTGAAATCAAAACAACTCAGGATGGTCTTCACGCATCCTTTCTTCAAGCTCCCAAGTAGCTTCCTCAGTGCCTCGGCGCTATCACTGAACTAAAACCAAAGGAATGACTTTGTTCCGTAAAACCTTATCCTTATAATCCAGGATACGAATAGGTTTCTCAGCATAGGTCAAATCCTTGTTCACCTGAACCTCAGACTGCTGCAGAATATGAGATTCATCCGCCACATACTGTCGCAACAGAGATACGTGGAACACGTCGTGAATACTGGATAGATGTGGTGGCAAAGCTAGTCGATAGGCCAAATCGCCGATGCTCTCCAAGATCTCAAACGGACCGATAAACCTGGGAGACAACTTGCCCTTAAGACCAAATATGAGAATCTTACGGAAAGGTGACATTCTCAGAAATACTGTCTCCCCCACTTCTTCCTAGAAGAATGGAGTATGACAAGTCGCCCGTACAACGCCTCAACAGGTGTCCTCCCAATGCTACGATGGTACCTATTGTTGTACGCGAACTTAATCAATGACAACTGATCTGGCTAACTGAACCTAAAATCCATAGTACACGCCCAAAACATGTCCTCCAAGGTATGGATAGCGCTCTCCATCTGACCATCTGTCTCTGGATGATATTCAGTATTTAAACTGAAAGCAGTGCTTGTAGCACGCTGGACACTCCCCCAGAATATGGAAGTAAACCTGGGTCTCGATCGCTGACAATGCCCACCGGCATCCTTGAAGTAGAACGATCTTCTGGATGTATAACCGAGCCCTACAATCAATAGAGTGCTCTCGACTGCTCTTCGAATACCCACTGCTCCTGCGAACCTTAGCAGTGATAGTTCCTCGTCAAGTATACCACTTGATACCGATTATCCCTCTTGCTAGAATCAGTTTGTACTAACGAGAAAGCCAGATACAACCAACCTGTATCTCCACTGGTCTAACACTGACATCGAATCCCAGAGGTAACCGCAAGTGTTAACCAATCGATTCCCACTTGAAGTCCTGCCACAGATAACAACCAATCCCGAAAGTTCCTAGCATCGACAGACTTACATTCCGTACTTATTTTCTTCGATGCTGACTAATATTCTCAAAGAATATCACCGCTATAATGCTGAACACATAGATGGGACCACAACATCTACAACATTAGTAGTCTAGATTAAAGATCACCACTATCTCGTCACTCGAGATATCAATTGAATTCGCAACACTGGTTATCCAACCATAGATAACAATCCCAAGTCACACTAGACTTGCTACCAAGATGAACAAAACTAGTTCACCTCAACCCTTCGCGCAATCTACGACACATGCGGTAAACCAACGAATTTACCCAATAGATCTCGGTCGATCCCAACACCTCAATGGCATAGCACATCAGAACGTACTGGGAAATCACCGACAATAATCTCGCTAGACTCTGAACACAGTCTCAGTTGTCATATCATCCCACGAACAAACAACTGATATCGGCCTGCTAATACTCATTGAATTCCGCAACACTCATCGACTCACAATTTAACGAAAATACTCCGAGAAAACTGCTGGAAACGCCTAAACAAGTACTCGGCTAACAGTTCCCAAAACTGTAATCCAATAGCATGGAACAATTCTATTTCCAAAACTGGGTCAACCATTGCTAATACCAAGCAATGTTCAGATCAATTATGTCTTCTCTTACCACTGATAACTCTACCCGAGTTATCGGACTAGCCATGACTTTACCAAAGTCAAATCATGCAATCACCTCCCGTGATCTATCGAACTTGAAAGTCCAAATGACTGCACTCCGAAAATCTCAACCACCCGAGAATCCTGAATGCAAATAATTCTCTTACTGATCTTTGACAGAGTCAGACAACAGCTACAAGTAATCATTAGTGCTAAACCTGCACCAGTCTAGACACACTATCCACTGTCTATATTCATTCAAGATGATCATAAGGACTTGTTCAACCCAAGCCGCAATATAAGTCCGAAAGATTCCAACTATCGTTGAACATGATCCTGATAACTATATTTCTTGCTAAGACTGCAACAAATCGAGACTGAGGTTACCTGCCGTGGTGTCCCACCTGAAATCACCACCAAGTGTACACTGGCATAAATCACACTATCCTCATGCCTCAAATAGTCATGTACAATCCTTAGCATCGGATATAATCTATCACTGAAGGAAATCATTAATGCTGAAAACTTCTCGTCTCCGAGTCAAATGTTTCAGGAATTTCACAAACCCATCTCCTGGATAGCCCCTATCACAAGAGCATCCAAACCCCGACTAGATCCACTAGTCTAGCAATATCCGATAGACTAAAACTATCTGCTCAGAGTACGCACTTGTCAAGGAAAATCCCTCCAAGACCGGTCCTTATGACAAAACCACAAACCAATATCTCTGACGAAAGTCAGTCGATATCTAAACCGCTGACACCTAACCAAACATCCAATCCAATGTCATACCCTGTCGTGACTGTTAACAAAACTCTAGACTAAGTAGCCTTCCCACCGCCAAATCCTGAAGCACGAAGGCTTCCAGGCATTCTCCGAAGTACGAAAGACTCCCAGAGTAACGCTGGCATAGGGTCGCGCTCCATCATGTCTAGTCATGGTCACAGTCCACAACTCTCGGCATATACCCGACTTGGTATCCCGATGAAATCCCATCATCACGAAGTCTCAACCTATGAAGGTCAATCAGACTACTGTCCTAAAGAAACAACTTAGAACAAAACTCAAAATTCCAAATAAGATCGATATTTCCATGCCCCCAGATGAATCTCCTCATCACTGGTACTAACCCAGTCGAACGACTAATTAGGTCAATCCTAGGAAAACACCTAGACTAACCCCATGTCAATTCGTTACCGCTGGCTTACCCAAAATCCATGAGTTAACATAGTTGATCACAAATCAACTAATTCCAAGCCAAACTTAGTAAAATTACTTGTAATCAAACACGAATCTTTGAATAAGTAAAACATGTATCATTACTTCAAGTTATGTACAATTTCCTTTATTACAATCCCATGTAATACATACAGTACAACAAAATGTATATCCAATAACTTGAACTGATACAACCAAATTCTGATGATTCATTACAACTGAAATACTGTTTACAAATATATCAATACAGTATTTAAAATCGTCGAACTTGCCTTCACTCCTTGAGCATGAAGCTTCCAATCGACACATGCATCGATACAAGCATACTTCCGTCCAAGTCTCTCTACATGTCCTCCAGCGAAGAACTCCGGAGAAATGGCACGTGATAGCTAACCAGCTATGCTCTGCGTCAGTGCATGTCAGTCGACTTCTTCTGCTCACGATCTACCATCAGCGTTCTTCTTGTATCTAAATCGTGCTTTTGAACATGAAGTTTTTCCGTATGCCTACCAAAAGCATCGATACAAGCATACCGGCAAAACCATGTTCTGCACGAGGTTAAAGACCTCACTCTCAAAACCTGTCATGCTTTAGGCACTCGAGGCATTCTCTGGTGAAGGTCTATCTGACAATCTCTCCAACTACGAGTGGAGAATCTTCAAGGACTGGAACCACATGGATTTCTAAACACCATTCGTTCCAAAAATCCCTCAGAGGTATCTGACGTGATATAACCGATCTTCTCTTCCAGTCTTCCCTGGCTAGAATCCATATGTTCTTCGATCAACATCGCAATGCATCAAATGATGAACCGTCCACAGCAGTCAGTCTATCTATCGATATGCTACTACTGGTGTTCTCATCACTGTTGCATTTCTTATAATAAAAACTTCTGCCGCAAACCTTGGCAATGAAGAACCAAATCTTCTTTCGCTAGCCTCAATCAATCCTACAAGGATAATCAAGAAGTCTCATTATCAATTTCCTAAGTCCCTTGCATGCAGTGCTCTGATACCATAAATGTAGCGACCCGACCCGGATCCACTACCTAATCAGATTTAAGAGCATAATTAAGCATGCATTAAATAAAATCGCTGCGGAAGACTTAAATACAAGCAGACCAGCAGAATACAACCGGCTAACAATCTCGATTTATACAACCCAATCGAATTTCTTAGATAAAAACCTACAGCTAAATACTGCTGTCTTCACGGTTACTGGCTCCTCCAGGCTCCTGGTGCTGAATCCTGCACCTACACCTGCCCCGTCGAATAGGGTATCCAGATACACAGAAAAAATACTGGACGTGAACTCTAAGCTCAATACGAAAGCACGGATAAACATACAAATATGATGCATGCAAATGACCGGGTATCCATATCTGGGATAACTGTATACAAACTGCTCAAACTGGCGCCTGGGATATAAGCTCGTTACATCGGGGTAGCTAACCACTGTGTGCGACTACTCATTCCCGAATCTCGGATGCGGACCACGGAGTCCTCGAGGTATCAGTACCTAAGGGTACTCGATATCAAACGTCCTAACAGGGCTGAGCAACCCTAACTGGCTCATTTCGAAAGATATACAGATGTACAGGCACAAGATGATATGCACATGCCGCATAACAATAATAACATGCAAACACATAAATGTAACATATAAGCATGCATATCCGCTGGCAATCTCAGTCAGTACTTACGTACCTTTCTAAGGCAGTCCTAGTAATCCCACTCTAGGTTCCAAGCCTATCATCAAGTCTACAATGCAAATACCCATGCATCATTCAATAAGCTCTAAAAGCCTTAACTAAGCTATTGCATACTCCTAAATAGTTTAAGGAGACCATAGCTATACCTGCGTCCGTCGTCAGCCCTTTGCTGTCGAGTGTCTCAAAACTAGGCCACAGCTCCGCTACGACGCCTGGATCGCTATGCCACTTCCAGATTCCCCACGGGACGCCTATAATTCCTTAGATCTGAGTTAGAAGGCTAAGGAATTGAGAGAGAAGAGGTGAATGGTGCACTTCAAAAATGAGCTCGGCACCCCCTATTTATAGACGGCGATCGGAGCTTCCGAACCGCGATCGGAACGTCCGAACATGATCGAAACATCAGATCCTGCCATCGAAGCTTCCGATCTTGCATTATCCACCACGTGTCAAAATATCACTGGTTGACTTCGGATAGGGCGATCGGAGCTTCCGATCCCGATCGGAGTTTCCGATCCTGCCACACGTCATGCATGACGTAATATCGATCGGAGCTTTCGATCCTGCATCGGAGCTTCCGATCTCACCTTCGGAGCTTCCGATCCGTTCGATACCAAATTGGTTTAATTAACATAATTAATCTCTTAATTACCAATTTCGAGTAAGGGGTACTACAAAATGGGTTTTTGGGCGGGGCAGGTCCAGGTTAACGGGTCCGGAGACGTGTCCTAGACGGGTCTTGAGTTTGGGTGGACCCGTCCTATATATATATATATATATATATATATATATATATATATATATATATATATATATATTTATATATAATATTATATATAATATATTTTATTATATATATAGTATATATATTTAATATACACATACAGTAATATACTATATAACTATATATAATATATTATATTATATATTTAGTATATATATTTTAAATATATATATATGTAGTAATATTATGTATATATATATATATTATATAAATATATATATATATGTATGTATGTATGAATGAATATATATTATAAATAATAATTTATTTAAGTTTTTTTAAAAAAATTAAATATTAATGGGTTCGCGGATCCAAACCCAGGTTGGACCCGCCGGGTTTTGAGACGGGGCGGGGCAATTCCAGGTCTTATTTTTTTTTTTGGCGGGACGAGTCCTTGGTTTGTCAAAACCCACCCCGAACCTGCTTCGTTGCCATCCCTATGCGTATTTGGTGACTAGAGAGTTTTGGACTCAGTAGGTGCCAGCATAGCTAGTTAGGATTGACCCTCTTGTGCTTTAAGGTTTTTGATTGGGTTGTGTATTATTTTGGGTTGCACTTATTTACCGATTGTATTCTGTCGGGTTAACATTTCATTTAAGTTTTTGCAGTTTTTTCGATTATTATTAATTAACTTTTAATTGCATGTTTAAGTCTCTGTTATTAGGTGATTTCGAAGGGGGTCACTACAACCCCCTTATAATTTATCCTCTAAATTTTCAATCTTCTTGTGTGGTTATGGCAAGGGATTCTAAATGAAAAATGATTTATATATTCTAGTGCATATATAAGGTGGATCTAGTTTGACTAGCCGTGGATCAAATTTGAAGGAGAAGTCATTTTGAGCAAGGTGTGCTCTTGAAAACTTGTAAAGGAGGTCTAACTTTTCAAGAGTTAAGTTGTTTACAACTTGGTTGGAGTCATCATCAATCTTTTAAAATTGATAGGTAAAAACTTCTTAAACACCCAATGGATGTTTATGTTTTTCGAATGCTATACAAGTGCTCGGTTTTTATATAAAACTTCCGCTGCATTTTCGGGAATGAGGATCCGGTACCCCAACAGATGCCTATACTCCTCATCGCCCCAACACCCAGCATTGTCGTGGCTATCGTCGTATCCAACCATCTCTACAAAGATAACTCAAGTTAACCCAATAATAATAGAACTATGTCACAAAAATCTTATTGCATGATCTGATACCATAAATGTAGTGACTAAAACCGGATTACCTACTAAGCAGAGACTTAAGAATGCAATTAAAATTAAATAGAAATACAATCAGAGTAAACACAATAACTTAACCAGATGATTCCCAATAGAATACAACCGGAACAATTAAGTGAAAACCCAAATAAATTAATATACAACTCAATCAAATGAATAAAGATACCAGAAATCAACTTTAACTAAACTATCGGCAACCCCTGCTCCCAAGCCCTGGTCATAGACCGAACACTGATCCAACTCTTGGTCCACCTGCAAACCTTCCCCGTCAAATGAGGTGTCCAAGATAAAAGTAGGGACGTGAGCGCTAATGTCTAGTACAAAAGTATGAATATACATGTCTATATGGTGCATGCAACATGAAAAATGAATGCAATGGTACACTAGGATCAAGATCTAGAAACATCATGCTTAGAACATAGGTGCTACCAGTATGTGCACATGGTACCTGATCATACAAAGAAACAATAGGGTTGAGCGACCTTTGAGAAACAGGCTATCTCGAAAGGATAACCGGCTCAACATTGTAACGCCCCGAATTTAGCCTAATCGTGATTACAGGAGATTAGTATTGATTTTCAGAGATTATGAATTCCGAGGGTTGAATTGATATTTGATCAGGGACTGAATTGCAATTTTTGAGAAATTCAGGTACCGATATATTGCTGCCTGTGGTTTTTCGATTAGCCGTTTTATAGCCGTTATACCGCCGGGTTGAGATTTTAGAGTTTAGAAGTTTGGTTGAGTTTTTGGGCTTGATTTGGATTGGTTTGATTGATATTGAGTTCTTCTACGTCTCCGTACAGATTGGTTGAAGATCGTGGAGTTCAGAGTTCGTAGAATCCGAAGCATCGCAGAATTGATCGAGTATTGGTAAAGAGTTTACCTTAATCGTTGAATTACGATTGTATAGAATTTTGATTGGAAATTCTCGTTCTTGTAGCTTTTCCGGATTGCAGCTACGTCGAACCGAAGAAAAAGGTAAAAGACGATATCGATTGGAAAAGGGGTGAATACTCGTGTTTTGATTGATTAACGAGTCCCTAAATCACATACATGCATGATTATCTGTTTAGGTTGATTAAATGCATTGAGTTGAATTTTTTAAATGTATTACGATTATCATATGCATTCATATTGAGCCAATGATTTGTTCAATGTTTGAATTAGACGATTTGGGGATTATATTAGAGGGGCATTGGTAGGAGATTTTAACTCCAATGACCTGATTAACTCTCTATAAATGATCCAAAATCTAGAGGAAGCGAGATATACCGCATTCACCCCGATCGGGAGAGACGGTGAGTTGTGGTGATATATCTTGGCCTCGGTATCCCAATTAAAGAAGAAATTCCCTTTCCTTATCTGATTAGATAATCTTGAACCCTGATGACATGCATTGCATTTTATTGCATTTGAATTGAGTTATTGTTATTCATGTTGTTGATACACTACGTGAAAGTACATGTCAGGTTGTTGATATATCATTTTGATATATTATTTGATATTGCATGTTTTATCTTTTTTACTGGGAATGTTATTCTCACCGGAGTTATCCGGCTGTTGTCTTATTTTGTATGTGTGTTTGACAACATGTGGGACAAGTTCGAGTCAGAGGCAGCATGACTAGATCGAGAGGACTTGGTTTAGAATTCGATATTTGTATTGTTGAACTCATTTGTAACTCGTATTGTATTTTAAATGGTAGAACTTAGAGTTGATGCATGTTCTACTCATTCGAATATTGTACAACTTAGAACTATCATCTACTGGATTTATGCTTGATAAAATGAGGATTTTTAGAGTGGATTTGGTTGCATGTTCTGCTTCCTATGTTCTTTTTTTTTTTTCAGAAAATTAGCAGGGAACGGACCCCGTTCCTACGTCCGTGTACCTTCGCATTTTTTAGTACGCTCTTTTGTTCATGCACGGACCCCGGACATGCATCCGTGCATGGGTCCATGTGAACAATGTTCGAGGCAAAAACTTGTTGAATTTGAAATATTGGGCACAAACCCGGGCACGGAGGGTGCATGGGGTCCATGCATAAAACATAAAGTTGGGTTTTTAGTGCATTAGTTTCACACAGACCCATGCACGGAGGGTGCACGGGGTCCGTGTATTTTGTAGTCTCCGAACCCTTGGCTACAGGTTAATGCACGGACCCGGGCACGGAGGGTGCACGGACCTGGGCACGGGGTCCGTGCATGCCTTTAAAAAAAATTTATTTACCTTTTTGGTCCGAACTCTCTGTCGATTATTGAATGGTTTATTTTGAGTAGATGATTAGAATCAAGGTCCTCACAAACATGGTATGTCAATGTTGTATACAAAATCATGAACAATAATATCATGCATCATATGAAAAATAATAAAGCAACACATCATCATGCAACACTTAAACATGCATACTCAGCTGACTATCTTAGTCTGTACTTACGTACCATCTCAACTCACTGGTCTAGCAGAAAAACTATTTACAATCCAAGCCTACAAGTCAAGTGAATATCATATCACTATAACTCATCTAATGCCTTAACTAGACTAATAGCTACTCCCAGTAGCTACTAAGATTTTAGACTTATACATGCATCCGTCGTCAGTTTGTTGACGTTGAAAGCCCTGACCCAAGCACAAATCCGCTACAATTCTCACAACACCTAGCTATTGCCCAACCCTCGATAAGACGACTAGAAACCCTAAAATATACATTGATTTCAAAACCCTCACACTCAAACACATACCAACTATGAGAAATCCGAGCCCTATTTATAGAGCACGATTGGACGCTCCAATCCTGATTTCGGACCTTCCGAACTAGCGTGACTCCCACGAGTCAATGGAATTTTGACACCTCCTTGGACAGCTATGTTTGGAACCTCTGATCATGGGTTTGGATCTTCCGAACTCCTACATGTCCAAACACTGTTGACACCTCACTAGTGCGCATGGCCTAACTATATTAACCCGAATCTTATTTTACGAGCTTAAATAATTAAAATTGATTAAGAGATTTTAATATGATTAATCAAAACAAGAAATGTCTCCAAGATGTCAAAAAATAGTCCAAGAGTCAAAGTTGAATCGGATAGTTCTGTAGGTCCAAACATAATACATAGGGAGATCGGAAGGTCCGAAGTGATCGTACCAAGCGAAGGAGTTCGGAAGCAAGATCGAAATTTCCGAACCAGGGATCGGAGCTTCCGAAGAGTTAGGTCATGAGCAATAGTGACGTGTCGCCAGTGTTTTGACACGCAATTGCATGCATGAGATCGGAATGTCTCAAAATAGAGATCGGAGATTTCGAACTGGATAGTTCGGAACGTGTCTTGCATGCAGAGATCAGAGCTTCCGATCGAGGTCTATAAATAGGCGCCGAATTTCTCACAATTAGTATGTTTTTGGAAATGTTTCTGTATATTTCAGTGTATATTCTTAGGGTTTTAGCCTTATACTCGAGGGCAAAGAGATAGTGAGGTGCTACGGGAATTATAACGGAGCTATGCTTGGGTCAGGACCTTCGATATTAGTGGACTGACGACATACGGAAGTATAATCTGAGATCCCTAGTAGTATTAGGAATATCTATTAGCTTAGTTAAGGCTTTTAGATCAGTAATTGTGATGCATGATTATCTTGTTACACAATGATGGACTGTAGATGAATGTACATCTAGGACAATTGTTGAGGTACGTAAGTATTGACTGAGATACTCAACGAGTATGCATGATTATATGTTGCATATTATGTGTCATGATACATGTTGTATTACTTTGATATACTATGCTGCATGTGCATATTCATGTTGAGACGAGTCTCCTTCGAGTAGCCTTTTTAGTAGGGTCGCTCAGCCCTATATTCTTTATTATATTGTATGACACTGGGAGATGCCATATTGATGGGGACTGACGCTACAGTGGTTCAGATTAGTGTGTAGATGTATCCAGCGGAGTTGACCCCAGATGATACTACATACTCATTGGCGCCTAGACTGAGCAGATATTGAGTTAACCAGTGCCCAGTCATTTGCATGCATCATACTAAGTTTTTATACTCGTGCTTATAATGAGCGTAGTCGCTCATGTCCAGTGTTTTGTTTCTTGGACACCCCATTCGATGGGGCAGTTTCAGGTTGCACATGAGTTAGAATTGTGTGTAGTTGTTGGCCGGAGCTTGGAGGCAGGGATTGCCAGTAGCTATAGCCTAGGTTATTTCTGGTACTTACTTTCGATTGGGTTATACTTAATGTCTTGAGTTTATTTACCGGTTGTATCCTGTCGGTTTGGTTATTTATATTTAAGCTTCTCTAGATTTTCTTTGATTGTATTTCTTGCTTAAGTTTAATTACATGCTTAAGTCTCTGTTAGTAGGTGATTCTGGAGTGGGTCACTACACTAACTGAGTTCGGACCTTTCGATCTCAACTTCGGATCCTCCTAACTGCACCTTTTGCTTCCGTACTCAATCCCTTCTTCCAAAGAGTTCGGATCCTCCGAACTTGCCAAGGTTGTAGTTCGTATCTTCCGAACTACTCGGTCCCTTGGGGTCCTCTCGACCATTTTTGAGCGTTCTGAAACTTTTTTTCTACTTATTTTTCCCAAATAAAAAGTCCTTAATCAAGTTTTAACACTTTAAACACACTTAGATATTTTAATTACTTACAATAAAATTCGAGTTACTACATATTGTCTCATGAGTATAGATTTATGTTGAACTCTCATGGAAACTTTAGTTAACTATTACTGTAGGAGCACATCATGACTTCATAGATCAGAATCCGAGATATGACAATTATCATATTGTAGTTAAATAAGACTCCTTCAAGCTATTTTTCTTTAAAAACAATTTTTGATAACAAAGATTTGTAGGATTTTTTTTTATTTGATAACAATATTCGTTATTAAAGATATAATGAATGCTTGGAATTAAATCTTTCATCATAATGTTACTGAATTCTAAAGGCAGGGGCTAATGAATGATCGACCCCATAATTTGGATATATCTCCTGAAATATACCCCACCAAAGAAACATAACCATCAGACCCTCTACCACCTGGCCCTATAAAATTCAACACTTTTCCAATATATATCTATATAGTACTATACACAGAATAATTTAAGGGGTCCTAATACTTTAATATAAATTATTTTTTAAAGTGTCATCCAAGTACCAATCACTTATATATTATAGGAGCAAATACTTGCCAATTTATCAAAATTATAGTTAATGGTAATTGTGCAACTCAAATCTTTTAAATCGCACAGCAGCCTAAACACCATGGTTCGATTGCTCTATCAAGCAGGACAATTATTGCACTTCAACAATCTTTCTTCCAATAATTACACTCCTTGCAATTAATGAGAATCGAAACACACACACACACACACACTAGTTTCTTGGAGCAGGCGTGATGTGTATTTACGATATGTTTTTTTTCGCATATAATAAATATTAATGGATCGTGACATACATGACGGAGCGTGTTTTAGGCAACTTCTATTCAATGGCGGAACCAGAATTCTTAAATTATCCGGGCTAAAATTTTAAACTAAAAATATTGTTTAACTTTTTGAATCGAACTATCCGTACTAATATCAAATTAATCCAAAATTTTCCAAAATTAATATATGAAAAACTTTTAAATTTTTTCTGGCCACCCGGGCTAAAGCCCGGGTGCCGCTATACGTGGCTCCGCCAGTGGACTCCATATAGTAAATTTTGATTAAGACTCTTATGAGACGATCTCACAAATCGGGTTGACTTCATCAATATATAGTTGTAGTAAATATAATATTTTTAACATTAAAATTAATATTTTATCACGATCTGGCCTAGACGAGTAATCGTCTCACAAAATTGATCCGTGAAATGGACTCATAGTAGTTTTTGTGTATTTTGTAATTTGATAAGTGATTTTTTTTTTTAATAAATCAAATTGGGGTGTGCGTGTGTGTATATAAAATTTTTGTCCACCAATTGGAGATCAGTCACCTTTGCTAAAATTCCTAAATTATGTATATGGGCACACACGCTTCACTCTTTTGATGCATGCCATTATATATTGACTTGCCCAAAGAAGCCAAACGCTACAAACGTAATTTTTTTTTATTTTTTTCTAAAAAAATTATACATATTTAAGGCAAAAAAATACAAATATTCTCTTAATTTATTCATTAAAATTTTTTGTGAATAATCTAGAATTAAAGAATCTGTTAAAAAAAATAATTATGGGTTCACTCCTATATTTATTTTGACCCTATTCTAATCCACGAGTGACAACCTATACTTTTAACTTTCATTTCATATATATATATAGGATCATGCACCCAAGGAATCCACGACCTTGAAGACAAAAATTCTGGAAACAGAAATGGGCGATCAGTACTTCTTACCAGGATTACAAAACCTTAATCAATCCATCACATTATCCGACATAGAACCAAACACAGACCTTTTCAACCAATTTACGGGCCTCATGAATCCGGATTCATTATCGGGATTGACGAGCTTCAACGGCAGTTTGAGCAGCTATCCTAATTTCCTTGATTCAGCTGCAAACCTGGGAAATTTCCATAATATGGCGTTGCAGTACTCTTTTGATGATCATATGGTTGAGAAGAAGAGGAAATCAATGGATATTATAAACACTACTACCCCAGAAAGCAGCACAGCTAATTCATTTCAAGATAATGGAAATGGGATCACATGGAAAAATGTAAGCTAGCTCTTCTCTTATTATAATTTCCAGGAAATTTTTGTACAAAATATGGTGTTTGATCGATTAGTTGCCTTGTTTAACACCAGTTATGTTTTCCAGTAAAGCAACAAAAAGCGCAAGAGTTGCATGTCGGCGTAATTATTGGGAGATTTATTGGTTTTGGAGCAATATCATGTTCGAGTTGCCATATTATTTAAAATATTTGAGTTATAAAACCATCTCTCACTAGCTATAGTTTTTGGGTAAAAAGTCGAGTGCTCCACTTTAATTATATAAATAGGGATTTGGGCAAATTAAGGTTCTCAAATGTAAAATCGATCTGAGTTTTCTTACAGGGTGGAGGAAGAAGGAAGAGAGTAAAAGGGAATGAAAAGGAAGTGGAAAAACCAAGAGAAGTTGTTCATGTCAGAGCCAAAAGAGGCCAAGCCACAGATAGTCACAGTTTAGCTGAAAGAGTAATATTTAGGATTCCAAATGATATACACAAATATAATTTTATTATCTTTTTAAAAAGAAAGTACTAATATAAGATTTCTAATATATCTATATCTATGTACATGTGTATTTATACGCAGGTCAGAAGAGAAAAAATCAACGAACGGCTAAGATGTTTACAAGACATCGTTCCGGGATGCTACAAGGTAATTAAATATTTATTTTTTTATTTTTTTTGTTTATGGGGTAAAATCCTAGAATTTAGTTAAAGGGTGTTGATGAAAATTATATTCAAAGATTTGGCTTAATATGTTAAGAAATTTGATTTTTTTTTATTTGATCCAATTTGCAGACAATGGGGATGGCAGTGATGTTGGATGAGATAATAAATTACGTGCAGTCTTTGCAAAATCAAGTTGAGGTAATAAATTAAAACGGAATTAGAATTTTTAATGAAATTAATATGGAATTATTTCTTATTTATAAAAAAATGCCAGAATTTAATTTAATTTTTTTTTTGGTTGTTGTATTAAGTTTCTGTCTATGAAGCTTAATGCAGCAAGCACAGCTTATGACTTCAATTCAGACACAGATGTCATGGAGGCCCTGCAGGTAATTCCCCTTCCCCCAAACAAGGCATAATTGTTTTCAAAAAAAAAAAAAAAAGGCATAATTGACATATTTTTATGCAAATTTATATATTTTTATAAGTAACATATATATGCATATATAATGTGCGTGTACATATAATTTAATTAGTTTCTAACGACATTATTATTTTTATTTTTTTTCAATTCTAACGACATTATTTTTTGTTATTAAGTTTTTTGTGAAAAAAAATTAAATAGGATTATAATTTGGTTTTTTTAAGATTATGGTTTTCATATAATATACTTTTTTTAGTGTGAAAAATATGGTAACCATTATTAATAAACCAAAAAATCTTATGGGTGTTTCCAAATAAAAAGTTTATTTGCTAATTCGAACATTTTTGTTTTCGAAATTTTTGGTGCATATCCAATTGTAACAAACCCGAGAATTCAAAATAATAATAATAATAATAATTTGGGGTCATAAATTTTTTGTTAATTTATTTTGCAGAGAGCAAAGGCATCTGGAGCATCAAATCTTAACAAAATTGCAAGCCAGGACTTCACTTCTCCGCAGATTTCTCAATTAGACCCTAATTTGGCTGTTATTTTCAATTGTCACACAACAAATGAGAATGCTCAAAATTCTCCCCTTTTTCTATAATCCAATATGTACTAATCAAGATTAGAGAAAAGAAAGATCAAAGATAAAAAATCATATTAAATTTTTTATTTTTATTTTATTAGATTGTCGACATTACAAATGATATATATGTATACGTACGAGATATTTTCAATCTCATTATTATCTAATTAATTATTAAACGTGTAATGAGGGGTTAATTGGGACATGAAATGATGTTTTATCATATATCACAGGGAAGAGACAGCCATGTTTTTTTTGACTCAAGATTTCATAATGTTGTTAACAAAATTTATACATTATGTGACTGCTGTCTTTTATGATCTCATATATTTTTGTTTTTAATTATTTTTTATAAATATTAGGTGAGAAATCTATATTTAAACTAGTTGTTTTTATTATTAAAGGAAAATTGCAAAACCTGTTGTATAACTTGGTCTTTTGGTTTCAGTCCTGCGAGTAGGTAGCTAAAGTTTGGTTTTAAAAGTTCTTTTTATTTTATTTTATTTTATTTTATTTTATTGTATTGTTTTAGTTTTTTTTATCTTGGTGGAGTACTACTAATTTGGTAATCAAATATTGCTGGTGTGATACCCAAAAATAAATGATATGATGCATATATTTCTGATGTTTTTCCATTGATGCTAGAACTCAAGTGAAAAAGGTCAAAAGATTCAGAAAGAAAAATCCAAATTATTGGACTACGAAACTTTGTTTTAATTTCTTACTGGACGAAAACCAAAACAACCCAGTAAGAAAACAATTATTTAAATTTTCTCTATTATTTTTCCCTTAAGAGGATATATATAGACGAAATCCACATACAATATATATATACACATATATATATTAGTAGTTGGTAGCACACACGATGGGTATGTTTTGTAAAAAAAAAGAATGAATTAATTTTTAAAAAAATTAAATAAAATTTATTGTTTTTTGAAATTGAAATGACAAGAGAGAAAAATAAAATATAAAAAAAATATTATAATAATATAGAGAAATCATATAATTAGTTTAATATGATTGATGATATTTCATTAGGCAAATCAAAATTATATCATTACTCCATATAGTTAGTAGAGTTATGTTATATGTTCATCGTATGCTGTTTTAGAGCTTAAAAACTCTCCCAAACACCCTCTTAGTAGAATTATGTTATATGTTCATGGTTACACGTTATCTTTGAAATTACAAAACTATTTCAAATACACTTTAATTGAAAAATATTTTATTGATGCAGTTTTATAATTTCAAAAGTATGTAATTTAAAATTCATTATATAAATAATATTTCAAATACACTTTAATTGAAAAATAGATATTAGATTGGACTTCTATAAAAAGAGTTTCGGAAAAATATTCCCAGGGAATTAATGTTCTGAAAGAAATAATGTGTATATTTGGTTTTTGTTATGGAAAACACAATTATTTTTGTTGATTTCAAATCATACTAGGAATAGTTGGATATTATGTTTGAGAGAGTTTCTAGGAAGCAATTCTCAGTTTTTTTAATTTAGACAAAAAAATTTTGGGAGAGTTTCTAGAAAGCACTTCTCAACTTTTTTTAAACAAAATTTTCAAATTTTTGTTAAGAAAAAGCTGAGAAGTTCTTCCTAAAAGCTCTTCCAAACACTATCTACGTCTGTTTTAGAAATGTGTAGATTTTGGGTAACAATATATAGTAATATAAAGGATATTTAGGAAACCATGCTAAATTTAGTTGAAAGTAACCAATTACATGTTGGGAGATGAGTACAGTGAAATAGGAGACAACAAATGATAATCATTTATTCTATTTCAAGGATAAAAACTCATTTGAACAAAAAAAAATCGAGTTAATTTCTTGTGAATTTTATTATTTAAATAAAATGGAAACTTATTTTCAATATATTAAAATTATTGCTTTAATGTTTTTCAAATTGTATTTAGTTTTAAATAATTTTTTTGAAGTGAAAGGATGCCTCAACTTACCTGTCAATAGGGACGTTTTATCAACTAACCAACGACGAATATCAATCGAATGGTTGATTGCTAGAGGACAAATACTTTGTACAACGAATTCGGTGCAACAGGAACATTAAAAAACAGTGTAATAAAAATATATAAATTGATTTATTAATATTAAATAATTCCAAAAATATTATTTAATGAGTGTGTGTATTTATATATAAATATATATATAATGAAAAAAAAATTATAACATCGTCTTACAGCTTAATTTACTGAGATGGTTTTTCGACTCGATCTAGCTTGACGACCCGCATGATTTATGAATAATTATTTTTTTAATATATATATCAAAAGTATTATTTTTTACTATTAATTAATATATATGTTGTTTATGTAGATGCTCATGATAATTGTCCATAATATCAAAATTTATATATATATATATATATATATATATATATGTATGTATGCATGTATATATATACTTTTTATCATGCCGACCAACTTTTATATTCGGTGTGTATTTTCTTATATTTAAGTTGTAGAAAGGATTATTTTCAGAATAAATAAGCAAGCATCTTTTTGGATCCTGAAATATGTGTTTATTGTGGAGGAACAATTTAAAAATTCTTTTACTGTTAATTTTTTTTGATATATTTAAAATTAATGTTTTAAAGTTTATTGTGACAATATTAAATTAAAATTAAGGTATCATAAATACACATTTACAAAATATATGAAAAATGTACAGTCTATACATTAACATTTACATAATAATTAATTTTATTAATAATATCAATAAAATAAGTTAAAATTTATGATTTGCAAATAAACGGGAATAATGGCTGTAAAATATTAGTAAATGTTTTTTTTTTTGTATTATTATATGAGGATTATCGAGCATATCAATTCTAACCACACAAACGTTGTGTTCCATAGGCTTGGATGGTTTGAAGAGCGTATATCCTCTCAATGCTTTTATATTATATATGGTTTGGTGCCCACAACGGGAATATGATTTTTTAAATCCATTAAATAGTACATTTTCTTTGTTTTGGTTCATTAAATTTTTAAACTTTTGGTTATGGTACACTAAATTTTAATTTTCGACCATTTTGTTCCAATTGCTGACGTGTCAGCTTGAGAAGTCAGTATTAGTCACGTCAGCATTTCCGGTGTCACTTCAGCATTTTTTGGTACTACATCAGCAATTGAATCAAAATACCCGAAATTTAAAGTTTAGTGTACCAAAACTCAAAATTGAACAAGTTAGCGGTAAAAAAACAATATTTTTCCCACGACCATCTTGTCTACTGAGAGCATGTTCAAGGATGTGAAGAAGTTGATAACTTGATCGGATGATCATATCAATGTTGATAACTTCATTGTATGCTTCTACAGTGGTGTAATGATATTGTAGTGATGATGTTGAAATATTATTTTTTATTCAATTTAATAACATTTTATTTAAATTTAAAAAAATAGTAAAATTTCTCATAATTGAGAAAAAATAAAATTACACATAATTAAATATTAAGACTTACACATAATTTTAAAAACATAAAATAATTGAATTAAAAAACATACATAATTAAAAAATATACAATTAAGAATGACACATGATAAAAAGTAATACACATATTTTTTTTAAAGAAAAAATACACATAATTAAAAATGACACGTTTTATACAAGTAAGAATGACACATGATAAAAAAAATACACATAATTAAAAATGACACAGTAATTTTTTTTTATTTTTTTGAAAAAATTGGACATTAAGAGATGACATACTTCACTGCTCGAAGACTCTGCGCGGGATCCACAAACATCACCACACGCGAAAACTTCATCTTGCAATTTCCTCCCCTCTTGGAAGGGGACGGGGATGATATGGGCCGAGGAAGCCCAGCTTCCTCGTCATTGTACGTGCTGATCTGAGGAACGTCTGACGGATTGGTTGAACAACCTAAACATTTTCTAAGAACAAAAAAGGCTCGAACAGATGTAGTGAATATCATGCACATGAACTGATGACTACTAAACACAAGGGAACATAGTAATGCATAACATATACAAAAAGAAAAAATTGATAAATAAAATAAATGAAGACACATATTTGTTTATGCAAGAGTGAAGGTTAAAGTTTTTCTACGTTTCATCTTCTTCTTTTCAAGGAATGATTGTGTTATCCTTCCATACAAAAACTGTTCGCATGAAAAAATTGGTCGTTACTGAAAGAGTGGGTGCCCGATTAGCCAACTTGTGGCTAAGGGCTTTTATGACTCTATGTATAAACAATCTTTGTTTAATATAATTTACATTCATTAATGGCATTTTCTTTATCTTTCTTCATATTGTTATATTGTGATATACTATTGATGTTTTGATAAAGACCTTGAATATACTATAGTGTAAGTAAGATGAGATAGTGAATAAAGAGAGATCACTATTATGAAACACATCTTATAGTCACTGTATATTCTAAACAGTTCCTAGTCAATTGAGCCGTCCGCTAATAAGGATAAGGATCGCTCGAGATTGAGACTAGCATTTGTGATGCCAAGTACCACGTTTCATTGGTAATGGACATGGAGATGTTCAAAGCATGCAAATGGATATTCATATGATGAATGATCGAACTACCCTATTCGAACTTTCCAAGTGGTTATCACTTATCGAGTGGATAAAGTCCGCGGTTTTGGTTGTACACCATTAGTCCTTACTACTTGAAACATCATTGAGACTCTATATGCTAGTACTATAATTTGACTCGTTTACCGACTCTATTAGGGTCATCAGGTGTCGGGATTGGGTACAGTTACGACACATATAGGAGTCGATGCTTTGTTGTCAAGGATTCACCACATACTTGCGAGTGTGGATATCCTATGCGATCTGAGGAGATATTAGTGTGACGAATCTCTGGCCAGAGTACATGATGTGTTTTAGGTTACTCGGTTTTCCTAGTAACACATGCGATGTCACTATTTGATCTCCAAGATGTAATGCATAGTTATCGAATCTCGAACGACTCTCGATGCACCAATGGTTGTTGATTCGATCGGGATATATGGATGAAGGGACCGTACTGTACACTAACCAAAATCTACTGGTTCTTACAGGCACTATCAGTGATACCTAGGGAATCATGGGGCGATGTTGCTAGACGCTCTTACCATGATTCGTTGGGCAAGTCGAAAATTGTTGTTTCGAGTCACAAGGAGTTGTGAGCCCACGACTAGCTGTATCCCTGAACCATTGAGGGTCACACAAGTAATGGATTACTAAACCCCGTTGAGATAGTTAAATTTAAAGAGTTAAATTTAATGAAAGAGAAGTTGGACTTCTTAACTAAAAGAGAGTGAAATTTCCTAAAATGACATAGGGATGGATATTTTTGGAAATCACTGAATTCGGATTCAGAAAAATTATCTTGACTCTAAAAGATGCAGAAATGGTTTTTGTGCACATTGGTGAAATCAGTTTATCAATCGGAATCACGATGAATTTTATATTAATTTCTATATTAACAGGCTTGGCTTGTTGGGCTTGAGTTATGGATTGTGGGCCCTAAGAAGTTAGAGTCCAAATACAATCATAACTTAATCTAGTCTAGAAATTATCTATAAATACATGTGTAGTGTTCGAAAA
This sequence comes from Henckelia pumila, assembly GCF_033568475.1. Lineage (NCBI taxonomy): Eukaryota > Viridiplantae > Streptophyta > Magnoliopsida > Lamiales > Gesneriaceae > Henckelia > Henckelia pumila. The sequence continues at coordinate 129,554,053 of NC_133120.1, read as the reverse complement.
TCATAAGAATTCCTCTCTTGAAATTTTCGAAATCACACATATATTTTCAAGGGGAATTTTCGAAAATTCCTCTGTCCCTTTAGAGAAAATTCGGTCTGTGATTTTTGTGAAAAATTACATTCTGAATTAACAGATCAAATCTGTTTATTCTCTTCGATAAACATCTGATTGATTTCTAGTGCAATCAATCAGAGGGTTTCTGTTTTCTGTTCGTGGACCTTATTCTGGAGATTGATCGTGAAGCCATCGGTTCCCAGGATATACAAGAAGAGCAGATTAAATTCTGTTGGCGTCCATAATCAAGCCGTTGCTTGAAGAGGTAAAAATTTAATTGTGATTTTATTTTTACTTGCATAATTTAATCGTAAAGTTTTGATACCCATGATATGGAATCGTTCCATATCGAAAAATAAAAATTTTTAAACTTCCGCTGCACCGGGTATCAATTCTTAATTTATCTGAACACGTTTTTCCCACAGTTACTTCTCTATCACTGGTATTGAGGAAGGGTCATTGCCTTTGCGATATTTGGGTTTTACAGCCACCCGGAACTGTCTTGCATAGCTTCGAAATTTTGTGTGCAAAATTTCTTTGGGGTTCGAAGGAAGGGATGCAGACGACTCATTGGATTTCTTGGGAGAAGATTTGTTATCCGATTTCTGAAGGAGGCCTGGGTATTCGCAAACTCACGGACACAGTTACTGCCTTTTTCATTAAACTTTGGTTTAGGTTCAGGACTGTGGATTCTCTTTGGAGTCGGTTCTTACTTCAGAAATATTGTCGTAATGATCCTCCAGCTGCAGTGCGCTCTGTGCAAAATATTTTTGCTACATGGTGTAGAATGTTGAAGATTAGAAATCGAGCTGAATTGGAAATTGGTTGGAGAATTGGAGATGGGAATATTAGCTTTTGGTTTGATTCTTGGTTTCCGGATGGACCTTTATCTTCTTTGGTTACTATTAATGGGCAACCGAATATTAGCGTCAATTGGTTCCTGGATGATAGAAATTGGAATCTTGAACGTCTTCTTCTTGTACTTCCTCAGGAATTTGCTATACGTGTTCTGGAAGTCCCTGATCACTGCATGGGTAAGGATATTGCTTTATGGAAAAGCTCTAGTAATGGGAGATTTTCTGTTAAAGCTGCTTGGGAGTTGGTGCGCAATCGGATTCCTGATGTTGATTGGTTTAAAGGTTGTTGGTCTAAGATTTTACGACCTTCGATTTACATTTTCTGCTGGAGATGGTATTTTAAATGACTCCTTGTTGATGAGATTCTTATGTCTAGAGGAATTGCTTTAGCCTCGGTATGTCAATGTTGTCATGCTCAGGAATCCTTCCACCACTTATTTTTCTCGATCAGTCTTGCTATTTTCGTCTGGACCTTCTTCGCTCGGCTATTTTCTGTTCGGTTCTATCGTAATTTTGATAATTGGAAGATGGCAACAGGTTGGCATTCTGATGGTCATGTCCGAGAACTTACTCCATTTCTTATTCTTTGGTTTCTTTGGAAAGCGAGGAATGAAAGTAAGCACAGGGGTGTTCGCACTCTTCCAACCAGAATTATCAAGCAGATTCAAGCGTATATTATTTCTCTTGGTCAGGTAGGCATTTTAGAGGAAGGTCATTGGAGCAGTTTTCGGACTGTGGCTTGCTCGATGGGTTTCAATATAATATCCACTCGAACTATTTCTACTCGTGTGGTAAGGTGGTTACCTCCTCAGGTCGGGCATTTTAAACTGAATACTGATGGATGTTCGAAAGCTGGAGGGGAGTCTGGGATAGGCGGGATTGTTAGAGATCATGTTGGTTTTCCTGTTGCAGCTTATCGTGATAAAATTGGCATTGGGTCAAACATGAGAGCAGAATTGTTGGCTATCTTGAAGGGTCTTCAGATTTGCCATTTATACAACCTTTTCCCTTTGTGGCTTCAAGTTGATTCCTTGGTTGCTTTATCAATTATTGTTGCAGATTTTTCTAGTTGGGAATTCAGTCAGACTTTAACTCAAATTCAAAGGATTCTTCATTCTTCTGTGGTGATAAAGTATCATATTTATAGGGAATCAAATGCGGCTGCGGATAAATTGGCTAACATGGGCTTGAAAAAGGGGTCGGCGGTTTTATGGGCTCGGGATATTAAAGGGATGCTTCGAGGAATTTGCAGATTAGATAGATCGGGTCTCCCTTATATTCTATTTTCTTAATTGTTATGTATTTTTTCGAATTCTTGCAATTTCTAGAGAGGTTTTGGTCTAGTCCCCCTCTCTTGTATTTTTTTTTATTCTAATAAACGGATAGGGGTCCGCCTAACCCCCCGCCACAACAGGCGGATTTTTGGGGAAAAAAAAAAGTTTTATAAGTTCCTCAGAGTTCCTTATTCCATGAAGATTGTTCGAAGCGCATTGAAAATGTTCAACAAATTAAGCTTATTCATGTGGCATGTCCTGGATCATGAAGGCTCTTGCTTTAACATATTTTAAAATTTCTACCACATGTAGACAACCAAGTATGAAAAGATGTTTGAAGACTCACTTGCATATTCAAATATAATTTTTTTCGAGTTAAATTTCAAGTACTTCGGTGTTTGAACAATTGATTTCTTCATGAATTAGACATACGAGACATAAAATTTATTCATTTGTAACCTCTTGGCTGACCATCAAAATTTGCTAGTTAGTGGCTAATTAATCCATCAATAAATTGTTTATTCAAAAGCCACAAAGACATTCTTTAATGATCTGACAATTAAAAGTGACCTTTCACCTTGTCATTCATTACCTATAATTTTTTGTTTTTTTGTTTTTTTTCATTCATTCCCTATAAATAGAGGGACACAAGACATGCCAAAATTCATACCACCTTTTTCATATTCTTGAAAATCCTAGCTATTTTCATTCAAGTACTGTTGAAACTTCATCCAAGTTTTGTCCATATCCGAGCCAAAGTGCTGTCCATTTTCAAATATGATTTCTATTCAAGTACTGCTAAGTCTTCTTCACGTTTTCCTTGAAAATAATGCGGTAAGTAGGCATCTATTTTAAACTTGTAAAATTTGATTTAAAACTACCGATATGTGTTTGATACGCTCAAATTAAAGCATGATTTACAAAATTCTACACTGAAATTTTATGGAATATATATTCTGAATAGTACTGATTCCTGTTAATTATTTATTACTGGCCTCATCTCTTAGAAGATTAAAATATAGGAGATTGATGTTAGTTATCCATGAAATTTAAAATATTTTTAGTGCATAAAACGATACCCGTTTATTCATGAAATTATTCTTGTTCCTAATACTGCATTCGAGATTTCTGTTAAATTGATTTTAAAACTGGGAGTATTATTTCTACCGCTTACTAAGTGATGACTATATCACGGATTATTTCTCCCACTGACTAAGTGACGATCATATCACTCACCTGGCCTACTCACCCCCAACGAGTAAATTCACCTACATAGTAACGTCATTCATGAAATTTGCCGTTTAGACCTCCAAAATCGCGTTTTTAGGAAATACTCATAGGATTCATAACTTCGTGTAGGAAACTTGAAATTTGATTCCGCCAAATGTTCTGATGGCTTAGGTTTTAAATCCAATTAAACATTTTTGAGGTTTCCATTTTTAGAAGTTTTCTAGAAATATTTCGTCGATCCATTTCATGAATCAAAATATTTGAAATGACTCAATTAAATGATCATAAACTCTCCTAAACACATATATAAATCCTTTCAAAGGATGAATAAAATCACACCAAAGAAATCTTTCAACCAAAAAATTTCCAGCAGTCCCAATATTCTTCAAATTTTGTTTTTGAAAATGTCGACTCAAGCAAATAACTCTAGGGACCTCGAGTTCAAGATTTAAAAACTTATGAATTTACTTCGTGACAAAGGTGTGTTGAATTAAGCTAGAGACCACCTTCAAATGGAAGTGAAACAACTTTGTTGTGAAAATTCCTCGCAAGCGTACGAGTGTCAAGTTTTAATATAGTGATTAAATCAGATATCGATTCCACAGGGAGTAATATGAAAATATTTAGTACTTGTAATTAGAATAGTCCAAACTTTATCTAGAAATCAAACTTTGAGAATTTTGCAATAAAAATAAAATAATTAAGAGATTTAAAAGCACGCACACAACTTTCAGATAAATATCAATCAGAGAAAAATGGTCTAGAGGTATAGATTTCACCTGGTTTCAACAACAATCAATCCTAATTAATTAATCTTCATGAATTCAAGGAATTAATAGCCAAGAACACTTAAGTGTATTATTCCCTCTCCCGAGTGCCGAATAAACTATATCAACTACAATTTAATTCCAATATCCCTATTAAAAATCTACTTGCAGTGATCAATTCAAAACAATGTTCTCTTTAAAGGCTCTGTTAAAATTATACACTCTCCCGAGCAATATAAATAATTAACAGTGTATTTTCTAATGGTCCTATTCAAAATCTTCTCTCCCGAGTGCCAGATTTCAAATAAATATTACAAATCAATTATTGATCAGATAATTGAAAAGACAATCAATTCTAGAAAAACAATTAATCTAGAAGAAACTCAATTCAATAAAATCAAGAATTCATGAAAGTGTCTACACCAGATTCCATCCGACCTCTAGACTATAAAAATTTAGTTCATAATAAAATTCTGAATAAAATAAAACATGTTCAAAAATCCAAACTTATTCAGAATTAAATAAAAGATAAGAAACAAATCCGTCTTCGACGCTGTGTCCGGTCAATCAAACTCCGTCTTTGTTCTTCAGATAAGCTCCAGAAAATCCCAGAAATCTCACGATCAAAATCTCTGATGTGCGTGTTAATCAGTTGTGGCGGCTCCCTTAATCTCAGACTAAAAAATCTTTTTTTATAGCGTACTCAAAAGCCCAAGAATAAAGCCCAATAAAATAGAAAGTTTCCTTCCCGATTAAATCTTCCAACTCCAGATTTACGCGACGAGCGCCCGCTCCAGCAGTCCACGCGGGCGCGCATAGACCTCTGACTCCAATTCTTCAATTCTCCCAGAACTTAGCGCGTTAGCTCTTCCTCTTCCATTCTTTAGCGCTAAAAGTAGCGCTAAACTTTGAGTCCAAAGCCCATTAACCAAAAGCCCAATTCTTGTCTTTACGTTCTTTCTCTATTTCTTCTTTACTTTTCTTTTCTCTTTTCTTTTAATTCTTTTTCTTCCCCTTTTCCAAATAAATTCAATAATTCTTTTTTTCTCCACAAAATTACATAATTCACTGTAAACACAAAAACACTAAAATACCCACATAAATCTGCTCGAAACAAATATTTAACAATTAAAATCATAAATAAATTAAGTGTATAAAATACACTTATCAAATACCCTAAACTTAGACTTTTGCTAGTCCCGAGCAAAACTATTAAAATTCAAATTCCAAAAACTCATTCTATCAAACCAACAAGAATAGTCAAGAAATAATATGGAGCAATGGCCTCGACAATGATTTCAAAGAATTTTCAAATCCAATCTCATCCAACCTACTAACACTTGAAAGTTTCAGTCATAACTAAATAACCGCATAAACTCACAATCTCTGCAACTCACGTTCAAAACACCATTCTCCAAGTTCAATTCAAACATTCATAGATCATGAGAACTTTTCAAGGTAGCATAGGATCAAATAAAGGATATAAAATCAAAAAAACTCACAATCAGGTAAATGCAAAGAATAATAGTGTGTGCGTGTTTCGATCAAAATTCATAATCATTAAAAGCATCAATCAACAGTCCACAGGCTAAATTCTCGCAACTCTTCTCTACTAGTATATTGGGCAACTAAGACTCGGTCAATAGGACTTAATAAGCTTATAATGTAAGGCCTGGCTCATGGATACAAACGAAATATAAGAATTCAAAATAAAGAGTAATTCATATTTATCAAACTCTAATTACGACTCCTTTTTCATTCACAATTTCACTTCTATTTCAATTCACTTCATTGATTTTCAATTTTTTCATTCTTCTTTTTTCTTTCTTTCACAACTTTTCCAACCACATTTTTTATACTACCTCTTTTCATCATTTTCTATTCATCCACCACACCATTTCTTTTTTCACAAACATTAACTAGGAGCATATAATATTTTAGCATTTAAATTACTCCCTTAAAGGTAGGAAATAGTGTATAGGCTATTCAGATAGTCAATGTAGGACCTTGAAATAATTACGAATGGGGGTTAATCACACGTTTACACGCATGCCATTCGATTTTCAATAAAGCTCAAACAAGGTACTAGGGATAAAAAATAATTAGGTAGCTTGAAAGGCTCAAACGAATTCAAAAAAATCGCCTAAATCATTCCTAATCTCAGTTTTGCCCGTATTTCGCCTCGAAGAGTGTTTGAACTAGTTCTAGACAAGTCTCAATTCACAATTAATTCATACAAATATCAATCAGTGCAGAAAAGAATAATCATTAGCAGTAAACGATGATTTTCACAAAAAATTCAGATTTTCTCGTACCTCAATGTACTAATATACGTGTAGGCTCAAATAGGCAACAAAGGATAAAATTTTTTCAATAAAATCAGGCCCAAAAATTCAAACAATGCCTCAATCATATCTATGTCTGTATGTTTTAAAACTCAGATTCAAGTATTAATCATAGAGTATATAGGAAATTGTTCATTCACTTGGTTCCATTTTTCTCAAAAATATTTGTCAAATAGGTGGACAATCATGGATTTCAGTTATAGCACAAAACAAAATTTTTTCAGCCATGCATCCAATTCTTTCTCGACTTTTTTTCAACTCAACTCACAACAAATAAATTAAAACAAAAATTTTATCTATTAAGCACAATAACACTAATCAACTAAATCATTGCACAAAAATGATTTACTCCCCCAAACTTAATGTAATCATTGTCCCTAATGATTAAAAACAAAGAAAACGAACAAGGGACACGTACCTTTGACACCGAGCATCAGTACTCGATATCCATATCATCTCCAAAGAAGTAATTACACCAACATCTCCATAGAAATAAGTTGCACCAGCAATACCATGGTTAAAATGGTTGAGAAGCACCACATGAAAATCCAAATGATCCTGAAAAATAATACATGCACACAATAAGATACAAACATAAAATCAAAGCAAGATAGATACGACACTTAATGTATAGGAAAGAAGAGAAAATGCGCATAGTGGATGTTCAATCTCGCATGGAGATTAGCAGCTAGGGTGTGCTGTCATTATATCTGTGTTGTATGGTGCTCGGTTCGGGGTTCACTTCAAGAACACAATAGCTCATGATTGATGCACAGAGGATGTAAATGTCACAAGGAATGAGAGGGTTGCTGGACATGAAAGTTGCGCATTGCAAGGAAATATCTTGGGCGGTTTCTCAAGAGGATGCACGGCTGAGGATCCTGTATGCACAAGGTGAAAGAGCAGCTGGGAGCTGCTGAATTGGGCAAGAAAGGAGGTGCTGGTGCATGTATGGAGGTTTTGCTGCACGGAGGATTAGCAGCTTAGGATTGTTAGCGCAAAGGAGAGGTGATGGAGGCATGCGCTGTTGGTGGACCTGGTTGGCGGAGATGGGAGATGGTTTGCGCAGAAGGTATAGTTGGTGGTAGAAACGCGATGGCACAGTGAGGTTGCGCAGATGAAGAGGCTGGAGATGCGCTGAAGGTGAGTGGGGTGGCGCGATAGCGCTATATGCTGCGCTAATGGGGAGGCCAAGACGCGCGATAGCGCATGGAGCAGCGCTATTGATGAGCGCGTTAGCGCAATGGCAGGCGCAGGTGATGAGCTTGTTGGCGCAAGATTGATGCGCTGTTTGTGAGTGCGATTGCTCTAAGGTGAGCGCTATCGCGCGAGTTGGAGGCTTGGGAGGCGCGTTAGCACATGGTGGGGAGCTAACGCGCATGGTGAGGTGCTACTCAGGAGCGCGATTGCGCTTTTATATGGCGCACTTGACAATTGCTGTTGGCGTATAGAGAGCACGGACGCTCGAAAGAAGTGGCGCAGTTCGTAACTCAATACCATTTTCTTCCAGGGTATGGCGCGAGCGCTCGATTAAGTGGGCGGGCGCGCCGCTTACTCGAATTTGAGATTCTGGAGCCTGAAAATTTTTGAAAATTAACAAGAATTAAGCCTCAAAAATTGAAAATAAAAATACTTAAAACAATTAAAAAACAAAAATTAAATAAACTAAAAAAAATAAAAATAAAATAAAATAAAATAAAAGAAAATGCTTGGGTTGCCTCCCAAATAGCGCTTAGTTTAAAGTCCTCAGCCCGACTTTCATCGGTGTTAGATCTTCCCTTTCTCTTTTACTCGCCAAACATCAATAAAAATTGGCGCTTTGAGATCGTCCCATAAACTGTAATTAAAATTAAGAAAAAATTACTTAGTAACTTAAAAATAAAATAAAAAAATACTCTAAATTAAAATCTAGACTAATTGGTAACAAGACTAAAAAATAATCAAAATTTACTCCCGGCAACGGCGCCAAAAACTTCTTGTGAAAATTCCTCGCAAGCGTACGAGTGTCAAGTTTTAATATAGTGATTAAATCAGATATCGATCCCACAAGGAGTAATATGAAAATATTTAGTACTTGTAATTAGAATAGTCCAAAATTTATCTAAAAAACCAAACTTTGAGAATTTTGCAATAAAAATAAAATAATTAAGAGATTTAAAAGCACGCACACAACTTTCAGATAAATATCAATCAGAGAAAAATGGTCTAGAGGTATAGATTTCACCTGGTTTCAACAACAATCAATCCTAATTAATTAATCTTCATGAATTTCAAGGAATTAATAGCCAAGAACACTTAAGTGTATTATTCCCTCTCCCGAGTGCCGAATAAACTATATCAACTACAATTTAATTTCAATATCCCTATTACGAATCTACTTGCAGTGATCAATTCAAAACAATGTTCTCTTTAAAGGCTCTGTTAAAATTATACACTCTCCCGAGCAATATAAATAATTAACAGTGTATTTTCTAATGATCCTATTCAAAATCTCCTCTCCCGAGTGCCAGATTTCAAATAAATATTACAAATCAATTATTGATCAGATAATTGAAAAGACAATCAATTCTAGAAAAAACAATTAATCTAGAAGAAACTCAATTCAATAAAATCAAGAATTCATGAAAGTGTCTACACCAGGTTCCATCCGACCTCTAGACTATAAATATTTAGTTCATAATAAAATTCTGAATAAAATAAAACATGTTCAAAAATCCAAACATATTCAGAATTAAATAAAAGATAAGAAACAAATCCGTCGTCGACGCCATGTCCGGTCAATCAAACTCCGTCTTTGTTCTTCAGATAAGCTCCAGAAAATCCCAGAAATCTCACGATCAAAATCTCTGATGTGCGTGTTAATCAGTTATGGCGGCTCCCTTAATCTCAGACTAAAAAATCTCTTTTTATAGCGTGCTCAAAAGCCCAAGAATAAAGCCCAATAAAATAGAAAGTTTCCTTCCCGATTAAATCTTCCAACTCCAGATTTACGCGACGAGCGCCCGCTCCAGCAGTCCACGCGGGCGCGCATAGACCTCTGACTCCAATTCTTCAATTCTCCCAGAACTTAGCGCGTTAGCTCTTCCTCTTCCATTCTTTAGCGCTAAAAGTAGCGCTAAACTTTGAGTCCAAAGCCCATTAACCAAAAGCCCAATTCTTGTCTTTACGTTCTTTCTCTATTTCTTCTTTACTTTTCTTTTCTCTTTTCTTTTAATTCTTTTTCTTTCCTTTTTCCAAATAAATTCAATAATTCTTCTTTTCTCCACAAAATTACATAATTCACTGTAAACACAAAAACACTAAAATACCCACATAAATCTGCTCGAAAAAAATATTTAACAATTAAAATCATAACTAAATTAAGTGTATAAAATACACTTATCAAACTTCCTTGGAGAGAAGTAGCATAAGGATTATAAGGAAGAGCTACATGAGATAGAAAAGTATGGACGAAAAATGTCAAACACAGCCAAGTAATGGTTCAATCATTTTCATGTTATGAAACAGTTTAGTGACCAACTCCAACAAGAATTCAATGCTTATATGAAAAAAATGAAATGGTATGTGCAGCAGTTGATGATTAACAACCAAAACATGGGTTCAGAAATCATCAATCAACAAATCAATCAACAAAAAAAGCGCACACACATGCAACAATTATTGAATGCTTATGAGAAAGGAGAAAAGGATGAGCCCTTAGAATAATTGGGGGATGAAGAGGTCATATATTAGCATCCCTTGACGTTTTAGTTTCCTAGTTAGTTCCTTTGGATTCATCTTTGCTTATGTTTCTTGTTTGATTTCGTTGTACTCCATCATTTCCTCACGTTTTATCATGAAATTTATAAATGATATTTTGTTATCCATACGTTTTGATTTACTCAATTATATCCTTGAATCTTATCTTTGCTAGGCATACAATGAATCTTAGCAACTTACGCCTTTTTAGGAAATGGCCAGACCAATTCGATGGAGCAATCGTAATGCACAAAACAATCACCACAACGAAGAAGAGGGAAACCAACTACCACCTCCACCAGGATTCAACCTCCACCACGCTGATTTAAAGGCCATACCAACTATAATTTCAAAACACTTCAAGGAATGGTGAATTTCACTAATCAACCACCACCACTCCCACCCACGTAGAATGGGAAAACGCCATTATGAGTCCCTCTGACACACTAGGGTCCCAAAATTTGATGGAAACACCAATATAGAGGTAGAAAAAACTAGCTCAAGAAGTCATCTTTGGCTTCTAGAGGTTCCACAAGATCTTAAAGTGGATATTATTACACCTTTACTCATGGAAAAAACAACTAAGTAGTGGTAAGGAGTTTTACTGTCTATTCTAGGAATGCGACCTATAACTCTTCAAAGGTTCCATGATGCATTCTTGAAGAAATACTTTATGATGGAAGTTCGAGTTCAAAAATTGTCCGAATTCAAAAATTTGGCCCAAACACCAGAGATAAGAGTGGTAGAGTACTTGTCAAAGTTTCAATTTTTAGGAACTTACTCTCCAACCATCATGGAGGAAGAAGCATTAAAGATTAATTACTTCAAGAAGGTTTGAAAAACAAAATTCAATCTTCCCTAGATATTATTGAGAATAAAAGATTTAATGAATTGATGGGAGAGACCATGAGGGCCAAGAATGATATCAAGATGCATGAAAATGTGAACAAACTCAAACGCTCTCACCCTAGTCAACACCAACAAAATGTCCAACAATTCAAGATGCCCAAGTATTTGGGCCATCAGTCTACCAACAGTTAAACCAAAGGACCCATTCCTTCTCATTCAATAAAAGAGAGAGAGTTAGATGCAGAACTTGTGGGTTCGCTCATGCTGTTGAATGATGTAAGAACAATGGAGCTTCCTTTCATTGTGGAAATACGGACCACCATATTTCCTAGTGCTATTTTTTGGATCCAAAGAATGGCTCAGCAGGAGGCTCACCAAAAAACAAGACAAAGAAGAAAAAAATGAATGCTCGATTTTATGCTCTGACTCAAGAAGAGGTTGATAATTCAAACAACATTGTGACAAGAACCATTTTAATCAACAAATTACCCACTTATGTGATGTTTGGTTGTGGTTTCACACACTCATTTATATTTAAAATTTCGCTAAGAAACTAGGACTTAAACTTGAAATGCTTATTGAAACCTTTAGAGTATCAATACCCACTAGTAAGACCATTGAAATCTATGAACTAAATCAAGATTGTAAGATTAGTATCAAAACACATACCTTTCATGCCCACTTGATTCAACTTACTATGGTGGATTTCGACGCCATTCTTGGATGGATTGGTTAGCCAAGAATCATGTGATAGTATATTTCCAGAGTAAGAATGTGGCGCCTAAAATCCAATCTATTAAATCGCATGAATTAAATTTAATAAATATTAGAATTATTATTATTTGTTTATCTGATTTAAATTCTTTATTTGAATTATGTATTAATAAAATATTACTTATTTATTAAAATGATTTTATTTTGCAGTTTAATTGTTTTAAAAATTTTAAGGTTTTAAACTTGCATATTTAAATGATTTTAATTGTTTAGTTTATTCATTTAAATGATTTTAACTGGTTAGCTTATTTATTTAAATACTTTGATTGTCCAACTTATTTATTTTAAATAACTTAAGTTTAGCGGTTAGCTATTTTAAATTATTTTAAATGTCTAGCCTACATATTTAAATGCTTTTAACTGTACAAGTTGTTTTAAAGGTTTTTATTCCGCTTGTGTATTTATTTAAATTATTTTTAAACGCTAGTCTAGTTTGTTTAAATTATTTTAATAGTTCTGTTTATTGTTTAAATATTTTATTTATCGCTGCGACATCAAAATATTTAAAGTGTTGATTTTAATTTCTAAATTATTGTTTAAATTCTTTTAAGGTTTAAGTTGCTCAAATAATCAAATTAATGATTCTTGAGATTTTAAGTTCAGTGACTTCCGGTTCCAGCTTACGGCGATGGTGAAATTTGGCGGTAAATTCCTAGATATTATTTCAAGAGTTAATATTTTCGAGAATTGAGTAAAGTAGATGGAATGTTGATTTTAGATTTTTTTCGGGTGTCGAAAATCGCTTTTATCGCATTCTTGAGCTTATTTTTAAGTTTTTCAAAAATTAGCATTTTTAATCCCGGACTAGGAAAAATCCAATTTAATATTTTAAATTGGGATTTTCAAACTTGTGTATTTTAAAGGTGAAAGTTAATTTAGGACCAAAAGTTGCTAAAGTTGGGTGACATTTTTTATAAGTAGCACATTAATCCAATCCCTAACCCTAAGCAAGAGCCGCCCCTTTCTCTCAAAATCTCCTTCAACCATAGGCTTCTCTTCCTCCTCACTTCTCCGACCAGCGCTGCCGCCTCTCTGCCACCAACGCCGGAGCTCAAGCCCAAGAAGGTTTAGCAGCTTGTTGCTCGATTTTCAGCCCTCATTCCATCTCTTTTCTTGAGTTTTTGGAGACAAGGCAAGTATATGCCATTTATTTGGTCCCAAGCAAAGCTATTGTATTTTATGTTGTGTTCTTGACTTACATTCGAATTTTTCTTGATGATTAAGCTATGGTTTCGGTTTTTCAGTAGAAAACAGTGGGGTGACTTGTGTATTTTGAAATCCATCTCGTATTTATTGCTAAAATGAGTTGAATGTGTTGTTGGAGATGAATCTTGGCAAGCTTTGGCTCAATTTCGAAATTTTCAGTGTGTGATGCTATGGCCCTTGTTTTTTTTTTGAAATCTTGATGATGTTTTGGAGTTGGAATGAGCAATGTATCATGTATCGGTTAATTCTTGAGGTTGCTTGATCAATTTAAAAATTTCAGCTTGTGTTCTTGAGCCGTTTGAGCTCGATTTCTGAAATTGAATTGTATGATGTTAGGGGCTGCCTAAGCAAGGTATGGGGTGTTTGAATGGTGCATTGGGTGAAGTTGAGATGGTATAAGGATCTGGAGTTGTGGGCATATTGGTGGGATGAGTGTTCGTGTAGAAGGGAACCCCATTTGGTGTAAGTCGGTCAAGATTTTGGCCTTCGAGCTAGCTTTGGGTGAGAAGGATCTACTCGATGGTTCAATGTGGTCTAAGTGATGTTGATGGTGTTGGTTGGTAGTCTAGAAATCTATAAATTTATTGGTTCATGGTTGGAGAGGTCAAAGTTCAAGTTGAGTCTTGGTGCAGATTTTTTGTGTTTGTCGTGGGCTGTCAGGAATCGGTTCAAGGGGGCTTGTTCTGTGGTCTGGGCAGGGTTGGTCTGGTCCTAAGTCAATTTTGGGATTCTGTGGTCGTGTCGGTTCAAATTGGGAGCGAATCGGGTTAGTTTTGGCCAAGTTAGGAATTTCTCAAGTTGGCGTGGCTAGTGCAGAATTTTGATAAGTTTGAGGGCTGCCCGGAAATCCATTTTGATCGGATTGATCGGGTGGTCTTTGAAGGCTATAACCTGGTCCTTGGGTTTGTTTAGGATGTATAGAGGGTGTTGGTTCAAACAAAATTCAATTTAGATAAGGAATGGTCAAGTTATGGATTTTAGGGTTCGAATGCTCGAGGTATGTTTGTTTGGTTAAGACTAGCTTAGGGGCAGCCACTTACCATCATACTTTCCTCGTTTTAAATCATGTTTTTCATCCCGGTCATCCACATTTGAGTCTCTTGCATGATCATTGAGTAAATATTTTCAAATACATTACATCTACATATGCTTGCTAAGTTCATGAATCAAGAATGAAAGAAATAAATATTTTTAGGAACGAAGTGAGATGATTGTAACTATAGAAAGTATGGGTTTGGACGGGCTGGGAGACGTTTTGGCTTTCCTTACCAAATTTATGGATTTGGACGGGCCGGGAGAAATCCTAGCTTCTCTTACCAAGTATGGGCAAGACGGGTTGGGAGAAATCCTGACTTCCTTGCGGCATAGCGCACTGCAGCCATGATCATGATCGAAATCACAAAGCCACAATTCAAGGATCTAAGTTCAAATATTTATGTCTATGTTCCAGAGCAGTTTATTCAGTTACAGATTCAGTTACAGATACAGTTACAGTTCACAGTTTTTATGATTATGTTTCAGTACAGTTTATGCAGTTACATTGATTATTTATGACTTAGCCATGCATATGTTATATTTATGTTCTCTCATTTTAGAAGTCTATTTTGTTTAAAGAAAGGGCATAAAACAAAAGTATTTTTAGTATATGCTACTTTAAATCTGCGTGTGCTTGTATTTACGTAGTACTCGTTATCCCCTTATATTCTTGCTGAGTCTTTTAGACTCACTACACTTATTGTTTTCAGGTGAGGAGTATTTCATTTAGATCGAGGGGCTAGACTATCGATTGGACTGCGTTGCGAGCACGACACATCCCTCCGACCTATGCTCGTCTTCCGCATAGTTACTAGAATTTATATTTTATGAAGCATTTATTTTGCTTATTTGTAAAATGTATATGTAATGTTTAGTTAGAATTGTTTTGGGCATGTAAACATTAGATTTTTAAACACTTTTGGATATTTGTTATGTTGAATCTCTTCCTTGGGTTTTCGTTCTTTTCTCGGTTTAGTTTACTTGTGTCGTCGGTTGTTTATTTCTTTCATTTTATTTTGTTTGCTGTCTGAGACAGGCGGGTTTTCACTTAAACAAATAGGTCATGCCGAAATTTTTATAAATTTTCTGAAAAATCCGCATTTTATTTAATTATTACTTATGTTGAGTCAGGGTCGTTTCAGTTGGTATCAGAGAATGGTTCTTGTTTGGGTTGTGCCTACTGCCGGTTGCAAGAAACTCGAGAAATCTCGCCTCAAAGTTTGTAAGTTTTTAAAGAATTTTATATGTTAGTCATACTTGAATTGATACGTTAAATGTTTTGATGTCATCTTCTTATTAAAATATTTTCAAGACTAGATGTTTAATTTATTTAAGTGTGTAGTTTAGTGTTTATTTTTGTTTAAAACTTCTTTTATAGTTTAAAGTGCACTATTTGACTGTTTATTTTTATAGCATGCGGTTCCAAGTTAAACGGAATTGGTGTACCAATATTCCTTCTAGTTTTGGGCAGTACGTGGTTGTTGTTTGAGTTATTAGGTAGTGTTAACAATTTTGATGAGATTGTAGGAGTTTGTTGGAAAACATTAAACTTGCGTATTTGGAGATATTAATTGTGTGCTATTATTGTAAGTTGTTTTCTTATAACTGGATTTTAATCGGGTACAACTAAGTGAATAGTTTATTTAGGAATTTCTAGACATGTGTTTAGTCAGTTAAGTTTATGAATAGAACTCATGTGAACACTTGGGATACGAACATGGTTTTATATTATTTTGGATAGTTGAATTTTCTTCGTTTATTTGGGCAAATATGATTTTTGGATAATAGGGAATTGGTTACTATGAGCCTTTTAATTATGTGAACTATTATTCCAATCGTTTTTTTTTCTTCTTTTGTGCTCAAATCCGTTGCAACATATACTTTAGATTATCCGAAATTTCTTTGCACATCCATTGTTCATTCATGAATTCGTATAACATCAGTCAACGTTGTATTCAGCTACTTTGGCATTGGTTGAACTTCTTAATAAAATTTTGTTCATGTCTTACCCTTCTTGAAATTTTTCTTTTGTTCTAGAGCCACATGTTGATGTGAGTAAGATTCACCTCGACTTTTTTTTGTGATCTACTTATGTTGTGGTTGACATCTGGATATGTCTTGGGACCGTTGTTTCCCCTGATTATTAACTTGTGTGAACCTCTCTCGACTGAAGTCACACTGACTGTCTTAATTGTGCTTTGATTGTTGGGTATGATTTCATTACCCATGGGTTAATGATCGCGAGATTTGTATCTTGTTGGCTCATATTCATTATTCATGGAGCCTCTATTATTATTCATTCACCCCTAGAATTGAATTATGAGTGCGTTGTTTTCACTTACCTAGATTTTTGTTTTCAGTTCGTTTGTTTGTAATGCTTGCACTATTTAATTTCTCATTGAGCGGCATTACTTGTATGTTTGTTTTTTTTTCATGATCCACCAGGACAGGGACTTGGCTGAATTATAGTTTCAACTATCATTTCGATTTCTTGTGTAGAAATTTGATTCGTAACCGCATAGTGAGTGTTTAGACCGTTGGGAATTTATGTTAATGTTAGATAAAATCCTAAGTTATCTTTGTGTTCTAAGGGATGACTACTAATTATATCTAGTTCTAGCGAATACACTGCCAGATAGTAAATTAAGTGAATGGGTTGTTTCAATTTTTAATAGGATCGTTAAGAGTTACCAGATGATTTTGGTAAGCTGAATGGGTGAACAGTTACGAGATAGAAAATAGAGTTGTCCCTAGAGAATTTTGGGTACTTTATGTTAGCGTTCTAAGATTTTGTGAATGTGAACCGGTAAGACTAATGCATCAACTATGGGTACGGGATGACGAATGAAATATTCAAGTAGTTTCCTAGATAAGCTGTAAATTTATTTACCAATGAAATGCTAAGGTACTGGAGGAACAATAAGAAAGCAGTTACGATCAGGTTACAAACTCTGCGAGGAGTCCAATTGTATACTAATTTCTCGATATATGAATTCAGGTTGTACATATAATAATTTGGGAATTTTTGGATTTTCATACTTGCTGTCGAGTTGAACTAGGGATTTGAGATATGTCTTCAGGCGATATATAAGAATTATTTGGTACTTAGAGACGATATAATCCAATAAAGGGATAATAACTCGTGGTATGTTTTGGCTTAATGATAAATATGGATTACTTAGTCGCTGGATATGAGATAGAGAAAGGTGGATAAATCTGTTGGGAAATTTTAATTAAGAATTGAACTTTCGGTAGAATCAACGATGCCAAAGATGAGCGTATAAATTGGTGAATGGATAATTGAGATCTGTTTAGTCACCTATATGGGATTCTATATGTTATCGGTTTATACCTTGGGACTGAACAACAGTGGATTTTATGGTTATGTTTTCTTTTCAAGGATTAGATTAGATTTATTTATAGAAATTGGTCGATCAATTCTAAGTTGAGGAGAGTCATTTGTTCCACTTGAAGGGTAACTGAACTAGAGTTGTTGCTTAAGGAAATTTTTAATTTTCCTTAGAAGTGTTGTGCGTTGCAGTAACTAATAAGGGATTGGGCATAGTCCAAGATCATGAAGCATAGCACTGCTAATGCGTGGCATAGACCTTTAGAATTTCAAAATGGATATTAAGTTGTTCTTGAAGGCAACATTGTTCCGTAATATTACCGATTTGGGAATATAAGGGAATTACGTCTATAATGTTCCGTAATACGAGGCTCTATATAGGAAAATATTTCGATAACGTCTATAATGCAATGAGTTACATGAAAAATCATCACTGGGCCTGAGCTTGTCAAAGAAACAGTGTAGAAAAAATCAATAATCAATGAAAGGATTGTAGAAAAAATCAATCATCAAAGAAAGGCTCAAGAATACTCAAGACTGAAGAAAAATTTGGGCTGATATGAAGAGAAAATCCAATTCACAGTCATATAAAAATACTACATAAAAGTATAGCCAATGAAAGGGGTTGTCCAATTCAGTAAAGTTGGGAAACTGAATCCGTGATACATAAGACCATTTGAAATCATGAGAAGGTTAGAAGAATAGATACCGACAATCACTACCACTAGATATGTTGTAGTGACCCACTCCGGAATCAACTACTAATCATACTTACGCATGCAATTAAAACTTATACAACAATATTCAGAGATAATATGCGGAAACTTAAACCAAATACCAACAACTCTCCAGAATCCAACCGGCAAGTCATTGGAACCTAATCAATACAACCACATCGAATAAAAAAAACTGAATAAAAACTTCATCTAAAAACCTCTGGTTACTCCTGCTACCAAGACTTGATCTATGAACTCGATCCTGATCCACTTGCAAACCTGTCCCATCGAATGGGATGTCCGAGATAAAAACATATACATGAGCGCTAATGCCCAGAACACAAAGTATGAGTACTCAATTCTATATAATACATGCAATATGAAATAATTAATGCTCTGGTAAACTTGAATCAAAATCTGGAACATCATAATCAGAACACAGGCGCCTCCAGTATGCACACGCTGGTCCAAAGATTCAATGGGTGCCACACATACTGAACCCGATCTTGGACTATCAACATCCTAGCATACCGCACACGCTGCCCCGTCGATCCAGTGGGTGTCACACGATATCCGATCGTACAAGAAAAAACCCTAGGGGTTAGCGACCCTAAAAACAACAGGCTATATCAAAAGAATACATAGGCTCAACATGATATGTCAATGCCGCATATAAATCATGAACAGTAATATCATGCATCTCATGCCAGATAATAATTCAACACATAAAGATGTATACTCGCTGGATATCTCGTTCAGTACTTACGTACCTCAACTATTGTTCTAGCAGAATAGCTGTCTAAAATCCAAGCCTAAAATCAAAATAATACCTTATCACCAATACTTATCTAAAAGCCTTAATTAAACTAATAGTTACTTCTAATAGCTACTAAGAGTCCAGACTTATACCTGCGTCCATCGTCAGCCTACTGATTTCAAAGGCCCTGACCCAAGCACAGCTACGGTACAAGCCCCATAGCACCTTGCTACTTCCCAACCCTCGAGAAGGCAACTGAAACACTAAAAATTAGACACTGGCTCGAAACCCACTCCTAAAACATGCACTAACTATGAGAAATCTCGCCTTTATTTATAGAAAAAGATCGGACCTTCAGATCGCAATTTCGGACGTTTCGAATGCTCCTTGGAGCTTTCGATCGTCCTTCCAAACTCCTTTTTCCGAACTCGTGTCCCTGAGAACTCACTACTGCCGACACAGTTTGGACCTTCCAAACTACTCGAGTCCTAGGAATCTATTGGACCATTTTCGGACGTCCTGAATCCGATTTTCTACTCATTAAACCCAAATTAGGATTTCTTGATGAAACATTCACCGTTATAACCACGCTTAGACACTTAATTACTTAAATAAGAGATAAGGTTACTACATTCTCCCAATCTTAAGAGATTTCGTTCTCGAAATCAGGTCTTGATCAACCTTGAGAAGGTAACCACCCAATGTTCCCCAGAATATCTGATCCATCACTGATCTAAACTCATGAGAATTAATCCTTTCGGATTCAAATAATAAAACACTAGATCCTCTATTAACAAAACTGAGCAATCAATCGAACACTTAATTAACTAACACTGAAATTAAACAACAAAAATCCACATACAATATGATTCTTATTACAGTCCCAAAACAAGAAAACAAAAACAAACCTCTTGCAAGGATACCCAAACAACTAAACAGTCAAAATTCCTCTGGAATATCTTCATCCTTCCTAGGTTGTATCTCCTCTCTCCAGAGTGCATTCACCTGTACCGACACTCTAGACTTCTGACTACCTCCACCATGCCTACTCGCGGCTCTTTGCTGCACTGAAAACTGTGATGGTCTACTAGCGTGAGATGATACCATGGATCCTTGTCCACTCTTTCCGCCACGCTTAGGAAAATCTCTCAAGAAATGTTCCACACTTACACAAACAAAGCAATCTCTTGAGGCTGTTTGACACTTCTCAGTGTGGTGCTCCCTCCCGCAAAGGTCGCATTGAAACTTCATCTTACCAAAATGATGAGCCTCACCAGATCTTGCAAATGCAGAAGATCCAGGCTTCTTGAATGACTGTTCTCTGAAAGAAACGGTGTACATGGTTGGCTATGTAAAATAGGCAGTGTTGTACTTTGTGTTGTAACACTACAGACAACATAGTGCAGCGGAAATTTAAAGCGTAAATAAAACACAAGTAAATAATTTTGCACGAGTATAAAACTCATGCGCGTGCCTTAGGGCTAAATATTACTAGTAAACGTTAGATCAGTCTTACAAAGTAATCCTAGTCATTTTACAAAAAGTCATTAAATCCTAAATTTCTCAACAAGTCGAGAAATCAAACTTGCATCCTAAATAAAAATAGAATAAAAGAAATCGGATGCAACTCCCGTAGCCTAAATTGAAGAGACATAAAAGATATTCGATAAACACAGCTCTCACAGTGTTGTCTCTGATGTCTTCAACATGAACGGCAACACGGAGACATGCAACAACAAAGGTTGCAAAACTTGCTTCAAAATTCTTCAAATTCTTCAATGGAATTCTTCAGAGTTTGCGCAGAGAATTGTACGTCTGAAGCGTGTTTCATCTTGTGCGTGAAAACCCATTTTATAGATTAACATTCAAATCTTAAAGATTTCCTTAGATAGAGTCCTACATGAATAAGGAAACATGTTTTAGTAGGAATAAAACTCTATCAAATCTTGTAAATCAAATCTTGATAATATTAAATAATATTCTATCTAATATATACCTTATCAAGACATGATTTAAGTTTTGGCAAATATATCTTTAACATATTCGAAATATACACTAAATATTTACCATATATATTATCTTGTCTAGAAAGCAAAATTTTATAATATTCAATTTATTAAGGACCAAAAATATCAAGGAATAAAATTCCTTTCAATCTCCCACTTTTTGTTTTCTGGACAAAACATTGCACAAATATGAAATAATCATAAACTCCCCCTGAGTTTAAAAATCTTCTCCCCCTGAATTTTAAAGTCTCCCCCTGAAGTGTTGTTCCCTGTGTCATAACACAGTGGATAACATGGACAATAACACATGGGATTCTATAATTCATATATCAGAGCATAAGTGGGGTAGAAGATGTTAGTCTAGTTAAAGCATGTAAGAACACTTGAGGCACATAACTAGAACAAACAAAAACATTTATATTAAAATCAAAATAAAAATAATAAAGCAAAGATGAGAGAAGAATCAAGATCTAAATTTGATCACTATCAGATCCATCTTGATCAAAGGCTTCATCCTTATCATCTTTAGTCCCAGATGGACCAAGCTCAGCTTGTGCACTATCTCCCCCTGTTTGGCCAGAAATTCCAAGTTGTCTCTGACAATCAGCCAAGACCATGCTGTAGAAGGCAATATATTCCTGTGCTTGAGCAATCTTTTCTTCAGCACGAGTCATCAGCAGCTGAATATTGGCAGTGGTGAATTCCAGGGTAGTAGGAGTAGGCACTGTTTCTTCAGTGTTGTCACCCGTGTTGGCAACACCGGGTGCAACACCAGCAGCTTCAGCAGCAGGGGTAGGATTAGTAGTCCAGGGTAAATCCAGAACACGATTTCCCTTGAGAAGTCCAGCTGCTAACTTCAAAATCTTAGGTTGATCAGTGAGATCTTCTGTAATATTGCGGATGAAAGCCTGAGATTCCAAAATGTCGTAGATCAAAGATGGGAAAGGCAGCTTAGTAGACTTGAGTCCTCCATCAGCAAACTGGAACACTGTTTTGAATACCATCTTCCCAAAATTGAAGGGACTCCCAGTCCCAATGGCATACAAAATGACCGTCTGTGGTCTTGTGATAACTGTTGAGTTGGATGAAAGAGTACAATTCCTCACAGCTATCTTATGCAGCACAGAATAAAATGAGGTGAGCTTAGCTGTAGAAAAATGGTCAGAGAACTGTTTGACCATACCACCAGTAAGAACTGTAATCACTTCATTGATCTCTGTAGGATTGCCTTCATCAACGTCCGGGGTGGAATAGAGAGAGTTGATCACGGTTGGAGTGAACTCGAACAGCTGACCCCGAAGATACACCAAGCCATACTTAGCAGATTCTGGATCTTCAATGCTTGAGGTTAAGTTGGCATAGAACTCCAGAATCACCCTCTTACAATAGGGTATCACGACAACAACAGTAGAATAGAGCTGTCTAAGCTTCAAAAAATCAATAAAATTGTACCTATCATAGGAGAGTACATCAATGTTCCTCTCATCCAGCAGTCCTCTATGAGCAAAGAGAGGCCAAACAGCAGCGGCATCACCAAAATAAAACATGAGGGAATGAGCAACATCCATTTCATAGTCCTCATCAATAGTGTTGTCTGGGGTGTTGACAAAACCAACAGCAACACTGGCATTAGTAGAAGAAATATCCTCTGTCCCTAAGGGCTCTTCATCAGCATCCATGCTGGAAATATCTTCAGAGTCTTCTTCTTCTCCAATATCAGCACTCTTATCAGAAAATTCGGCATCAGAATTGGCAGAGGAGGAAGAGGCAGAGTCTTGATGTGCTTTGCCAGCAGCAAACTCCTCCATCATCTCAGCATCAGGTTCATCATCGGAGAGATGAACAGAAGGAGGAACAGACGAGGAAGTCTTTTCTTGCTTAAGGCTTTCCAAAATTTGTGCCAGGGTGGCATCTTCATCGGAATCAACACTTTCTTGAGGTACAGTAGCTGCAGGAGTGTCCTTAGGAGGAACACCATCAGAAGAGTTTGAATCATCGCTATCAAAAGCAGATTTAATGATCGGAGCGGAGGCAGAGGCAGCAGTGGCACCAGAGGGTTTTGTACGAGCAACAAACTCGTAGTTGGCATCATCCGAATCATCGTCGGAGCTGCGATCTTCTTCAGCCATGGAGATACGTGGACCCTCGTAGAACCGCTTAGACTGAGTAAAATCTGGGTTATATCCTGCCTGTATTTTTTATCGCCGAACCATCGGTGGAGGAGGATTAACTCTATTCAATACGGAGAAATCAGGAGGATTCTCCAAATCAATTGCATTCCCTGGTTCACCAGGAATTAGAACAGCAAGTGGAACAGGTTCCATGGGTACTGGAACAATCGATAGGGATGAAGTCGTGGATGGGTTTTTCAGTGTTGCAACATTGGAGGCAACATCGGGATTCTGATGACCCATCTCGCTTCTAATATCCTGTGGATCAAAACCTGCCATTGAAGACGAATTTGAGAGTGAGAGAGAGGTAGGGTTTGCAGAGAGAAACAATCGGGTTAATTGAAGATTCAAGAGAATGATAATGCCCGATAAAAAAGAAACCAAATATATAAGAATCATATCACAAAACGGTAACATTTTCCCTCTAACAACCTCATAATTATCCTGATCCCTTATCTCCCCAAGTTACTAACGGTAACTTTCCTAAACGGCCAGAATTTTAAAAGCCGAGATTTAAGAGATAAAATCTCATAAATAAGGCAATAATCCAAGTTATATATTTCATCCCAAATCTTCCAGAATTAACTCCACATCGGCTGAACTCCACTGAAACAAAAATCAATCACAAAAATTCAATTTTTAGTAAATAGTGTAAATCATCAAAATTCGTCTATTTAGAACCTTACCCAAAAACAGAACCCTATTAACAAAAATGCATATGCATGACCTATTTTATGCCTAAACAGAGTGTAACATAAAATAAAAATGCAATCACAAGCAAACGATATGTTGACAAGTATAGTGTTGCCTCTCATGTTGCCAACATCATCAACAATACCATAGTTTTTCAAAAAGCATTTGAGACTTACACACTTGATTACCCTTGATTTAGAAAAAATCCAGAAGTGGTAGCCTGCACACTAAAAGAACAGTCTTTATTGGACTCAATTAGGTAGCTTTTTTTCATTTTCTTCCGATTATTTAAAAAGCTTGTACATATGACATTGGTCATAAAACTTTATTAAAAAGCTGAACACTGAATTTGCAAAATCACTGTTCACATGGGACAAGAACATGGAATACACGTACATCCCTCAACTACTTAGTGGTTTAGTCAGAGTTCGATTTGCAAGGGCCAGTGTGTTTCAATAAATATTTTGCAGAAAAACTTGGCATCGATTGAATCAATGAAACATAGATTTAAACACTAAACATAATAGAGTGAGTGCAGAATGCCTAAAATCCTAAAAATTCATGACAAGAAAAACAACAGTGTTGTCGGTAGTATTGTAACACCGCAGACAACAATGCAAAGGATTATAATGCACACATGCTGAGAGACCTCCGAAGAGTTTAGAATCTCTCATGATCTAATGCTTTAGTAAAAATGTCTGCCAATTGGTTATTGGTTCCAACAAAATCCATTCGAATCATACCTTTTTCTACCAAATATCGAATAAAGTGATGACGAATGTCAATGTGTTTTGTGCGTGAGTGTTGAACTGGATTCTTTGATATATCAATAGCACTCGAATTATCACAATAAACAATGGGGGGTTCACTCTTAAAACCATAATCTTCAATCATTTGGTTCATCCAAAGAAGTTGTGAACAACAACTTCCGGCTGCCACATATTCAGATTCAGCAGTCGAAAGTGACACACAATTTTGCTTACGACTATACCATGAAACCAAATTATTGCCAAGGTAAAAACACCCACCCGTAGTGCTCTTTCTATCATTCACATCACCAGCCCAATCAGCATCACTAAAACCTACAAGGTTAGTGTTGGTTTCCCTCGTATACCACAATCCCAAATCCAATGTACCCGAAACATATTTCAAAATTCTCATAACAGATTTTAAATGGGTTACCTTTGGATCAGATTGGTACCTAGCACATAAACACACACTGAACATGATATCAGGACGACTAGCAGTCAAATACAAAAGACTCCCTATCATGCTGCGATACATGATGTTGTCAACACCAGCCGCAACACTGTCTTTTCCTAATTTTTCACTCGAGCCCATAGGAGTTTTCATGTTATTAACATTCAAATACAAAAGACTCCCTATCATGCTGCGATACATGGTGTTGTCAACACCAGCCGCAACACTGTCTTTTCCTAATTTTTCACTCGAGCCCATAGGAGTTTTCATGTTATTAACATTCTCTTTGCAAAACTTTTTCACCAAATTCTTTGCATACTTACTTTCACAAAGAAAAATCCCATCATTTGATTGCTTAACTTGCAGTCCAAGGAAAAAAGTTAACTCTTCTACCATGCTCATTTCAAAAGTAGAAGACATGCATTCAACAAAACTATCAACATGCTTTTGAGAAGAAGCACCAAAGATAATGTCATCCACATAAACTTGACAAATAAGAATTTCACCTTTTGCCTTTTGAATAAAAAGGGTTTTGTCAACCTCACCTCGTTTGAAACCAATTTCGAGCAAATACTCGGTCAACCTACCATACCATGCTCGTGGAGCTTGCTTCAAGACATAGAGAGTCTTCTTCAACTTGTAAACATGATCCAAGTGGTGTGGATCCTCAAAGCCTTTGGGTTGCTTCACATACACTTCCTTATTTAAAATACCATTCAAAAACGCACTCTTCACATCCATTTGGTAAAGTTTTATACCCATATGACATGCAATTGCTAGCAATAGTCGGACTGACTCAATGCGGGCAACAGGAGCAAAGGTCTCATCAAAATCAACCCCCTGAATCTGCATATACCCTTGAGCAACCAACCTTCCTTTGTTCCTAATGATGTTTCCTGATTCATCGGTTTTATTTTTGAAAATCCATTTTGTACCAATGACATTACCATGATCAGGAGGTAAAACTAAAAACCAAACATCATTTCGGACAAATTGTTCAAATTCATCATGCATGGCATTTACCCAAAATTCATCATTCAAAGCATCATTGACATTCTTGGGTTCAATATGGAAGACAAAACAGGAATGCATTACCTGTGAGTACACAGAACTCATGCATACTAACCCAACCATCTTGCGGTAGTCAACTTTGTCCTTAGCACGGGTTTGTCTTGTTCCATGAACATCTCCAATAATCTGTGATGATGGATGATTCTTCTGTATCTTTTTTGGTATGTCTTTTTCAGTAATCATCTCAGCTTCCTCATTATTTTGGGAACTTTCCTCATGGACAGTTTCTGGAGGAACCAGTGTTGTGTTTGGTGTCATAACATCCGGGACAACACTGTTTTCTTCGGGAGGAATTTCCAGCAAGCCTTCAATATCATTTTCAGCAGTTTTTCCTTTGAGATCTGCACCATCATCAAAAACAACATTAATAGATTCCATAATTGTTCTAGTTCTAAGGTTATACATCCTATATGCACGACTATTTGTAGAATAACCAAGGAACAAACATTTATCACTTTTGGAATCAAATTTTGCTAGGTGATTTCTATCATTCAAAACATAGCATACACAGCCAAAGATATGAAAATAATTGAGATTTGGCCTCTTTCCCATGAGGATTTCATAGGAAGTCATTGAAGAACCACTTCTAAAAAAAACACGATTGGAAATATGACATGCTGTGTTTAATTCTTCTGCCCAAAATCTCTTGGAGATATTTTTTGAGCTCATCATCACCCTAGCCATCTCCTGCAACGTCCTATTCTTCCTTTCGGCAATTCCATTCTGTCGAGGAGTTTTTGGGGCAGAGAACTCCTGTGAGATGCTCTTCTTATCAATTTCATATGAAATTCATATCAATTTCTTGTTCGATCCAAAAATCGCATTTCAAACAATAATCAATCTCAATCTTGATCTAACTCTAAACAACTCGATTTCTTGCGATTCCAATTCAATAAATTCCAATTCAAAATCTGAAATGGACAACATTATTTTTCAATATCATTCCTTGCCATCCTTTGTAAAATAATCATTTAACAATGTCTTCAAAATTCAACCTGATGGCATAACGTCTAAAAATCGAGTATTTCCAAAATTCTCAACATCAATATTATCACAATTCCATCATAATTTCATCATCAAAATCATCCTTAAATTTCGAAATCCATCATCCAAAATTTCCAGAAATTCCGAAAATACTTCAAAAATCAAAAACATGTTTAAACGGTGGTATTTTCTCAAACCGTTTTAGATATACCATCTCCATTATCACAAGAACATATTCATACCATAAAAAACCGAATCCAACAACATCTCAAAATTAGAACTTGGTATAATTTAATCATACTTACGTAGAAACGTAGCTCTTCTTGCGAGGATCGCAAAACCGCGCTCAAATCAAAATTCTACCGGTTGAATTTCCTTGGATCGGGGCTTGAAAAGCCTTGGCTATGGATTTCTCTCTCCCTCATGGTTCTTCTTCTGAAAATGAGTGAATGCATATCACATGCATATAATCTTAATAATTGATGCAATTAATGAATCAACCCATATTTGCAGTTAATCCTTGGATATTCCCAAAATTGCAATCTAGTCCCTAATTATCTCCAAACTTCAATTTCAATCCTTTAATTTCTTAAACTTGAAATTTTAATTCCAATTATCATAAATTATTTAATTGGGTATTTTTCGGGGCATTACAATTCTTCCCCTCTAATAAAAAATTTCGTCCTCAAAATCTCAAGTACATCCCAATAAAATTACATTGGACTGAATTACAATGCAGCAAATGTCATACAAAAATTTCAGGGTATTTCTTTCTCATATCCTGCTCTAATTTCCAAGTTGCTTCTTCAAAACCGTGTCTACTCCACTGTACTTTAACCAAAGGAATCAACTTATTTCTGAGCTGCTTATCTTTTCTATCCATAATCTTTATCGGCCGTTCAAAGTAGCTCTAATCCAGTTCTGCTTCATCTGGTTGAAGTACATGGGAAGGTGATAAGTGCATTTTGTGCACTTAATTTGTATATGGTTTTACTTGACTTTTGGAATTTATTGGTAGATATTGCGTGAAATTGTTGTTGTTTTTGTGGTTGTAGGAAGTTATGGATTTTGATGTGTTCAAGTGGAAATAAGCTTACAAGATGGAAGTCTACAAGGAAATTCAAGAGTTGGAAAAGTGAAGAAAAAAAGCTGAAAACGAGCAAGAGGCGCGCCCGCCCTATCCTTAGGCACGCCCGCGCTGTTAATGAAGAGTTCGAGATATAGAGTCGAGCTAGAGGCGCGCCCGCGCTGACCCTAGGCGCGCCCGCGCCATCGATGAAATTTTTAAAGTATGTTTTGCGAGTTGAGAGGGCGCCCGCCCTGTTCTAGGCGCGCCCGCGCCGTCGTCTGATTGGAATTTTAGAGTCCGATTGTTTATGGAAACTTGGGGGATATCTTTGGTATTTTTTTGGACGATTGTTAGGTCATATTTAAGGGATTTTTCGGAGTCATAGTAGGGATCTATCAGCCACCAATACACACAATATTCGAGAGAGCACTTCTGTGAGTTTTTTGGAGTTGAAGAACTGAAGATTGCTTGGAACGAAGACGAAGACTTTTCGACCGGACACGGAAGAAAGACTACGGCTTTGTTTCTTCTTTTTAGTTTCTTTTGATTGTTGAATTATGTTTGAGATATTAAACATAATTTGGTTTTTATTGAATTCGAGCATGAACTAAACTTTTCTAGTTTAGAGGTTGACGTAGCTTGGTTGAGACCTATTCATGAATCTTTGATTTTAATGAATTGAATTTCTATAGATTAATTGTGTTTCTAGAATTGAATGTCTTCTTAATTTATTGGCCATAAATTGAGTTGTTATATTTACTTAGAATCATTGCTCGGGAGAGGGAATTTTGAGTAGGATCAATAGGAACTACACTGTTAATTGTTTATATAGCTCGGGAGAGTATATAGTTTTAATAGAACCTTTAAGGAACATCATTTTACACATATCACTACATCTAGATTTTAAATAGGGATATTGAAATCGAATTGTAAGTTGATACGCTCTATTTATTGCTCGGGGGAGGGGAATAGAATATTCTAAGTGTTTTTGGTTATTAATCGAAGGAAATTCATAAAATAGATTAATTAGGATTGAATATTGTCGAGACCAAGTGAAATCAAAACCTCTGTACTATTTTTCTCTGATTGATAATTCCTCAAAATTTGTGTGTGTGTGAGCTGAATAATTTCTATTTATTTATTTTAGTTATTCTGCAAAACTCTTGAAGTTTGATTTTCTAGATAAAATTAAGACTATTTTAATTACAAGTATTGAATCTTTTCATTTTACTCCTTGTGGGATCGACGCTCTTTCTTTCACTATACTAAAACTTGACACTCGTACGCTTGTGAGGAAAATTCACTACAAGTTTTTGGCGCCGTTGCCGGGGAGTAATTTTGATTATTTTTAATCTTGTTACCAATTAGTCGAAGTTTTAATTTAGAGTTTTTTTTCTTATTTTAATTTAAGTACTAATAAATTGCTATTGTTCGTAATTGCAGTTTATGCGAAGATCTCAAAGTGCGAATTATTTGCTCTTTGATCCAGAGATTGAACGAACTGCAAGAGCTTTGAGAAAAGCTAGGAGAGAAGAACAATTAAACATGGCTGAAGAAGATGTCAATGAATTGCCTTTGGTGCCAATTAGAGATCATTTCAGGCCAACGATCCAGGCTCACTATTCTGGAATCGCTAGAGGGACAATAAATGCCAACAACTTCGAGTTGAAGCCGGCCTTAATCAACATGGTTCAGCAGAACCAATTCAATGGAACTGCCACAGCTGATCCTCATTTACACTTGCGCACTTTTCTAGAGATTACTGATACTGTTAAAATAAATGGTGTTTCTGAGGATACAATACGCTTACGTTTGTTTCCTTTTTCTCTTAGGGACAAAGCACGGAGTTGGCTGCAGGCATTGCCACTAGGACGCATAACAACTTGGGAGGGCATGACTGTGAAATTTTTAGAGAAATTCTTTCCACCATCCAAGGCAACCCAGCTAAAGATTGAGATCAGTACCTTCCAACAGCATGATTCTGAACAGCTATATGAGGCATGGGAAAGGTAAAAAGATTTGTTAAGGCATTGTCCTAATCATAATATTGCAGATTGGGAAGAAATAGAGTTTTTCTACAATGGATTAAATACGCATACAAGAATGTCGGTGGACTCTGCTGCTGGAGGTACTATATTTGCCAAGGACCCCGTTCAAGCTTATGATATGCTGGAACAGATGACTATCAATAGTTATAAATGGCCATCTGAACGTACGGGAGTCAAGAGGGGAGTGTACAGTGTGGATCCTCTTACATCCATTACTGCACAGTTATCTGCGTTGAGTACACAAGTGGCTTCTCTGAACAAGGTAAATATCGCAGAACCTGCAGGTGTGTCGGTTGCCATAGATGAATCTCATCCACCTGAGGAAGCTCAATATATCAATCCCAGAGGCTATGGAAACTATCGAGGTAACCCTCCTCCTAATACTTATCATCCTGGTTTACGTAACCATGAAAACTTTTCTTATGCCAACAACAAGAATGTGTTGAACCCCCCTCCGGGATTCAATACAAATCAAGGGGAAGGTAAAGCATCGTTGGAGGATGTGGTGTCTACATTTGTTACTGAATCTAACAAGCGGATGTCAAGAACTGAAACTCGAATGGATAGCATGGAGACACACATGGGTAGTTTGGGAGCTATGATGAAATCCATGGAGACACAGATTGGACAGCTTGCAAATGCTTTGAAGGATCAAAACAGAGGACAGTTTCCCAGCAATACTGAAGTAAATCCAAAAGAGCAGTGCAAATCAGTTGAGTTGAGAAGTGGGAAGAAGTTAGAAGAGAAAGAGCAGAGCAAAGCAAAAGAAAGTGAAGAACCAGTGACTGAAGAAATTGTGGTTGAAGAGCCCAAGAAGGAAGTTGAATCTAAACCGATGTACAAGCCACAACTTCCTTATCCACAGCGGTTTAAGAAGAAGGCACTTGATGAGCAATTTTCCAAGTTTCTAGATATCTTCAAGAAGATACACATCAATATTCCATTTGCAGATGCCTTGGAACAAATGCCTAATTATGCAAAATTCATCAAAGATGTAATGTCTAAGAAGAGGAGATTGCAGGACAACGAAGTGGTGAATTTGACAGAAGAATGTAGCGCAATCCTGCAGAAAAAATTGCCACAAAAGTTGAAGAATCCAGGGAGTTTTACTATCCCTTGTTTTATTGGTGGTTCTAAGGTAAATAGAGCTTTATGTGATTTAGGAGCCAGTATAAATTTAATGCCTTTTTCTGTTTACAGGACTTTGGAGCTTGGAGAAGTCAGGGCGACTACCATCACATTACAGCTGGCGGATCGGAGTATCACATACCCACGGGGTATTGTGGAGGATGTTTTGGTAAAGGTCGATAAGTTCATATTTCCAGCAGATTTCGTGATTTTGGACATGGATGAAGATGAAGAAACTCCCTTAATTTTTGGGAGACCTTTTCTAGCTACTGCACGCGCATTGATCGATGTACACAAGGGATAACTCACACTTCGAGTTGGTGGTGAAGCGGTGATTTTTAATATTTATCACACCATGAGGGGCCCAAATGAGGTAAGTACATGTAAGAGCATTGACATTATTGATTCTCATAACTCTTTTTCATGTGTAGAAAGTACGGATCCGCTCGAACGATGTTTGGTGGCAGACGAGATGGTTGAGAAGGAAGAGGATTGGGAGTTACATGAACAAAAAGTATTCCTAGACAGCGCTCCGAAAGAAAAAATGGTAAGGTCTAAGGAATCTGAAACTTTGGAAAATAGTGCACCAGAGGTATCTCCTGAAACTCATGATCTGAAAGCATTGCCTGCGCACTTATGTTATGAATTTCTTGGTGAAAATTCTACTTGTCCTGTTATTATATCTGCGCATTTGTCTGCTGTAGAAAAAGATAAGCTGTTGAGAGTTCTGAGAAATTTTAAAACCGCTCTAGGATGGTCAATTTCTGACATTAAGGGTATTAGTCCAACAATTTGCATGCATAAAATTTTGATGGAAGAGTCGTATACTCCTTATGTTGATCATCAGAGAAGGTTGAATCCCGCCATGAAAGAGGTAGTTAAGAAAGAGGTTTTAAAGCTTTTGAATGCGGGAGTGATTTATGCTATTTCTGACAGTAGTTGGGTATCTCCTGTTCAAGTGGTGCCTAAGAAGGGTGGGATTACTGTGGTTAAGAATGAGAATAATGAGTTAATCTCCACACGTACAGTAACTGGCTGGCGAGTTTGTATAGATTATAGGAAGTTGAATAAAGCTACTCGTAAAGATCATTTTCCACTTCCTTTTATTGATCAAATGCTTGATAGACTTGCTGGTTATTGCTATTACTGTTTCTTAGATGGTTATTCAGGCTATAATCAAATTGCTATAGCACCGGAAGATCAGGAGAAGACTACCTTTACGTGTTCCTATGGCACGTTTGCTTTCAGGAGGATGCCGTTTGGACTGTGTAATGCACCTGCAACTTTTCAGAGGTGTATGATGGCAATTTTTGCAGATATGGTGGAGGACGTGATGGAAGTGTTTATGGATGACTTTTCAGTATTTGGTTCCTCTTTTGATCATTGCTTGCATAATCTGTCTCTTGTTTTGCAGAGGTGCCAAGAAAAGAATTTAGTTCTTAACTGGGAAAAATGTCACTTCATGGTTCAAGAGGGCATTGTCCTTGGACATAAAGTGTCATCCAATGGATTAGAGGTGGATCGAGCCAAAGTGGTTGCAATAGAGAAGCTTCCACCTCCGAAGAATATCAAGGGCATCAGAAGTTTTTTAGGCCATGCAGGGTTTTATCGGCGTTTCATCAAGGATTTTTCTAAAATCACAAAACCTCTGTGTAATTTACTTGAAAACGATTCTACATTCATTTTTGATGATGATTGTTTGCAGGCATTTGAAAAGATCAAGACGGCATTGACCACAGCACCCATCATGATTGTGCCAGAGTGGAAGGAGCCCTTTGAGCTTATGTGTGATGCTAGTGACTATGCAGTGGGCGCGGTATTAGGCCAAAGGAGAGATAAGATTTTCAGAGCTATATATTACGCCAGTCGCACCATGGACGCCGCACAACAAAACTACACTACCACTGAAAAAGAGATGCTTGCAGTAGTCTTTGCTTTTGATAAATTTCGTCCATATTTAATTGGTACTAAAGTAGTTGTTTTTACTGACCATGCAGCAATTCGCTACTTGTTTGCAAAAAAGGATGCCAAGCCACGCTTGATAAGGTGGATTCTACTTTTACAAGAGTTTGATTTTGAGATCAAGGACAAGAAGGGTAGTGAAAATCAAGTTGCTGATCACTTGTCAAGATTGGAGCTAGAAGACGTGAAGGAGGAGGAGAGCATAAAGGAATTGTTTCCGGATGAACAAATCTTTGAGGTAAGTTCCTTTATTCCATGGTTTGTTGATATTGCAAATTTCTTGTCTTGTGGTGCTATGCCTCCAGAGTTTAATAGACATCAAAAGAAGAAGTTTTTCCATGACATTAAGTTCTACTTGTGGGATGATCCCTATGTTTTCAAACGTTGTGCCGATCAAGTGATTCGGAGATGTGTGGCGGGACAAGGGGCAAATGCAATATTGGAGCAATGCCATTCCTCCCCCTATGGAGGACATTTTGGACCCACCCGCACTGCTGCTAAGGTATTACAATCTGGTTTTTATTGGCCTACGTTGTTTAAAGATAGTTATACCTTGGTGAAATCATGTGATAAGTGTCAAAGAACGGGAAATATTTCAAGAAGGCATGAATTACCCCTCACAAATATTTTAAAAGTAGTTGATGTGTGGGGTATTGATTTTATGGGTCCCTTTCCCCCTTCTTTTGGGTACACTTATATTTTGTTAGCAGTTGATTACGTTTCGAAATGGGTGGAAGCCATTGCCACCTCGACTAATGACGCTCGTGTTGTAGTTAAATTTTTGCAAAAGAATATCTTCACGCGGTTTGGAACTCCACGAGCAATAATCAGTGATGAAGGTACGCATTTCTGCAATAAGATTTTTAATACCTTGCTCACGAAGTATGGTGTCAGGCATAAGGTGGCGTGCGCATACCATCCTCAAACCAATGGCCAGGCGGAGATCTCTAACCGGGAAATTAAGCAAATCTTGGAGAAAACGGTTAAGACAAATCGAAAAGATTGGGCAATCAAGCTAGATGACGCCATTTGGGCCTACCGCACTGCATTCAAAACCCCCATTGGGATGTCTCCCTTCAGGCTGGTTTTTGGTAAGGCATGTCATTTACCGTTGGAGTTAGAGCACAAGGCGTTTTGGGCTATCAAGAAGCTAAACATGGATCTCGAAGCATCCGGAGAGTTGCGGAAACTACAGTTGAATGAATTGGATGAATTCCGGAGTGAAGCATATGAGAATGCCAAGATCTACAAAGAGAAAACAAAGAAGTGGCATGATAAAGTTATTGTGCATAGGGAATTTGAAAAGGGTCAGAGAGTTTTGCTATTTAACTCTCGGTTGAAATTATTTCCAGGAAAGTTGAAATCGCGATGGTCAGGGCCGTTTCTCTTTGAGACTGTGTATCCACATGGTGCCATTGAATTGCGATGTACAGATGGAAGAGTTTTCAAGGTCAATGGGCAGAGAGTCAAGCACTACTTTGGCAATGAAGTACCACCCGCATCCAGCGCATTGCTTAATGATCCCAACTAAAGAATGGTGCACGTCGGGCTGATGACTTTAAAACAAGCGCTTTTTGGGAGGCAACCCAAATTTTTTTAGTTTTTGTCTTTACTTTCTCATTTTAATTTTTGTTCTTTAGTTTTTACTGTTAATTTTGTTGTTTTGGAATTAATTTGTTTTTTTTCTTTGATTTTTTTCAGAATTTTGGATGCAAATCTCGAGGTGAAGGCGTGCCCGCTCTTCTATTAGGCGCGCCCGCGCCTCTCCTGCAATGATATTGTGAATTTTTCGAGCTCAAGGCGCGCCCGCCCCGTCTTCAGCACGCCCGCGCCGTTTCTATACCCTATTTTGAAAAAATTTTCGAGACGTAGGCGCACCCGCCCCGTCTTCAGCGCGCCCGCCCCAGCCCTGCTATTTCACAAAACGAGCAAGAGGCGCGCCCGCCCTTACCTCTTGCGCGCCCGCCCCGTCGCCGATCTCTTCTATCTAACCTACTATTTTCTTTCCTTTCTCCCAAATCTTTTCCCTAATTTCTTGTCCACTTTCCTCCTCACGAATTCTTCCCCTCTTTTCTTGTTATATCGGCTAGTGTCTCTCATCATCTCCAAATCCCCCCCAATCTAATTTCTTTCTTCCTCTCTTTGA